>NC_141693.1:1718873420-1719473420 GCF_964263255.1 Lissotriton vulgaris | reverse complement strand
CGCTTGGGCCCAAAAAAAATGTGTGATGGGTTGTGGGACCCAACACAGCCTCTCTTGGCATGCACTGTCTCACAGCAACACGTGTGGCACCTCAGCTACGGTACAGTGAGAAAAAAATAGACATAAATAGACAAACAAGGAAAGTCTGGGGGGGCGTGGCTACGGAGGCGACCCAGATGGCCGCATCCGCATAGAGTTCCGATGGTCGGGTGTTTCCAGCAGCCCTTTCATGGCGTAGAGCGAGCGGAACAACACGCTATCTTCTCCCCCGTCTGTGCGCGGACCTCGGCTGCCGGAGGATGTCTGTTTGGTGCGGCTTCGACACTTCTGGGGACAGCGTTCGAGCCTGATGACACCAGGCCTGCATTGAGGTATTGCCGGCATTGCGCTGGGGCCGTCAGAGTCGGGGTGGGTCTTCGCCTGTTGCTCGGCCCGCCCGCGAGCCACGTCCTGCCCGCTGCTGCTCTGGGTACAGTCCCTGCGCCCTGTCTCCCGGCTGCCCCTCCCTGCTGGGCCCCCACGACTGTTGCGGTGGGATCGGCCTTTCAGGCCTGCAGCGTATTTTGACGCCGGGGCCCGCAGTAGGTTTAGGTGCCGGCCTGGAGTGCGTGTGGTGCGGGCCTGACGTCCTGGGGTGGCGGGGTTTCGGGAGGTGGCGGTGGGCCGGTTGGGTTGGGGCTATTGTGCTTTACCCCCTCTTTCGACGCCAGGGGGGTGCTCTTTGGCCGGTGGGGGTGCTTTGGCTCCGTTTCCCGCCCTCCTCCTGTCCGGAGCCCTCCCTCGGAGGCGCCTAAGCGTCTGGTACGTCCGGCAGTTCACTCTGCGACCATCCTGCCTAACCGGCCAGCTGACCCTGGAAGGGCGCCCCAGTGGGCTGCTCCTTCGCAACACATCGGCACCAGTTGTTTCCTGTTTTTGGCCAACCGCAGTGGACCTGCACTTACCATCTCTTTGGGAACCCTCATTAGGCACTCAACGGCCTCCTTGTTCTGGTGGCGCCATGGCTGGACCTGGTGCGCTGGGCACTCTGAGATGGGGACTGCATCACACGACCGTGCCCGGGACTACCCTCCTTCATCCTCCCCTTGACCCGGGGGCTCAAAACAACTCCAGTTGACCGGCTCATTTATACGCCTGCACGCCTCAAGCCGCGTCGCCCTCCCTGGGCGCCAGCTCACTTTCCACAATGGTTAAAAAAGACCCGAGACAACCTAAACTCCACTTTGAAAAGCCTCCGGATACCTCGGCGGACCGTGTTGCGGACTCAGCCGCTGCAGCGGCTCCCCCTTCGGAGGAGGCCGACTCGAACTCACTGGCTTCCGCCATGATAGCCGAAATGAGATCTGGCTTCAAAGCCCTAGATGCTTGCTTTGATGACCTCGATAAAAAATTGGCCAACATGAACGCAAAAATCCAGGGTCATGACCGCAGGCTTGATGTGGTGGAGTCCAGGGTTTCTGACCTCGAGGATGGCGCCTCTTCTTCCCTGAAACGGCTGGAAAGAGTCGAGAAGATCCTAAAAGACGTGGCTTTGAAGAACGAAGATTTGGAGGCAAGAGGACGCCGCAACAACATACGCCTTCTTGGCGTTCCGGAGATGACGCCCACTGGTCGACTGGACGCGTTTGTGGAACAGCTCTTGTCGGATCTTTTTGGTAGGGAAACCTTTACCCAGGGCTTCGTGGTTGAACGAGTGCATCAGTCCCTGGGCCCGCGCCCCAAGCCGGGCCTGCCCCCTAGGCCAATTATTGCAAGGCTTATGAACTTTCGCGATCGGGACACAGCCCTCCGAGCGGCTCGTGAGAAGGGCGACATCCAATGGCAGGGCAACAGCCTGTACTTCTTCCCGGACTTTACGATCATGGTGCAGGACGCTAGGCGAAAGTATCAGAGCGTCAAGGCCATTCTGAGAAATCTGGGACTCCGTTATGGTATGCTCTACCCGGCCCGACTCAGGGTGGACATTGATGGCAAATCAAGAATTTTTGACACCCCACACGCCGTTCAGGAATTCTTCCGCAACTTCAAGCATAACAAAAATGGTTCGCCCGGTGGCTCACGGCCACACTCCCCTCCACAGCAGTCCTCGCAATCCAGCGTGGACCTCTTTACCCAGTCTGGGAGTGGCTGAATAACTGTTTTGTTCTATTTCTTGGTTCACAATGAGACTGGTGGTTACTGCTCGTTCGAATGCATATTTACCATTCTATTGTTCTAGACATTTGAATGCTGGCTTGCCCGACTGGCGTGGTGTTGCCATGCCCCATGGTGAATACCTCCATGGTTTGTTTTTGTGGGAACGGTACTTGGGTATTCCTCTTTCTGGGTAGGGAGAGGGTGGGTAGTGGGTGGAAGAGCTTTTTTGTGTTTTTTGTTATTTTTATTTTTCTTGACTATTACAGCTTGCAAAGTATGAGGATGTTTTTGAGTGCTCTGGTTCGCCGATACATTGATTCCATTTATATGATATTGTTGATATGGTTGTGATATCACAGTGACCTGCCACTGCGGTGGCAGGTCGCTCCCTCTACCACCGCGCAGACCCCCTGTGTACCGCTGCTACCGCTCCTGTTGTCTGCTGCCTTGCACACTGGTCTGTTGCTCGGTTTTTACTGGTCCCTGTTGTCTGTTTTTTGGCTTCCTGCTCATCTCCTCTTGTGCCCCTTGGTATTTCTTTTGTTTCTTTTGCTTGCATCCCCCGTAGCCCCCCCCCCTCGCTTTCCATTGGCCGCCCCGCTCCCGCCTCCCAGCTGCTCCTCCCTCCCTCTCCCCTTCATATGGAAGCTGTGCAGCGGCCGTGCAGCTGGTGCGCCAAAGGCGAGCCCGTCGGCGCCCATCCGCGCCTGAACCGTACCCAGCGCCAGGACCCCTGGCCCTCGACGTTGCCAGCCAACCCGACGGAGCTACGACGCCACCACCCTCCGGGCACTCAACACCGGCCGGACCCCCGCCTGCCACCGAGCCACCCCGAAACGCACCAATGGATCGTTCACCTACCAAGCCTGCAAATTCACCTGCCTCCGGACCTTCACCACACCCGCCAGACCATGCACCAGCAACAACCACCTCAAGTGCATCCTGCTCAACACCCGCTCCGTCCACAGGCACGCCATCGAACTCTGGAACCTCCTCGACACAACAGCGTCGGACGTTGCCTTCCTCACGGAAACCTGGATGAACACCTCCTCAGCCCCTGACATCGCCATAGCCATCCCGGACGGCTACAAGATCACCCGGAGGGACCGCGCCAACCAAACGGAGGAGGCATCGCCATCATCCACAGAAACACCATCCGCATCACGACCAACTCCGACGACACCCTCACCGCCGCCGAGCACCTTCACTTCCAGATACACACCGACCCCAAGACCACCCTCAGAGGCACCCTCATCTACAGACCCCTGGGACCATGCACACAATTCAGCGAAGCCAACGCAGACTTCATCAGCCCGCTTGCCCTCACCTCCTCAGACTACATCCTCCTAGGGGACCTCAACTTCCACCTGGAAAACAACAATGACAACAACACCGCCACCCTGCTGGACAACCTCGCCAACCTCGGACTCAAACAACTGGTGAACACCCCCACCCACTATGCCGGCCACACGCTTGACCCAGTCTTCTCCTCCAGCAACCACATCTCCTTCAGCCACTCCACCGAACTACACTGGACAGATCACAGCTGCTTCCACTTCAACTTCAGTAAAACCACGACCCACCACCACCCGCAACAGGCTCCCTGAAGATGCTGGAGCAAGATCACCACCGACCAGCTCACCACCTCACTGAGCAAGAACCCTCCCACCACCACTACGGACTCCAACGAAGCAGCCCGCACCTCACACAGTGGCTCACCAACGGTGCTGATGCCCTTGCACCACTGAAGAATCCTCCAAGCAGACCCGGCAGCAAGAAAGCCTCGTGGTTCACCAACGACCTCAAGAACTCCAAGAAATCCTGCCGCACCCTCGAGAAAGCCTGGCGCCGCAACCAGTCAACAGAAAACATAACAGCCCTCAAGAACGCCATCCGCAAACACCACCAGCTGATCCGCACCACCAAAAGGACAGCATTCAGAGAACGACTGGACAACATCCACAACAGCAAGGAACTCTTCAGCATCGTCAAAGAGCTCTCCAACCCCAACGCCAGCAACAACGACATCACGCCCTCGCAAGACCTCTGCGATTCACTCGCCTCGTTCTTCCACCACAAGATCGCCGACATACACAACAGCTTCGGCACCCAGACCACGCACCCAACCACTGAACCAACGCCCCCTCCCACCACCCTCTGCACATGGACCCCCATCAATACTGAAGACCCCACCCACGTGATGAGCACCATCCACTCCGGCTCCCCGGCCAACCCCTGTCCACAAATCCAGGGTCCAACAAAGCCGACTCCATCATCGCACCCCAACTCCGGAACATCATTAACAATTCCTTCGCATCTGCCACATTTCCAGAGAGCTGGAAGCATGGAGAGAGCAGCGCCCTCCTGAAGAAACCCACCGCGGACCCCACGGACCTCAAAAACGTCCGCCCCATCTCGCTCCTCCCCTTCCCCGCTAAAGTCATCAAGAAGACCGTCAACAAACAGCTGACCGCCTTCCTCGAGACAAACGGCTCCCTCGACCCATCGCAGTCCGGCTTCCGAGCTAACCACAGCACCGAGACCACCCTCATCGCAGCCACCGACGACATCAGGTCGCTGCTTGACAACGGGGAAACTGCTGCCCTCATCCTCCTCGACCTATCGGCTGCATTCGACACAGTCTGCCACTGCACCCTAACAACCCGCCTCCACCACGCCGGGATCCAAGGAAAAGCACCTCCTTCCTCTCCGACAGAACTCAGAGAGTCCGCCTCCCTCCCTTCCGCTCAGTGGCCACCAAGATCATCTGCTGCGTTCCTCAAGGCTCCTCGCTCAGCCACACCCTCTTCAACGTCTACATGAGCCCCCTTGCAGCCCTCGCACGCCAACACAACCTAAACATCATCTCCTACGCGGACGACACCCAGCTGATCCTCTCCCTCACCAACGACCCCGCCACCGCCAGAGCCAGCCTCCAGGAAGGAATGAGAGACGTTGCGGAATGGATGAAGCTCAGCGGTCTGAAGCGGGAAACATCCTTTACAACGAAACTTTTACAACGCAGTGCTATTACAACGCAGGTTTTACAACGAAAACCATTACAACGCATTGCACTGGGGGGCGCTCTAGGATAGGGAATAGTTTTAATTTACTATCCGACACCTTCCCTACTACCCACGGGGATTGGAGTTGGAATAGTAAATTAAACTATTCACTATCCCGCACCCCAAAGCGCTATGCGTTGTAACAGCATGCGTTGTAAAAACTGCGTTGTAACAGCATGCGTGGTAAAAGCATGCGTTGTAACGTCATACATCCGTCTGAAGCTGAACTCGGACAAGACGGAAGTCCTCATCCTCGGATCATCCCGCTCCGCCTGGGACGACTCCTGGTGGCCCCCTGCACTGGGCACCGCCCCCATTCCTACGGACCACGCACGCAACCTGGGTTTCATCCTGGACTCCTCCCTCACTATGACCAAGCAAGTCAACGCCGTATCTTCATCATGTTTCAACATCCTGCGCATGCTCCGAAAGATCTTGTATGTATGTGTGTTCTTATATAGCGCTCGACTTACCCTGGGGCTTCTCGGCGCTTGCATTGGGAACCCGTCCTGTCTTTTTCCCTGTGAGATAACCCGTACTGGGCATCCCCAAGGTGAAAGCCAGGCATCCCGCCGCGGTGGGCTGTAGTGGAGATTAAGCAAGCTATTGCCCAGAGTTGCAGAGTGTGAACCCGTGATTCGAGTAGGCACCGAAGTGAGAATTATCGAGTCCGTGGACACTTGGGCTCTGACCCTGCCGCGTCGGGAATTGAACCCTGGTCCCGGGTCTGACCTCTGCTTCAGGGTATGCCTCCTCTAACCAGTGAGCCACACTTCCGGTGGATCCCCACCGAAACCAGAAAAACGGTCACCCAGGCCCTAGTCACCAGCCGACTGGACTACGGGAACGCCCTCTATGCTGGAACCACAGCCAAACTACAGAAAATACTCCAACGCATACAGAAAGCTTCTGCACGACTCATCCTGGACATCCCCCGTCACAGCCACATCTCTGCCCACCTGAGAGACCTGCCCTGGCTCCCCGTCAGCAAGAGGATCACGTTCAGACTCCTCACCCACGCACACAAGGCTCTCCACGACATGGGCCCCAAATACCTCAACAACCGCCTCACGCTCTACACACCCATCCGCCAGCTCCGATCCGCCAGCCTAGCCCTCGCCACCGTCCCACGGATTCGCAGAACCACCACCTGAGAAGGATCTTTCTCCTACCTGGCGGCCAAGACATGGAACTCCCTCCCCACACACCTACGGCTGACCCAGGACCATCTCTCCTTCAGGAAGCAAATCAAGACCTGGCTCTTCGAGCAGTAGCAGCATCCCCCCTCCCCCCAGCCCCTTGAGACCCTAGCGGGTAAGTAGTGCGCTCTATAAACGTGTTTGATTGATTGATTGATTGATAGGAAATGTACTCGGTCTATCCGGACTATCATTGTTAACTTGGAATGTGCGGGGCCTGAACGATAATAGAAAATGGCGACATGTCCTGAACTATGTGGCACGTCATAAGGTAGGCATCCTTTTTATGCAGGAAACTCATTTGGCAGACGCCACGGCTGGTGGACTGGCATCGGGGTGGGGCCCGCATAGGTATTTCTCCAGTTATAGCTCGTATTCACGAGGGGTGGCTATCCTTGTGCATAAGTGCATCCAGTTCGCACACTTTGCCACAAAATGCGACCCTGAAGGTCGTTTCTTGATCGTCACTGGTCAGCTACTGGGTCATAGGATGTTGTTGGTCTGTGTCTATGGCCCGAACACTGACATTCCCTCTTTTTATCAAACTCTTTCTACCCACCTCCTTGCTATTGACACTGGGCTCTTGATTATTGGCGGGAACTTTAACCTTCTAATGTAACATGATAGAAACAGTACCGCTTCCACTCCCGATTCCAAACCCCATTCCCGCCAGGCCCTTCGGGAGATCTGCACACATTACTCCCTTGTAGACGTTGAGGCACATTTACACTCTGGCAGCCCTGTTTTCACTCACTACTCTGGGTTCCACAACACATGGACCAGACTAGATTACTGGTTAGTCTCTCCCGTGATTGCTAGCTGGTTGGGATCAGTCCGTACTCTCCCCCGCACTCTCTCTAACCACTGCCCGGTTATTCTCCAACTGTTTATCCCAAGAGAGGGGGGTTATGAGAGGTGTTGCTGTTTTCCTGGACGGGCGTTGCTGGACCCCGTCTTCACAGAGGAGGTACGACAAGCTATCGAAGATTACTTTGATTTGAACACTGGTTCCGTTGACACATGTGCGGTCCTCTGGGAGGGCTTTAAGGCATTTATCAGAGGGGTGTGCATTTCAAAACACGCAGGGATTCTCCGAGACCTGCGCTCCACCTTAGACAAGATCGAAGAAGAAATTGCCGCCGCTGACCGCAAACTACTTACTGCCCCCTCAGATGCCCTGTCCGCCACCCGTTTAGCGCTTTATATTAAGTTCCGTGACGCGGCGGATAGGGAGCTTTCATTTCTCAATAAGCACTGCGTGGCACAGCGTTATGGAGAGGGCGAACGCCCTGGTCGCCTAATAGCGAACACTCTGCGCCCTCCTAGAGCCCCAACTTGCATCATTTCCATGTCGGGTCCAGACGGCTCCCTAGTACAGTCTACCCCGGCGGTCTGCGAGCTCTTCCTCACGTACTACAAGACCCTTTACACCTCACGTCTCTCCGGGAATCGGGCCGACCAAGAAGAGATTCTATCGGAGGTGGCCCTTGTGTATCTGGAGCGTTACATGCAAGAGTTCCTTTTAGCCCCTATTACCGCAAACAGCATCATAGAATGCATTGATGTCTTGCGTGGTTCTTCGGCCCCCGGACTGGACGGCTTCTCTGCCGATTTTTATAAAACATATAAAGACCTTCTCGTGCCTCGTCTGGTTGAGGTCTATGCAGTAGCCTTGGATGCAGGCATCCTCCCCTCTACTACGTGAAGCAGTGATCATTCTATTGCCTAAACCAGGGAAAGACCCCATGCTCTGTGGTTCATACAGACCGCTGTCACTGCTGAACACAGACTACAAAATACTAGCCAGTGATAGCAATCAGACTGTCGCTTCTGATGGAATTCATCATCTCTCCCGTGCAATCGGGTTTCGTTTCACATAGGTCTACGTCCCTTAACCTCCGCACCTTATTTACGGTCTTACACCGTATTGACCCCGGTACTCCAGCCGTGGCAATTTTATTGGATGTGGAGAAAGCATTCGATTCTCTGGAATGGCCCTTCTTCCTTTCTGTCATGCGCCGTATGGGCATGCCGGAGTGCTTTATTGCAACTGTTGCCTTTTTGTATACCAGGCCCTACGCCCGTCTGCGGCTTAACAGTGTATTGTCAGATCCCTTCCCTCTATCGCGGGGCACAAGGCAGGGTTGCCCCCTTTCCCCACTATTGTTTATTTTAGCTCTCGATCCCTTGACCCGGCAGTTCCAGTAGAACCACCTTCAGCGTGGGTTACAGTTTTGAACTGGCCCTTTATTGATGTCCATGTACGCAGACGACATGATATTATATGTCAGGCACCCCCACTGTAATCTGTCCCAATTAATACAGGAAATTATACGTTTCGGTGCATTCTCAGGATTGAATATTAAATGGCACAAATCTGTCATTTTTCCACTTACTACCAGCACTACACCCTGGTCTCTTGACTTTCGCTGGAATGGTGTGATGACTCCGTTAAATATTTAGGAATTCATATCAATCTAGACACTGCATCGATGATACGCCTCAACTATGGCTCTGCAGTCTCCGCGTTGGAAACACAGATTAACCGCTGGATCAGTCTACCCCTCTCCATGGCTGCGATTGTCAAAATGCTAGTGCTTCCACGGTTTTTATACTATTTTAATAACATACCAGTTCCCCTAACCAAAGCCTTCTTCAAGCAACTCCGCTCACTTCTGCTCCGATTGGTCTGGCTGACCTCTCGCCCCGTGTCAGCTGGAAAGTCTTGACCATGCCGCCAGACAAGGGCGGGCTGGGAGTACCGAACTTCTACTTGTATTATTTACTTGCCCAATGTGCCTATGCCTATTCTTGGTTCCACCCGGACGCACGTATTCCATACCTACGTCCAGAGGCAGATTTAGCTTCCCTCGAGACCCGCGCGATTCACAAGCTGTATCCACCACATGCTGGGCCTGGATTAAACTGCATAAACTTTTAGGGCTGGATGTGCTTTACACTCGGGCACTGCCCCTTCCCAATGCCTCCCTTCTTCCCATTACAGAGGAGATGTTGGTAAAGCACACCTTGCAGAAATTTACTATCGGCACCCTCGGGGAGCTCTTCCCCGATGGTCATGTATTCTCTATGACGGAGGAAGCCCGATTCACAGACCGCTCCTTCATGGACTCATTTATGCTCACCCGGCTTCGCTCAGCATTGAGGGCATGTTTCCCCTCCTTTCCTGTAGCTCCCGAGGAGGTCCCCCCTCTTACGTTAGTGATACAGAGCCCATCCAACACGCACCTGATCTCCAAGTTATATAAGCAATGCGTAACACTTAAACATAGTGATGACTCCAAACTCAGGGCCGAATGCGAGAGAGACCTGGGCGGTCCTATTTCGGATGAACAATGGACATATTGTTGTACGGCCACGATGGATGTCTCCCTGAATAGTCGACATAAGTTGCTACAGTTTAAATTTCTCCGGCGGATGTATTTCACCCCAGCTCGTGCACATTGAATAGACGAGTCCCTGCCTCACCACTGCCGGAAATGTCTTTCCCCTTTTGCAGATTTCGCGCATTTAACATGGACTTGCCCCAAGATACATCAATACTGGTTAGACGTGCACTCTACACTGGGGGGATATACTCTCTATTCCACTCCTGCTTACTCCTGAGATTGCACTGCTGGGATATGTCGTGAATTTCCCTAGGAACATTCGTAAATTGGCAGCGCTTGGCTTTATGCTGGCCAAGAAAGAAATGGTATAAAGGGGGGTGGTAATGGATGGAGCATCTGAACCAATCAAACACTCACACCCAGTCAAACGATCTGGGTTTAATCCATCACCGAGAGAGAAATAGCATTGCTCTGGGGTAGTAGAAGAGTCCCCACTCTCCAATCATGGTTAAACAGTTTAGCTTTTTGTAATACAAATTGCGAGGAGTTCAGCACTTTACTCCCACCCACCTCCAGGCCTACTGATATATGGGGCCCCTTTCGAGACTACATCTCCCGGCAACGAGTAGCCCAGGAGGACCTGACACGATCCGGCATCACCCCGACCGGGTAGGGATGAACCCCTTCTATTTCTGCATTGGGGCAGTACGATGCCGGAGTTTGCGTAACTGTTTAGCTGCTTTATTTCTGTTGGCATTATTCAATATACGTAATTGTGTAATTGGAGCGCTGTCCGCTCGGTAGGATGTCTTTGATGGTGGTGGTGATTGTGTTGTTTTCCCCTGTTGGGAATCTGGTTGGGTGGGGAGGGAGGATGAGAGGGAGGGAACTGGGCCACGGCAGGTTTGGGCTCCTGATGTGGGAGGGGGGTGGGACAAGGTTAGATATGGATGCATGTAATAATAGATATCACAACACGTCACAGGCCCCTCATCTTAATGGCAGCATAATGTTGGACGGCACTTGCCTAGTTGTCTTCACCCACTTAAAGAAAATACATCACCCTAGATTTCGCGATGGATGAACGTTCAGGACCCCCTACATACCGCTTCCTTATTTGGAATGTCCGAGGGATGGGGGAAGCCCGTAAACGCAGGCATATACAATCCTATTTAGATAGGCACAACATACACTGTGCTATGCTGCAAGAGACGCACTTTAATCCCACTGTCCCACCCACATTTGCTGCCCAGTGTGAAGAACCGGGTTTTTAAACCCAGCGGCGCCAGGGGCACGCCCAAAGTCTTCGGATTCACCTGTCTTGGTATACAGAGACACGGAATACTTCTGGGTGGCGTCAAAGACCAAATTTATTAGCTGTAGCTAGTTACAGAGATCCTAGAAGTCCAGCATGGTGTAAGTTCTCAGGAGACTGCTCAATTTTGTAAGGCAAGACATCTCTTTTTATGCACAATATTCACATTAGATGCACACCCATTGCGCAAAATTCTAGCCAATAAGGTACATTCTCAAACAAAGTATCACATGACAGAAACCTCAATTCACAGTAACCAAACACAAAGTTAATTATTAGGAATGTCCCAAATTCAATCTCCACAAGCCGGACAAACCCATAATTGAAAGGACAATGCATGTAATAAAGGAGCATAGAAAAGGAACAATGACAGATAACGAACAAGATAAGGCATGTGTAAGGAAACTAAAAGTTAACGATGTCCTGAACATTGATTGGCAATCTCAGACAACGATCAACCAAGGAAATTGTCTTAGCAGGGTCAGTTTCAGGTGAATGAGTCAGACCCTTACAGTTCACCTTAGAGTCAAGAAAAGACCCTGTTAATGTGTACCAGTATGAGAATGCCAGGTCGCTTTATTCGTTCGACCACATTCATCGGCCTACGTGATGGCAACACAAAATGGAGGCACGGACAAAATGGAACCCGTATTCGAGACGAAGTCTCTGAATACGTAATGAACTCACTAGTTATCATGACGAATTCACTCCATATTAGCCGAACTTACTAAATACGGTACAACAGCACCAAAATCGTGACGAAACCATAACCTCACGGGACAAGATCGGATTTCACAGAACCTCAGTGGGCCGGGCATGTTTGCTTCTCTTCATATTCCTCATATGCTCGAGGCACGTGTATATTAGTGAGGAAGACCCTACCATATACACCGCTGGGCAATGTTACGGACAAACAGGGTCGGTACTCTATTCTTTGGGGGAGGATAGCTAATCAGACCTTTACCCTTGTGTCATGTTATGGGCCCAACACGGATGATCCGGAGTTTTTCCGGGTGCTTTGGGGAAAGATACTGGAGATTGGGTCTGTGCATCTTTTATGGGGGAGGACTTCAATGTGGCATTCAATCCTAGCCTGGATCATTCACACCTGCAACCACATCACTACTCTTGATCACAAGCCACTCTCAAAGCACTACTTGAGGAGCAAGAACTGGTTGATGTTTGGCGGCATGTGCACCCAACAAAATGGGAGGGAACATGCTACACCACGGCCCGGGCAACTTGGTCGAGAATAGATGCGTGGATCATTACTAGAGACCTTGCCCCGTGGGTGACACATTCCTACCATCTCCCCCGGACCTACTCAGATCACTCCCCGGTGCTTGTTACTGTGTCCCTCCCACTGACTGACTCTCCGTTTCAGTTTTGGCGCTTCAATCCACTCTCCCTTTTAGACCCTGTATTTAAGCAGGAAATAGAGCAGGAGATCATTGACTTCTTCCCTAGGAACGAGGGCTCGTGGAGCACTATTCCACGCTGTGGGACGCTTTCAAGGTTACTGTGAGGGGCATCTGTATTGCGAAAAGTGGTGGAGTCCTGAGGGACATCCGGTCCACCTTACGTCGCTTGGAGACGGAGCTCGGGCATATCGATGCGGAATTAAGACAGAATCCCACTCCTGAATTGCAGGCTAAGTTACGCAGCGTCCTTAGTGACTATCAAGAGACAGCAGAAAGAGATTGCAAATACAGAGGGAAATATTATAAGGCCCTTCAATACGGGGAGGGGGATAGACCCGGAAAGATGCTTGCGGCCCTGGTTCGTCCTCCACGGTTCTCGAATACGGTGATTGAGATCGAGGGGGAAGATGGACGACTGCATGGCGGCGCGACTGAGATAGTGGAGATTTTTAGGAAATTTTATAAAGGGCTGTACAAAACTCATAGGTCTCAGTCAGTTGATTTCACCCCCTTTTTTGAGGATACAGCGATAGCCTGGCTGAGGGATGGACAGAGGGAATTTCTATTGAGGCATCATGAGGATGAAGAAATCATATCAGCTATAATGCAGCTACAGTCTGGGAAGGCCCCGGGCCCGGATGGCCTCCCGGACGAATTTTACAAAACTTTCTATCATCTACTTATCCCAGTACTGAGGCGCGTGTTCGAGGAGGCTCGAGAGAGTGGTATACTCCCCCCCTCTATGCGGGAAGCGTGTATTATATCCATACCCAAGCGGGGTAAGTCGCCTACCTCATCCGACTCGTATAGACCTCTTTCACTAATAAACGTTGACGCAAAAATCCTGGCCAAACTAATTGCTAATCGTATTAGTCCCCTTATGACGGCGCTTGTCCTCCCGGACCAGTTAGGATTTGTGCCAACTCGAGGCACATCCCACAACTTGCAGACGCTTTTTGCGCTTCTCCAGGACATTGACCCGGACGCCAATGCTGCAGCGGTATTTCTTGACGCCGCTAAGGTGTCTGACTACCTGGAGTGGGATTATCTCGCATTTGTCCTTCAACGTATGGGGTTTCCGCTCCCCTTCTTGGAATGGATTAACTTGCTCTATTCGGAGGTGCGAACCAGACAGGTTGTTGATAATGATATTCAGTCGGCGCCCTTTTCGATCACACGGGGCACCCAACCGGGGTGCCCCCTGTCACCGCTGCTCTTTGCTATAGGTATTGAGCCTCTTGCGGCGAAGGTCAGACAACACTATCGGGATTACGCGCTGATATACCCTGAGAGGCAAATTTTTATTTCATTATATGCAGACGATTTAACACTGTACCTCCGGGACCCTGCGGTCAGCCTTAACCCCATTCTCCAGCTGCTCATCCTTTTTGGTCAGCTCTCGGGAATGAACGTGAACTTGAGTAAATCCCAAATATTCCCACTTACAGACGCCACAGGGGAATTCATGCCTGACTTTCCACTGAAATGGTGCGGGGATACCATTACTTATCTGGGTATTCGGATCTCTCGAGATTGGGAAGAGTTGATGCGCTCTAATTATGGCCGCACACTTGATCACATCACAGACAGGATAACTGGGTGGAACTCGATGCCTCTTCCCAAGGCGGCCAGTGTGTCATTGATCAAGATAATACTCTTACCCAAGCTCCTGTACCTTTTTTACTAACATCCCCTATGCCCCCAGTCGTCATTTTTTTAAATGCATCAAAACCCAATTAATTCGGTTAGCATGGGGGGAAAGCAGCCCAGATTAGCATGGGAGATTCTGACTTGCCCCTTTGAGGACGGGGGGTTTAAAATCCCTGACATCGACCTGTATTTTGTATGCGCTCAAGCACACTTTGCGGCGTACTG
This sequence comes from Lissotriton vulgaris, assembly GCF_964263255.1. Classification (NCBI taxonomy): domain Eukaryota; kingdom Metazoa; phylum Chordata; class Amphibia; order Caudata; family Salamandridae; genus Lissotriton; species Lissotriton vulgaris. Next base: position 1,719,459,062 of record NC_141693.1, on the reverse strand, counting down.
GATCCACCCTCCCCCATATATGCCTCACCTGGCCGTTGAGGATGGATACATGACACCCACGCCATGCACAGCATATCTTAGCACAACCACGGTGCCTAGACATTTAGCTGCCACAACTGTGCAATGCATGACTAGCGCATGGCGCGATTTAGCGCGTACACTTAAATGCCCCCTTTTCTACTCACCGTTAGCACCCCTACAGGGGCGGCAGGACATACCTGTCACTACGGAGGGAGGGTGCCGTCGTATGTTGCAAAACATTTCATGTCTTGCTTGGGGCCAGCTGTACAAAAATGGGAAATTCATAAATAGCGAGGACTTTTTTGGTCCTCATGCCCCCACTTCTCTAGAACGTTGTTATTATGTGAGGCTCAGGCAGGACATACGGTCTTTACTCATTGTTTCCCATCGGAGCCCCCTATCATGGTTCCTTTACATAATCTCATTTGTTCCGTCTTGCTCACGGTTAGCTGTCCACACCCCCTGCGTCCTAGTCCACTGTCTTCGAGCGCCAAGAAACCAATTGGTGTATGAGCGCGGTATTAAATTTTTTTAACATAACACCCCCCCCCCCCTCCCCCCCCCCGGAACATGTAGTGTCGCGTTTATATCGCTCCACTCAAAACGAATGGGACAGGAGCCTGGCTCTGGCTAAAGGGAGGTGGGAGGCGGAATTCAGGGCAACCATTACGGATGAATAGTGGGCCTTTTGCTGTCGTCAAACAGGGGTCATCTCTGCTAATAGTAGACTACGCATGATACACTATAAATACATCCATCGATTATACTACACGCCTGCCCGGCTACACCGGCTCCATTAGTGGGACACTGACTGTTGTGACAGATGTGGGGCGGGGCACTGACTTTGGACACCTGGCCTGGGACTGCCCACTTGTATGGGAATATTGGAGGGAAGTGCTGAAGGCGCTAGAAGACATGACTGACATATACGTGCCTGAAGATCCCCTTACCGTCTTTATAGGATACACTGAACAAATCCCTGCCAAGGTGCGGAGGTACGCCTCCCTGGTCCTCTTGCTGGCAAAACGGCGAATAGCCTGCCATTGGGGGCGTGGGCGAGCCCCTAAATTTAAGGATTGGCTTGGTGATCTTTTACACTGCCAGGAACAACTGCACACTTACGCGGACCTTATGCCTCCCTCCTCACGCCCTAAGGATATCTGGGGCCCTCTTCGGATATACCTCTTGGCACATACTGACAGTGAGGAGACGGGGCCGAGCCTGGAGCAGGGAGGGAGTGTGGAGTGAGATTGGGGGGGTACCGACAGAGATGGAGGATTCCCTTGATGGAGGTTCATGGGCACGCGTGGGGGAGTAGTGGGATATGGGGACAACTGGGGGAGCAGTGACCCTGGGCTGTGTATGAGTGAGTGGGACTGGCATGACGGCTGGAGCAGAATTGTATGACGATATATGTGGCTATACTGTGACTAATGGATACTGTTGGGGTAGTGTTTTGAGGGGAATTTGTTTTTTGAAGACCTGAGTTGTCCATTGCCTGATCTGCTGACTTACCTGACGTGGCCGGCTCAATGGGTTGTAGGCGGCTTGCTGTGTTTGAACCCCCTGCCACCCTTTGCATTGAATATTGCATATTGCTGTGCCGGCCTGAGGGGATGTAGGCACCTGGCTGTGTTACTCTTAACGTGGTCAATAAAGCCTTTTAAACAATAAAAATTAAAAAAAGGAAAGTCTGGGGTTGGGGTATTGACTGCCCCATGGAGTTGACTGTAGGGCCTGTGGCAAACCCATATATGGTAAAAAAGCTATGCTCAGTGTAGAAGTTAGTGAACCTGGAAAAATAAACAATTGTTTGAGGGAAAAACAATTAAAAGTGACATTATAGTTAGATATGGTAATGATATTTTGCTTTATGTTAAAAAACTCAGACATGCACTGAAAAGAACAATGGTTAAAGTGATGTTATAATTAGCTGTACTATTATAAAAACGAACGTTTAAAAAACACAAAAAACACTGACGTTTACCAGCGTAATTTGTGCCCCGCTAGGACCTTTTTATATTATCACATACATATTGCATCACTAAGGACATAACTGATGGGATCACTGATGACATCATATAATTATTGTGACATCATCCTATATGGTTTGTGGACTTCAAGTAATTCCGTAAGGCACACCAATGGACAATTTAATGTTCTACTCACCTTAATGGGATTTCCCTCTTAAAAACTTCAGGACCCACAGTTTTAAGTCAAGAGGTTGACAGATATATATATGCCACTGTAAAGACACCCTCTGTCAGGACCTATGGACAACGATCCATAGCTACAAAAATGCTCTAAACACATTTCTGAGGTGGGCATAATCGCATATGAACTTAGAAACATGCTCACAACACAAGTATGAGATAAACCACTTGTAAGTATGACACACATACATTCTACATTATTCAGTAATCTGCAATGCCTGACAATTCTTAGTGAAGTTCTGAAAAAACACATCCTCAGATTATATAATGTGTCTATCCCACTGTATTAAAATGATTCAGCATGTGCATAGATAACAACTGTTGGTTAATGTATAGTCATCAGCAGCATTGGCCTTTTTCACAGATTTATTAGAACAGGTTTTGGCTTTAAGCCACAACCTACTTTTAAACATACCTCGGAAACCCCCATTAGGTGTGGTCAGCCTTTACCATGGAGTACTTCCTCTACCCCAACGTTAGATGTTTGTAAACAGTGCACCATATAACTTTTAAAATACACAATTATGTGTCTCTCTAGGGCTTGTGCTATTTCAATGTTACTGACCCAAACATGTACACTTAGTAACTCTATGCTGTATAACAATAGTGTTATCACTGATGTCATCAATTATGTCATTTGGGATGTCATCAGTAATCTTAGAATCACCGTACACTCCCCTCGGACCCCTTATAACTTAATGAGCATTAAGAAAAAGCAGTTCCATCAGAGAAAACCCCACCCAGTTCCATGAAGATTTACAGTGTATTTAAGGTGTATTTAGACCAAGCTGGTCGGATATGCATTAACTGGTCATTTAGTGGTACCCAGTGAAGTGAGAAACCGATTGGTTGAAACTTTGGCGGGGCCGAAACGCAATCGATGGGACCCTGAATACGGCACAGGATGCGTTGTATATTGCTGTCGTGGATGTGTACCCAGTGAAAAGCTACTGCACTCAATCAACCTATCAGATCATTTGTAAAGCGCACTACTTACCTGCAAGTGTTTCAAAGCGCTGAGGGTGGGGAGAGGGGGAGTGCTGTTGCTACTGGTCGAACAGCCAATTCTTGAGTTGTCTCCTGAAGGTTAGAAGGTCTTCGGTTTGTCGTAGGGTGAGGGGGAGGGTGTTCCAGGTCTTGGCAGTACGTGGGAGAATGATCTGCCTCCGGCTGTGGTTCTACGGATGCGAGGGACGGTGGCCAGGGAGAGGTCTACAGAGCGGAGATTCACATTAGGTACGTAGAAGGAGAGTCGACTGTTGAGATAGGCTGGGCCAGTCTTGTTGGAGTGCCTTGTGTGCGCGGATTAGGAGCTTGAAGGAGATTCTTTTGTCGATGGGGAGCCATTGCAGGTTCCTCAGGTGGGGGGTGATGTGGTTGCGGCGCGGGACATCAAGGATCAGGCGTGCAGAGGCATTCTGGATTCTTTGCAGTCTGTTGATGAGCTTGGTCGGGGCTCCGGCGTAGAGGGCATTTCTGTAGTCGAGTCTGCTGCTGACTAGGGCCTGGGTGTCTGTTTTCCTTGTGTCTGTCGGTATCCATCTGTAGATCTTGCGGCGCATACGTAGGGTGTTGAAGCAGGTGGGGGGACAGCGTTGACTTGTTTGGTCATGGTGAGTTTCGAGTCGAGGATGACTCCCAGGTTGTGTGTGTGGTTGGTAGGTGCGGGGGGTGTCCCCAGCGATGAGGGCCACCAGGAGTCGTCCCATGCTGAGGGGTTGGGCCCAAGGATAAGGATATCCGTCTTGTCTGTGTTCAGCTTAAGGCGGCTGACCTCTATCCAGTCGGCGACGGCCTTCATTCCCTGGTGGAGGTTGGATTTGGCTTAGAGGGGGTCCTTGGTGAGGGAGAGGATCAGTTGCGTGTCGTCGGTGTAGGAGATTATGTTGAGGTCGTGATGTCGGGCGATGCATGCGAGAGGCGCCATGTAGACGTTGAACAGCCTCGGGCTGAGGAAGGATCCTTGCGGGACGCTGCAGATGATCTCGGAGGCTTCGGATCGGAACTGGGGGAGGCGGACTCTGGGTTCTGCCGGAGAGGAAGGAGGTCCAGTCCAGGGCCTTGTCTCAGATCCCTGCGTCACAAAATAAATGTAAATCACCAGTAGTTTTTTTTCCAGAGTTTTATATAGAGCAAACTTGTCCCGAAGGTATCTGGTATCAGAGCGCTTTACATGAGCACCTGTTGCATTACAGAGAGACATTAATTTTTGTTTTACACTGGGAGATTAAGTGATTTGCCCAGAATCACAGGATGTTGTGCGTCGTTGCTGAGACTCGAACCTGGTTCCCCAGATTTGAGGGCGACCGCCCTAGCTATTAGGCCACATCCTCTCCCCTATCTATTTATTATCCTGACATGCTCAAGGATGTGTTTGAGGGGTACTCAGGCACTTTCCGTTCGATGGAGGCGGCTTTAGGTGACCTTTGTGCAGGGATTGTTACCGAATGTGAGAAGTCAAGTGATGACAATATGTATTGGATGGCAAACTACGAAACTAGCAATGTTAGTGACTGCTGCCAGTCACATGCTATCCTGAGTGTATGTTTTCTTTTACATACTTAAAAGAGCAAACAAAGCAAGAAGTTGCATACAATGTATTTGAGAGTTGTCTAGATTATTATATAGGAATATTTATGCAAAGAGAAAATTACCATATTAAGAAATACTGAGAATGTCATATAAATTTGTTTTCAGTTATCATCTCTTGGCAAACTAGAAAAATGTAAACACATTGACTAGTATTTGTTCTGAGAAAGGTGGCAACCGTACTTAAAAAACTCTATAGTAAAACAACAGAAAGCTCTAATCTATCCCACTTTTTCTGGAGCAGTGCCCCCACGATGTGGAACAGCCTCCTCCCTACTTATATCAGGGCAAGGTAAATCCTATTCTAGCTTCCAATATAAACTAAAAGAACACCTGCTCTCGAAGCACAGAGGAAGTGAATTATAAGTCTGCTCCTTCTTATTCTCCACAGGATCTACTCACCTAACAAACTCTTTCTTCATCTATGCATGTTCAGCCACTATCCTCTCCCTACAATTGTTTCACTGCCTTTCTTTCCCTAAAAATGTAACACTACATTTACTCAACCTCCATTTACTCAACCACACTATGGTGGTAGGGTGCTCTTATGCAGCAGATTGATGGGCAGACCAAAACTTTCTGCTCAGGACATATTCCTACGTAATATTCCTCTGAATCTCTGCAGTGTTCTCAAATGGTCCTCATACTTCTCCAGACCTGGAGAGCGAACTGTACCGGAAGCCGATGGCCAAAAACTCCCTTCTTTGTTATGACAGCCATTACCCTAAGTTACTTTGTGACATTTTACCATATGGCCAATTTCTTCGGTTACGGAGAAATTGTTCGACAAAGGAGAAGTATGCGGACCATTCGAGAACACTATCAAAACAACTGCAAGCTATGAAATATCCGAAGAGACTGGTACAACCTCTTTGAAACGTGCTACAAACAACAATCGTGAAGCATTTCTAGATCCACCAATATTGAAACCTCCAATGAATAGACTGACTTTTGTCAATATTTTTAGTACATTGTCTAATGGGATTCAACGGACTGTACGAAAACATTGGCGCATCCTGAACACCGGTGGAGAAAGGATAAGAGGACCACCAATTTGAGGGATCAATTGGTCCATACTCGACCTAAGATACCACCAGCTCGATCAGTGGGTACACTGTGGGACCTTCCAGCGGTCCAAGGACACTTTCCTTGCCAGTCGTGTGCGGTGTGTCCGCAAACTCAACATTCTAAAACTATAGACTTTGGCACAAATAGACCTTGGAAGCAGAATAGCTTTACAAACTGTAACAGTGACAAACTATTATACTTGATAAGATAAGTGTAGCTGCAAATTTCAATATGTAGGCATGATCACCCGTAAGGTTAAATTGAGAATATTGGAACATAAGAGCACTATCAGGTGCAGGAAGCAGACCACAAGACTGATGAAAGACTTCTTAGAATGTTACCATAAAGCTGAAGAATTCACATGGGCAGTCCTTGAACAACCATCTATACTTAATCACATCAGCGATGTGTTCAAGTTACTATTTACCAAGGAGCAGAAGTGGGTTTTCAATCTACAGAGTGAAAAACGAGGACTTAATGATGACATACCATGGACCACTCCATGAACGGCAAATGCCCACATATTCTTTGAAACTTATTTGAGCCACTTACTTTGAAATGACATTGACGCTTGAGTTGCCTGCACCGTTTATCATCTAAAAAGAAAACAATTTTTTCTTCAAAAAATGTTTCCTTCTTTTTTGAGTCCATGTATGTTAATCCAATCACCTTACATAAAAGCAAATGCATTCTGTTACACTTCGCAATAAAAGACCACAATTCCTATAATGCTGCGATTCAATAAGGGCGGTAATTACAACAGGTTCCATTGTTAAGACTCACAGGAATACTGAGGGATTCAGATCAACTGGTGTTTCCCACCAGTGAGTAAGATATAACAGCGCGGAATACATTACACCTAATATGCGCGATATGCGTTTTTTAAGAAGACAGCATTACCGCTAAACTACAACTCCCATCACACGCACTGCCAGTGGGTAGTTTTCAGACAAGTGATGCCATCTATGTTTTCAAACTACAACTCCTATCATACGCACTGTCAGTTGGTAGTTCTATGACAACTGACATCATCTCTTTGTGTATGCGAAGAGAGAATGTGGTACACCTGGGCAACATTTCTGTTTTAAAAACAGATCTGTCCAGCAGTCGTTACCCCCACACACGGCTCAGTTGGAGCCCGAGGCAATGACGGACAGGTAAGGCCCTTCCTGTCTGACCAAGCAAAGTTTTGTTGCCGAACACTGCATGCGCGTTTTGTTAACTGTTATGTCTGGCTGAATCTGCTTTTACCTAGGTGAAACAACATATGCCCTAGTATGCCTATACATGTGTTAGCAACAATAGAGATTTGTTTGACACACTCCTTGTTGCAAGTCCGCACTTATAAAAGGGTAAGTGTTCTAAAAATACTTATATGTTCCTCAGCGCTTATAGTTAACAGCTATACTACCTCACCGCTCTTTATGACAGTGGTTATACACCAGTTCTTACGTGATATGAGTTTCACAAACACTTGCATGCTCCTCAGCGCTCATAGTTACTAGCTACATTGCCTCACCGCTCTGCATATGTTAGGTCGCACCAAAAATATTGTTTGTCAGAAAACATTGTTTGTCACAAATGTGTGAGAAAAAAAATGCAGATGCAACTTATCTAGATGCAATTCTTTACAGCCAGTTTTCTGCTTTCCCGATTTTAACACTAAACTCTTCACAATGCAGGATTTGGAATATAAGAGTGAATAATTTGTCAGACTTGAGGAATTTTCTCGTGGTCTGCATATCATTATGAGGTTTTTCTCTTTTTAGGTCTCGACTACAGCATTGCTTTAGCAATGCATGTTTGTCGAGGTTATAGTAAGGCTTTCAAAAGTCTACCCAAACTGCGGATCGGGTACAGTGCATGTGACCACAACCACGCGCTCGTGCGCGCGCGCCGCGCTCAGCCTCTGCACCCACTTCAGCTCACCAGGCTGCACACCCCCTCTCTCTCCATATGCTCGCTCGCGCGCCTTTCCTTTGATCTCACAGGCTCCGCTCCCCCGCATCAGACTTGAAAGGAATGTGCTCCCCCGCCACAGCAATGCCGAGAGCTTGTTATTTATTTTTTCTATTTATTGCACTCCGCTGCAAATGTCCTTGCTGGCGAACTCATTGGTGATTCTCTATTGTTTTAAGCAAAAACGTTGCTTCCTCTGGATTTGGCTCATAAAAACACATGGTGACCTTACCCATGAGACTGACTTCCTGCCAGCCTTCCCTTAGCTCCCCCCCGCCCCAGCCTAGCCCTCTGAGTAATCAAAAATCATCAGTTCGTTCTGAAGACAGCCACGCCGCTTTGCAGCTCCTTCTTGAACAAAACACCTCTTTCAACTGTCCGCATAGCTATGCAGATAATCTGCCTCTCTGGGATAAGAATACAACCACCAGTCCCCCTTTATCTAAACCGCAGAGAAATAGGAAGTCATTTACGTGACGTATTTGTCACGTGATGATGCGTTTTTGAAAGAGGGGCGTTGCTCTTATGGAAACTCATGCACCGTTCTTCGACTGTTGTGCTGGTTTCTTCTGTTGTTTCTTTCCTGTTCAGCTAGAGCGCTCTCTGATGCTCTCCAGCTGTTGTTCCAAGTCCAAACACCTGTACTTGTTGGGCACATTTTTCTTCAGTTGTTTCAGCAGCAGTGTCTTTTAATATATTCATGCACTCCCAGTGGTTTTGCATTTCTATTTATTTTCGTACTTTGTATTTCTATTTCCCCGTCCTGTAAAACGTTCCTTTCCCCTTGGGGTCTTTTGTGCTGTACAATACCAAATTTCTTCATTTTTTTAATTGCTACGCCGGTGAGCTCCGAGTGCTGCATAGGGTCCCTGCTGGCGAGGCTTTCCAAACATTAAATCTTATAGCTTGTTGTAGTAGCTTGGGGTTGTTTAAGAATGTTATCCTTTCAGAATGTGCTCGTTTCTGTATTCTGTATTGGATGTTCTATATCTGTCAGTTGCCAGCCTTACTCTGTAGTTACAGTTGCCCTGCTCCGATGGTCCAGCGTTTATCAATACACCTACCAACTGGCTATTTTCCCGAGTCTTCATTCCCTGTCTACAACATCTCTTTTGGCGACGAGGGGTGCTGGGCCATCACATTGAACCCACAATCGGCGAAATTGAAAAAAAAGCAAAAAAAGAAAACGCAAGAGGTAACCCCTAAACTACTAAGAGCCACGGACGATAAAAAAAGTAAGAGAGACAGTTTTATTATACTTGCGGAAGGCTTTGTATTGAATGCGAGCATGGATGTCTAAGTGGGTAAAAGGGAATGTGTGGACTGATGAGAGTGTTAGAGGTCAGGTTGAATCTGTTCAGAACAAACAAAAACTGTACTTTGATGACCGAATGCGTGTAAAAGATATTTGTGTAAAGCCAGGTGATGTTGTGTGTGTCAAGAAACCGGTTCATGTTCAAAAAGGTCTGTCTAAAGTCAGTTCTCCATCTAAAGTCCTGGATGTGAAAGGTAACGCTGTAAAACTCAGCAATGGTCAATGGTGGAATAAATCTCGGGTGATAAAAACATCATCTCATTCTTTCCCTGTGAATAATGGTGCCCAACCATTAAGTTCAAATCTTACTCACTCAACTCTTGTCAATAATAGTGCTCATTATGGAAGTTCAAAGTCTTGTTTAGATAGTGACAAATTGAGACGTAGCATGCGTATTATTCGCATTCCTCTTAGATATAGGAAGTGATGTACATTGTTCATCTTTAGTAGTGTATAATTCCTTCCATTTTGACAATATGGAATTTTTATTGTTTTTATTGTTTTCTTTCCTTATGTTAAGTTTCATTATTCGTTTGTATGTAAAGGAAGACCCTTGTAGTAACTTGGGTTTGTTTTAGAGTCTTATTTAATATAAAGGAAGACCCATGTAGTAGCTTGGGGTTGTTTAAGAATGTTATCCTTTCAGAATGTGCTCGTTTCTGTATTCTGTATTGAATGTTCTATATCAGTCAGTTGCCAGCCTTACTCTGTAGTTACAGTTGCCCTGCTCCGATGGTCCAGCGTTTATCAATAAACCTACCAACTGGCTATTTTCCTGAGTCTTCATTCCCTGTCTACAACACTCGTCTTTAGCATTCCTTTAACTCGGTCCAAAGTTACCCCTCCTCCTGCCAACTTTATCTCATAATTACACAGTGGTGCTAGATGGAAGAAAGCAAACAAGTTCCCACTGAGCCCACCCCCTCCCAGGTGTTCCTCAGCGCCCTTGTGTGTGGGTGGGGGTGTGGTTAATTGTGATGTATATGCAGGCTTCCAACCAATGGGTTTGCTGACTGCGGCCACATGCTGTAGCTTGTATTCTTCTGGCCCAACAGGGCTCAAGCTCTGGAAATATCAGAGAAAAGTGCACAGCACCCATGCAACGAGGGAGGTGATCATTTTTTGCCCCAATGTTTATGGAACTATATATTTTTTAGTACAACTTGTCTATCTTTTTACGTTTGAAATCTTTATTTCGACCAATAAGATCATAAAAGATATACACACATCACAATCACATGAAACTTATACAATACAGCAAAACAATGATTATAAAAATTGGTCTTTACGATATAAATCAGATTATCCTTAATGACAGCTAAAACCAATTACCAACTAAAGTTGTTAAAACGGAATTAAAAATCCGCGTCCAGCTTGAGGAAGCGTGAACATGCGTGCCACATTGCCGTTAAATACTTCGCCATTGCAAACACTATCTGGGGGGAGAGATCAGTCTTCAGGATTCTGTACACAGGTAAAAAATTTCTGAAGCCCATGTTTTTAAGAAGGGAAATGAGCCAGTATTTCCAGATTTTTTGGTAGGGTTTGCAAAAAAATACCACATGTGAGTCATTTTCTTGGGGATGCGCGCATACCGGGCAGCGCTCAGTGGTCGGGGGCGAAGACCAGGAACTTGTAAATGACCTTAAAGGTAGAGTACCATACCGCCACTGCAGAAAGAGCTTCCTGGTTAGCGCGGGAGTCATACCATCCAAAACACATTCGAAAGAATAGTAGTCTTTGTTTTGGATGAATAAGTTTGTTAGAGAGCCCACCCGCGTCTCATCCAAGGCAGCAGTAAGCTTTAGGTCGTAGTAAGCTTTTGATAATTCTTTACGAGAGATCCTGCTACTTGCATTTACCGGATCAGTCCAGAGTTCTGATAAACCTAGGGTCTTAAGTGACCTTTTTATATAGCTTAACCATGGGATAAAAGTAGCATTTGGTACATTTAAAAACTCCTGAAGCTCAGTCCTGTATTTAATGAGATCATTGCTTCTCCAGAGTCGTCGCCAAAAGGTTAATGGCTTGAGTCCCAGTTCATCTGCGATTGGCCTGATATCCAACATGTCTATCTATCTTACACGCACTGCGCACTCACACACTGCGCACTCACACACTGCGCACTCACACACTGTGCACCCCCACACTGCGCACTCACACACTGTGCCCTCACACTACTTTAGGCCACACACACTGCACACTCACACACTGCGCACTCACACACTGTGCACTCACACTACTTTAGGCCACACACACTGCGCACTCGCACACTGTGTCCTCACACTACTTTAGGCCACACACACTGCACACTCGCACACTCGCACACTGTGCATTTGCACACTGCGCATTCACACACTGCGCATTCACACACTGCGCACTCACACACTGCGCACTCGCACACTGTGCCCTCACACTACTTTAGGCCACACACACTGTGCACTCACACACTGGGCACTCACACACTGTGCCCTCACACTACTTTAGGTCACACACACTGCGCACTCACCCACTGCGCACTCACACACTGCGCACTCACACTACTTTAGGCCGAACACACTGAGCCCACATACTACTTTAGGCCACACACACTGCACCCTCACATTACTTTAGGCCACACACACTGCGCCCTCACACTACTTTAGGCCACACACTCTGCACCCTCACCCACTCTGCACCCTCACACACTCTGCACTATCACACACTCTGCACCCTCACACACACTTCACCCTCACACACACTGCACCCTCACACACTCAGTGCCACATCATTATATGCTACATAATTACACTGCACTCAATGCAACATACGCTCCAAACAATACCACTCAGTACAACATAATTACATGATTCACACAATTACACTCTACTGAATACAACATACACTCCACACAATACCACTTAGTGCCACATAATGATATGCTACATAATTACCACTGCGCTCAACGCAATATACAACCCAAATACCACTCAGTGCCACATAATTACACTGCACTCAATGCAACATACACTCCAAATACCACTCAGTGCCACATAATTACACGCCACATAATTACACTGCACTCAAGGCAACATACACTCCAAATACCACTCAGTGCCACATAGTTACACACCACATAATTACACTGCACTCAATGCAACATACACTCCAAATACCACCCGTGCCACATAATTACACACCACATAATCACACTCTACTAAATGAAACACACACTTCACACAATACCACTCAGTGCCACATAATTATATGCTACATAATTACAATGCAACATACACTCCAAATAATACCACTTAGTGCCACATTATTACACGCCACACAATTACACTCTACTGAATACAACATACACTCCTCATAATACCACTCAGTGCCACATAATTATATGCTACATAATTACACTGCGCTCAATGCACCTTACGCTCCAAATACCACTCAATGCCACATAATTACACGCCACATAATTACACTCTACTGAATACAACATACACTCCAGACAATACCACTCAGTGCCACATAATTATATGCTACATAATTACACTGCGATCAACGCAACATACACTCCAAATACCACTCAGTGCCACATAATTACACGCCACATAATTACACTGCACTCAATGCAACATACACTCCAAATACCACTCAGTGCCACATAATTACACGCCACATAATTACACTGCACTCAATGCAACATACACTCCAAATACCACTCAATGCACAATTTACTGTTTAAAAGCAGTCCTACCTACCAGTGCTGCTTTTAAACTGACCTCAGGCTGCACAGATGCTAGTGCAGAAAATCTGCTGGACCATAAACTGCCATGCCCCAGGATACTGGGGACTTCTAGGTAGTTTCAATCCCCTGCCCTATTATATACTAGGGGCTTATGGTGTATGTCATGCCAATTACAGGGATGCCCCACCATACCATAGTGTAACCTAGTATATGTTGGGTGTCCTAACTGTGTTCTAATGAGTTCCTTTCAGCTTGGCACTGGTCCTGGGCCTGATTAAACAGAGCCCAGGGCCAGTTAGTCAGTTACCAACAGTTCCAGTCAACAAAAGGTTGAGGGGTGCACAGGGCACAGGATGACTTTGCAACATAGCCCCCCCCCAAACGAAAGGTGATAGGTTACTAACCTACAACCTGGTTGTCTTCATCGGCTAAGTGGAAAACCTGGAAAGTCCATCTGCATAGGCATGGGCAACCCCAGGTCTATATTCTACTGTAAAGTCCATTCCCTGTAGGGAAATGGACCACCTTAACAGCTTGGGATTCTCCCCTCTCCTCTGCATGAGCCACCGGAGAGGCCTGTGGTTAGTTTGAACACGAAAGTGAGTCCCAAACAAATATGGTCTCAACTTTTTCAGTGACCACACCACAGCAAAAGTCTCTCTTTCAATGGCACTCTGCCTCTGCTCTCTGGGAAGAAGACTCTTGCTAATAAAGACAACTGGCTGATCAAGGCCCCCTTCATTTAGCTGTGATGACACTGCCCCAATCCCTTGCTCTGAAGCATCAGTCCGAACTACAAATGATTTTGTGTAGTCAGGGGCCAGTACTACTGGTGCTGAACACATAGCAGCTTTCAGAGTGTCAAAAGCCTTCTGACACTCTGGGGTCCAAATCACCTTTTTGGGCCTCTTTTTAGAAGTCAGTTCTGTTAGGGGCCCCACATTGGTCCCATAATTTTGAACAAACCTTCTATAGTACCCTGTAAGTCCAAGGATTGCTCTGACTTGAGTCTGGGTAACTGGAGCTGTCCAATCCAAAATAGTTTGGATTTTAGCTTGGGGAGACTGTACAAGGCCCCCACCTACCAGGTGCCCCAGGTACACTACAGAACTCTGTCCTATTTGATACTTGCTTGCCTTAATAGTCAGGCCTGCCTACTGCATGGCCTGAAGCACTTCCCTTAGGTGCTTTAAGTGATCCCCAGGTAGAACTGTATACAGGTAAGCTGCACTGAACTGTTCCAACGCAGACAAGACCCTGTTCACCAACCTTTGGAAGGTGGCAGGTGCATTCTTTAATCCAAAGGGCATTACCTTGAACTGATAATGTCCCTCTGGTGTGGAGAATGTTGACATCTCCTTTGCTCCATCACTGAGGGCAATCTGCTAGTAATCAGAAGTCAAATCAAAAGTATTCAGGCCCCTATCCTATCAATGAGCTCGTCAGCTCTAGGTATAGGGTGAGTGTCAGTCTTTGTGACTGCATTCAAACCTCTGTGGTCCACACAGAACCTTAACTCCTTGGGTCCCCCCTGAGGATTAGGTTTAGGTACCAGCACCACTGGACTGGCCCATGGACTCTCAGAAGGTTCAGTTACCCCCAACTCCAGCATCTTAGCAACCTCAGATTTAATGCTGGCTCTGACATGGTCAGACAACCTGTACAGTTTATTTTTGACAGGAAGGCTGTCACCAGTGTCGATGTGGTGCACACACCACTCAGTGATGCCTGGGGTCAAAGCGAACAGGCCAGCAAACAGCTCCAGCACCTGCTTACAGTCTCTGTGCTGCTGGTCTGTCAATTTGGGAGAGAGCACAACTCCCTCCACTGACCCATCTTGCACATTAGTGGAGAGGAGGTCGGGCACAGTCTCAGTTTCCTCCTCTACACCCTCATCAGTGACCAGTAACATGGTCATATCTGCCCTGTCATGGTGGGGTTTCAATCTATTCACAAGCAGGACCCTGTGAGGGTTCCTGGGGGCGCCAAGGTCAACCAAATAGGTAACCTCGCCCTTCTTTTCTAAGATTGGATAGGGTCCACTCCACTTGTCATGGAGGGCCCTGGGAGCCACAGGCACCAAGACCCACGCCAACTGTTCTGGAGTATACTCAGGCATAGTAGCCTTTTGATCATACCAGTGCTTCATAAGCTCCTGGCTGGCCTCCAGTTTCCTGTCCTCCACCATTCTAGATCTCAGGCCTAGCACAGAATCAAGCACATTGTTCTTAGCTTCTTTAAGAGGCTTCTCTAAAGACTCTTTTAGCAGGCTCAATGGCCATCTCACAGGGTATACAAGGGACTGAAACCAACCCTTTTCTGTGGCACCTCCCTGTAGGCAAACAGTAAGCATGGGAGTTTTTAACAACACTTTATGGTAGTAATGTAAGGGAAGCGCACCTCAAACACATATAAAGTCAGATCGGGTCAAAAAATATAATATTCACAATTAACAAATCTCAAGGCATCAATTTGAAGGCGGTGCCACTCAGGATAAATATGCACCCTACTACCTAGATGCTAAAGTACACAGGTCCTGCCAAGGCATTTACTGTGAAACACAATATAATTGTACAGATATCCCGGCACTCAAAAGTAACATTTCTTATTCATAATTAGTCAAAACAAAATACTTTATATTTTCTCCGAATATCACTGGCAGTAGAGAGATTTAGGTTCTCAAAAAATGGTAAGTCTTTAATTCAAAACCACATTTAGAACATCACAATTTCAAAAAGTGAACATAGAAAGGACCAATGTCCCTCAACGAGATATGACATTCAGGAGACTAAGGTCGGTGGTTGTGTCCTCATAATCTTGGTCCAGATGAACGACAGCCGGCACATGTTTCGTCGCACCAAGTGACTTCCTCAAGGCTTATTCCCAATTCGAATGCTGTATATTTGCATGAATCCCGAAATCTTTAATTATATGCGACAGTGACCAAGAATTTTCTGGTCAAACATAAGAGGTCCACCCAATTCATCAAAAAGGTGCCTCCAACGTTGGATCGGATAGACCTTAGACCAGAAGATTCTAATAGCTGTATATTAGCACGTAATAGAATGTTAGTATGATAGGCAATCAAACCAGTAATTAATGACTATTCCAATGTGTCGCCGTTGTTCTCACATTGTAGATGCTTAGAGAAGATTATCCCACTGTTCCTCTTGTGCAACATAGAGCGTACGTAAAAAATCAGGCTGGATATGATGGGCCTCGTATCTTTTCTATTCGCGTACCAATGGCGTGGACTCCCCAGGACACGTCCAATGTAACAAGTAAGCATGGGAGGAGAACATCCCATCTCCTCCAGAGTTTCTCTGACAACCCATTTATCAAGCCCTTCAGGGTTTTGTTGAATCTCTCAACAAGACCATTTCCTTGAGGGTGATAAGGGGTGGTGAACTTGTAGTTGACACCACACTCATCCCACATAGCAGACAGTTAGCTGGACAGGAAATTCGTGTCCCTATCTGAAATCACCTCTTTTGGAAACCCCACTCTGGTGAACACACCAAGTAGTGCTCTAGCCACTGCAGGAACATCAATGGTTCTAAGAGGTATGGCCTCAGGATATCTAGTGGCATGGTCAACTACCACTAAGATATACCTATTACCTGATGCAGTAGGTGGGTCCAGGGGACCAACAATGTCAAAAGGAACCCAAACCACTGGCAGTGGTATTAGGGGAGCCTTTCCTTTGTCTTGCCCCCTGCCTTGCCACTGGCCTGACAGGTGACACATGAGCTGCAAAACTCCTTAACCTTTTTAGACATATTGGGCAAGTAGAAATGGTTCACCAACTGGTTCCATGTCTTTGTCTGTCCCAAATGTCCTGCCAAGGGGATGTCATGACCCAAAGTCATGATGAACTCTTTGTACTTCTGGGGCACCACCAACCTCCTGGTGGCCCCCTCCTTGAGGTTTCTGGCCTCAGTATAAGGCAGGCCATCTTAACAGTAGAGTTTGTGAAACCCACTGTCATCCCCCTCCTCTTGCTTAGAAGCAATCCGCCTCAAGCTCTCAAGGGTGGGACAGTCATGCTGTCCCTGACTGAACTCCTCTTTGGAGGGTCCACCTGCTCCTGTCAGTTCTGCCATTTCTGACAGCTCTGGCAGGGATGGAGTCCCTCCCTCAGAGGCCAGATCCTCCCCATCAGGGTTAGATTCTTCCTGCACTTCTAGAGTTCCCTGGGCTGGCTCACCAGGCCCAGTGCCCTTGGATGTTTGGCCATTTGTTCCAGGGTCCAAGAGTCCAGCCTCTCCCTTCTGGCTAGTCTGTGACCTAGTCACAGCACATACCCACTCAGGGAGCACCACTATTTTCATATGGAGTCCTCTCTCCACCTCTGACCACGCAGAGGCTTCCAGATCATTGCCAAGTAAGCACTGGACTGGGAGCACCCTTGACACAGCTACCTTCTTAGGGCCTGTCACACCACCCCATTCCAAATCCACCACAGCCATAGGATGGAGTTTGGTAGTGCTGTCTGCATATGTCACCTGGTAAAACTCACCAGGTATCAACCTCTCTGGAGACACCAGTTCATCCAGGACCATAGTTACACTAGCCCCATAGTCTCTGATAGCCTCAACCTTAAACCCATTCACTTTAGGCCTCTGCCTGTACTTGTCCATTTTTGGAGGTAAGGCAGCAAGGGTGACAATATTCGCCCCATCCAGGGACACTGAGGTTGCTTCCACCACCTGACTACACCTCTCTGGGGCACCACTCTCCACCCCTACATTGACACTGGCAATCCCTGTGGATGGCCCCTTAGGGGGGAGCTTCTTGGCGCAGACAGCATCTCCCTGCTTGTGCCCTGGCTGCTGACAGTCATATCACTTACCCACCTTTGAGAGATCAAAGAACCTACCAGGCTTTCCCTGAAACCTCTTCCCTTTGAATTTGGGTTGGCTCGGGCCCCCCTTCCTGGTGCAGGTTATTGTGCATCTTTGGAGGACTCCTTAGGTTTTTGACCTTCATTTCCCTGTGCTTTCCTTGGGGGAGGGACCTGTCCTCCTTTCTTCTGATCACCCCCCTGGTGCTGAATGGAAACCCAGGTTCTCACCCACTCATCAGCTGATTCTCCCAGCTCTCTAGGAATCCCTTATATGTGTCAACTTTGTTACCAACAATCCAGCCTTACAGTGCCTTTACTGAAACGTCCACAAAGTCTACCCAAGACTTTGAACTAAATTTCTGGGTGCCTCTAAACTTTACCCTGTACTGTTCTGGAGTCAGACCAAATCTCTTGACTAAGCATGTCTTCATCTGCTGGTATGATTCCGCATCCTCTCCCTTCAGGGTCAGGAACCTATCCCTCCCAGCTCCTGGAATCAACTCCCACAGGAGTGCACCCTAATACCTAGAGAGGAACCTACTCATTTTAAGGGCTCTCTCAAAAGCTGCTAGCCAGCTGTCAATGTCATCCCCTCAGTGTACTTGGGTACTATGCCCTTGGAAAGTTTTTTTTTTTGTTAAAACTCTTTATTTACGACTACAGAGTATGCCATACATCTTATCATTGTCATTTTCTGTATAACACAGTCTTTTACTTTTTCCGCCCGAATATACCCTAACAGGCTTAAGCAACAGCGGCCTGAAAACAACAGTATCCTAAGAAAAGCAGAATCATATAGTCTTTGTATAAAATGTGCGAGAAAGCATTAATTAGGTAATCCACATTATGCAACACATCACGTTATACACAAGCCATATATTACTGACCGTAGATTAAACAGAGCCCTTGATCCATCCCAACCCCCCAACCCCCCTCCCCTGTCCTGTACATCTCCTGATATACCAAATCCAAGGGGTAACACTTGTAACATAGATATCGAGCTACCTTGGTATAGTGTGCAGCGTCACTGTGAGTAAAACTTGCGCATTCATGGGATACTGTGCTCTCATACTGCACGCGCCGACATCCACTAACAGTTCTTCCATTTACATCCCATCTACTTGCGACGGCACCAATTCCATCCATTCCAGTTCCAACAACATAAGTTCCCACTCCTGTGCAATTGGATACTTCCGCTGTCCACTCTCCTCCTCCCGGCGCAAGGCCGCACCTTTCGCCCTACCCCATTTCAACAGGTCAGATTGCCACACTGATATTCCAGGAGGTCTTGGGGACTTCCATCTCATTGTTAACGCTCTAATTGCTAGTAACAGAGCCAGGTCTAAGAATTTCAATTTAGCCTTATGGTGTTTATGAAGTTTACGATGCCCCACCAAGCAATACATCGCTTCCACTTGCACCGGTAGGGTAGTGACTGTGCGTAGTATATGGCAAATCTCCCCCCAATAACTGCGTAATCACGGGTATGCCCAGAGCATATGAAGAAAGCCAGCCTCATTGCCTCACAACGAGGGCAATGGTTGGGAGAATCCGGGAACATTCTATGCAGCCTTTGGGGGGTAAAATACGCCCTGTGCAACACCATAACCTGAATACATTTAAATTTAACATTCCTGGACACCTTCCTGGGGTGCTCAAGGACAACGTTCCAGGCATTATCCGATAGAACCTCCCCTGTGTCCTGTGTCCAGGTGTCTCTAAGTGTGGTGAGTGTTGTGGCTGCATGCACCCTAATTCCAGTGTAAAGCCACCGCACTAAATGGCCACCTGCTCCCATGTAGTAGAGTAAGTGGACCAATTCATGTTGTGCAGGTTTAATCCGCTGCGGAGCTCATGTACGCCTTATATAGTATGACACAGTAGCATGTAGAAGGTATAACCTTTGGGGAAGCCCCAGTGATTTGCAGAAAGGAATTATGATCCAATAAAGCGTCATCCCCAAAAAAGGCCCCTACAATCTCCACCCCAGCTTCCGTCCAAGGCTGTAGCCTACGTTGATTAAGTTGTCCCTGCGGTGTTGGAATGCCTAACAAAGGAACGTTCTCTGCAAAGGGCATGGTCGTGGATGTATATGCTAGTGCCTTCCTCCAGCACATCAGAGCTGTGCGCAGAAGAGGGTGGCAATCCGGAGGAATCCTGGTCCTAGGCAATAACAGAGAGTGCAACTCACCGTGTGCTAGTCGGTCTGCAGTGAAAGTAATTTTGTGCAGATTCCTGCCCGCCACCCAGTGCGCCAACCATTGGAGCTGACTGGCTTAATAGTATCCGCGTAGGTCCGGCACTCCAGACCCCCCATTCTGGTGCATAGTTGAAGCTTACGGAGGCTGATACATCTCCGCCCAGACCCCCAAATGAGAGTTATCAAAATCGTATTCAGAGTGTTGAATATCTGTTGTGGAAGGATGACCGACAAATTGACAAAATAGTACAACAAGCGGGGGAGCATGACCATCTTTGAGACGGCGATTCTACCCATAACGGACATGGGGAAAGACGTCCAGAACCCTACACTGCTGCGGAGGTTAGTGATGGCCCTTAGAACAGTGCCCTCGATCTTGTCCTCTGGCCTTCTATAGACTTGAATGCCCAGATATTTGAATGTGGTTTGGGCTACCGGAATCCGGTACCTACCAAAGTGAATGAGAGGAGGTTGCGGCAATTCCCTGAAGTAAAAGCTAGAGGACTTTCCAGGGTTAATGGCTAGGCCGGACACGTTCTCAAAGCAATCACCGTATTTTCTGACGTATAAGACGACTGGGCGTATAAGACGACCCCCTACTTTTCCTTTTAAAATATAGGGTTTGGGCTACATTCGCTTGCTTGTAAAATGACCCCGGCGTATAAGACGACCCCCAAATTTTCAAAAGATTTTCAAGGGTTAAAAAGTCTTCTTATATGCCAGAAAAACAGTAAAAATGTCGGCTATAGCCGAGTGATCATCTTCCAAATCACGGAAGTACAATCGGATATCGTCTGCATATATTGATATCAGGTTGTGCGTCCCTCCAATTGAGATACCCATCCTTTCTTCACGAGCCCGAAGGGCTATGGCCAGAGGCTCCAGCGTTAGGACAAATAAGATAGGCGACAGGGGGCAGCCCTGCCGAGTACCTCTGTATACTGGGTAGCTGTCTGAAACGTACCGACCAGTACGTGCTCGGGCCGAGGGATCTGTGTATAATAGCCGCACCCATTTTGATAGAGAATCTGGGAATCCGAAGCGTCGCAATACTTCGAACATAAACGTCCATGACAGAGAGTCGAACACCTGCCTGAGGTCCAGCGCAATACAGCCAGCCTGGGGGAGTTCTTGCGGTGTGGCAGTCATAAGGGCGTGGAGTCTCCGCGTGTTCTGGGACGTACACCTGCCTGGGAGGAAACCACACTGGTCCAGGTGTATCAGGGCAGAGAGATGGGGTTGTACCCTCAGAGCAATGGCCTTACTGAGTATCTTGCACTCCGTTGAAAGCATCAAGAGAGGCCTATAATTAGTCAATTCAAGAGTATCTCTGCCAGGTTTTGGTATGGATGTGACCAGGGCTTGCATCGTTGAGGTAGGTAGGTGACCCTCCTCATATGACGTCTTATATATCTTGTCAAGAACAGGCACCAGTGTTTCAGAGTATGTCTGGTAAAACTCTACCGGAAACCCGTCCATGTCCGGCGTCTTAATACGATTAAGGTACCGCATAGCCGCTCGGATTTCCTGTTGCGTAATGGGGCTGTCAACCTCATTTTGCACATCTCGTGACAAGGCTGGGAAGGGCAGGTCCTGTAGGAATTCCGCAATTCGACCTGGGTCCTCTGTGGGAAAGGGAGCATATAACGCTTGTAAGTAGTCACGGAACGCCTTATTAATCTCAGATCGCGTATATACAATGCCGCCTGACCTGTCACGGATCTGCGTAATCACCGGGGGGTCCGGACTATCTTGTAACAGACGAGCTAACAAGGCGCCTGACCGGTCCGCTTCGGCTTGTTGACGGCGTAAATATTCTTTATGGTCAATGGTCCTCAGTGTTTCCAACAGTTCTGCATGATCTATATTCCCTGCTTGCAGTTCCCCCTTCTTTCCTGAGTCTACACCCGCCTCTCTCTCCAATATTGTCAGGCGGCTCTCAACTTCGCAGAGTCTCTTATGAATTTCCTGTCGTGCTTCCACCAGCTGGCCAATAGCGGCACCCCGTATTACTACTTTCATGGCACCCCATACCACCAAATTAGACGTTGCGGAGTCCCAATTCTCTCTAAAGTAATTATTTAAAGTACCAGATAGGGATGTGCAAAAGGGGGCATCCTTCAAAAGCATTGGTTTAAGTCTCCAGGTGGGCACCGGAGATGGCACCCTACCCCAGAGAAGGCCAAGCGTCAAAGGTCTGTGATCGGAGAATGTTTTAGCTAAGTATTCCGACTTGCTAATCTTGGACAGTAGGGAACTGGAACACAAAAATCTATCAATTCGAGTGAGTAAGTTGTGTACAGGGGAATAATAAGAGTACTCTTGGTGGGTCGGATTTAGTGTACGCCAGATATCCACTAGCCCCCATCCTGTGACCCAGGTCTGAAACGTCTCAGCCAATTTAGTTACCCCAGTCATCTGGAGAGGGGGGTGTGACCCATCCAGGCCTACATCTAACGACATGTTCCAGTCACCGCTCAGAATCCAGGGGATATGCACCCAGTCCGACAAAGCCCATCCCATCTTACAAAAAAATGTGTCTTGATCAAAATTCGGGGCGTAAACACTCCCAAGAAAAAGTAGCGTGCCATCCAGTGTACCTTTCACCAAGATGTATCTCCCCTGATCATCCACCTTCCTCTCTATTTCTACAAAGGGTGTCCCATGACATACCCAAATGGTCGCTCCCCTGGAAAAGGCAGAGTAGGAAGTGGAGTAAATAGTACCCCTTCACCTCTTCCTCAGCGTTTGACTTTCAGCTACTGTCAGGTGAGATTCTTGCAGGAATGTAATCTGTGTATGGTGCCGTAGTAAAAACGCATGGATCCTGTGTCTCTTTTATATTGCACCAAGCCCACGCACATTCCAGGTAGCCAGTCTATAAGTCCCTATTGTGTCAGCCATAACCTCTTTCGGAGTGAACTCGGAGTGTTACCATACCCTTCCTAGTGCATAATGTTAAAAACAGCCAGGAGACGTACCCTTTCCCCCCCAAGAACAAAACTAACTTGGCGCAGCATAAGAACATTGCTGAGCCGAACAAGAAAAACCTAAACAGAACGATCCAAGCACTGGTGCATGCGCCATTGGGGGGGTGGCCAAGCACTGTTTTAGCCATCTTAACTATCCACTCGGATGCAGATGGCTCAATGGTGTGCCAGCCCAGGGGTACCATTATCAGGAGATTATTCGCAGGTGTCTTCTGGAGGACCTTAACAGGGGGACTACAAAATCCATCAGAGCCCAACATCCAAGGTGGTCCCACCCTCTGGACTCACTCAGCGTTAAATCTAAGTTGCTCTGGGACCCATCTCATAGGATCTAAACTAGAAATAGTTCCCCAGTCCCCCCAGTACCTCCCCACATGCCAGAGCTACAAGCATCAACCAGGTGTCATAAAAAGGATATCAAAGGTCTTCAAGCAAGCTAACTGCTCCCAGCCGGGACTCATATCCTCTTAATTATCCAGCATGTCATGTGCCGCTCTGGGTGTTAAAGTTGGGAATAAAATCCCGCTATGATCCGAGTTCGAATGGATCGTGCTGTCGTCCGTGTCCGTGCTAATCCTCTCCCGATCTTCCCAAAAGTTGCCCACCAGTGCAACGGCTCCCAGCTGGTCTTCCTTCTGCTGCTCCTGCAACGGTCCGTGTCGTTCGGATCTCTTCCCTACAACAGGAGAATTTCCATCATTGCGTTCCGAGCCGTTCCACGATCCACCAGCGGATGTGTCCTGAGTTGCCTCTTGGCTACCCTCGATGCCCATCACTTCAAGCCACTCATCCACATCTGTGGGGCTTTCGAAGAAGTGCATTTTTTTGTCATGCACGATCTTTAGTCGGGCTGGGAATAGTAACGCATACTTCAGCTTGGCCTTTTGAAGTTTCTTCTTCACCTCCAGATATGAAGATCGTTGTTTTTGCAACACATTAGTATAGTCCGGGTACAAAGATATGCGTCGGTTCTCATATTGTATAAGGGATTTCTGCCTCGCCTTTTGCAGAAGGACATCCCTGTCCCGATAGTTAAGTATCCGCATGATCAGAGGGTGAGGTGGGCGACCTGGTCTAGGCCTTCCAGTGGGGATGCGGTGCGCTCTTTCCACACAAAAATGTGGCGACAGGCCATCCGCAGTGATGTGGTCTCGGAACCATTGTTCCATGAAGTCCTCTGCATGGGTCCCCTCACAGCGTTCCGGAAGGCCAATGACGCAGATGTAATTGCGTCAATTACGGCCTTCTGCATCCTCCACGCGGTCCAGCAAAGAGGCAACCTGCTGCTGCAACTGCTGGATGGAGTTAGTATGGTCCGCCACTGTCGGGGTGAGATCCGCCACCGCAATGCCCTGATCCTTAACTTTATCGGCCAGTTTAGCATGGTCCGCTTTGAGCAAGGAGAGATTGGTGGTAAGGGCCCCCAGCTGCGACTCCATTGCTGACCTAGAATCCTTAATCTCCTGTAGGATCAAGTCCAGTTTGTCTGTTTGTTGTCCCCCAGGGGGGTCCAACGCAGCTGCCCCTGATAGAGCCCCTCCTTCCTCAGTGTCCTGAGTCTGCTGCACCGTGGTCGGGCCATCTCTGCCCTCCAGCGCCTTCTCCCCTTTCTGGACCATGGCCAGATCAATCAGAAGGAACCAACTGACTGCGTGTGTATACTGCCCAGCACAGGCACTATGTTCAAAGGTAGTCCGTATGCTCGTTCCACTCTGCGGACCACGTTGTACCCCACCGTAGGGCACAGCGCAAGGGCTCTCCGCCTCACTCCATCGTCAATTCCACACGTTCGAGGCCCCACAGCCGCTCTTCGTTGTCCTCAGACCACCAGCCTGCTGTCCAAATAATGTTCGACCATGCATCAGGTCTACGAACCTGCAGGGCGTACTTTCATGGGACGTGGGGGGGGAATCAACACCCTCAGCGCCGTGGCCGCTGCCACCTCCCTGCACAGAGTCTACAATCACCGCCGCACCAGCAGGGGGGGAGGAGGGGAGGGGGGAGGAAGGAAGAGATCCCCCCGAGTGTCAGCAGCCTCACCCCATACCTCCGGGACCAGGTCCTTGGGTCGCCGCACAGGCAAGCAGGGCCTCGAGCCTCCGCCACCCCCACAAGGCCGGCCGTCCGTGTCCGCCTCGATCCTCCAAGCCAGCCACCCAGTAGTGTTGTTCTTTCACCAGGCGGCTGGTCCACAGGGGCACGACTGCAGTCACCACCGCTCCCAGACAGTGCTCTGATGGGCTGGGCACCGTCGTGGAATCTCGAGGCCCGAGACCCGGCACTTCTGGCCCCGCTCACCCAGAGTGGTCCGGGCCCAGCCAACACTCCAGTCCCCAGCTCGTATCTCGGAAGAAGGCCGCAACAGGCCCGAGCTCTCCGCCGGTGCTCCTCGGTTTTTCGCGTTTCCTGTCGGCACCCCCAGGCTCCGGGGGAACAGCGCCGCTGAGTCCTCACCACAGATATAGCCCGGGGCCCTCCAGAAGCACTTTACAGGGCAATAACCCGAGGCGGCACCGGAGCTCTAGCTGCCTCCGACCACGCACCCCCCCCTTGGAAAGTTTAGGTTCAAATCTACCACCCCTGGACATCTCAGCATCTTCTTCACTTTCGCTGCCACCATTCCTTTTCTCTTCCTTCTCCCATCTGTTCTCAGCCAAGTCCAGTTTCCCTAGCTCTAAAGCTATCAAAGCTAATTTAGGCCTGAAGCTGTCTCTCTGCAAGGGACGGTAGTGGTTCCTGAGTAAGGGACACTTCCCTACTCTAACCACCACCTCGATTCTCCTGGCTAACACTAGTCACAATGGAAAATGTCTCATCCACACCCCTCTCTCAAATGAGGTTGGGTGGATAATCTTCCCACCCCCCTGGGTTCTCCTCAGCTCCCCTTGCCCAGGCTTATAGGGACTCAAGCAGCCCTGCCTTCCTCATCTTCTTGGCAGCATGCAGCCCCCTAAGCCTACACTGTTCCCTATGATCATCCATCTTAAACTGGGACAGTTTAGCCAGGTCCAGCTCCATGGTTCCCTAGTTTTGGGTCACAAAAAACTAGGCACAACAGACTTAGAACAATTTAGAAAAATCAAAACAATGGATTAAAAACAGTTTAGTCCAAATTCCAAAAATCAAACTCAAAAGTTTTGTTCTAAGGCAATTTCGAGGATTTTTAAAATCTTAAATCATTCACTGAAAGGTGTACTTTTTAAACACAAGTCCGCATCAATACCGTTGAGCACCAAATGTTGGAAAGTGGGTTATTGGTAGGGGCAAATGTAGGTCTGCCACTGGCAATAAGGCCACTAACACATGATAGGACCCAGCATAGGTCTTAGAAAAGTATTCCTATGCTCAACCCTTGGTAACGTGGCTGCAAGCAGACCAGTTTAACTTCAAAGACAGGTATGTAAAGCATTCAAAAACACCATTTCAGTAAATAGGACACAAAGCAAAATAAAAATCCAACACCAATTTATAAAAATAGGTAATATTTGTATATTTTGAATGACACCAAAATGAAAAACATCCACTGTAGGGAACCAGCGATATGCATTTTTAAAGATTAGTCACTTTCTAGTGCTTAGAAACCAACAGTGCCCCTTTTAGTCATTTCGTTTTCTCTGACAGGGACACCTTTAAACATGGTTCTGGAGAATCTCACCCAATGTGTTGCCCCTTCTCCAGCAGGCGGGTCCAGTTAGAACTCCTTCCTGAAGTTCTGCTTGCGGGTCCCAAAGTATCCAACACACAATCCAAGGTTCTGGAATCTCCAAGAGGGTCCTTGAAAGTGTGAAACTTCAATTACGCAATCCAGTTGAACAAAACCCTGACAAATCCACTGGTACTCCAGGCTGGGAATTCTTTGTGGGGCTGTCCAGGTGAGCTCTGTTAACCTGTAGCTTGCAGGGAGTCCACCGAGTCCTTTTACAGCAAGGTAATCCACAGGGCTGCAGTTTCGCTTGGTGCAGTCTTCAGAGGTCAGGCCTTAGAAATCTTTGCACAGCAAAACTTCTCAGCAGGGCACTTCTTGCTTCACTCAGTTTCAAGTAGCAGATCTGGAGGGCTCTCCCCCTCTCAGATACTTATTCAAAATTCTCTGGGTCAAGCACCAGGTCACTTCTGACCAATGAGAGCGGAGCAACTCCTCATAGTTATGACCACAACCTGTAGAGTGTGGCATTATTTTTTCCCAGAGTGCACCAATCTTCCAAATCCATAATGGCTGATTCTCCAGCAAGGAGGTAAGAGCTGGCTAAACACACCCCCTGTGATGGCTTATTTCCATGGCCTTTCCTCCAACCAGCTGCACATACCTTCCTTAAGCCTTGCCCTGACTCTGGGTCAAGAGTGTAAGAGTGAAACTGAAACTCAGGCCTCCCCTCGGCCTTTGAAGAGCCTGGTTTATGGAACAACACACTGCCCTCCCAGGACAGTTTTTAAACCCAGGTACCCTTTATCACCTCTTCAAATCAGCCTGGCTAATCCACTTAACTCTGACCAATCAGGGCAGACCACTGGAAGGCTAAATTTGGACTTACAAACGAGAAAGTCTTAAAACTTCTTGTATGTACATTTTAGGAGATATTCAACAATATGACATTGTTGGATGTAGCACTGCTATTCTGATAAGTCTTTGAATGGGGGCTCTAGGTCCTTCCTATCAGGAGTTATTATTTAATAACTTCCTGCAATGTTAACCTATGGGCCATTGGGGTTTGCAATGGGGACAATGACTTGGGCCAGTTTTCTAGCACCAGGGCTTATAAAAACATATTTTATAAGTATTTCCCTAATTTCTACAAGACCTGCAGCCCCAATGCAACTAGGGGAGACTTCAGGGGTTCTGAATCTGCAAAAATATTGGAGATCCTCCTTACCCAGTGCTCCTAGCATCAAAGTCGAATTTGAGCAGCAATTTGAAACAATGTGGGGAGTGAAATGTGAAATTTCACTTTACTCAGGCATATAAAAACTCATTTTATAAGGGTGTACCTTATATATAACTGTCCCCCACCCCTGGGATACCTAGGGGAGACCCTTGGGGTTCTTAATATGCCAAAACATAGTAGGTTTTCCATTTTTAAGTACTCCTACCACCAAAGTCGAGTTTGTGCTCAATTTACTGTTTAAAAGCAGTTCTGGCAATCAGTGCTGCTTTTAAACTGACCTCAAGCTTCAGCACTGCACACATGCTAGTGCAGAAAATCTGCTGGCCTCTAAACTGCCATGCCCCAGGATACTGGGGACTTCTAGGTAATTTCAATCCCCTGCCCTATTATATACTAGGGGCTTATGGGGTAGGTCATGCCAATTACACGGGTACCCCACCATTCCATAGTGTACCCTAGTGTATGTTGGGTGTCTTAACTGTATTGTAATGTGTTTTTTTCAGCTTGGCAATGGCTCTGGGCCTGGTAAATCAGAGCACAGGGTCAGTCAGAGTCCATTACCACCAGTTACAGTCAGCAAAAAAGTTGGGGGTGCCCAGGGCACAGGATGACTTTGCAACAGGTGAGCATAAGCACCTATATGCTATTTTTGTATAATGGGTTTACACATTGGAACTGATGTTGACTTCTTTGCAACGCGATATATAAATATCAAGTTAAGGCACAACACCTATTTTTCTAAAATTATTTTCTTTTTACAGGTTTCATCAGCATCTTGTGTACTACAGAGGATTTGAACACCTGTAGGCCAGGTTATATGGTTGTATTCATTCCAACCTTACAGTTAAGAATTTTGTTTTTTTACTACGCAGTAGCAATATATAGTTCTTGTGGTTTAAAGAAAGCAGAGGATTAATAATCCGCTTGGCCGAAACATGTAGACTAAGTTTTTACATTAACGCAGTTATTTATTAAAACTGTTGTTGCCCTGTTTTTAGTGTGGATAACAAGGGGTACCTATTAAAACTTTTTAGGTCTCGACTGGCGTACACTGCGTAGCAGTGTCGCGCAGCTCGAGAAATTTTGTTTTCAAGAGTATGGGGTTTGACCCGCCACTCTCTTCCATTGGCTAGCTCCATAAATGGAGGCTAGTCATTGGAAGAGAGATGTGTCACTCATTCTCGGAGCAGATTCGTGGGCGTTCCGGTGTTTTTTTAAGCTCCGCCCCTTTGTTCACATCAGGCCATTGTGGGTGTTGTCTTATTTTTTTTTTGTCACTATGTTTGCGGACGCCATTTTTTCATGGAGGTGGGGCGGGCGAGTTCGATCGGGAGCATTGGTGAGTGTTCGCTTTTCTTGTTTCTTATGTCTTCATAATAGAAGACAGAAAACCGGAGCGCACCGTCACGGCGGCTTTCTCTAGTGATGCCTGCCGTTGATGTCCGGATTTGGTGGATAAACAGATTCATTTAAAACCTCAATATGTGCTGGCACCCTGCTATCAGCCTAGGTAGACGGACTCATGCAGTTCTACCCACACGCGTAGCGGACTTGGACACAGTTCCGTTTTACTTTCAGCACCAGAGCCTTCCCAGAGCCTTCCCTTTCCCTCCTCCAGCAACGCAGCCGCCGCTGAGCCCGCCCTTCCCGTTTTTCCTCTTCCTCATCTC
Source organism: Lissotriton vulgaris (assembly GCF_964263255.1). Taxonomy (NCBI): domain Eukaryota; kingdom Metazoa; phylum Chordata; class Amphibia; order Caudata; family Salamandridae; genus Lissotriton; species Lissotriton vulgaris. The sequence continues at coordinate 1,719,429,578 of NC_141693.1, read as the reverse complement.
TCCGGCCCTCACCCTTACTCCCTACAGTCCCCGATCCCCTGTCCCTTTGTCCTTCAATACCATCCGACGGAGTCTAGCTGTCCTCTGTGAGGCTGTCTGCCTTCATAGACATTGCCTTCCCCGTCCCGGGGACCACTCTCGCCTCCCTGCCCATCTAGCCCGCCTCCCTCCCTCCTTGCTTCCCTTTGATCTCTCTTTTGTTTATCTCAGTTTCACGCAGAAACTTTCTAGAAATCCTTCCTGTCGGCCCTTGTGATTCCAACATGGAGGGACTAACTGTGAAAGTGCGTGGCTCAAACGGAACCTACTACAGGAAACTCGGGCTGGCGGTGGGAGCTGGGGAGGGAGCCCACAGCGCGGCCTTAGCCCACACTGAGGTCTGGCAGCCCCCGGCAGGCCTCGTGCTCTCCCACGGCACCCTCGGATCCATCGGGAGGTCGGGGCTTGGCCCTGGGAGATCCTCATGACCCTCTGGTCACCCCCGCTCCTTCACTTAGTGACACTGACCACCGAGCGCCCCTCCTCTCCCCCTTTAGCCTGTTGTGTTTACACCAGCGGCCTTCCGTGTGCAGGGGCTGGCACTCAGCGGAGCTGCTCGCTGCAGCCGCCGCTTTGTTTTGTTTTATGTGTGTGTGTGTGCTTGGGATTCCCCATGTGCCCTTGTGAGGTAGTTTTGGGATGTAAAGTGTGCACTTTCCCATACAGGCCGTGCTCGTGTGCGGGGAAACACTGCGATCGAAGGGGTTTGGAGAGGTCTCCCATGTGTTGTCTGATCACCTGAAATCAGAGCCTTGTGTTGTGTTGCTAGTCATGCAGGTGATTCACGGAGTAAGCACGTCATTCTAGCCGCACACATTGCTAGATAAGATTGACCCATCAAGCCCACCTTGTCCGTTTTCGTAACACAATGAAAATTACATTAGAATCGCATACAGGATGCATGTGTGATTCAGACATGGAAGTCACGCGGTATCATGTATTCTCCTTTTTTCAAAACCATGAAGGTCCAGCTAATGATGATGTTGGTGCTGTTTACTGTTTTGGACTTTAAATCCAATCGAGAAGCTCCCATCCCCAAATCTTGTGAATGGGATTCACCATGTCTGCGTCCAGGAGGTTTGTGCAATTAAAAAGATACCCCAAGAATGCACTTTGGAGGCGGCTCTATCGACAAGGCGCGACAGCTGTAGCCTGTCAGTCTGGCCTGGATTGTCCGTTATGCCAGACATTCAGGAGGCCGTGTGTGTGTGGCTCTGTGTGTGTGGCTCTGTGTGTGTGGCTGTGTGTGTGTGTGTCTGGCTCAGTGTCTGTGTCTGGCTCTGTGTCTGTCTGGCTCTGTGTGTGTCTGGCTCTGTGTGTGTGTGGCTCTGTGTGTGTCTGTGTGTGTGTGTGTGGCTCTGTGTGTGTGTGCAAATGCAAAAGGTCTTGCATTTGCGACAGATTAAGCTATTGGCATTGTAAAGGACAATTCCATTTATTTATCTGTTTTCAAAACCAACACATACATAACATTTTTGTCATTTACAATGCCAATAGCTCTAACTTTTGCAAAGGCGAGACCGTTGCATTGTAAATGCTTGTTTCTCTTGCGATCCATATTTAGGTTTCGCTACGACGAACGCGCTAAGCGCGTTCTCGCAGCGAGAACTATAGTCGGCTTCTCAGCCGAAAAACGACGAGGGGATACAAGAGCTTGCCGCGCGCCAAGCATTCCCTATGGCGGCGGCGGATTCCGACGGGCACCTTCGGATCGGGTCACGCGCGTGAGCTTCTACCGTAGGCAGCTCACGTGACGTCACGCAGCCCAATCCAAAGGCTCGCGTCGGAATCGGCTCTAGTAGTCCCGCCCCTTCTCGCCGGACCGGCACTCGCCCTGCACATCTTGTTTTTTTTGCTAGTTTAAAATGGTTTGCCACTTATGTTGTTGCCTTGTTCCCAAAAGCGATCGCTTTCGGTTTCACAATCGCCTTTCTCCTCCCTCCCCACTCTCCTTTGGTCCCCTCCCCTCTGCCCCCTCCTCTCTGCCGCTGTGCCGTAGGACTCCCTCCCTCGCCCCCTCCCCCGCACTGGACCGGCCTCCGCAGGGCTCGGGAGATGCTGGGACACCGCTCACCGCCCTGCTCCCAGGTAGGAGCCTCTTCAGCTGGGTGCAATGGCAACCAGCGCGTGCCGAAGGACAGCTTGAGCAGTTACGTCGAAAAGAACATGACTGCCCCAGGGCATCACACTTCCTGCCCGTGGAAGAGGTCTGTTCTCTGGGTAGATGTGCAGTAACCCGATGTCTGAGTCTGACACAACTGGGTGTCTACTGAGGAGTGCAGGCACACACTGACAGCATATGGGGGTCTGGTGAATAGTGCCGGACTCCAACTATCTAGCGGTGTCTGTTCTCTGAAGATACGCGCAGAATTTCGATGTCTGACATCACCTGTAGTGTAATGAGTGCAGGGAACACACCAACGGTGCTTGTGTCCTGGTGAATAGTGCAGGCACCCATTATCTGACGTCTGTTCTCTGGAGAGATGTGCAGTAACCCGATGTCTGTGTCAGACACCACCTGTAGTCTACTGAGTTGTGCAGGAACACACCGACGGTGCTTGTGGTGGTGAATAGTGCAGCCACCCTCTATCTAACGAAGTCTGTTCTCTGGGAAGACATACAGGAACTCAATGTCTGACACCACCTGTAGTCTGATGAGGAGTGCAGGAACACACTGACAGGGCATTGGGGTCTGGTGAAAGTGCAGGCACCCACTACCTAACGGTACAAAAGGGGGTGGTGATGGAGGGAGCATCTGAATCAATCAAACACTCACACCCAGTCAAAAGATCTGGGTTTCATCATAACCGTTCTTTAGCCCACTCTGCCACCCCAGTTCAGACATGGATATATGCAAATCAGTCTGACCCTGTGCCTCATGGGAACAGTCCAGCCCGAACTGCCAAGCCATGTCCTCCCTGGACCGCAAACAAGCTTCCGAGGACCGGTTTCTGGCATTCCAGCCGTCTTCAGCCCGGCTTGCTTGAATCTAGTGGCAAAGTGAGCAACAGACTCACGTCTGAGCATACCCTGCCACACTTATGGCGGCCAAAAGCGGTACAAAATGGGGTGGTGATGGACGGAGCATCTGAATCAATCAAACACTCCCACCAGTCAAAAGATCTGGGTTTAATCCATCACCGTTCTTTAGCCCACTCTGCCACCCCAGTTCAGACATGGCTATATGAAAACCAGTCTGACCCTGTGCCTCATGGGAACAGTCCAGCCCGAACTGCCAAGCCATGTCTTCCCTGGACCGGAAACAAGCTTCCGAGGACCGGTTTCTGGCATTCCAGCCGTCTCCAGCCCGGCTTGCTTGAATCCAGTGGCAAAGTGAGCAAGGGACTCACGTCTGAGCATACCCTGCCACACTTATGGCGGCCAAAAGCGGTACAAAAGGGGGTGGTGATGGATGGAGCATTTGAATCAATCAAACACTCACACCCAGTCAAAAGATCTGGGTTTAATCCATCACCGTTCTTTAGCCCACTCTGCCCCCCAGTTCAAACATGGCTATATGCAAATCAGTCTGACCCTGTGCCTCATGGGAACAGTCCAGCCCGAACTGCCAAGCCATGTCTTCCCAGGACCGGAAACAAGCTTCCGAGGACTGGTTTCTGGCATTCCAGCCGTCTTCAGCCCGGCTTGCTTGAATACAGTGGCAAAGTGAGCAAGGGACTAACGTCTGAGCATACCCTGCCACACTTGTGGCGGCCAAAAGGGGTGGATTCAAGATAGCCTGGCTGATGAGGATTATGAATCCGAAACCGGTTCCAGGATGCTTGTTTCTGGTCCAGGGAAGACATGGCTTGGCAGCTCGGGCTGGACTGTTCCCATGAGGCATAGGGTCAGACTGATTTGCATATGGCCATGTCTGAACTGGGGTGGCTAAGTGAGCTAAAGAATGGTGATGGATTAAACCCAGATCAGTTGACTGGGGGTGAGTGTTTGATTGGCTCAAACGCTCCGTCCATCATCCCCTTTTGTATCGCTTTGTTCGCCCTAAGTTGGCAGGGTATGGCTGACATTGTTCTTAAGTCGTTTAAACAGCAGGGATTTACAAAAGTTGTAAATCTTGTTCAACACCTTTTCAGAGGTGAATATTTAAAAAACTGCTAACAGATTTGCACCAAATTATAAGAGCACAATATTTCAGTAGTTATACTTTCACACCAACTTTGGTGACATTCATGCCATGGTTTTTGCTCTATCTTTAGTCATAATTTCCAATGTTAGCTACAATAGGAAATTGGACTTTTTTTCACCCACACCCCCATCCCCCTCCCCCACTTCTTTAACTTTTTAGGTCGAGTCTAGCGCAGCTCGCAAGGGCTGATCTAGGAGGGCCTCTTGGAATCACTACAGACTTCTTAGTAAACTTGAGCGTTTGCCTTTACATTTTCCTCACATTTTATCGGCCTTTGCGTGTGGCTTTAAAAAAAATAAAGCACGCAATTGGCCAATGGCGGTGTATGTCCCGCCTTTCTTCTAAAAATTCTCTCCCATGGCCTTTGGGTCTCGGGAACGAGCAGCGGCACGCACAGGCTGGCAGCTGGTCGTGGATCAGGTTACTAATTATAACCAAGCGAGGTCGCTTTCACTTTTGCGGCCGCGCTCCATTGCACTTACATAAACACATGCAGTCATTGACTATGCCCCAACCCTGCTGACACCAGTCTATTTTTTTTTAGGCACCCGTGAACGGAAGTCACTCGTCTCTTTTAAATGTATAATGTTGTTTCAGACCTCCAACCCCAGAAACAAACAGCCGTTACTTTTAAATATTAGTCAACTAAGATGGTTTCGTTCGTTTTACACTTGATACAAAAAACACGAATGCGTTCCGACCCCGTGTGTGAGCTGATACAAAAATCACGATTGCGTTCCGACCGCCATTGTGTGAGCTGATACAAAAATCACAATGCGTTCCGACCCGTCACTTCTGCCTCTCACCCCTCCTGTTGCACTGCACTTCCCCCCCTCCCCCTCAAACTTCTGAAGAGCGCCATTAGGAGCCTAGCCATGGATGGATATCTCATGTGCAGTACCATCACTTTGTTGCTTGCGAGGTCCCTCTATGCGTGAAGGAACCGGGAGGCCCCTCTGGAATGGGCGTAAAGGAGATGGGTAATGTGCATCAGAAGCCGCAACCGAACTGTCTTGTGTAGAGCAAACTACAACCCCCTACAACCCCCCACACACACAACCCAGCTTGCCACTTGAACAACCTTGTGTAGCACTTAATGTGTTTGTGGACGCACATGAGAACAAAAAATATTTGTTTTCAACTCGAATATGCACCCCTCAATTAAGCATTTTTTTCTCAGTATTCAGTGAAAAAAAATGTGCATGTAAATTCTGTGCTTCTGATTTCTTTCACTCCCACTTCCTCAAAAGAGATCCCTCCCCCAGTCTCCAACTTGATGACCGTTGTGTCAAGGCTGAAGCGTCCAATGGGAATGGGGCAACAGCACCTTTATCTGGACATTAGTGGAAGTCATCTATAGCAGCAGTTGGTTTACGTGGTGCAGTTTGACATGTGGTTCTTTCGAATTGGAGCTCCTAATGTTCCGAGGTCCATGTGGGCTCCGGACACGCTGCAATGCTGGTCTGATTATCGCCCCACCCCTTTCCCCATTCTTGCATGAATGTGGCAGCCGTCTGCTTTTCTTAGTCAGACCCTCCAGGATTTCGCGATTTCGTGGCAAACCGTGAAATCGGCACTTTTGTAAAAATGCCGCGATTTTTACAAAAGTGCCAGCGAAATCGGCACTTTTGTAAAAAGTCCGCAATTTTTACAAAAGTGCTGGTGGTTGTTGAGGGCTGTTATTGCTGAGTATATTTCTGATAGTAGCTGAAAGTAAATGTTTTCAGAAAGCTGCTGAAGTTGAGGTCAGTGATTGTTGAAAATAGTTAGTAATGCGCTGAAGTGGAGATGAATAAGGATGTAGAAAATGCTACAATATTTTGGTGAAATTTAATATTGGTGACAATTTTGCCGAAAATAAGTTGTATGCCAAGTACACTATGATGTTACATTTCACCACAAGCCTGGCTCAGCCTCAGCCCGAGGTCATCTTGGAACCTCGAGCCCACAACACGCAGAGTTTGTATTTGCGGCAATGTGTCTGTGTAGCTACCGCTGCCTGTCCATCTATGTAACACAAGAAGCCAATTGGAATCCCGACCTCACCTCAGCATCCCGAGAATGATGCAAATCTCCCTCTGGTCAAATAAACAGTGTAACCAACTAAACCCTTCTGGTATAAAAAGTTTAAAAAAATTAAAAAGTTGTTCTGCCTGTCTCGCACGCTCTAATAAAGACAACAAATTAACCTTTAATGTCAGGATGAGAGACACATCTAGTGGGTGAATTGGACAGGGTGAGAATGGAAAATCTGGGATCGGGCCGGCTTCCCTGCTTGCCCAAATTGCGCGATTGTAAGCAAATACTATATTTCACAAAGCCTAGAAATGTGGCATTTTGCAATCTACTGTGCAATCTACTGTGGGAGGCAGCCACGGTAGTCGAAAAAAAAACCTACCCGAGTCCTTACATACCACAATGATGCCATATCACTGCAGTGCTTAATTTGAGTGGGTTGTTGCAGGTGGGGCACTCCTTTTTGTGGCCCTGCACTTATTTTAACTGACCAGACTTTTTCACCCAGAGCGAGAAACATAGGAGGAAGGAAAGAGCAAGAAAAAGGTGAAAACAATTACAAAGGGTGGAAACAGGGATGATAAACAACATACAGGCGCAAGATAAAAGTGTTAGGAAGTTTCCGGTGATGGAATCAAGACTAAGAAAACTTGGGATTGGCAGCCCAATCTTTGTAGTGTCAACCATGGACTTCTGAGCAAACCTTTGAACCGTTGACCTCAACATTCTACAAAGCACTGTTTATTGTGAGGTAAAACTGAGCCGGTTCACACCCCTGTGGTTTGCATTGGCTCTATGAAGTCAGGAGGAGGACTGCTTCACCAAGGGTGCACAACAGTGTTCAGCCATCCACCATAGCATGCCGGTGATGGCTAGAAAAGGACGACATTACCCATCAACAGGAGACACATATATACATGTCCTATCATGTGCAGGGTAATGATGCCATTCCAGAGCAGCCGTGTTTTTTGCATATTTATGAATTTGCCGTATTTAAGTGTTAAACTAATATTAATGATGTGAATCTTTTGCTTATGCAATAGTTAATCTTAAAAAGTGCAAAACTGTGGAGTAATAGGGTTTTCAAATATACTGCATTACACAGCAACATCTGCCTTTTCTTGCTGCATAACTTAGTCAACCCTGATGCATAATTTAGCCCTCCCCCGGTTCATAATTCCAGTGGCTCTACCTTCATGTGATCAGACAGACATGTAAGTGATTACAGATAAACATGCAAGAGTTGAGTCTGAGAGGCATGTCTCAACGTTGATGCTTTTTGACACGTAACTGACTATTTTCGGGTTTTTTTTTTGTCTTTCTCACCCGAGCCTTACTTCTTACATCTGATGGACCCATGGCAATATTCGATACAGCAATATCTCAACTGACTCTTCCCCAGAATTAGAAGACTTTCACAGCTATGCCGGACATGCCCTATAGGCCTCTCAGATGCCACCATCATGTGACTGATTATCGCGACCAGGCCGACACATTGCAATGTGTAAGAATCATCTACTTTGGTGTGACAGGTGGGAGCTCACAGAAACTGTTTACACGGCAGCAGCATTGTAAAACTTGTCAAAACCAACTCTGCCTGTCTGGGTTGCAGCACCCAGGATAATTTCCTGCATGGATACATACTTATAATGTCCCAAAGGCAGGACCAATTGCATTGTAAATGCTTGTTGCAATTGTTTTTCTAATGGGAATTCGGACATGTTGGGGCTGACTCATAAATTTATTCCTTCAAATACTCATAATTGCCTTTGTAAGTTGACCCCACAGTCTTCCCCACAAATTGAAAAACAGTGGTCTCACTTATATTAAAAAGCTGGTCAGCTCTAATACAATGGCTGTATGATGACATCATATTAAAAGGAAACACAGGAGGCGTGAATCTGCTTGTTCAATTGGAATGCAACCCCACCTATTTCTGATATCAGAAACCACGGTGTAGGAGAGCTTCTTAAATCATCACGGGGGCATTCCATTCAGCAGAGCCTATCAGGAATATAAACCATGTTTTCTCATAAAACATAACATGTTGTTCTTTTGCAGGAGTATACTGGCTGTTTCGTGCGTGGGCATGCCTAGGCTACATTGATCAATGATTGTCCAAATGAATTAATCTGCTGTGTGATTAGCAGATTTATATTATACGGTTAAGTCTGGTGTTAAGGATTTTCTAGTTCTACCTGATTATTTTGCAAATTTTGTGTGAGAGTCAAATGTGGAAACCACAGACTAGGGCTTTTCTTTTAGTAGAGCTTTCTGTGGGCTATTGTGTGCCATTATACGACCTCTCTACCACATTCAGTGATCCTTTTATACCTCAGCCTATTTTTATGACAGCTTGTTTGACAAAATGAGTACTTCCTATCCAGATTCTCTTGCACCTGAAAAATTGACATAAGGGAAGATTGTCCTGTAACACCTGTTTCTACAGCTCCAAATTCTACGAAGGATTGCATTTCCAAGGGATAACAGCCTTTCCCTCTGGGCTGTTTCCTCTGCTCCATATCCCAGGTTGCCTTTTTCAAAGTGGAATACTCTGCTAAAACAGTTTCCATTGATATAAGGCTGAAAATGAATGACTAGGAGTAAAGTGAAGGGCCGCAAAAATGCCGCTAAATTTCCATATTTGTGCCGCTAAATTTGCGAATCCATGCCGCTATATCCTGGGGGGTCTGCTATATACGGAGCAGAGGCCCGGACCGTTGCTGGCGAGTTCACAGAGTACAGGAGCATTCAGTTCATGCGTGCATGAAAAAACGTTTTATCTTGACATTTATGTTTTTGGACAAATGTTAACAGAATAAAATGAAACCGTGCCACTTGGCTGACCATAAAGCTGAACTTGCTGTGCTATTGACACTGTTGCAGTCCTTACAGTATATCTAATGCAGTAGCGTGGCAACTCTTCATTTTTGGACATAATTGTAAATGGAGAGCAGCTGTATTTTAAACTGGGAACCTATGTTAAATTTTTGGCGGGAGGCTCCATATTTTATGTTTTGGGGAAAATTACTTAATCTCCCCATGCCTACAAATAAATGCCAATAGCTCTACCTAAAAACGCATAAGGTCCCAAAGGAAAGACTTATTGGCTATGCCAATACTTGTTTCCTGTGGACAGATTACCACAACACGTGCTGGATGAGTAAATAGATTGGCAAATTTCATGCAGAACAGTTCATCGGGTTTAAAGTTACAGGCAAATCAAAAAATGCATTTTCAGTGGGAACACATTCTCAAACGTTAACATCACAAAGGCTACTGCCACTGTGTAATGTATATTTTGTATACTTGTATTTCTACGAAGCGTCCTGAGTTGCCCCCGACACAAGTCGGAGTTCACGCCCTATAAAAAATATCATAAAATACAAATAATAAAATGTTGCGAGCAGTGAGTGGCTTTCTATGCCATTCTAACCTTCTTATTGGCATCCTCCTCACAGAGTACAATACTGAAGATATGCGGTTGATGCACAGTTGAGGAGTGGTACAGACATTATTGCATGGCTTTGCAGTAATAACTGTACAGTGTGCTTCTGGCTGGAGTTGTAAAGCATGTTAATTTCCCTGCACCCTCGGAAACATAAGACTGACTGAAATTCATGCATTTTCCGGTAAAACAAAAATGCATTTTGTTTTTTATTTATGTGCTGCTGATGCTAAGTTTCTTTCCACCGAACTCCTCGCGACTGCAGGGTGGTTTACACACTCGATGGTGTGTACAGCCGATACAAACTAATAGACTCGGGTGCCCTTTGTTCTTGGTCGCTTTCTGTCCTCCATCTTGTCGCATCCTGTCAGAGCTGCTGCCCACGCTCACAGTTCACTTCTCAGTCTCCAGTCTCAGTATGCAGCAGCACGCGTGCGTAACGCCAACGCCGCCGCTCGGCACACTGCTTGTACGTCTGGTGGAGGTCGAGTAGTGGCCTCGGCCTCCCTTGAGAAACCTCGATGACAAGAAGTGGTGGGGGTTGGGGCGCTGGCTGCACGCCCAGAAGCACACGGGACCAAAAATAAATACCTGCCTGTCTGGTTAGCCAATGGGAACGCAGAGATCAGGGTTAAAAGTAGCCTCTGGTGATCCCTTGGGGCAGCCCTGCTGGGCTGTCAATATTAACCTCTTCTCTGCTGCAGCTCGGATGCGTTAGGATTGGCCAATGTTTACATGCAACAGGCAGCACGACAGGGTTCAATGTTAACGGGTAGACTGAAAGAAAACATCTAATTTAGACAAGTGTGAACAGATTTAGGACGGAAAAGTTTAATATAGTTCATAAACCTTCAACATAAATGCCAACCTTTGCAAAGCAGAAAGAGGGAAATTTAATAAAAGAATCGGGGCCCGGGGGATATGTTTTCCCCTTTAACTTGTATTGAAGTGGGAAAATTTCAGGAGGGAGAAAGTTTAATTAATGCCAGTTCTGGCTTTAAAAATCGTGAGTCCCTCGACTGAATATAGTTTGTTGGCATGTATGTATTGCCGCATATAATACGTTTGCTAAATAAGAACTAATAGCACATTTTATACCTCTTATGCCTAGAGAGATTGAACAACATGTATATATATCTCCGACCAACAAGCAGGGAAAAATTACATGAGACGATCACTCAGTCCATCAACAATGCTGCCGGTGGTTTTAATATCGAGAAAAACAGAGAAGACACATTTTGGCCAACACGTCTTCTCCGCATTACTTGATATTAAAACAGCCAGCCGCATTGTTGCCTACTGAGTGAACATCTTTTGTTATAATTGCCTGCTTGTTCGTCAGAGATTTGTTTTCAATGGAATTCGTTGGAGATTTGTTTTCACTGGATGCTCCTCCAGTGGTGATGCTCCACCTCCGGAGGGCACGGGTCAACAGTGGAAGCTGGAGTGTGTATATGTATGTATATGTATATGTGTGTGTGTATGTATATATATATATATATATATATATATATATATATATATATATATATATATATATATATATATATATATATATATATATATATATATTCAAAACAGCCATCCACACAAAGAAGAAGGCGGCAACCACAGAGGACTTTATCTTCAGAGCAGCTTTAATTACGGAAACGCACAGTCCGGGGCGGCGAATGCATTTCGGCGCATTGCCTTCCTCAGCGCCCTTCACCCGACAGAATGTCCCGGTAAGTGCCTCCTGCTGCTTTTTGATGGAAACAAGGCTCCGCTCCTCCCCCTTGCCGTGAAGCACACCTGTTGCAGTGCACGTTAGTACTATCGCACCACAACTCCCATAATGCCATGTACTGAGGCAGAATGGGCCGTGACATGGCGGAGGCTCAAATGTTATTTTTCTTTGTGCAGTAGCCCAGATCAGCAGGGCTCGATGTTCATCTTTGTCCGTTATCCGCCAGTCCAGCCGCTCCTCCGGTCTCCTCAAAACCATCACAGCCCTCGTGTAAGGCAGCCAATGAGCGGGGGCAAACTGCCACAAAAGGAGGTAAATTACCTCCACCGCCCCAGTCGCCACACACAAAGGCAGGTCCGAAGTTTATCCTTACCAGGAATGTTATTTATGCTGTTTAAGCAGTACCAATGGACTTCTTTCCAAAACGTGACAGGGGTTATCCAAATGCGCCATTGGTTAGCGCATAACAATGTTCAAAACAGCCATCCACACAAAGAAGAAGGCGGCAACCACAGAGGAGATTATCTTCAGAGCAGCTTTAATTACGGAAACGCACAGTCCGGTGGCGGTGAATGCATTTCGGCGCATTGCCTTCCTCAGCGCCCTTCACCCGACAGAATGTCCCGGTAAGTGCCTCCTGCTGCCTTTTGATGGAAACAAGGCTCCGCTCCTCCCCCTTGCCGTGAAGCACACCTGTTGCAGTGCACGTTAGTACTATCGCACCACAACTCCCATAATGTCATGTACTGAGGCAGAATGGGCCGGTGACATGGCGGAGGCTCAAATGTTATTTTTCTTTGTGCAGTAGCCCAGATCAGCAGGGCTCGATGTTCATCTTTGTCCGTTATCCGCCAGTCCAGCCGCTCCTCCGGTCTCCTCAAAACCATCACAGCCCTCGTGTAAGGCAGCCAATGAGCGGGGGCAAACTGCCACAAAAGGAGGTAAATTACCTCCACCGCCCCAGTCGCCACACACAAAGGCAGGTCCGAAGTTTATCCTTACCAGGAATGTTATTTATGCTGTTTAAGCATTTCACGCACAGAGTAACGCATAAATTATGCAAAAAAGAAGCAGAAAATTCTGGGTAGTTCTCAAGTTTAGGTGAAAAGCAGCTTCAATATAGAGCACTGTCAACACCAGCGACGCTCTAGATCTGCTCACCTCAAATGTCTGCTTTTCTATCAAAGTCCTTAAGCATAGGATTAGCACAGTTCCATCCACGCCGAGACAGAAAGGGACAAAGTCTTCTGCCATTTCTACAGCAAAGTCTGTATGCATAGGACTAGCGCAGTGATGTCCATGCCGGCGTATGTTCGGTGCTGTGAGTCATAAAGACTACCCTTGGCAGGGGTAAATGCATTGCGGTAAGCCCACACATTCTTAATATTGAGGTGCTTGGAGTCGGGAACTGCAGAAAGCCCGAGCTGAGCAGTGAGAGCAAAGGACTTTCTTATTCGTCGACAAAGCTTGCTTGTGAGTTGCCACGTTCTGGAAACTGGCTACCGATGGTTGTGTAATGGAAATATGAGAGTTTTAATTTGAGAGCGCACTAAGACTTTAATGTGCTCCTGAACTATGACAGAATATTTAAAGGAGCTTATTGAGGAGAAATGGAAAGCGACAGTCTCAAAATGTACCGGCAAGTAAAAGAAAAGCATTTAACATTTGTTTGCCTGCATAAGCAGCCAGAACTGTTGTTGAGTCGTTTTACAAATTGTATTTGCTTTGAACATGTGAAAGCAGGAATGAATACTGAACAAAGCAAAACCAATCCAATCCAATCCAATCCAATCCAAAAATTCTTTATTTCGGTCCTTAAGACCATAAAAGATGCATTGCATAATTCATTAAAACCAGGATATTAAAAAGAGATGTGATTATAAAAACACATTACATACAATTAATTACCAGGTCATTCCAAACATGATGAAGGATTAGAAGAACAGTTCATGGTTAGTAAAAACATTTCATGACACAATTAAAAGCACAATCCCTAATTATAGGAACACATTCATAGTGTTGGCATTTGTGCCTTTAACAGTTTTTTCCTAATCTGCCACATTGCCATAATAAATTTCACCACTGCAAAAACTATGTGGGGCAGAGTACTAGTTCTCAATACTCTGTACGCAATTGTATGGCTCCTGAAACCCAAATTCCTGCATAAGGGGACCAGCCAGTGTTTCCTTGGTCTGTGGTATGCAGGACAAAATAAGAAAAGATGGGTTTCATCCTCATCATGGGAGTTACATCCTGGGCAGGTTTTGTCCTCCTGCTGTAGCCATTTACAGGTAGAGGTTTTAACAGGCAAAGTGCCGAGCCTCCACTGTATGAACAGTTTCCTGGCTAGAATGGGGAAGATAATGTCCATAAAACTTTCAAATTCATATGAGTTTTTGGATTGCAAGAAGCGTTCAGTTAGGGTGCCGTTATTAGTTGCGGTTAGGAGAAGATCTAGGCTTTTTTCCTTGTGTATTTGAACCAATCGTTTACGGGAAAGCCTTTGGCATCCTAGTTCTGGAGCCTCCCAAAGCTAAGGCAATTTTAAACGATACAGTTCTTTCTTGACAAAAGCCAGCCAAGTAATTCAATTTCGCTGGTTCAAATCCATTACATGGGCAAGATCACTCCTATATTGTGCAAGCTCACTGGTGGACCAGAGCCTATGCCAGAATCGTAATGGCTTAGACTCCTGCTCAGCAGCGATGGAGGGTAAACCCACGTCCAATCTAAGGGGAAACAGAGGTGTGCCACGGGGGAGGGCCAGGAGACATCTGAGAAAGGTGTTTTCCACTCTCGCGAGATCTGGACCTGCTCTGTACCCCCATAGCTCACTGCCATAAGATGCTGCCGCTTTGGCCTGTACTTTGTACAATTCCAGTTCCGGACTTATAGGTTTGAAGGTTGAAGTATTTACAACCTTCAAAATTGCACCAGATAATTGGGACAACTTTAGCCGGGATCTTGCTATTTGGGGGTCCCAGGATAGATTCTCATGTAGTGTTACCCCCAAATATTGAAAGGTTGTGACCCTTTCCAGGCTGGCTGAGCCCAGAGTGGGGGTAGGTCTGGATTTTGGGGATGGATTGAAGATCATGAATTTGGTCTTCTCTGTATTGATCTCTAGACCATGTTGTCTTACAAAAAAGACCAAATCCATCTAGAATCCTTTGAATCCCCATTGGGGATTTGGAAAGCAGGAGGGTGTCGTCAGCAAACATGATAGCTGGCACCCTCCTGCCTGCCAAACGAGGGGCGTCATTATCCTTAACATTGTCTAGGTGAGATATAACGCTGTTGACAAAGAGGCAAAACAGGGTTGGCGCCAGGACGCAACCCTGCCTTACCCCTCTGAGAACAGGAAACCTTGATGACAACGCTAATAAACGCCTTTTATATAGCGCCTGGTTACACTAGGTACAGTGTGTCCCCGCGCTTTAAAACTGATCACCAGCACTGAACCCCAAAGACAAGAAGACTACTAGGAAGAGAGCAGAAGAAAATCAGGATTTGGGAAAGAGGTGGGGTTTCAAGCTACGCCTAAATCTTGCTTCTGATGGCTCCATCCGGAGCTCAATAGGGAGGTCATTCCATTGTTTACTAGCCAAATATCTAAAAGACCGGCCCCCCATCCGTACCCGTTGGATTCTGGGTACCTGAAAGAGCGTACGGCCCTGAGATCGTAAAGAACGATTGGCATGATATTTGGTGAGTATCGTTTGCAGATAGGCAGGCCCTCTCTCATAGGCAATGCGGTGAGTCATACACATGCTTTTGAAGATAATACGTTCCCGTATAGGGAGCCAGTGAAGTTGGGCTAGAGCTTGTTTCCCAGATGATCTTCCTGAGAGATTGAGGGCTAGTCTCGCTGCCGCGTTTTGAACACACTGTAGCCTATGCAAACCTTTGCTACTCAAACCTAAGTACAGGGCGTTACTATAGTCAAGGTGGGGCGTCACCAAAGATTGGATTAAAGTTTTCCTGCTGTTTGCAGGAAGCGAGTCCAAGGTTTTGCGTAGGACCTTAAGGATCCCATAGCATTTCCCTGCTATCCCTTTAGTGTGGTGTTCGAAGGATAGAGTCTCGTCCAGTCTGACCCCTACATTTTTAACCTGATCTAATGGTTTCGGAATGGTGCCAAGTTCCCTAGGCCACCATGCCATTGACCAGATGGATGGAGATTTCCCCACCACCAAAAGCTCAGTTTTTTTAGAGTTGAGACGCAAGCAATTGGTGTTCATCCATCCGGCTACTCCGCTCAGGCATGCCGAAAAATTGGCTGAGGCCTCTTCCGGGGGCTGAGACAGAGTCACTATCAGCTGGGTGTAATCAGCATATGACACTATCTCAACCCTGTACGTCACTACCAGCTTGGCCAGGGGTGCCATATAAAGATTGAACAAAGTTGGGCTCAAAATTGAGCCCTGAGGCACCCCATATCTGAGCGAGCGCACCTCGGATTTGAACGGGGGACAGTGGACCTGAAATTGTCTATTCGCCAAAAATGAACACATCCACTCGTGAGCCAGACCCTCAATACCCGCCTCCTCAAGACGAGAGAGCAGCATAGGATGGGAGACGGTGTCAAATGCCGCGCTCAGGTCTAGTAGAAGGAGCGCGGCTGTCTTTCCCTTATCTACTCTACTCCTCAATAGCTCAGTAGAAAAGAGGAGTGCTGATTCCGTCGAGTGGTGTGCTTTGAACCCTGACTGATAGGGATGCAGATGTAGTTTGTTATCCAAATGTTCAGAGAGCTGTTTAATAACTATCTTTTCCATTACCTTCACACAGAAAGGCAACAGCGATATAGGACGATAGTTGTCCAGCTGCGTGGCACTAACATGGGTTGTTTTTTTAAGGGGATAACTTGCGCTATTTTCCAATCTTGAGGTATATGACTTGTTAGAAATGACTGCTTCGCCATGTAGCCTATATGCGTTGCCAGAAGTTCGACTTGATTCTTAAAAATCTTGGGACGAGCCACATCCTCCGGGGAGCCAGATTTAATGCTATGTATAATGCTTACCAGCTCCATCATATTAGGCACCACAAACTGACTAAGACCTCCATTATTAATCAACTGTCTATTGGTAGAAGTGTCCTTAGGGGGTTCTGCCGGTTTGTCTGGAAAAGTTTTATATATATCATCCACTTTCTGCACAAAGAAGTCCGCAATGGCTTCACACATATCCCTAGAATGCAGTTCAGGAGGTATAGTTCTTGTCAATGAGATAAGTTCTTTGTAAATAACAAAGAGTTCTTTGGTGAAATTATCAGCCAGTTCAATTCTATTTTTTAAAAATTTGCGCTTTGTGGATCTAATCAATTTATGATAATTCTTTATCTTATCTTATCTTATCTTAAGAGGGACTTGTATAGCGCTCTGTCACCATAGGTTTATGCTGTTTTTATAGTTAAGTCTGGCCACCTCTTCATAATTATTGCGCCATATGCGCTCCAATTTTTTACATTCCGTTTTACATGCTTTTAGATCCTTATTAAACCACTGCGCTGTTTTTGAGCGCCTCGCAGGGGCCTTAGTGGTCCATGGGGCAACTTCATCTAAAGCTCCTGCCAGCCGTTTATTATAATCTGTCCAGGCTTCATCTAGATTATCTTTAAATGGGGGGTTGCTTCTTTTTAGCGCCAACTCTAACTGATCCTGTTTAATTTTCCCCCATTGCCTCCGTTTACCTATCATTGGTTTAATGCTGGATAATGGCTTGGACTCCTTGCAGATGGTAAATTCCACCAAAAAGTGGTCAGTCCACAATACCTTACTGGGGGGTTGCACCACCACCCCTTCCCAGTTGGCAAAGATGGGGTCCAACAAATGGCCAGCTGTATGGGTAGGCAACCGTGATTGAATATTAAGATTGAACATTTTTAAAGATGTAAGTAGACTTGGAGCCTCCTTATCGTTTTCATCATCAATATGAAAACGCTCCATCCCTCCCACACCTGACCTGCGCATAGTTGCCGTCGAGAAGTCTAATTATGGCGTGCAACAGTTGGGTTGGAACACCCAACTCCTTTAGGACCTCCCATAGTTTTTTGCGTGGGACCAAGTCAAAGGCTGACCTCAGATCAACGAACACCATGTATAGCCTCCCCCCCTCAATCCTCACCGTTTTCCAATACAGGAGGATGAGGCGGAAGATCTGGTCCATGGTGGACGTGTTTTTTCTGAAGCCAGCCTGGAGGGGACTCAGGATTTCATTTGCCTCCATCCAATCAAGGAGAGGGTCCAGGAGGAGACGAGAGAATAGTTTTTGGGGAACATCTCTGAGGCTGATCGGCCTGTTGTTGGCTGGGAGAAGAGGAGAACCCTTTTTATAAATTGGCACTATCTCAGCTCCCAGCCAAGTACAGGGGATCTCCATACCTCCCAAGATGGCATTAAATAGAATAAGGAGGTACGGGCCCCAGATCTTAGGATGTTGTCTAAAGAGGTCACCGGGCAATCTATCCAATCCCGGGGCCTTCCCCATTGCCAGTCTCTCTACTGCACTTACCACCTCACCGAGAAAAAATTCCAAACCAACTGCAGAGATGGATATTCCATCAGGGGCCACTTCATAGGCGGACTGTTCACTATCCTGGTACAGTTTGCCATAGTGGGCTTCCCAGGCAGATGGTGCA
Organism: Lissotriton vulgaris; assembly: GCF_964263255.1. Taxonomy (NCBI): domain Eukaryota; kingdom Metazoa; phylum Chordata; class Amphibia; order Caudata; family Salamandridae; genus Lissotriton; species Lissotriton vulgaris. The sequence continues at coordinate 1,719,411,560 of NC_141693.1, read as the reverse complement.
ATATTAGGCTCCACTGCAGCTTTAGCTTCTCCTGTGCCATTATTTACCAGGACCCAAAAGTTTTTCGAGTCCCTGGTTTCTAATGCAGAGGAGAGGTCCTGCCAATGATTCCAGTCCCACTCTGACTTTGCCAAAGCCATGGCTTCCTTATACTTGCGCCTAAGTTTGGCGACCAAGCCCTTGTTTGTACCTGCTTTAATTGTGGCAATTAACTCCGTCTTCGCCTTTCTGCAGGTTGAATTGTACCATGTTGAGGGTCGGGGCTGATTGCGCCGTGGAGCTGCCACAGGATAAAAAACCTCAGCTACAGATCCCACTAGGTTTGCGTGGATGTGTCCCAGTTTATCGCTAAAATCTGGGGGTCTGGGCTGGTTAATTAGTTCATCTATTTCTACAAACAACGGGAGCGCTATATCAAAGATTTTTCTTATATTTTCCTCTGAGCTAATTATTTTCCCCCATTTTACCCTTCGCCTGTTAGAACTGAGGACCAGGTTTCCTGGGTCATCATTGGGATTAATAGATGGTGACTCAGGAGCGGGTGCAGGATATTTCAGATCTAGCAGAAGTGCATTATGGTCGCTATCTGTTCTAGGAGATACTTTAAAATCCTGGACCTTGGACCACAAACCAATGTCAACAAATATGTAATCCAGCCTCGATTCATGGTCCCTCCTATTGAAGGTACACGCTGAGGGGCTGTCTGACAGAGTGCGACCATTACAAGCCCTCAGTGCGTAGTTCAAAGTGAGGGACATGATTTGCACCGCAAGCGGAGACCAAGATTTGGGATGAGGGGATGATCAAGGTGGGACACCCCAAAAATCATCTTCGGTGGTGAGGGCACCCTCCTTTAGGCCCTCCAGGGGCTCAAAATGACAATTAAAGTCGCCGCCCATCACAATTTTGTGGTCACTTGGCAGTGAACCCAGAAAAGACGAAAGGTCTTCCATAGTGGGCAATTCCTTGGCTATACTAACTGGATGAGAGTATACATTTACAATCGCCAGTTTAACTCCATTGGGCCACCTAAGAGGTACACATTGGATGTCCCGCGAGAACGTGGAAACGTTTTCTGCGACACATCCAATGTGAGTGGCTACCCAAATCGCCAGACCCTGAGGGTCTCCCCTTTCCACCCCAGCTAGCCTGAATTTCAAAAACTGCGAAACCCGCTCTACTCAATGGGTCCCTGGCCCACGTCTCCTGGAAGAGGCAGACGTCACTGGTACCTATTAGAAGATCCCACTCTGGCATGTGTATTTTATTTGCAATGCCTGCCACATTCCAGAAGAGGACCTTCAGGGTTTCGTTAGTAGAATTGGGAGAGGGCCCCTCAGTTGTCCCAAGCGCAGTGCTCAAAGGTGGAAGTGTGGGGAATCGTTCTTGTGTTTCCTTGATTGGTTCGGCAGTAGATGTTATGTTTGGGCTTGGGGAGTTAGAATGCTGCCCATTTGGCTCAAGGATGAGGTAACCGCAAGGCCCCCAAGGCCTGGGGACTTCAAAGTACCACCTTGGAGTGAATCCAATTCTCTATTGGCGGAGTCAGTCACTGCAATTCCCATCCCCTGTTCTACAGATTCAGTTGTGATGACTTGGCAGGATTGTGTGGAGAAACCCCTTCGAAGTCAATCTACTTCATCAAGGCAGTTGAATCTATTGGGATGTGCATAATTTACAGTGGCAGAATGAGTGTTATACCTAGGCCTATATCTGGACCCGTCCACAGCAAAACCCACCCGTGTCCAGCCTTCGTCCCTCCTCATAGGTGGCTTACATGAATTAGGGTAAAAATACGGGAGGGGGACCAATTCAATGGATGTGTTACCTGCATTACCAAGCCAGTTGCAAATATAGGTGACAACCTGTGGGCTCTTAAAACTAACAATTATGCAACCCCCCACACTTTTCTTGGCAGTGTACCCAACCCACGAGACCCTTCTAACCATAAGAACATCTCCTTTTAGGTTAGAAGGTAAGGGCCTTTGAGTGTTTAGCCAGCTGATTACCTTATTGTGTAAGGCGTCATAAGACTCCATTACGCCGCTGGCCAGCTCTGGGACCCCCATCAGTATCACAGTATAGCCCGCCACCTCAGGGGGCAGGTTAACTGCCTTGCGCCTAGTTTTGGGGCTATCCTGCTGGTTGGAACTATGGGCTAGTACATTTGGCGGTATCCCCTGAATGGATCGTCTGGCCGGGGCTGGTTGCTTCGACCTCCTAGGGGGTGGAATCGGGGGCACTGTCCTGGGAAGTGGTACAGGTGCGATTTGAGGCACGGGAACTGTACTGATGTTACTATATTCCCCAATAGGGGTTGTAGACAATAATGGGTTATGGACCGTAGTGCCCAGCGGGCGATGGGGAGCTCCAGCACCACCCCCCTGTGTTCCATCTGAACTTGGTCCTATCCCAAGCTGACCTCCTTTGCCCACACTTAGTCTCTCAATTGCTAATAGTCTTGATTCTATTGAATCCAATTTAAGAAAAAGGGGATTCAAAAGGCTTTTGAGGGCAGCGGTGAGTGAAGCAATTAGGAGATCTGTAGTATTAGGGGTAGCCCCACCAAAGATAAATGGCTGAGTGAGCACAGGTGTGGATGCGGTAGATGGAACGCTTAACATTACCCCATCCTTTTCCATACTTTGAGTCCCAGGTACACCCCGATTTACCTCCAAAGTGGATATTACGGGGTCAGTTTTTACCCTTTTAGCACCTTTGCCCGTTCTGGATCTTTTCCTTTTTATTACGGGATCCTCTCTTTGGCCCGTAATCCCCAGTAAATTTTCAACCACACCCTGATCCCCAGACAGTGCAAGCTCTGCAACAGGGGAGAGCTCTACATCACTAGTAGAGCGCAATGTGTCTCTATCCCTAAGCGATGATGACGGTGTCCTTAACTGTTGTAACACTGACTCGATTGTTTGGTCAATACTGTCCATTAGGGATAAGTGGGTGGCGTCAAGCAACAGCGGTGTACTAGTGCTTGTTGGGAGACCTGGCGAGGATAGACAGGAATTTTCAACACCCTCCTCAGTTAGGTTGTCAAGCACTGTAATACCCTTGTTAGTTACAGGATTAGCTTTGAGGAGGAATTTGTCCAAAGTACCAGACACCAATGGAAGCAGCCTTGTTTCCAGTTTCCCTGCTGGCCATGGTGTAACGTCCTACTTCTGAGCAACCAACTAGACAATGCACATAACCAGGGAGACGGGGCGTTAGCGGGGTGGCCGGGCCGGTCTCTACCGTTCTCTAACGGCCTCAAACGGCCCGCCCTTTGCCCGGGCTTAGCCCGGCTTCCGCCCGCGCGCGTTCCGTGATGCGCGTCCTTGGCCGTGGTATTGTAGCCGATGGTGTGTGGGGGCGTGGCCAACAGGAAGAGTCACCAGGTGCGGCTCATCTCAGCACCGCTTGTGACCCTGGGACTCGCAGTCCCGCCGCTACGCCGGTAACTTTAGGCAATTCCGGGGATCCTATCAGCCCCTCTGGTCGAGGTATGTCCAAGCAACTCCCAGCACGCTCCTTTCAACTCCGAGCGGCTCCCGGGAAGCGGGGGCCGCGAGTCGCAATGTTATACAGCCAGAGCAGGGGGCGCGGCCAACGGGAAGAGTCACCAGGTGCGGCTCGTCTAAGCACCGCTTGTGACCCTGGGACTCGCAGTCCTGCCGCTACGCCGGTAACTTTAGGCAATTCCGGGGATCCTATCAGCCCCTCTGGTCGAGGTATGTCCAAGCAACTCCCAGCACGCTCCTCTCAACTCCGAGCTTTAAGTTGCTTCAATAACAAAGTATTTTGTTTTTTGTATACTGACCTGCACACATGTGAAATGTATTTAAGTAACAGAGAAAAACAAGCATTTACAATGCAATGGTCTAGGCATTACTAAAGGTAGAGCTATTGGCTTTGCTCATGACATTTTTTTTCATTAAAAAAAACACATAAATAAATGGTATTGTCATTTACAATGACAATAGTTGAGCATTAGAGAGTAGTAGAGAGTATTCGCGGACACAGAGCCACACACACAGAAAGCCACACACAGATCCACCCCCACACACACAGAACGCCCACAAACACACAGAGAGCCCTCCCACACACACACATAGCCCCACACACAGCAAGCCACACACACACACACACAGCCCCACACAGAGCCCCACACACACACAGAGCCCCCCCCACACACAGAACCCCCGACACACACAGAGCCCCCCCACACAAACAGAGCCCCCCACACACACAGAGCCCCCCACACACAAACACAGCCCCACACACACACACACAAACACAGCCACACACACACACAGAGCCCCACACACAGCAAGCCACACACACACACACACAGCCACACACACACACAGCCCCACACACACACACAGAGCCACACACACACACACACACACACAGAGCCCCCCCCCCACACACACACACACAGCCCCCCCCCACACACAGAGACACACACACACACAGAGCCCCACACACACACATACACAGCGAGCCCCCCACACACACAGAGCCCCACACACACACACATACACAGCGAGCCCCCCACACACACAGCGAGCCCCCCCCACACACACAGCGAGCCCCACACACACACAGCGAGCCCCACACACACACACACACACACAGCCCCACACTCACACACAGTGAGCTCCCCACACACACACACACACAGAGCCCCCTACACACACAGAGAGCCCCCCACACAAACACAGAGAGCCCCACACACACACACTGAGAGCCACACACACACACACACCGAGAGCCACACACACCGAGAGCCACACACACACACCGAGAGCCACACACACAGAGCCACACACACACACAGAGCCCCCCCACACACACACACAGAGCCACACACACACAGAGCCCCACACACACACAGAGCCCCAAACACACACACACACACAGAGCCCCACCACACACACAGACAGAGCCCCCCCACACACACAGTGAGCCCCCCCCCCACACACACAGTAAGCCCCCCACACACACACAGTGAGCCCCACATATACACACAGTGAGCCCCCCACACACACACAGGTAGCCCCACACACACACACACACAGTGAGCCCCACACACACACACAGCGAGCCCCCCCCACACACACAGCAAGCCCCACACACACAGCGAACCCCACACACACACAGCGAGCCCCACACACACAGCGAACCCCAAACACACACACAGCGAGCCCCACACACACAGCCAGCCCCACACACACACAGCGAGCCCCACACACACACAGCGAGCCCCACACACACACAGCGAGCCCCACACACACACACACACAGCGAGCCCCACACACACAGCGAGCCCCACACACACACAGCGAGCCCCACACACACACACACAGCGAGCCCCACACACACACACAGCGAGCCCCACACACACACACAGCGGGCCCCCCACACACACACACAGCGAGCCCCACACACACACAGCGAGACCCACACACACACACACAGCGCCCCACACACACACACACACACAGCGAGCCCCACACACACACACAGCGAGCCCCACACACATACACGCAGCGAGCCCCACACACATACACGCAGCGAGCCCCACACACACACACAGCGAGCCCCACACACACACACAGAGCCACACACAGAGCCACACACACACAAAGACACACACAAAGAAACACACACACAGAGAAACACACATACACACACACACACACAGCCACACACACACAGAGCCACACAGTGGCCAAGTTCCTGAAACACATACAATGGTGGGAGAGCTGTTAAAAGAATACACTGTCCTCTGAAGTACTCTTCCTGCAATTTAAAAATTAAATAAATAAATAATCAACGCAGCTCTCCCCAAGACAAACACAAATGAAAAACCACAAAGACTTAGAGACATGCAGATTTTTCCCATGTGTGCAGCGCATGTCCGCAGACCAAAAAATCAACATTTCAAAACATGCACTAACCTGAGCACCCTGACAATGGCAGGTGAATAAGAAATGTGCCAGCTCTTTTACAGACACCCGAGACCAAGCCTGCACCCAGGAGTGACCAAACACCGAGCGCACATACAATACGAAAATATTAGGTAACGGCGTTCGTATTGGTACAAGAGTACCTCTGGCCAGATAGTCTTGGACCCAGTCACCTGGTACATGTGCCAGGAAGCTGGGGTCACATAGGGGCCCCTATCTTTGGAAATTAAACGTAATCTCCAACAGATGAACTGTGAGATTTGCCAACTGTTGTGCCTTTCACATAATTAATGATTTACTGTATTTACAACATAATTATTCATCTACTGCATAATATGTAGAGGCCAACCAAATCTCAAACAGAAGGGAAGTTAATAACAAAAATAAGGCTGCCACACGTTGCCATGCAATGGCGAGCCTACCGCAAGGGTCATCTGGTCACCTTCAATTTGATGATTGTTGTATTTAGTTATTACACTGATACTAGTGAGGTGAAAACTCTACCCAGAAAGAAGTAACGTATGTAAAAATGTCAAAATAGTCCATTAATACTGCCCCAAAAAGTGCCCCTTTATGCACCCCTTCAGATCCTGCCTGGTTACTCCCTACTGATGCGCTTTGGGCACCAGTTTATTCTTAACCCTCACTACCTACCTTTGCCTTCATAGCACTTAGATGCTGAGGACAAGCGCCCATTTGCATCTAGTGTTTCCGATGCGTCCTGTGCACTTGCACTATACATGTACAAAATCTACACATTACACAGTTTTGCCACCCAGCTGCATTACTCATCTATCACCAGCTTCCAGGCCATGATCTCCGAATGCTTGGAAACCCTGTTTTTAAGCACTACACAAATACCTCGAACACAAATTAATACTGCCGGAAGGGTACGTTTTCTTGAGCCAATGCTCTTAAACTCAAATAAAAAATAAGTACACGCTCTAAGGCTCTAAGAAATAAACTAAACGTTTAAAAACAAATAAATGAACTCAGCACTGTTCTCCTAGTAAAACGGCAGATTGGTCAAGATGAGGCACCTGGATTCAGCCCAACCGGGGGGGCACTGCAGCGCTGTGTGTGTGGGGTAGGGGGGATAACTGATCGCTGTGGCAGTCTGTGAAGTGCCGAGGCTGTAGGGGGCTCCAGAGACAGTTGTGCGAGCTCTAGCGGGAACAGGGGAAGGGGGCTGCGGCGGTGTGTGGGGTGCTTTGAGTAGGTCATCGCCTATGAGGGTCAGAAAATCCCTAAAATGGCTCCTGGTGGGTTCATTATGCCACCCGGCATACCGAAGAGTACCTGTAGGAGTAGGCTCAAATCCACTAGCCATCACAAAGGAAAAAGGTGCATAGTGCAATTGCTTGTCTGCATAATCTATAGTTATGTTGAGTGTGTTCTACAGATCTCAAAAAGTCCCCAATGTACAAAGTTGGTTATATTACAAACTGAAAACTCAAATGAACTCTTTCCTTAGAGAATAGTGCACCACTAAAATAACACTATATTAAAAGAGATTTCAATATATATTGTTGTTTTTAGCTGCTTTGTATTTACAAAACCTTTGTACATTATGCTTCTGCTACTGCGTGCTCCAATTTCATCTTGAAATGAGGGGATTAAAGGACTCGTCATTTCAATATATCAATATTGTGAACTTGCCTGTCATTCCCTCACCTATCTGGCCCACAGGCCTCCCAATATGAATATCTGAAGGATTCCCTATCCACTTGCTTTTAAATTCCACCCTCGGAAGCGATGCACTTTCTTCCTAGTAGAGGCTGCCACACTGCAGACACTATTGAAGAGGTTTTAAACATTATCCAGATCTGCCACAGGGGAGAGGTTGCAATGGTTAGGTAGTTTGGTGCCTCGTTAGCTATGTATTTGTTCAGTAAGTGTGAGACCAAGATTTGATCAGAAGTTGGAGGAAGGATCTTATGCAGGCATCAAGCAGCCCCAGGATTGAAGGTTTGCTGCTGCGTTGTTCTGCAATGGGTGGCGGGCAGGAGGTGAATGTGTGTCTAAGACTAGCACAGAAATAGAGTTAAGTTAGTTCTATGGTATTATAGATTTACATTTGCTCCATCCATCTCACTGAGATATCACATAGCAGACCGTGCATCATCAACCTAGTGCCTTCTGGGAGTTGTACTCCTAATCCACTTCAATTAATCAAACTGCACCGAAGTTCGACGTTACAATTGTTTGCAGATGGAAACCCCAAGGGCGGTCCATGTGGCATGGGGTCAGCTAGTATCCGTCTGTATATATTAGGTGATCGCGTGAGGGCAGGTGCTTAGAGTGTCCAGCGAAGTATGTTTTTCTTCCAGTCACACCGCAGGTGCTTGCCTTGGATCTTGTTAGGGCCAGGATAACGCATTGAATCCCATGGATAAAGGGCTCGCTGCAGCCCTCAGTCTGGCACGGTAACCACGCCTGTGGCCAACTATTCCCCCCCCAGATGTGGGAGTGACTAGAAGCGGGGCCTGCCTCCCTCGGGGCTGTGCGCACACAGGAGCCTCCGGGCTGGCAGGGACGGCTTTTAAAAGCCAGCGAGTGTTTACAGGTGGCAGAGTTCATTCAGGCAGTCCCGCCCCTAGAGACTGTCGAGAATGGGTTAGTGAGAGAAGGCCGGAGGTAAACACCAGAGTACTAATGTGAAAGGAAACCCCGAGAAGAAAGCAGCCGACAATAAAAGAAAGACTTTCAGATCCCATACATAGTATTATGATGCAAATATTCTGTTCAAGGTAGCTGCAGAACACAGATCAGCCGTGCGATCGGTAGATGAAGTGATCAGCATCCCACAACTGAATAACACACACCAATGACACAAAAATACAAAAAAGGCAAACAGCCATACTACACCCCGGAGTTAGCCCGATGAAAAAGCAAGCGTACATCACCCAACAGCACCATACTTCAACTAGCGTCTGCACACAGCATGAGATGCTGCCGCCCGCTACAACACACACATGACTGATTCATGCAGACAGGACACAACACGTGGACCACGCCTCTATCACTGATGCCAGTGGTTGTATGTATGAGCCGGCTGAGGGGAGTTTGGGGGGTTGGGGGTCATTTTAGTGTCCGCTTGCAGAAGCACGGCGCCTATGCAATGTAGTGTTTGTCATGCATCCTACCACTGCCGTGCTATTCTGTGGAATTCGACGCTACTGTTTTGGGATAACTCAGTGGGTTGATGGCATTGCTCTACAAATGTACGCCTGTCCTAAACATTACTAGTCCGTTCATTTTCTGGGTGCAGATAAATAAGTCCCAGTCCACTAGAAGGAAGCCATGGGGAGCTGCTGCCAGTTCTGTACTATCTGTCACGGTGCGCAGGGTCTCTGGCACGAGGAACACTTTAAAAGATGTCTAAAGACCTCATCCTGGCATTTGATGTCTTTCTACCAAGCAGATGTTGCACGAGCAGTGGTTGTTCTCTGATGATAAAACGCATGTACACAGAGGCATCGCTGACGCTTGCACTGACCCCCCTCCTGGGCTCCCTTCCTTGTTGCGACAACCCTGGTTTTAGAGTAAGCTGCAAGGGAGCCTCAGACTCCACTACGGTCTGGGCTCAGTGAGGAGTGCCTTTAATGAAAGCGTAAGAGTAAACAGCGGAGTGTTGCAGCGCCTCCGCCTCTCAACTCTCGGCTTCAATGAACTATCATGCCCCCGCACTCCGGAAAGCCAAGCTGACATTTGTGCAGAGCTCGTCCAAACCGGCCATGTCTCCCCTTCCCCCAGCCTCCCCCTAGTGGGTGGGGGCAGAGAGGTAGTGCCGAGCGCGGGCAACCCGTCAGCGACGACCCTCAGAAGCAGGCAGCAGATGGCAATGCTGATAACGGCACAAACAGGGGAGCAGAGGCTTACCTCATGTCCTGGTAGACGCTGCTCGACCAGCAAAATGGCGGCCACAAGCTTCCAACCATTTTCGGATTCGGGGGCGTGTATTTGTTGTTTTGAGTGACGGATGACATCACTGGCGAAAGAACAGCAAAATGTACGCCCCCGAATCCGAAAAAGACGGAGGTTCTTTGGAGGGACGGCTTTCTCCTCCAATGGCTGGCCTTCGTTTAGGAAGCCAGCCAATGGAGGAGAGACAAAAAGAGAGGCGGGATAAAGCAGCCACTCTAAGAAACATTAATTCTCCGGACTTCCGGCACGGTCCCTCGACCTAAAATGCAATGGCCTTTTGTGGTTGTGAGGGACTGTAGGGGCGATTGCTAAGAGTGTCAGCTAGCTTATCTTCTGTTTTCTTCCCTCCTTGGTTGCTTGTTAAACCTCAGCAACCTAAGGGTGCCATTTCTGATAGATGTGCCCCTGCAGAGCCCCGGCTGCTGCTCCTAAGGGTCCCTTAGTTTCACCCAGTGAGCGATCACATTAGGGAATGCTGCATCCTTGGTGATACTCTATGGTTTTTGGGCAGTTCGGTACCCAAGGGGAGACGCCACCTCCCTCTCCTCCTAAGTGAAACCCATACATTCCTCGTCCCTCACTCTGATTGCATGACCCTAGAAGAGTGAAGGAGTTTCTTTTTAGAAGTAGTTCTGCAGTCCAGTGAGATTGGGACAGGGTGGTATGCCTCCTCTCTCCTCCCACCACCACTCCAGGAAGCCCTGAAGAACTTTGAATTATGTTTGTCCTCGTGTTACCAATGCCCTACGAATGTGTTTCATGCCAGAATCTGATTAGGAGTTGTGAACTTATCACAGGTGTGATCACCTCCCTGCTCATTCTGCACTGTGTTTGCACATTGAGGTGCACTTTAAACACCAGTGGGCCTCTGCCCCATGTGTTGAGGTTCCACACCAGAGCTGTGTTGTACTTGCATCTCAGTTAACAAACATTCATACTGCTCCAAACCCAAGAGCTCTGACCCTCATCCCCTGATCCCACCCTGACACTGCTGAGGCAGGACTCAGGGCTCCAGCCAGCAGAAACATTCACCAGAGGAAAGCGGCAGGCCCCGGGAGCCCCTAAATGCAAACTCTCTATAACTTTGGGTGTCTACTTTGGATGAGCATTAAGGTTACAATGCAAAACATAAACAAGCACTTCAACCAGCCAGTTGTGTTGAGCTATGGAACCTCAACCTGCACGTGTGCTGCTGCTCACCTCGCACTTTAAAGAATATATATATATATATATATATATATTCACTGAAAAAACCATAGGTTATAGACCATATATAGTTAGGAATTCGCATTTACAAAACCTTATTTTACTCACACAAAGCCATTGAAATTCCATATATAGTTAGTTGCACTAACTATATATCGCGCACCCGCAATCCACTGCTGATGATGTCACATATTACATCATTCATGACATGGTCAGTGACATCACTGATGACATCACTGATGACATCTCAAATGACATCAATGATGACATCACTGATGACAACATCCAGTGACTGGATGTTTCTGTAAAGTTAAAATATGTCTTACATATTGAAGAATGAGTGGATGTATAAGTGTCTGGATGAAGGATTTAGTAGGTGCATGACTGACTGTATGAGTGAGTGATTAAATGTGTCTCACTGAGTGCATGGGTTAGTGACTAAACTGTCTTAATTTGTGCATCATTATGTCTGTTGTTCTGTAAACTGTTGCATGTGTTGATAAGTAGCTATATGCGTAACTATATGGGTTATTGATTGGTTGCCCAAGTATTTGTATGGGAGACTGAGTGTGTGTGTGGGTGGCTGGGAGGTGTATGACTCTGTGCATAGATGTGTGAGTAGTTGATTCACTAGATGTATGGTTTCAAAAGTGCATGTGGAAACAGCTGTATGGGCGGTTGACTGTGTGCATGAGTGTATTGGTGAGTGAATGGATATCTCAGTGCTACATGTCAAAGTAAGTACATATGTAAAACACAGTACATGTGAGAGTTGACATATATAAATAACTGTGCATAAGAGCCAGTGAATGTGTGAGTGGCTGTATGGATCATTGTGAACTTGTATCAGGGATTGTATAAGAGAGTAAATATGTGTTAGTATATGTTTGAATAAGTAAAGTTTGTATAACTGTATAGTTGAGGAAATGGAGGTGTGATTGATTCTTTGCATGACTGACTAGGTGTGTGAGTAACTCCATGGATGAGTGAAAGTCTGTGAGTGTCTGTTTACACTGATTGTATCTAAGGTTATATTAGAGTCTGAAGAGGTTCATCGTATTATCACATGAATGATATCATCAGTGATGTGATCAGTAATGTCAAATGAGATGTCATCAGTGATGTCATCAGTGATGTCATTTGAGATGTTATCAGTGATGTCATTTGAGATGTCATCAGTGATGTCATCAGTGATGTCACTGACCATGTCATGAATGATGTAATATGTGACATCATCAGCAGTGGATTGCGGGTGCGCGATATATAGTTAGTGCAACTAACTATATATGGAATTTCAATGGTTTTGTGTAAGTAAAATAAGGTTTTGTAAATGCGAATTCCTAACTATATATGGTCTATAACCTATGGTTTTTTCAGTGAATTTTCAAGGTTTTGTAAATGCTAATTCCTAACTATATATGGTCTATAACCTATGGTTTTTTCAGTGAATTTTCAAGGTTTTGTAAATGCAAATTCCTAACTATATATGGCCTAAAACCTATGGTTTTTTCTGTGAATTTCAATGGTTTTTTAATAGCAAATATCAAAAGCTGTCAAATGTCAAGTACGTGATAGGTAAAAACTTTTTCGTGTTTATGCACGCTGATGTGCTTTGAACGCTGCCCCCCCCCTCCCCTCTTTTCTCTTAGTAGTACTCTCTCTTTGCAGATAGTGAAGGGTAGTTAACGCTGGCCTTTACCCCCGTTGTAATCCGTCGTGCCTGCTTGTCTCTCCATTTGATTGATTGTTATCCAAGCATTTACTGTTTTACAATTGATTCTCTTTGGTTCATTCTCTATTTACAAACAAGCACAAAGTCGCAATACTCTGTTTAGTCTTTGCAGATAGTGAAAAATCGTGTAAAAAAATAAAAGTAATCGAGCAAAATCAGTAGGCCACTAATTGGATCTCTTTTTGATCTCGCTAAAATAGAAACATTAGGAACAACCCTTCATGAGAAATACGAAAATAGTGAGATGAACTGAGCTCCACACCATGAGGGCTGCAAGACAGCTCGGCTCCGTCACCCACCCCGCCCAAAATAACGACAAACCCTATGCAAATATTAAAAATATATACAACACACCAGCAAAGTAACAGGGTAAAACATTTTATTAAATAACTATTTACATAACTATTTTATACTTTTTGTTGCCCGATCCGGCTAGCTCAATCGATCGAGCATGAAACTCATGCACTCTAATAGCAAGCGTTGCTGCTGATGCTATGCAGACCAAAACTGGTTTTCAGTTTGTACATTCTTCTAAATTTTTCCATCCAAGGTTGGTTGAGTTTGTAGAACGATGGCTTCAGATTTTCAACATACGGTGTGGTGGCGCGGACTGGGAGGGGGCGCTTGGCTCCTGCCCCCTCCCCAAGTAAGATTTTCATACGTGAAAGTACGTTAATGGTTTTGGTCCCTGAGTTGCTTCGATGTCACTGCCATTCTCAAATGGCATAAGTTCTGGATGTTGGGTGCCATAGTTCAGAGTTCTGAGCAGCGCTTGTAACACTGTCTGAAGCTTATTTGCACCTACTGCAGCTTCACTATTCTCAAAGTAAGTGAGGGCCGTTTGTGGACCTGACTGCATTTGAAAACAATGTGATATGGTACCTCCCTAAACCGCTTGACGGAGGCCCCCGAGGGGCGGTGTGATGGCACGGACTCGGAGAAGACGCTTGGCTCCGACCCCCTCCCCAAGTCTTATAGCACTGGTGTAGCCTGAGATCGCCCCCGACATAGGCGGCCGGCTCCCGGGGTCCGGCGGAACTTTTTGCCTTTTGATGACTCTTCTATTCTGGACCTTGTCCCACAATCCGTTTGACCTGAAGACACGCTGTAGTGGGGCGCCCCTTTACCGTTTTAGTTGCCATTCCGCCCGCTTTTGCTACACTGTGCCTCTTCCGCCATTCAGCTGTTTACCGCCCGCTCTTGCGACTACAGCGTCTCGCTCACCATGTAGTTGAGTTGCTCCCGCTCTTGCGATGCAACGATAGGCGACTGCCACAGGACTCTCAAAATGGCGGCCGGCTCTTCAGATTTGGGCGAGGTCCACTAAAATGGCCCTGGGACACCTTGGAACTCGGACGCTTGCCTGATAGGGCTTGGGTCCCATTCTCGAAAGCGTCCCCTCAGCCGTGAAGATTCTACAAAAGTCTTGGGGGCCCCCGACTCCCGCAGGCTTCTGGTGGGGAGCGGCTGCCATGATTGCTCGTGGAATGGCCACGACGGAGCTACGAGATGGTGGTGCTCTCATGCTGACTCCAGCTTCAGTCTGAAACATCCAGAAACACTGTAGACTACCAATTCGATCAGTTCCGGTAGCGCCCCAACATGACCCGGTAGAGAAGAACTTGCCCTCCCCTCTTTGACTGATGGTTCTTGTTGCCTGTCCCCTCTGTGGTCATTTAACAGAACTTTTTGGACTGCTGAAAGGGGTTGTGTTCCGAACGCTGGTTGGTGGAGACATTTTGACTATATTCTTGACCTACGTTGTCGCGTAATGCGTTATATGACACGCCGCGTTAGCGCACCCGGAAGTGCTCCGGTGCGGGAAGCGATCCGGGGCGCGGCGCGCAGCGCGTAACGTAAGCATAACAGGTCATGTGACTTGTTAATAAAACTTTTCATTGGTTCATTTTACTTTTGTTATTTTAATGATGAAAAGCTTGGTTATATGACCTAAAAATTACGCTTTTTATTGGTTTCGAACATTATTTTTTTTTAAACATATATGTTATAATGTTCCAGGCTAATGTACTTTCCCGGAAAATTTACAACTGTCCTGCAAGTAAAATATATTCCTTTTTCGAGAAAAAGGGCGTTTCTTCGTCCCATGACGGAGCCGTTGAGTAAAAGAGGCTCGGCCTGCTGTCTTAGTCGCCGATACGCCTGATTATCAGATTCTTATCGATCACTTTATGTTGCAGGAGTGGAAAACACAACTGCCCTTGACCATTTATCTTTACTGCGTTCCTACGTATTATACCTTTTATCCGTCATGTAATTGGACTGCTTTATTTCACTTGCCTTTTACTGATTCGAAAACAGTGACTAAAAGTAAAAACTTTACCAATGTAAATACTACTACCATGTTTTGTTTTAAAAACCTTTATTGTGAAAATGTCAGTATACAAATACGGGCCTATAACCACGTGGGCCGGCCACGGAGCAAACTGAAATCGTATATGATGAGGAGACATTTACATTGTAGAGGAACTTAACGAGCGGGCCATTAGGTTGCAAGAACTAAGGTGTCTAACAGTTGCGGAATCGGTGGACGTACATTTTGTAATTAAAATACGACAGGGCCACTTACAAAAAAATTATCTAGATATACATTTGCGGGCAAGTACCATGGGTGACGTTAATTCGAACTTTCAATAGTACAGTAATCAATAACACATCAGAACTTAATATCAATAGGGATGTCGAAATATTCAATCAATTCTCGTCCCCGCCCGCCATGAGCATCAAAACTGCATTCATATCTCGTGATATCAAGGTTGTTCAACCAGTACACAACAAGGAGTTACGAGTCCCATTTATACCGGCGCCATTTTGGGCGAGGCCGGGCAGGTCCAAGATATAGTCAAAATGTCTCCACCAACCATCGGCCAGACCAGAACCCCTTTCGGCCCTTTATGCTACAAGATGGTGTCTTCCATTCAGAAAATATTGTTGGCAGCATTTTGAAAGGAAAGATAAACAGCTAGTGAGTCTCACATTGTTACATTTAGGAAGAATGTTAAAGAGTAGTATGTTGAAAATCTGAAGCCATTGTTCTACAAACTCTCAATCAGCCTTGGATGGAAAAAAAAATCCTGAAGAATGTACAAACTGAAAACCAATTTTTGTCTGTATAGCATCAACAGCAACGCTTGAGTCAGCTTTGTGTGAAGCCGCCATTTTGATTCAATCAATAACGTCCCCCTGCACACATTCAGGGACCTGGTCGTGTCTTCAGGTCAAACGGATTGTGGGACAAGATGCAGAAAGGAAAAGGAAAAAAGTTCCGCCGGACCTCGGGAGCCGGCCGCCTATGTCATGGGCGATCTTTGGCCACACCAGGGCAATAGTGAAGCTGCAGCAGGTGCAAATAAGCTTCAGACAGTGTTACAAACACTGCTCAGAACTCTCAACTATGGCACTCAACATCCAGGACTTGCCATCCGGATCTTGGCGCCTTGTGCTGGTTCCGACCTATTCACACATCGGTCCACTACTGACATCACCTCATAAGCCAACGGGGCACCCCACGCCGACTTTCGGCGCAGCATTGTAGGATGGCCACACCAGTGCGGCAACTTGCTGGACACCACCTCGGTGCCATCCGGATCTCGGCGCGTTCGAGTCACTGTACCGCAAGAGTGACCGGAACTCAGCTGGACACGCCGTCTTTCGGCGCAGCATTGTAGGATGGCCACACCAGTGCGGCAACTTGCTGGACACCACCTTGGTGCCATCAAGATCTCGGCGCGCTGTGCTGCCTTCGGCCTACTGTAGCCGCAAGTGCGGACGCAACTCAGTTGGACGGCGAGTGAAACGCTAAGGGGCGCCCCACTGCAGCCGAGGAGTCTCCATCTTGGGGGAGACGCACAGCCCCCATTGACTGACGCGACCTCACAGGCCAATGGGGCGCCCCACGCCGACTTTCGGCGCAGCATTGTAGGATAGCCACACCAGTGCAGCAACTTGCTGGACACCAACTCGGTGCCATCCGGATCTCGGCGCGTTGTGCTGCCTTCGGCCTATTCGCACATCGGTCCGCTACTGACGCCGCCTCACGTGCCAACGGATTTTCTACGCTTTATGTAGCCCTATGCCGCATAACAGGTCATGTGACTTGTTTATAAAACTTTTCATTGGTTCATTTTACTTTTGGTTTCCTAATGATGGAAGGCTTGGTCATATGACCTAAAAATAACACTTTTCATTGGTTTAGAACATTTTTTTTCCCCAAACGATGAAAGCCCCACCTTGTTTCTGGATGTTTCAGACTGAAGCTGGCGTCAGCATGAAAGCACCACCATCTCGTGGCTCCGTCGTGGTCATTCCGCGAGCAATCATGGCAGCCGCTCCCCACCGGAAGCCTGCAGGAGTCGAGGGCCCCCAAGACTTTTGTAGAATCTTCACGGCTGAGGGGACGCTTTCGAGAATGGAGCCCAAGCCCTAGCAGGCAAGCATCCGAGTTCCAAGGTGTCCCAGGGCCATTTTAGTGGACCAGGCCCAAAACCGAAGAGCCGTCCGCCATTTTAAGAGTCCTATGGCAGCCGCCTATCGCTGCACCGCAAGAGTGGGCGCAACTCAACTACATGGTGAGCGAGACGCTGTAGCCGCAAGAGCGGGCGATAAACAGCTGAATGGAGGATGAGGCACAGTGTAGCAAAAGCGGGCGGAATGGCAACTGAAATGGTAAAGGGGCGCCCCAGTACAGCAGACGAGCCTCCACCTGGGGAGGCCCGTTCACGCCGCCTCCCCCACGCCCCTCCCGGGGCGCCCCACGCCGTTTTTCGGAGCAGCATTGTAGGATACCAAAACTAGTGCGGCAACTTACTGGACATCACCTGGGTGCCATCCACATCTCAGCGCGTTCTGCTGCCTTGGGACTATTCGCACAACAGACCGCTACTGAAGAGGCCTCCCCGCGCACCCCCCGGGGCGCCCCACGCTGTTTTTCTGAGCTGCATTGTAGGATACCAAAAACCAGTGCGGCACCCAGGTAACATCACCTGGGTGCCGTCCAGAACTCAACACGTTGTGCTGCCTTGGGACTATTCGCACAAAAGACAGCTACTGACCATTGTTGCTTCTTTTTTCCAAAAAATGTTTAAATGTATTTACAGTTTTTGTTGCGTTCTATATATTTATAAGTTAATAAAGTTTTATAATCCTACTACTTTGTTGGAGTGCTATATATTTTTAAAAAATCGGGTGAATGGGGCCTTGAATCGGGTTATTGTCATGTGTGGGCTTTGGAAGTGTGCTGCTACAGGATCGGACATTTCAAACTCAAATGCACGTTCTTTTTCTTACCTTTCCGAAGCATGGAGCGCAATAGCAGGCAGAGAAAGGGTGATGCAAGTGTTGAACACTGCCTGGCCTGGCAAGTTGCTGGCAGTGCCCCCCCCGCCCGCTCCTGAAAGAGGGCACACACACACCGCCGCCCCGAGTACTTCACAGATCTTTAAAAGACCATGCGCTTGTTAATGAGGCTTAAATGGTTTATCACCCCTTCTAGAGCCCCTGCATCGGCCCTCTGACGTTTCCTGGAAGAATTAGCACGTAACACAATACCAAGCCCTGTCAGCTGAAACCCCCGAGGAATCGGGTTTTTGCTTGCAGGAATCGGGAGGCGGGAGACTAGCACTGAAATCGGTAGTCTCACGCCTGAATCGGGAGGGTTGGCATGTCTGGATTCTCTACAGCTGGGGCCATAAACTACATCCGCAGGGCTAGGTGATAGCCTGGGACCGACCTGGACAATCGGAAACAGAGGAAGAGGAGTGTCAGAGGGTGCGGTAGTGAATAGGGTGAAAGGGAGGTGTCGGGCGGGCACAGGGTGTGATTCTCAGGGAAGAGCAGCGCAGATGGGGGGAAGTTTATGGCCCATGCATGAGAGCGAGAGCGGGGGTGACCAGTGCGTGGGGGAGATGCTTGCGAGGGTGGGGAGCCGTGCTGAGAATCGACGGCGTGCAGAGAGTGGGTCTGGTCAAGGCATCTAAAATGGCTGCCGTGCACGACAAAATTGTGGCATTGGAAAAAAGGCAAGATGGCGCAGACAATGTTTATCAATAAGGATTCATTTATAACAAATATTTTATCGCAGTGACAAATTGGCGGTCAACACTTCCTGATTTCCATCGAATCGAACGTTAACAGACGTCACGCAGCAAAAAAAAAAAACGCTCACGCACAGCCGCTGGAAGACATGTATCAACATATATGAGCCTCCTCAGCCACCCTCAGAAAACATAAGGGATCAGGATACGTCTCCCGCACCCCCTTATACCTAGTAATTTAATTAAAACGAAACACAAAATGGCGAATTCCCGTTTCGCTACCAGTTTGCGGCCCAGTTCGCGGCCCGGGAAGCGCTTCTACCGTGAAAAATCAATTTTTTTTTATTTTCCCCACGGGACCCTTTAATAACCCCAACATCATTCCTAGGGGGTCAAGAGGGGTCTACCTTGCCCCCTTTCATTAAATTCCCCCTTCGTTTTTCACCTCTTCTTCTCTCTCGATCCTACCGAGAGATAAGATGGCGGCCGCTCCGGACTGTTTAGAATGTTGACAGACACCGGAAAGCCAATCAGCTTCGCATCGCAAAGTTCCATTTCGCGAAAAGTACGCGAACCGGAGCGCAGCCCGGAGCGCTGTTACAGATATATATCTTTTTTTGAACGTTAATTTCTCAAAATCCACTGAAGCACATATATTGAGACCTAGCAAAGGCACATCGGGCTAACAGTCCCTACAATTTTGCCAAGTTTCGTGCAAATCCATTCAGCCGTTCGAGCTAAAAGTGAGGCCAACCGCCCTATGGAAATTAACATGGAAAAAACGCGTTTTGGGACCCCCCTTTTTTCTCGGCCCCCCCTTGACGAAACCCCCCCAAGTTTTCAAGGGCTGCTCAGAAACAAAATGTGCCATTTTCCTGAAAATTTCAGCCGATTCCGTCCACAAACGCCAAAGTTATTAGACATAGAATTTTCAAAAATCCCATAGGGAAAAAATCCTAACTATATATACTTACTGGCGACAGCCAGTAGGTAATATATATATATATATATATATTTGTTTTCACTGAAGAGGAGGTTAGGATTCCGTGCAGTAACTCAAAACAGTGATGGGTGATCCTGTGCTCTAGCTCCAGTCACAGCCTGTACTGTAACTGCACCCTCGCTGTCTGCCATTCCCCTTACACATGGACTTCCTGTACTGTCACTAGACTCTCCCCCTCTCACAGTCACCCTGCCTCTGTCCCTCTCCCCATCACTGTCCTTCTCTCTCAGACAGACCCACTCTGTCACTCCCTCTCACAGTCACTCTCCCCATCACAGTCGCTTTGCCTCTCACAGTAACTCTTTCCCTCTCACAGGCTCTTTCTCCCAGGCACTCTTCCCCTATCACAGGCACTGTCTCTCACAGGCCCTCTCGCACAGTCACTCTTCCCTCTCGCACAGTCACTCTTCCCCTCTCGCACAGTCACTCTTCTCCTCTCGCACAGTCACTCTTCCCCTCTCGCAGGCACTCTCTTTCCCAGGCGCTCTCGCACAGTCACTCTTTCCCTCTCGCGGGCACTCTCTCTCTCTCCAGGGCTCTCTCTCACAGTCACTCTTCCCCCTCACGCAGCCGCTCTCCGCACCGCTTTTGCTGGCCCCGCAGCTCCCCGCTAATTAATTCAGCCATTGATCGCGGCCGGTGTTTGCTGATCCCGCGTGAGTCCCGTCCGCCGGGTTTACGGGCAGTGCCAGGTGCGCCCAGGAGCGGCGAGAGGCCCGGGAGCGGCGAGAGGGCAGGGGCGAAGGAGGGATTGGAGGAGGCAGGTGAGGAGCGTGCCCCGGTGGACCGCCCCCCGGAGAGAGCCAGCAGAAGGTGACGGCAGCGAGGAGCCGGGCCTTGGGGGGCGCTCATTCATTCATCCACTGAGGCCGGCCAGGTTCTGGGCGCATTCCTACCTCTCCGCTAGGTAACATTACACGATGCGCACAGACTCTGCAGGGCGATGGCGCACGCGTCATGAGGCTGCCAGAGCAGGCTGGTTGTAATGTGTGACCTGGAAGGCACATAGAGCCGATGCGCGGAATACCTGTTCCTATAATTTCCACCGCCACACCTGCGTGCACCCCTCAAAGCATACAGGGTGCTTCTCCCGTCTGCAGCTTGTATAGCGCCTCTTACTATATGTTGCTCCTATGGATTCCAGAGTTTGGTGGTTGGAGTACACACGCATGGTTGTCTATTCACACGTCTTTCTCCTGCTTGGTTTGAGCAGTGCTTGCAATGCACACATAACACCACAGTACTTCGAGTAGGCAGCACTGCACGTGTGCACTTTCTGTCCATCCATCCACCAGCACCTGGTGCACAAGAGGCATCTTTCTTCGCTATGTGCCAAGCCGCAGTGACAGAACACAAGAGCACAACTCGTGTGTTCAGGCACAGCATCGAAATACTGTCCACGCAGGCCATGTGATAGACTCACTGACTCTTCTATCGAATGGACTCCCTTCCTGTCCGCAAATGCCCTTTGTGCCTCATCGGGGTATGAAGCGCTAGATAAAAGCAAACACAATGAGATGCCGTCCCAATGGCACGGTGGCGCCGATGTTTGAAGTACGGTGCAGCCCTACAGGCTAGAATACAGTCCCCGTGTGAAGGTGCGCCGCTCAGGCTCGACAATGGAGCCTAGTGAGGGAGGATCGAGCGCAGTGTGACTTCTGTAGTGCAAGCCGAGCTGCACAGGGACAGAGCACGCGCGAGAGGTCCATTACAGAAGAGAAGGGGCGCTGCACAGGGACCGAGCACGCGCGCAGCCAGGCCATTACAGAAGAGAAGGCGCTCTGCATAGAGGGCACACATGAAAGGAGAGGCTGGCGTGGGCAGACCCTAGTGGCTTAGAAAGAGGCTTTATACAGGCAATGGGGGCCGCCTCCAGGATTCTGCTTCTGGGAAGGCAAAGAAGACGCGTGGGTGGGCCATGAAGGTACACCAGGAAGGCAGGCAGAAATTAGCGTAGGAGTTCTGAACATCTGCTGTTTAGACTCTGACATATGTCCAAGATAGACATGTCTAAGAAGCGAAAGTAACATATTTTTACCTGGGGGCAGAAGGCAAGAACGAGGAAGCCAGAGTTTGTGCCTCCGACGCCTGGAGCTCGGAACGGGAGAAGGGAGAGCGCAGGGCGACAATAAAAAATGGCGCCTGCCAGCTTCTGAATTTTTGGGATTCAGGGGCGTGGTTTTGCTGTTTTGAGTGACGCACTACGTCACAAGCTAAAGAACAGCAAAACCTACGCCCCCGAATCCGAAAAAGACTGAGCTTCTTTGGAGGGATGGCTCTCTCCTCCAATGGCTGGCCTCAGTTTAGTAAGCCAGCCAATGGAGGAGAGACGAAAAGAGAGGCGGGATAAAGCAGCCACTCTAAACAACAATAATTCTCCGGACTTCCGGTCTTGGCCTACGGCCAAGCCCCACGGTCCCTCGACCTAAAAAATGAGGCTCTCTTAAGGTTGACAAAGGCGGATGCTTCAGCCGAAACGCGTTCCTTTGGTAAGCGCTGTTTTCTGAATAAATGAAATATTCTCAGAGTCACGGAGTGCGGCCTTTCTCTGTACAGAGGAGAAAACTTGAGGGATGTTAATAAAGGGTGTGGTGGTACTGCCCTCATAGCCTGCACCACTGACGATTTGGATGCTCTCCTTCAAAGCACAAACCCATGAGAGTGGGATAAGAAGGAGGAGACCCCCCGAGCACCGTATCGGGTGAACAATGGCACAATGGGAATATTGCATGGCGAATGTTCGGCGCTGGGAGTCATAGAGGCTACCCAAGGCATGGGCGAATGCACTGCGTTAAGCCCATACATTCTGATTAATTGGGGTGCTTGGAAGAGGGCACTGCAGAAAGCACGAGCTGAGCAATGAGAGCAAGAGACTTTTTAATGGTCGACAAAAATTGCTTGAGAGTTGCAACATTCTGGAAACTGGCTACCAATGGTTGTGTAATGGAAATATGAAAGTTTTAATGTGAGACCGCACTAAGGGGCATATTATCAAGAAAGCTCGATACATTATCGCCGCTTTTATCGGCAGGAAACTGCCGATAAAGCGGCGATAATGGGCTTGATAATATGCTCCATGTAATTCCAATCGAAGCCCATGTTAGATGTGAAGACATCTAACATGGGCTTCGATTGGAATTCCATAGAGCCTATTATCAAGCCCATTATCGCCACTTTATCGGCAGTTTCCCGCTGATAAAAGTGGCGATAATGTATCGAGCTTTCTTGATAATATGCCCCTAAGATTTTAATGTGCTCCTGAACCGTGACAGAATATTTAAAGGTGCTTATAGAGGAGAAATGAACTTCAAGGAAAGTGACAGTCTCAAAACGTACCGGCAACTAAAAGAAAATCATTTAACATATTTTTAACTACATAAGCAGCCAGAACTGTTGTTGAGTCGTTTCACAAAATTGTATTTGCTTTGAACATGTGAAAGCAGGAATGGCTATTGAACAAAGCAATACCTCTTTAAGTTGCTTCAAAAACGGAAAGTATTTTGTTTGTGTTTACTGACCCACACACATGTGAAAAGTATTTAAGTAAATAAGAAAAAAATGAGGCTCTTTTAAGGTTGACAAAGGATGATGCTGCCCCCGAAACGCATTCCTTTGGCAAGCGTTTTATGAATAAATGAAATATTCTCGGCGTCTTGGAGTGTGGCTTTTCTCTGTGCAGAGGAGAAAACTAAAACTTGAGTATGTTAATAGAGGGTGTGGTGGTATTTCACTTATAGCCTATCAGCATCTTAATTTGGTGGTCCGTGTCCTTTCTTACCTGGCATCTGAGGGAGTATACAGAGCAAGGAGATCGGGGTTAATGATATATATATATATATATATATATATGAATTCCAACCGGAAAGTTCGTGCAACGACTTCGCACGAAACCCAGTGCGCAGACACAGGTGAATGAATCCACAGCCAGACTTACTAGGATATTCTTTTTCCTTTATTGCATTTTAAAGTGCAGAGGTGCAACACACTGCCAAACAGACGCGTTTCGGGCGTGAACGCCCTTGCTCACTGTCAGCGGGTAAGCGGTTTGCAATCAGTTTAAATCATACATTTCTTAATTGCTTCATCGCGCCAAAAACTCCACTAGAGGTCAAGTGACATAGATAGAGGACTACATTGATCACTAGGTGCAGATGTACCTTGCAGTTGGATCGGCCATTTTGGAATGGTAAAAATACATAACCAAAAACTGTTATTACTGTTCAGTGCTTAATGTGATAACAATTCTTAAGAATCAAAATTGATATTAAGGACAAGGGTACATAACTGAAAGGAAATATCAGATCTAAAGTGCAAAAGCATAAACACTGGAACAGTGCAAATATTAACTGTGCAAATACGCAAGATTTTTTCTGTGCAAATACGCAACATTTTATCTGTACAAATACGATTATAAACAAACATTTTAATTTCATTTATGTACACAATTTTAAAATGAGTTCCTTCAAATATGTTACTTATACCCTTTTTCATAGTTACCACTTTTCTTTAAAGAAAGGGAGATTCCATTGGTTATCACATTTTACAATACTTCACACCATATGACCTCAACCACTGCAATCCTTTCACTAGGCCCGTGGAATTGAGATTGAGGATCAATAAGTTGGCATAGTTGATATTAGACATCACAAGAATAATGTATTAACATACCGCTTAAAAGAGTTCAAAGAAAATTACTATAGGTGAGGGAGTGCTAAGATGTCCTACTTCGATAAAAAGGAAGACATCAAGGGGTATGGGAAACAAAAAATTAATTAATTGACTAACTAAGCCGTTTCAGTTATGTTAAAATATGCTGTCGCATAAGGTTCCATTTTACCCATATGTGTAACAGGATGGTATATACAATATTGTACATGGTGAAGCCATCAGTCCCTGCCACAGACCATCGACTTCCCTATGGGGTGACAATAAGATGGAGTAATCAGCTATCAATAATCACAGTGGGATGTAGGGAAAAGAAAAGAAAATAGCGTTCAGCAAAAGATGTCTAGGGCTATACATAGGGGACTGCCGGAATGTATATGTTAATTAGCCCAAATGACCTACAGTATGATACAAATTTCATGATTCAAAGAAAGGTGCTCAAATCTTCTCCCATGTTCAAACCTCCCGGGATCTTGGTATTGAGGCGAACAATGTACAGGGACTCCATCTGTCTTAATTGTTTTTCATAGTCCCCACCTTTCTTGTTAGTTCTAACCGCATCTATTACAAAATAGCTCAGATGGGATAGATTTCTATTGTGAAATTGATCAAAATGGCGAGCTACTGGGTAAGTGTTGTCACAGTTCACTATCGCCCTCAGGTGCTGTAGGATACGTTGGTGCACAGGTAGTTTCGTGCTACCAACGTACCTCAGATTGCACGAGCACGTGAGTACATATACTGCTAACTCAGTTTTGCAAGTATAGTGGGCTTTTATGTTGATGGGTTTACTGTCAAATGGTGTCGTGTATGATCTTGTGTTGGTGCCAAATTTGCACGCTCTACACGATATACATCGGAAGAAACCCTTCCGAGGTGACAACCAATCATCATTCTTTGTTGCTTCTGGTGAACTGGAAACTAAAGCATTTCTCATGCTATACGCTCGCCTATAGGTCACTTCAGGTTTCTTGGGCATAATCTCTTTAAGGATGGGATCAGTGAGTATAATCGACCACTGACCTCTGATCAATTTGGAAATCTGACTGGCCTGCCGACTGAACCCAGTTATCAATCTTAAGGCATTGCTGTTGTCTTTACAGTTTTCAGTTGTTGACATAACATTGGACGGGGCCTGCAGGAGACTTGTTCTGTCTAGCTTGTTGGCATTATTCATCGCTATTTTGAGGGCACTAGACTTGTAGCCCCTAGCTTCCAACCTTTTTATAGCTTCCTTTTGGTGGAAATCTCTTTGTTCTAATGAACTACACGTCCTATGTATTCTAAGGAACTCCCCATAGGGGATGGATCTGATAGTATGACCCGGGTGAAAGCTATGAGCGTGCAGTATAGTGTTGCCCGCTGTGCTTTTTCTGTACAGGCTTGTTGTTATAATACCATTAACTATACTCACTTGCACATCTAGAAAGCTGATGTTGGTGTTGCTAATGTCAGCACTAAAGATAAGGTTGGAATCATTCTCATTGATAGTATTGACAAAACTCTCCGCATCTTCTTTGCTCCCTCTCCAAATGATAAAAATATCATCGATGTACCTCATGTACTTTACAATATTTTCTTGCCATATAGTAGAGTGTTGTGTTCTGAGGACATGCTCCTCCCACCACCCCACGTGGAGCCCCGCGTAGGTGGGAGAGAAACATGCCCCCATTGCCACTCCTCGTAATTGTTTGAACATTTTATCGTCAAACAGGAAAATATTATTGTTAAGGCATCGTTCAACCATAGACAAAAGCATTGCATTGTGTTTGTGCAGTTCCACCGGTCTTTTGCCTAGAAAGTATTTCAAAGCCTTGAGTCCATCCTGATGTGATATACTAGTGTAAAGGCTAGCAATGTCCATGGTGATCAACAGGAAATCTGAGGACCACTTACACTGTTCCAAATTTCTCAAAAAATCCGTGCTGTCCCTGATGTACGCTGGTAGGGTGGTCACAAACTCTTGTAAGTAATGATCAATGTATTTCGAGGTGTTTTCAAACAAGCTATGGATAGCTGATACTATGGGTCTTCCTGGTACCGGTCTGACCCCTTTGTGGACCTTTGGGATGAAATATATGTTCGGTATAACAGGATGATCATTATACAAATATTTCATTTCGTCCTTGGTTAGAAGGCCATCCCTTTTCCACCCATTTAATTCTTTCCAGTATGCTGCTTGGATGTTCTTTGCTGTTCTCAGATCACATAGTTCGTAACATGCTGTGTCATTTAGGTGGCGATATGCTTCATCCATATATTCAGATCTGCTCCAAAGCACCACGTTACCACCCTTATCAGATTGGTTTATAATGATAGTGTTATTAGATTGTAATTTCTTGATTAAATCATTATAAGGTTTAGTTCTCGGATTGATGGTGTTCTTCTGTCTACTGACTTGGGTGTGTAATTTCTTCAGGCCATTGGTTAGTAGTTCTGCATAAGTGTCTATGGCATCCTTGGGCATAGATGGAATGAACGTTGATGGTGGTTTAAAGCCACTTGGTTCACTTTGGCCAATTTCAATGTTGTCTTCACAGGCCACTTCCTGAGTGCAAGGGGTGGATGTGACATCATTGCGCAAACAATGCATGGATTTCAAAAGGGGGACATCTCTAGCTTGTAGCCCACTTCTTTCTGGGTTAAGTGTTGTTGGACCGTTTTTTTTGGTCTGTGTTAAACCCCCTTTGATAGCATAGTATTTCCGCAATTTTAATTTCCTGATGAATTTGAATACATCCACTCGAGTATTACCATAGTTGAAATTGCTCTCAGGGCAATATGACAATCCTAGAGCAAGTAGTTGTTTCTCAGCTTGATCGAGTTGCACATTGGTCAAATTCACAATGGTTTTTTCGATCGCTATTGCTTGTTCACCAAGTTCTTCTTCCTTTGTGGCCGCCCTTTGCTTTTTGGCGCATTTGCGGCGTTCCCTCCGTCTTGTGTTTCTGCGGCGCTTGTTTCACGTTTCTCGAGCGCAGAGTGCCTTTTCGTTGGATCCTCACGAATTCCATCTCTTCGTCCAGAGTAAGTTTCCCCAAATCCCCTTCCTCTGAACCCTGGGCTCCTCCATCCGATTCTTCACTGCTTGGAACAAGGCTCTCTGTTGAACTTGAGGCAGTGAGATCACCTGTTCCCGATGCACTGGGTTGGATTTGAGGAGGTGCTGGTGCTTGTTTGGGCAGTTTGTTGCCTGTGGCTCTTTGCTTTCGTAACTGATCATACTTTCTCGCAAACGTGTAAATCTGCCCCAGTTTGTAGTCCTGTTCATCCCGGGCAAATTTGTACACTTTCCTTTGTTTGATCGTGTTCTCATGTTTGCTTAAACGATCTTTGATCTCTTTGCGCGTTTGTTCAATAAGGGCAATGTCCTTTGAAAATATGTCTTTGGATAATTCCTCATTGATCCTTGTTATTTCCGTTAAGTCTTTGTCCCTATCTATTTTCGCATACTTCACTAAGAGACATAATAGCCTCATGGATGCCTCCAGGTTACTCTCTGCCCAATCTTTCAACAATAACGGGTTCGGATTTTCAAAACTGGGCACCAGCATAATTCTTAGGCCCCGGGGGACCCGATTCACTTCTCGATATTTCTCTAGTGAGCGGATCTCCCACCACTTCGTGAGTTTGCTTCTCATGTGCTTCTCCAGCTCACGTAATAGTTTTTTAACATCACTGTCTTTATATATATATATATATAAGCAGATAACTGTAGTGTGAAGCAGGGAATAATCCACAGTGTAGGTTTTTGAATAAAGTTTTATTGAAGAGGTCTCACGTCGATGTGATGCAGGTACAAAGGGCCCAGGGCATCTAACGTTTACACAGCTCTTCATTGGAACACAAAATGCATTTCCAGACTAGAACACAAGGATTACCAATGACATCTTCTACAGCCTAGCAACAAGAAGAATAAATATAGTTAAAATACTTAATATGAATGCCACACATCCCTTTTCTCTTTTAAATACAACATTCTGAACACACCTGATAACAATATAAAAACAAACCTATAAACAACAAACAGAATATAAAATGTAAATATGAAAGAATATAGATTTAGCTCATGGAACTATTCCTAATATCTTTTGGGCAGTCTAATAGTTCTACCACTCTTTCTCAACAATAAACTGTCAGAATTTCTAACCACTTTTCCAAACTTACACCATCTCTAAATTCTTTTTTATCCTTACCTCAAAGTCACTGTTTTTATTAGCGTCATTTCTTTCCTCCTCGGCAATTCTTGCCAAATTCCATCATTGCCCATTTGACACACGCACAGGATTACCTCTCAACTCAATACCCCAAACTGGATCCCGAAATTTCGAAAATCCTTTTCTTTGCAACATGTGATCTTTGATACAAACCATGCCCCTAACCCTGATCTTAGACTTCCTGGGAACACTGTCCATAAACATAATTTCTCTCTGACAACACAACACACAGCTTTTGTCACTCAAACACTTCACATCCACCCAAAACATCACAACTCTGACCCATCAAATCCACCTTCCAAAAAGGACACAGCAAAGATACCACCTTTCTCCCCCTCATAAGCTCAAAAGGTACTTCGCCCAAATCAATCCTCTTAGCGCAGTCTCACAATCCATGTTCGATCTGATTGCACTTTGTATACATTCCTGCAATATTCTGTTAAACCTTTCAACTTTTCAGTTCGCCTGGGGATGATAAGAGGAGTACGTGGATGTTTCACACCACAATAACTCTGGGGGTAGGACCCAAATTTAGACGGAGAGTGTGAGAAACTGCAATCTTTCTTGCATGGTATGCCCCCACATTTTGCTGAATTGCTAATGTGCTTTGACTGAGTGTGCCCTGGGCTCCTGCCAATCAGGTGCCCAGGGCCTGTGTTCCTTCCCTAAAACTGTGTTGAAACTGAAACCCAATTTGCATCCCTGGCCACCTGTCAGCCCCTGGTTAATGGTACCCTAGGTACCCAGGGCATTGTGACCAGAAAAGACCCCGAAGGGCTGCATCACTTATTGTGCCACCCTTAGGGGCCCGTACCCTGACACCCACACATTGCCTTTGCAGGCTGAATGTCTAGGGGCAGAACTAAACAAAGAGTCAACATGGCACACATCCCTGTGTGCCATGCCCACAAGCCCTCTGCCCTGGCATCCATCAGTCACCCCCCTCCAACTGGGTGCCCTATGGCAGGGGTGTGGGCACAGGTGCATGAGCCGTGTGCCCCTACAATACCCAGGGCCATTCCTGGGCATTGTAAGTGCAGTGCTGCCATTAAGAGTATATGGTGCTGGGAGGTTGTCATTACGAACTCCACAGCACCATGATGGCTTCACTGAAAACTGAGAAGTTTGATATTAAACTTCTCAGCTCATTAAACCCACACTGATGCCAGTGTGGGATTTAATGTAAAATGCATAACAGAGGTCTTCTTAGAGATGCCCCCTGAACCTAACTCCCAGTGTCCTGACTGCGAGGCTACAGAGGTTGCCACTACCAGACATGTTTCTGGACCCCTGGGTCGAGAGCCTGCCGCTCTGGGGGGCCTGAAACAATGCACATCCTGGGACGAGGTGCCAAGCCTCCTCCCCCAGGATGGGCAGGGGAAGCTTCAAAGGCCTGCCACCTTTGTGAGCTTCTCCAGGCCACTTGCTGTACTCAGCAACTGGCCCCCACCAGTTCTGACCCCCACTCTGGCGGGAAGAACGGCGGTAAACCCTAACAGCCAGATTCATCATCGGCATGTTTTGCGAGTCTGTAATAGCGAATAATAAGGAATCGGTATTACAGACTCGCAAAACGGGATTCATGTAGGAATCGCTAAATAAATTGCGATTCCTACACATTCCTTATTTGCGATTAGCAAATTGCTAATCGCGAATAAGGAATAACTCCCCATTCATTCCTATGGGCCTAAAGGCCCATAGGAATGAATGGGAAGACATATCAATGTTCGAATCGCTATTAGCGATTCGCATTTTGATTTTGCGATTTCAAGGGTGCAGGGGTGTCCAATGGACACCCTGTTGCACCCCTGAAATGTAAATGTAGCCTGATGTTGCGCAGACACATGTCCAAAGGACATGTGTGTGTGTAACATACCACTTAGAAAAATACACTAAAGTGCATTTTTCTAAGTTTTCGCTATTTACCACGAAGTTACACTTCGCTGTAAAAAGCGGACAGAAATAGCGATTTCGCAAATAATAAATGGATAATGAATTGCATTTAAGGAATCTCTAATAGAGATTCCTTAAATGTAATTCCTCGCAAATATGCGATTTCGCAATTAGCGATTTTTGCATTTGGGATGATGAATCCCAAATGCAAAAATTGCGCTCGCAAAGGGCCAGATTCGCAGAATCCGTCCCTTTGCAAACCGATTTTTCTTTCATGAATCTAGCTGTAAGTGAGGAAAAAGGGTGTGCCAGCCTATGCCAACTCCACCCCTCAGGTGGGAGAGGCGAGGTGAAGCACAACTCTGGGCTCCAGCCATCTTGAGGATGGGGAGCCCTGCCAATCAGAGTTAGGCTCCTGCCTCCCTCCCACAGGAGAGGAGCAGGCTAGGGGGTGTACTCACCCCAGGACAGGGACCCATTGGTCCCTGGCCTTGCCCTTGCTCTACCTGTAACACCCCTAAATTTAGTATTTGGGAGCACCCTGAACCTTCCTTCCTCAGATCTCGATTGCAACAAGAAGAAGAACAAGAAACAAGAAAACCTGCAGTGCAGCTTCCAACAAGAGGACGACACCAACTGACTTGGCCCCAGAACCCTACTGGCCTGTGTCAACTTTGAAAATACAATTATATTCTTTAAAATTCACTACTGTAACAAACGCGTTCACTTAACTGTTTACAGCATATGTCCCGGGACTGAATCTAGGATCGAGTCCTGTGGTTAGAAAAGTAATCTATAAAGTAATCAATTGTATTTATCTAGAAAAACCCATTGAGCTCAATGTTATATTGTGTTTGAAATTGTGTTGCCTATTGCAACCACTGTAGCTATTGTACTTACAATGTCTATTGCCTATTTGCAAAGTAATTACCTAAAGTCACTCATATTGAGAAAAGTATATTTTGATACCTTGTTGGTTCTAAAATAAAATAACTATATTTTTTGATACAAAACAATCGGCCTAGAGTTCAGCTCTTGTGTGTGTGAGACCATTTGCTGACTGTGTAGGCACAACAAATGCTTTACACTGTTCTCTGATACTGCCTTACTGCTAGACCTAGCAACCACTTTAGAGAGTAAGGTTATATCTAACTTTAGCCACTGCCAAACCTCTGGGGACTGTAGACTCTGTACCTTACTTTACAGAGCCACTTTCTTACAGAGAGCAGCTCTTGTTTAGAGTACCCTACAAACCCAGTGACACTCTGAATTTGCTCACCTCAAATGTCTGCTTTTCTTTTTAATGCAAAAAGAACAATTTATGGACAGAATGCTGAATAATGTCATACATTCACCACAGAAAAAAAGAGCTCCATCCATCATCTCCTTGTGTTTGCTTTGTTCTCCCTAAGTTGGCAAAGTATGCCCAGACGTGGGTCCCTTGCTCACTTTGCCACTGGATTCAAGCTAGCCTGGCTGATGAGGGATGTCACCCCGAAACCGGTCCCAGGATGCTTGTTTCCTGTCCAGAGAGGACCTGACCTGACAGTTCAGGCTGGACTGTTCCTATGAAGCACTGGGTCAAGACTGATTTGCATGTCTGGGTCTAAACTGGGGTGGCGCAGAGAGCTAAAAAACGATGATGGATTCAACCCAGATCTGTGACTGGGGATGTGTCTCTCAAAAGTTTCAGTGCTCTGTCAATCATCACCTTGTGTTTGCTTTTCCTTTTATGCATAGGATTAACACATAGCCATCCACTCTGAGATAGGAAGGGCGGTCACCAGTAGGTAGTTATAGTTAGGACCTAGTTTCCATACGAAAAGGTGATTTTTTTGCTAATATCTTTGGCGCCGTTTGAAATATCTTAACAAAATTTTCAAAACTAGTTTGCCATTTACTTCAGCAGCTGCACCTTAGGGATTTTAGGCACAACTACAGCCCAAACCGCTGAACATAATTACACCAAATTTGGCAGAAAGCTAGATCTTGGTCCAGAAAGATCTCTTTTCCTTTTTAAGTAATTAAAAAAAAGATTTATGAATATCTAGGGATGCAGAGGGTCAGTAGAACCAACCTGTCTGCTACCACTTCAACCAGGAAGTGGTGGCAGCTATCTTGGGACTTGGCCCGAGCCTTCCTAGGCCTGATATCCTCTAGACCTGGTGTTGTTTTTTTAGCTTCCCAGGTGGGCTATGTCCCGGGTGAAGGGTTTATCCCCGCAGCCCCCAACCAGGATGTGGCTGTGCCCTGGGTGAGCACCATTAAAAAAAACTTCGAAATTCTCTGAAAAACAAACATTTACAAGGCAGTTATAGTTAGGAATTAGAATTTTAAAAACCTTAGAAAGTTATAAAATTAATAAAGGTTACTGGGACATTATAGTTAGTTTCAGATTTTACATACACAAAACCATAGAAATTCAGCCATCATAGTTAGTTATCTCAAGTAACTATAACTTGTGCCCTACAGTAACTATAACTCTGCTGTTCCATCTGATCACTAGT
Organism: Lissotriton vulgaris; assembly: GCF_964263255.1. Taxonomy (NCBI): domain Eukaryota; kingdom Metazoa; phylum Chordata; class Amphibia; order Caudata; family Salamandridae; genus Lissotriton; species Lissotriton vulgaris. Next base: position 1,719,378,394 of record NC_141693.1, on the reverse strand, counting down.
CATGCCTAGCGCTGGGAGGCCTTCTGGTAGCCATGCGCTTTATAAATGTTCTTTTCATTTCATTTCATAACTCGTGCCCACATAGTACATCACACATGACATCTTCTATGACATAATTGATAATATCACTGCAACATTTGCTATAAAATTATCAGTGAGAAAACTGTGCATGAGGAGGCGCGAGTTACAGTTACCTTAGGGCACAAGTTATAGTTACTTGAGATAACTCTAACTAACGTAAGTATAACATCCCTGTAAACTTTGGTATTTTAGTGAATATATATAATATAATATATCAGGAAGACAGAATAAAAATATATCTATACAGTATATATGTAGCCTTTATCTTTCATGTGACGATCCCGACCAAGTCACACTTCCTGCTTGGTCCTGATGACTCCCTCTGGCATACTGGGTCACCATCTCTGCACTGCACATGGGCTCTGACCCTATCGGCACAGCACAAAACTTGCATACAGGACACTGGCTCACTGCACACAGGCTGCAGCGGCGGCAATCTTTCCTTGGTGGCCTCTTCTGGCATCCAAGGTGCCAAGGTGGACACAGACGAAAATCCGATTGGTGCAGCAGTTGTCTCCTCACACCTTGCTAAGGGAGTTCACTTCACAGGATTCCCCACTAGAATTCACTCCCTCCAACTGGCTCCTTTTCCACACAGGACACACTTATCTTGGCAAGCAGGCAGGCACTAGTGCTTTAGGGTACAGGGCAGGTGGTCTTGGATTCCCTGAGTATTGTCCATTCGCCAAGCCGAGGGACTATTAGGCTTTGGGCCCCCCAGTCCTGGTCACAGCCAGAAGTCTTGTGGAGCTTCTTCTCCTCACACAACCCTCCTAGCTGCTTGACAGTTGACAATTTTGGGGGTCTCAAGCTCCCCTGCTTACAGTGTATTTTAAGACACCAAATGTGATTTATAAGTCTTGAAGTTTATGTTGGATGTCTGTTTCCTTTTGAAGTGGCCACTCCTCTGCCCTCTCTTCATTCAGAAAGCAGTCTGTCACAGCAAGAGCGACTCCAAAGTTGATAGCGAACAAAGCAGGCCATGGGAGTGACTAGAGTTCACACTTGGATGTCAGTCATATTGATATGTGTATCAAAAGGTGAGCCCAGGGCCTCAGCTCTACTCTTTATGATTCTCTCATCAGCCGCATATCCTTCCTGAGATGTGCCCAGGCCCCTTCCTTGTGATCTATCACTGAATCAAAGAGCATCCTTTGAAGGGCACTGGCTCTCCCTTCTGCAATGTGTCCCACCCAGCTTACAGGAATGCAGTAGTACACAAATCTGTCTGGTGGATTCCTATACCACCTCATGTTTCACCATGCAGCCCTGGGTCTCCAAAATGGAAGCCAGAGATAGCCATGTACAGCACCTTTCACAGGCACACAAACTCTTGGCGCATGTATATAGCATACACACACTTGTACTACATTCTTCATGTATTGTCTCACTAACAGGAACACATATACCCAGCACACATGCATATACCATACAAGCACTGCACAGCAGTACATACTTGATATATTGTACCACACAGAGGCACACATACACCCAGCACATGCATATAAAATAAAACACACTGCACAGTACTGCATTAGCCCTGTATTGTACAACTTACATGCACAATACATCCAGCACATGTACACCCATGCACTGTGCAGCACTACACAAAAACGCTAAATGTGAGTTAAGCAAACAGCAGCAGAACTTTGAAGGAATGAGCCTGTGGGCCTCAATCTAGTGACAGAGGGGTGGGGTGGGGTGAGGGGGGTGTCGTGTCCTGCTGGTGGGGCAGTCGGCACACCAAACACAGGACAACAGGTTGGTGTGGAAACACTTCTTTATTTCTTACATGGGAGCATGTCGCAGCACGTCCATCCTCTGGTCAGTCCTGGCTTCTCTGTGTCCTTTCCTGTCCCTAACCGGATGTGTTGTCCGGTGACCTGGTCACTTCCCTCATGACCCACAGGGTCCTAGTGTTCTCCTGTTCTACTGCCCTGTCTGCCGGGTCACGACATCTCCCCCTTTGTTGCAAACAAATGTTCATGGTACAGTTATACCGGTCGTTTCACCCCCTCACCCCTTTTCAGCATTTACTCATTGTTTGTGGTGAGAGAGATAGAGAGAGAGATAGAGAGAGATAGAGAGAGAGATAGAGAGAGAGAGAGAGAGAGAGAGAGAGAGAGAGAGAGAGAGAGAGAGAGAGAGAGAGATGTCCATAGGTCTGGTCAACCCATCTCCCCAGTCTCTGACTCCTGCGTTTCATCACTTAGCCTCTTTGTCCCCTTGCATTCCTCCCTCAGTCGCTGTTCTTTGCCATCAGTTTTTGCTTCTTTTTGTCGGTTGTCCTCCTTCTGCTCTCCGCTTGCCAGCCTCTCTTCATCTGCCATCGTCTTTTGCTTCTGTTTGTCGGTTGTCCTCCTTCTGCTCTCCGCTTGCCAGTCTCTCTTCGTCTTCTTCTGGCTCCTTGCCGTGTGCCCAATGTCGTGGGCCATCTGACACTATCTCCATTGGCTCCTCTCTTTCTATGGCCGCCCCTTGTTTTGTTTGTTCCCTCAGTGATTCTTTTTCGTTCTCTCCCTCTTTCTCTGGCCCCTGCGTCTTCCCTTTGCTTGTTCTCAGTGTGTCTCTCATTTTTTTCTTTGTCATATGTCATAGTTATGAGACCCATTGTTTGGGCGGTGCTGTTGCTCAGTAGGCATGGTACTGGGACTTCGCCTTTCAGCACATGGATGTCCTCTGTGTTCTTTTTGTCTTTATACCTCAGTTCCTCTGTGAACTTTCCCAGGTTTGTTACCTGTTTCTTTGACCCCCAGGTGAAGATCTTTACCTTGGACGCTCTCAGTGTCGGCTTGACTTCCATCTTCTCGTACTCTGATACACACATGACATTGCATGTTGCACCACTGTCCAGTACAAATTCCGCTTCATGTGCTCCTACTCCTATCTTTGCCAAGTCGGTCTTTTCTTTGGTGCTTCTGCCTGTACGGTGTGTCGTTTCTCCTTTTTCATCTCCCCCACTCAGTTCTGTGTGAACCTCCGACATGTGGTATAGTCTTTCCACTTTCTCTTCTTCCTCTTCTTCGCCTGACCCTCGTGATGAACTTCTCCTTTCTCTGTCGACATACCTGACGTGTCTTGTTGTCGACTCTTGCTGTCTTTCTGTTCTTCCTCCGTCGTCTCTGAATTGCACGCCTTGGCACATACTGGCATAGTGATTTCTTCCATTACATCTTTTGCACGTCTGGCCAAATGCTGGGCACGGGCCTCAGTGTGGAAATTCCATTCCGCACCTGTAGCATGTTCTTTCAGGTTGTCTCCTCTCTTTTTGTTCCCTCCAGTCATTCTTCCACCGGCCTGTGCGATATTTGTTTGTCATGAGGTGTGCGTTTTCAATTTCAATGTTCTTCCCTCTTTCCATTTCCTTGGCATGTTCCGTTGCTCTCTCCTCTGCTCTCGCTAGTGACAGGATGTTCTCCAATGAGGTCAGTTCTTTTAGTATTCTTGCCCTGAATTCTGTGTCACGGCAGCCTTCTATGATCCGTAGCCTTATTGCTTGTTCGTTATCAAATTTGTCGAACTCACAATGTGTCACCAGTTTCCTCAGCCTTGTCGCGAAGTCATCTAGCGTTTCGTCTCCTTGTTGACACGCAATAGTAAATGTATATCATTCGAAGTCAACATTCCATTGTGGGTCAAATTTGGCCGTTAGGCATTTCTTTAATTTCTCATATGTCTTTGTTTCTTCGTTAGGCACTGTTACTAGAAGTTCTTCGACGTCATCCCCTGCTAAGTTCAGTAGTAATCCTAATCTCTTTCCGTCTGTCACATCTGTCGCTTCCATATATCTCTCAAGCCGTCTGATCCACTTTTCCCACCTGATTCCTATTTGTGGCTCCGATAAGTTGAATGGCAGAGGCCTTCCGTATTGTGCGCTGGGCTTTGGGTCTGCCATTCTTGCCTTCTTGCGTTCCTATGTTCTTTTCTCTCTCTTTTTTTTTGTCACTTCTTTGTGTGTTGTTTTCTAAGTCTTTTTGTTTTCTTTCCTTTTAGATTCTTCTTTCCTTCACTTGTGCCTTTGTGGGGTCTTTTCTCTCCTTTCCTTGTTGTTCTGCTTTTCTTTGTCTTTTCCTCTTTATTCTTTTATTGTCTCTTTTCTTTCTTTCACTTCCTTTTTGCCTTTGTCTTTTTTTTTTTTGCCCTTTTCTTCTTTTTTTATTCCTTTGTTTTTTCTTTGTTTAGCCTCTCTTCTGGGCTTTCTTGGTCCTTTTCCTTTTATTCTCTTCTTTTTCCTTGTATTTTGTTATCTCTATTCTTTCACCCTTCTTTGTCTCTTTTGCGGTCTTTATTTGCTTTTTATTTCTTCATTTCCCTTTAATCCAGTCTTTACATTCACTTTTGTTCTGTTTGCCACTGTTTCTTCACTTTTTGTGAAAATTACCTTCTTCTTCGCGCTGTGCCTGGCCTCAAAAGGGCCGCCGCGCTCGTTCTTGGCTCCTATTGGCTTAAAAGCCTGACTCTAAGATGGCCGCCGTCTTCTGGCGGGACTACTCGGCCAATCGCGATGCAGCCTGACGTCAAGATGGCCGCCGCGCTGATTCTTCGTTCCTATTGGCCCTCGCGCCTGGCCCCAATATGGCCGCCGAGACTCTCGCGAGAGCTCGCGCTGGCTTTTCAATTTTTCGAAGCTCGCGCTCTTTGGCTGGCGCTTACCGGCTTCGTTGCTTCTTCGTTCGAGGCGGGCGGGGTGGGCTCCCACGTCGCTGCTTGCTTCTCGATGGCGCTTCACTCTTCCCTCTTCCTCTTGACCACGACGCAGTCCAGGGTGGGCTCCTGGTTTTCAAATCGCGATTCCTGCATACTGGATTTGGATCCCACACTCGTCGCCAGTTGTCGTGTCCTGCTGGTGGGGCAGTCGGCACACCAAACACAGGACAACAGGTTAGCGTGGAAACACTTCTTTATTTCTTACATAGGAGCATGTCGCAGCATGTCTGTCCTCTGGTCAGTCCTGGCTTCTCTGTGTCCTTTCCTGTCCCTAACCGGATGTGGTGTCCGGTGACCTGGTCACCTCCCTCATGACCCACAGGGTCCTAGTGTCCTCCTGTTCTACTGTCCTGTCTGTCGGGTCACGACAGGGGGTGTGAAGAATCGCATGATCTTAGGAAAGTCACAGAAACCCCTAAGGTTAACAACTTAGATGAGTAATCTTAGCCTGGAGGAGACTTAACCCCTGGGCTGCGGGGCACATTCTCCTGCTGTGCTGGGGAGAGAGGGGGTGCGCACAGCGCCCCGGTGCTCATGACGAGCTCAGCTCGTCATGAGCCACGGTTCTCGTGTGCTCATGACGAGCTGAGCTCGTCACCCCGCGTGTGAGCGTTCTAACGGTCATGACGAGCTCAGCTCGTCATCAGCACAGGGAACCGTGGCTCGTGACGAGCTGAGCTCGTCATGAGCATGGGAGGGTATAACCTTGCCTCTGTGCACCTCTTCTCCCCCACCTGGTCTAAGTCCTAGTTTGGCTACAAGCAGCACATCACCCCAGCACTTCCATAGCCACAAAGAGAGAAAGTTTAAATTCCTCATCGCTTTGTCTTTCCATCAACCTCACACTTACGATCAACAGCTCCTCCAGTACAGGTGTGCGGGCGGTGAGTGGTGTTATTAAAAGTGGAGGGCATGTGGGTGCTAAAATAAGTAAAATCCAAGTTCCTTAATAGCGGGAAAGATCTGATCATTCGAGTGTGCCTGGTTTACCTTGTTTGCGAATTCAAATGGCATGACCAAATCTATTCATAAACAGATATAGGCACCCATATGTGTGCCAACCGCATTACTGGTGGTGAACTACATATAACAGGCCTTGGTTACAAAACCATTTGTACATGTAAATCTGACAGACACAAATGACTGGATTTACAAGTGCAAGATATTCAGAAAAGGTGTCTTTGCCCTAATAAATCCTTTTAGTCACATGCACAGGTACCCGACAGTGGTGTAATATTATGTGTGGAGTGCTCATTACAGGGCAGAGTTTCTCTGGAAACCTTCGAAGCATGCACAAACGTGAAAGGTTGAGGGTATTCTCAAACCCTCTCCCACCCTTGAAGTGACTGAAGATTTACACTTGCCAAGGGCTGAAGTTAATCCGTTTATGTTGTGGCAAGTTGAAGCTGGTGAAGGAGTGGAGGCAGGGGTTCTTCAGACACAAAATGTGACATTGCATACCAGCAATAGCATTTCAGCAGGTGTAATAATGCAACACATTATGCCTTTGGAAACCCTAACACGGAGCTGTTAAAAGCAAGCTACAATGTTTTCCTAACGCTACTGGGGACCTAGGACTAGTGAAGCTGCCCAGACACTGTGAGAAGTTGGCCTGATATATGATGCTCACTAGTTCTAGTGATCACCTTGTATCAGTCCAAACAACCCTTATGGTGATTGGTTGTAAGTCAAACTTATAGACCAGCTATCCTAATGGTAGCATGGACAAAGCAGTCTTTAGGCTAAACTCTTTTGGCATGTGAAGCCAGCTGTTTTACCACATATAACCCCTTGAATACCAAGTGAAAGGACACCACACAGGTTGTTATGAAAATAAACAAGTATTTATTAACTAACATACACCTCTGAACTCTTTATGAGGTCAGAGGGCTAAGCACATGACAAACTCTTAGGAAAAATACGTTTAAGTTGCACGATTTACAATGGTGCCCTAGGGGCACGACAAACCATATACTAAGTAAGTGGAATGTGAAAGTCGATAATAGGAATGGAGCTGTCCAGAGGCTGTAGGATCGCTGGGACCACGCTATACTAACTTGAGGTAAGTAATAGGAGGCCCACGGAACGCGTGTGCAGAGTGTGAACTCACACGCAAGATGCGTACAAATGTCTATTGACAGTACAGTTTACGAAAAAGGTGAGTACGGACGTCCCTGACTAGTTAGGACCAAAACGACTGTGGAACTGGACACTAGGAGAGTCAAGCTACTCTTGAGCACCGAAATGCTCGTGTTTCCTCACCCACAGGCTGGGGGTGCATAGGTGCCAAGTCGTGTCGGGTTCCGGCGTTGAAGTCTATGGAGCCTGGAGGAAAAGATGCTGCAGGCGGTCAGGAGGAAGATGTCCGGTGTGATCCAAGGGTGGATCAGTGAAGAAAAGAACCTGAAAGCAGAGGGGACAATGTTCAAAGTCACTAGCCAGTGACTGGAGTGGAACCAGGAGTGGAACCAGATGTCGTCGTCGCGATCAGGTGAAGGTGGACGCTTGTCTCAGCAGCCACGTCGACCAGGTGGTGTCTTCGATGACCAGTATGGAGGCACGGGCTGTCCCACGCAGGCTCTCGCTGTCAGCGGTGTCGTCTTCGGATTCGGAGTCAACAGGCCTTGGCAAAGGCAACCCACGCGGTGAGTTGAAACGGCGTCTGGAGTGGACCAGGAGGGTCCGAGGTGCTCCTCTTTTGGAAGGGAGCAAGGGCCAGTCTGGAGCAACCATACCAGCAGTGAAGATTTCGCAGTTCGGCATCTAGGAGGCCACTAGCCAGCCAGCAAGTGACCAGACAACGTGTCGAGCAGCAAACAGGCAGAAGGGCCCCACGCAGATCGTGTGGATGCTGGAGGGCTTGTCTTCGGTGCAGGAGCTGCTCGGGGTCGGGCCTTCTCAGTCCCTAAAGCACTTGGTCGAGGATGCCTCAAAAGTCGTGCTGGAGCGAAGTGCTGCTTCTTTCAAGATGGCCGGTCCCACGTGTCTCGTCGCACCCACGGATCTTAGCTGTGCTGCAGACGTAGGTAGAGGTCGGAGAGGTCTGGGAATCCCGGGTCTCGTCAGGCTCTGAAGTTTGGATCCTTGCAGGAAGATGACAAAGGGAAGCCGCGGTACGCTGATGGTGCCTGCTTGTGCAAGGTGGACACTCCTTGCCCACAAGGGAGATTTCTTCAGTCTTCTGTGGAGCAGAATGTCGAAGTCCAGAGTTTCTTCTTGTAAAGTTGATCAGGATAATCTAATTTGGAATGGGACCAGCTCCTACCTTTATCCGGCTAAAGGGGGGCAGCACTACGACTAGGTCCCTCCTCTGGGTGGGACCAGGAAGGGGGGTGGTTACACCCCCTATCCTTTGCCCGGTCTTGCGCCAGCTCTGGGGCTGGAGTGCCCCAGGAACTGGTTTAGACCGGTGTATGCACAGGGACACCTTGTGTGCCCCAGGCATGTCTCTTTCCTTTGAGCCCTGTCCTACCTAATACACAAAATCCTGTCTGGGGTGGTGCTAGCACCTCCCAAGGCAGGAAACCCTTTGTCCAAGCCTCCCTCGCTGGAAGGACTCCCAGCAGCAGGAGGTCAGACTTGTGTCTGTGGTGGCAGCATCCATTTTGTGATGCTGAGGCTCGAGTTAACTTTAACCGGGGTTCACAGTTACATACATGTCGTGTCCCTCTAGAAGGGTGGAATGCTACCCCCGTCGCCAGAATTGGCGAGGGGGTAGTATTCCAATTTATATGACACCTTACTCGACATGTTTTGATAATGCTATACCAAAGTTAGCAATAACCGCGAGGATTATAATGCACTTAAGAGTATATGGTATAGCGTTATCATGGAAACAGCTAAAGGACTTGGTTCCGAAAGCTGCAGACAGGCTCAGCTCATGCCAGAGCACCATCTCACATAATTCCAAGCACTCTGCCTTCAGGATTGATAAGGCCTGCCATAGGAGTGACTGATAGGAGGATATGTGTCCATTTTAGGGTTAGATATAGGGATACTATATCTAAAGCAAAGGGTGATTACACCACCTTGCCCCAGCTGATTGATCAGCCAGTTGTGTCAGATTTGGATGGCCAGCCAGGGGTGGCATAATACATGCTGCAGCCCCTGGTAGGCCCTGAGTGCACCTATGCCCTGGGTACCTAAGGTACACTGTACAGGGTCTGATAAGGTGACTCAGTCTCCAATTAGATATGCACCTAAGGCACATGGTTGTCAATTTACAGAGAGAGCAGTGGGCCTGGGGTCCTGAATAGCAGGGCCCCAGGTCAACTAAGTCGAAAAACCAGCAAAACACCAGGCAAAAATTTGGGGGCAACCATAGTCAGATATCCACCTTCCTACATAACCCCCCCCCCCAAACGAAAGGAGATTAGGCTATATCCTTGACCAGGTAAGCCTATATTGCCTGAGTGGCCATATGAGGTGGTATATGCACTGGCATGGTTACCCCCTATCTCATGGTCCAATAAGCAATCCCTCACCCTAAGGGTATCTGAGGGTCTCCACCATAGGGAATCTCTACCTGTGGTGTGTTTTGGCAAAGTAAAAGGCTGGTGATGGGATGGAGTACTGAAGTGAGACTCCACTAATGTTGGGCTCAACTTCCTCCAATCACTATCCACCATATGTGCCTTTCTTTCCAAGACGGAGTTGCTGTATGCTCTCAGTGTCAACCTCTGGCTACCTAAAGCTGGAGGCTGGGTCCCTCTGTTTGGCTTACTGGAGGGACAGGTCAGGTTTGGGGCCCTTAGGTCCCAGGTTTGGCTGTGCCCAACAGTGTCCATCTGTGGGAGGTCCCTAACTAAGTTTAAGGGGGATCCCTCAGGAGTTTGTTTTATTTTCACTTGGCTAGGACTACTAGCTTCAGTGCCCTTAATCTGCTGATTGGGGAGTTCTTTTGGACAGGGGGCCCTTTGGGTTCCACCACTGACCTCCCTAACCTCTACAGCCCTGGGCTGACTGAGGCAGGGTAGAGAGGGGCAGGTTACCTGCTCCAGACTGGGTCCCACCTTGGAAGGGTCCACTGACATCGGGGGTTCTGCCAGGCTAGGCCTGACTACCTCTGGGGCAGTTTCTTCACAAGGGGTCAGATCAGTTCCCTGAGGAGGCTGATCCTTTCCTAAAGTCTGGTGGGAGGGAGATTTCTCTTCCTCCTCAATGCTCTCTGTCTGAGTGGAGTGATCCATAGTTTCAGGCCTCACAACACTATTATCTGTCTCAGTTTGAGCTGTGGCCATCACAACTCCACCAACCTTTTCAGGAAGGGACTCAGTTTGGGTATGGGCTGTTACCATCACAGCCTTGCCAACCTGTTCAGGGAAGGAATCTGTCTGAGATTGGGCTGTGACTGGCACAGCCCTCCTGACATATTCAGGGAGGACATCTTGGACTGGGGCTGTGGCTATCACTGCCCCACTAACCTTACCATGGAGGTTCACCATTTTAAAATGGATTTCTTGCTCTACCTCAGCCCAGGCTGAGATCTCTAAATCATTCCCCAGTAGGCAATCTACAGGCAAGTTTGATGACAATGCCACTCTCTTGGGACCAGTGACACCTCCCCAGCTGAGATTGACCACTGCCATGGGATGATCTCTCTGCACTCCATCAATGTTGGTCACCTGGTATGTGGCTCCAGGTATAAGTTGCCTTGAGGGGACTAGGCTCTCAGTCACCATGGTGATGCTAGCCCCTGTGTCTCTATAGGCCTCAACTTTTAGACCATTGATGAGGGGCTCCTGTCTGTACTTGTCCAAAGTGTTGGGACAAGCTGTGAAGTTGGCAAACCCCATGCCAGTCTCACAGACAAGAGTATCTAAGTCAGGGGACCTGGTTAGGCCAGAGTCCCCACGAACTCCCAAAGTTATTCCACCCAAATTCTTGGGGGCACTTCCACCACCTGGGGGATTACTACTAGTAGTAACAGGAAGGTTGGAAGTGTTACTTGGGGGTATGTTTTCCTTATTGTTGCTGGCCCTTGGGCAACTGCTGTCAGTTTTATAATGGCCTACCTGTTTGCAGGTATGGCAATAAGGTTTCTTTTGGGTATTGGAAGGATTCTGGGAACCACCCTTTTCAGAGGATTTTTGGGGCCCTGATGTGGTTTGATCTGAAGATTTATTCCCACCCTTCTCTTGAGGCTTGGTTGATTCTTTCTTTTGGTCACCACCCTGGTTATTAGGCCTAATCCTGGTTCTGACCCATTTGTCTGCCCTCTTACCCAATTCTTGTGGAGAGGTCAGATCAGAGTGTACCAGGTGCTGGTGTAATAACTGGTTCTGACAATTATTTAAGACTTGCTCTCTCATAATTAGATTATACAATCCTGTGTAATCAGTAACCTTACTTCCCAGTAGCCAGCCTTCTAGAGCCTTAGTGGCACAATCAACAAAGTCAGTCCAATCCTGAGACTGAGTTTTCTGGGTGTCTCTGAACATCAACCTGTACTGTTCAGTTGTTAAGCCAAACCCATCAATCAGTGTATTCTTCAGGACTTGGTAATTGTTAGCATCCTTAGCTCTAGTAGTGAGGAGCTTATCTCTACCTTTACCTTCAAAGGAGAGCCACAATATAGCTGCCCACTGACTCTGGGGGATGCACTGGACAGTGCAGGCCCTCTCCAGAGCAGTCATCCATTTGTGGATGTCATTCCCTTGCTTAAAGGGGGGCACTATTTTACTCAGGTGTCTAGTATCAAAACTCCTGTCTTTATCTCTAGGGATAATGCTGCTACCAGTGGGGTCTGCCCCACTCAATTTCTGCTCTCTGGCAAAGGCAAGTCTTTCTTTGGCAAGGGCAAGTTCTTCCCTCTCGATCCTCAGATTGACTTCCCTCATCTTAGCTTCATGCTCCCTTCTCTGAGGGGATGACATCCCTCTCTGAGAAGATGCCTGAGAGACATGGGCGTAAAAAGATCTGTTAGAGCCTCTGGAGTGAGACCTAACTCGTCTATTCCCAAGGTTAAGCCTGCCTGAGGATGGGCCTGGGCTCCCCCAGTTCCATTCTCATGCATGCTTAAGTTGGCCCTGGTAAGTCTGCTGACTCTTCCCTGACCATGGTTTACCTCACCATCAGATGAGTCTCCATCTTCCTCCACTTCATCAGTTTCAGGGAGATTAGAGTCCTCCTCTACTGGGGGTATGGTTCCCTCTGTAAGGTCAGATGGGCCTGGATTAGAAGCCCTTCTGGCATCAAATGTCTCTAAGAGACCTATCAGAAAAGGAATTGTAGGGTTAGAACCCTGTTTTAGTTTCCTGGAGGTACACAGTTGTCTCATCTCCTGGAAGCTAAGGGCTGCATATCTTGACATGACCTGTGGAGGGTCAACTGCCACAAGGGGAGCTACTGTGTTCTCTCCTGTGGTAGACATGCTTTTCTAGTGAGATGTAAGTGGTGCACTTACCTACACTATGGGTTTACCTACTGATCCCTTGCTAAGAGTTGTAGTCAGGGTGTGCTACTCCCTTTCTACTACAACAGCTGGTTCAGTAGAACTCAGAGTATTTCTAAGCTTGTTATATGTACCTATGGTACCTTATGTGATCTTTCAAATGATATCTCAAGATTATATTTGGCAAAAACAACAGCAAGCTCAAATCCCAACTGCTGCACACCAATGTGAGAAGTTGGCCTGATATATGATGCTCACTAGTTCTAGTGATCACCCTGTATCAGTCCAAACAACCCTTATGGTGATTGGTTGTAAGTCAACCTTATAGACCAGCTATCCTAATGGTAGCATGGACAAAGCAGTCTTTAGGCTAAACTCTTTTGGCATGTGAAGCCAGCTGTTTTACCACATATAACCACTTGAATACCAAGTGAAAGGACACCACACAGGTTGTTATGAAAATAAACAAGTATTTATTAACTAACATACACCCCTGAACTCTTTATGAGGTCAGAGGGCTAAGCACATGACAAACTTTTAGGAAAAATACGTTTAAGTTGCACGATTTACAATGGTGCCCTAGGGGCACGACAAACCATATACTAAGTAAGTGTAATGTGAAAGTCGATAATAGGAATGGAGCTGTCCAGAGGCTGTAGGATCGCTGGGACCACGCTATACTAACTTGAGGTAAGTAATAGGAGGCCCACGGAGCGCCTGTGCAGAGTGTGAACTCAAACGCGAGATGCGTACAAACGTCTATGGACAGTACTGTTTACGAAAAAGGTGAGTACGGACGTCCCTGACTAGTTAGGACCAAAACGACTGTGGAACTGGACACTAGGAGAGTCAAGCTACCCTTGAGCACCGAAATGCTCGTGTTACCTCACCCACAGGCTGCGGGTGCATAGGTGCCAAGTCGTGTCGGGTTCCGGCGTTGAAGGATATATGACGTTACCACGCATACTTTTACAACGCATACTTTTACAACGCATTTTTTACAACGCAATAACTATTACAACGCATGTTTTTACAATGAGTACTATTACAACGCAAAATAGCACAATAAATAGAAAAATACTATTACAACGAAAACATTAACTACGCATACCATTACAACGCAAAAAAATTATATATATATTTTTTGTACAATAAAACCTGGAACGGGATGCAGGGAAAATAGGGGTTTGGGGTGGGGAAGTGTATTAAAAAATGTAAAGAAAAACTACAAAGTAATAAACAAAGATCCGATCTTTTAAAAAAATTAATACTCGAGTATTAAAATTATTAAAAATTATACTCTTAATTTCCAAAATGTAGAAATTATTACCTGCACAACGATTCCCCCCCAAAAATGTTTAAACATATATAGAAATAACTAAAATTATTAATTTAAACACATCAAATTCATACATATATGTACTGACAAACAGTCGCCATTTTCAATAAGTAAGTCATACGATAGTCCTACTACTATTTCTATCAAATAATACCACAACACTACTTTCAAAATGGATGCCAAAACGGCACGATAAACGCTAATTACATATCTTTTAACTAAGTTTTAAAATATAGGTTAACACAGAAATAAAACATATAAAAAACCACCATACCAACGCAATCTTTTTAAAAAAAAACAGAGGAAGTAACCCAAACTTATAAATACGAGACAGACACCATTTTTAAAACAGTTGATCCTCAACTATCAGAGTGACCAGACGCAAAACCTGACTCTCTGACCTTTTCACCTTATCCAAATCGTTATCAAAACTCCGGAGAATTATTATTCGGTTTACAAGTGAGTTACTTAAATACTTTACGACATATTAAACTAATTCATTAATAACGCATTAACAATATGTTGAATATTATTATTTAATGATAATTTTTTGAAACACACATTTTTAAAATGAAAATAATAACTAAAAGTTAATTATTTTGTTATAACATGTCTAAATGTTGTTATTTTTATTAGTCGAACCACTCAAAACTTTGACGCAAAAGACGTGTATCCAAAAAATATTACTTTAGAAATCTGCCAACACTACTGTGCTAAAATAATTTGAAGGTACATTTAAGACTTTATTCCAAGAATTCTAAACACACGAAACGTAAATAAATGAATTTAAACACGTTTTTTTTCCATTTTAACAGAAAACATCACTTTTGAATAAATACATTAATTTTTTCGACTTCGAAAATTGAAACGTCATCTAAACAAATAGGTAATGAAATATATTTTTATGAAATTGTAGTACGAAAATTAGACAAAAATTTCCTAGTCTGATTTTTAAAACAAATTTTCAAATGTGGCAGCAATGTACTAAATGTAGGATATTATAACAGTAATATTATGAATAAACATTTCCATTCCCATTATCCTTTTAAAAAATAATCTAAATAATCTCCAGAACATCAACATCAGAAAATCCTTAGAAGCAACATAGCAAAAAATTACATTATTCATTTCCTTGCATTAGAAACTGAAAGAAAGCTTTGAAATCGAAGAAGCAAAGAGCAGCCAAGAAAAAGAAAATCTGAAATCAAAGCATCATTCTTAAGGGTAAATAAATAAAATTGCACATAAAACACATTTTAAAAATTATATGCCAATTTATTTGGAGTAGAAAAAGTACTGGATAGTGTAAGGGTATCAAATGCGAATATAACTCAAATAAGTGCAACAGAAGGTAAGTATCAGTTTAAAATGACAGTATCAATTATGAATGTAACTCAAAGTGTAGGGATATTACTTACTATTCTAACTCCAGGTAAGTGATGCAGTAGGGAAAGTGCAGGATAGTGTAGGTGTATTACTTACTATTCTAACTCGAGGTAAGTGCTGCAGTAGGGAAAGTGCTGGATAGTGTAGGGGTATTACTTACTATTCTAACTCAAGGTAAGTGCTGCAGTAGGGAAAGTGCTGGATAGTGTAGGGGTATTACTTACTATTCTAACTCCAGTAAAGGGCTGCAGTAGGGAAAGTGCTGGATAGTGTAGAGGTATCAATTACTATTCTAACTCCAGGAAAGTGCTGCAATAGAGAAAGTGCTGGATAGTGTAGGGGTATCAATTACTATTCTAACTCCAGGAAAGCGCTGCATTAGGGAAAGTGCTGGATAGTGTAGGGGTATCAATGAGTATACTTACTCAAGGTAACTGCTGCAGTAGAGAAAGTGCTGGATAGTGTAAAAGTGTCAATTCTCTTTTCACACTCAAATAAAGTAAACCAGTAAGAACAATGATAAATATATTTTCAAAGGAAAATTTTCACTAAAAAATGTAGTAACAAAGAACGATAAACATAAGAATCATTAACATTTCTTTTTCCCTTTTTTTAGAAACTCAAATCAATCTTTCATCAAAACTACATTTGACACCAAAAGAAACCATCAAACAGAAAAACCAGCTATCAAAAGTAGTCCACAAATACAAGCAGCAATCTTTAAGGTAAATAAACACCATTACACGTGAAACACATTTTAGTGCTGGATAGTGTAGGGGTATTACTTACTATTCTAACTCCAGGTAAGTGCTGCAGTAGGGAAAGTGCTGGATAGTGTAGGAGTATCAATTACTATTCTAACTCCAAGTAAGTGCTTCAGTAAGGAAAGTGCTGGATAGTGTAGGGGTATCAATTACTATTCTAAATCCAGGACAGTGCTTCAGTAGGAAAAGTGCTGGATAGTGTAGGGGAATCAATTACTATTCTAACTCCAGGTAAGTGCTTCAGTAAGGAAAGTGCTGGATAGTGTAGGGGTATCAATTACTATTCTAATTCCAGTAAAGTGCTTCAGTAGGGAAAGTGCTGGATAGTGTAGGGGTATCAATTACTATTCTAACTCCAGGAAAGTGCTGCAGTAGGGAAAGTGCTGGATAGTGTAGGGCTATTACTTACTATTCTAACTTCAGGAAAGTGCTTCAGTAAGGAAAGTGCTGGATAGTGTAGGGGAATCAATAACTATTCTTACTCCAGGAAAGTGCTGCAGTAGGGAAAGTGCTGGATAGTGTAGGGGTATTACTTACTATTCTAACTCGAAGTAAGTGCTGCAGTAGGGAAAGTGCTGGATAGTGTAGGGGTATCAATTACTATTCTAAGTCCAAGAAAGTGCTGCAGTAGGAAAAGTGCTGGATAGTGTAGAGGTATTACTTACTATTCTAACTCCAGGAAAGGGCTTCAGTAGGGAAAGTGCTGGATAGTGTAGGGGAATCAATTACTATTCTTACTCCAGGAAAGTGCTGCAGTAGGGAAAGTGCTTGATAGTGTAGGGTTATTACTTACTATTCTAACTCCAGTAAAGTGCTGCAGTAGGGAAAGTGCTGGATAGTGTAGGGGTATTACTTACTATTCTTACTCCAGTAAAGTGCTGCAGTAGGGAAAGTGCTGAATAGTGTAGGGGAATCAAATACTATTCTAACTCCAGGAAAGTGCTTCAGTAGGGAAAGTACTGGATAGTGTAGAGGAATCAATTACTAATCTCACTCCAGGAAAGTGCTGCAGTAGGGTAAGTGCGGGATAGTGCAGGGTTATTACTTGCTATTCTTACTCCAGTAAAGTGCTGCCGTAGGGAAAGTGGTGGATAGTGTAGGGGAATCAATGACTATTCTGACTCCAGGAAAGTGCTGCAGTAGGGTAAGTGCTGGATACTGTAGGGGTATTACTTACTATTCTTACTCCAGTAAAGTGCTGCAATAGGGAAAGTGCTGGATAGTGTAGTGGAATTACTTACTATTCTAACTCCAGAAAACTGCTGTAGTAGAGAAACTGATTCTTTTTTTAAAAAAAAATAAAAAAACATAATAAGTAACTAAATTACCTAATTTATTTCTTTGCAGAAAATGTCTACTCATCCTACAGCGAAATATATAAAGTCCAGAAAAGGAAACCGACTACTGAATCATGCAGGTTACATTTATTGTAAGGAAAGGATAAGTTTTCCAAGGAATCATTGGAGGTGTCTGCAATACTTTTCAACCCGTTGCAGCGGCAGAGCGGGTACGGTTGATGATATTATTGTAAGAACAACTGACCATAACCACTCTGCCTCTGCAATGGAGGTTGATGTTAGAGAAACAGTAAACAAAATGAAAGTAATTGCAAGCACCTCCAATGATTCTACAGGATCCATTTTAAGAGAGGTTGCTCAGCATGTCCCTACTCATGTAACTAGTAATATGCCTACCATCCATAATTTGCGAAGAATTATTCAACGTCAAAAGCAGGCAAGTAATACACAAACTAATACACCACATACCTTTTCTGACATAGTTATACCTCACAAACTTACTATTTCTTTTGCTGATGAACCTTTCCTACTGCATGATAATGAAAACCGTCAAAAACGTATATAAATTTTTACTACACCCCGCAACCTTTTAAAACTTGAAAGTAGTGAAATTTGGATGATGGATGGGACGTTTAAAAGCACGCCCCATCCATTCACCCAAATTTATACTATACATGCTAAAATTAACAATAGTGTAATCCCCCTAGTATATAGTTTGCTGCCTGATAAGACTTCTGCAACAGACACAGAATTTTTGTCTGTTATTAAAACAAAAACCAACCAAAGCCCTAGGAAAATAATTATGGATTTTGAATTGAGCATGATCAATGTGATCACCAAAACGCACACGGATACCCAAATTCAGGGGTGTTTCTTCCATCTTTCCCAGGCATTCTGGCGTAAACTACAAAAAACACCCCTAGTTACAGAATACTCGTCAGACAGCAAACTACAAGTTGAATTAAAAAAATTAACTGCTCTTTGTTTTGTCCCTCCCGAAAGTGTAGACGAGTACTACACTGCCATTACAGAATCAGATTATTACATTGCAAATGAGGAAAAATTGGCACCCATTCTAAATTATATGGAAGACACATGGATTGGACACCTAAGCAGATCGGGTCGCAGGAGGAAGCCACGTTTCCATGTGGAGTGGTGGAACTGTTATTCGAGTTGCTTACAGGGAGAGGCTAAAACAAATAATGCCATTGAGGGATGGCATAACTCCTTCAACCATGTAATTGGAAAACCCCACCCTAATTTCTACTCTTTTTTGGAAACTTTGAAGAAGGAGCAAAGTTTTCAGGAAATGAGAATTTCTCAAACTCTAACAGGTAGTCTAAACTCACGAATTACTCAAAAAACAAAAGAAATGTCGGAGAGACTATTGGCACTATTACAACGGTTTACGTTGTGTGTGGCTCTAGATTACCTGGAAAATCTAGCTAACATTCTATCTTTTTAAATTTCCCCTTCACATTACTTTCCTGCTTTGCTCCAAATTTACATCTTCTCTAAATTTAATTGGCTAATACATTTTTTAAAATTCCAAATTAACCAAAAAAATAGTCGGGTCTCCTTACCTTTAATTTTCTTCAATTTTTTTTACTCCATTATGCAACTTTTAAAAAAACCCTTAGTTGCAAATGAATTAAAAAAAACAAATATTCAAAGGATTTTTTTTTCAATAAAGTAGGAATAATTATCCTATTTTTGTCCAATTTTTTTTTCTAAATGTTGATTCATTTAAAAATGCATTTTTGAAAAATAGTAAAACTCTTCTGCTCTTCACTTTAAAAAAAATTGTTTTGAAAAAGCTTCTTCAAATGAGTAAGCATAATTTATAGAAATATTTTCAATTCTATCAACTGTGTATGTCAATTTTTTTAATTCATGGAAAAAAAACATCCATCTCCATTGGCATATGGTAGAAAATTTCAAAATATTTCGATTTCATACATTTTTAAACAATCCATCATTTTTCAGATTGGATATTTTTTAATTTTTCCCATTTTCTTTGGCATAATGTAGAATACCACAAATTTTTATTTTTTGAAATAAAAAGAACTATACTTTTTTAAAATGACAAAATAATACAAAGCATTTTCATTCACCACTTATACAAGTTCATTTTTCTCATAGCACTACATGTGTTAAAAAACAAAAATGTTCTTGGTTATTCAATTTTAATTTTGAACAAATACAACGTATTAAAAAGACAATAAAGTAAACAATCATTTCTTCAAATTATACCAAATACAACCTGAACTCTACTTTTACAAAAGATTTTTTTTTAAAAAAAGACAAAAAGATTCGCTCTCCAAAATGTATCCAACTAAATCCGCAAACATTTTTGTCTTTAACCTAAAAACTGAAAAACCGACAAATCCCTTTCAAACTATGTAATCTGTTTGTTCTGTGTTCTACAAAACCTCCAATCTCCAAAAAGCAATCCATATGCCAAAAACCATGAAAATACAAAAGTTTACTTTCTAAGAAGCTTTTTTCAACAATTATCTAACCACATTTTTCTCTTTCTTTTCTTTTCCAAAAGCTATTGATACATTCAAAATTGCATTTTTAAACATTACTTTCGAAGCGATATCAAATCTCATAAACATAAACAACTTATCACATTTTTACATGAAATACAACTATATCAAAACGATATAAAATTATCGATCTTTTTTCCCCACAGACCCGACATAGGCATATTCTAGATATACGAGTAGCGACATGCCTTTGTACGTACTTAACATCATTTACTATTATAGCAACCTCTACTTATCCTTCCCTTACAATAAAGGTATACCTTTTTTACAATATTTCTATGAAATAAAGTTTAAAATGTTTCCTACCTAGACGCAGATCAGCTTCCAGCTGCTTCCTCCTTCGATTCTCTACAAAATGGCCGCTTACGCTCACGTTTACGTCAATACGTCATGGAATGCTGCAACGATAAAAAAGGGACTACTTTATTTAATAATAATAATAAATATTACTTATTTTTAAAAAAAATATTACAATATTGTTAAAAATGTACAAAAATATGTAATAAATCGTAAAAAATACCTTCATTTTTTCTATAAGTTTTTGATTAGTAATAAAATTATTATTAAAAAGTTATCATCTCTATATTGTGTTCATTTATTTATGCATTATATCTTTTAATAAATGTATATTTTCTAAATTAACTACTTTATCTCCTTATCTGTTTTCTAGTTTCATCTCCCTTCTTTTATTCTTCTTTCTTCTTCTTTTCTTCATACTTTTTCTGTTCCGCGGGACACATATCCATTATCCTGAAAATAAAAGAAGGACAATTTTACCCATAGAAATCAAAGTAAAACTGTGGGAACCAAAACTTTCATTAATGTTATTTGTTTCCTTCAATTAGTTAAAAAATAAAAGATATTTTTTTAATAATTTAAATAAACATATAAATTAATAGCCTATTTTAAATAATTTTTATAATTTTTTTTAAATACAATTTTTTTATTTAATAAAATTCATAATTTAAATTTTAGTATTATATTTATTAATACATACTTTTCATAAAAGAATAAAATTAAAAAAATAAGTAATAAAAATTAAAAATAGTAAAATAAATACCCTATTATAAAACCAAATACTCATATCTTTTTTTTTAAATTACTTTGCATTCCTATTTTTTAGTTTTTTTTATTTTAGATTTTTTTATTTATTCATTGAATATTATTTAAAAATTAAAATATTTACTAAAATATGTCAATATATTCTTTAATACCAAAAAAAAGCAATAAAAATCACATTAATAATTAAAATAATAATAATAATGAAACTAAAAATCAGTTAATAATCTCTTATAAATATAAAATAATTTTATATATTGAACTTCACAAAGTACTCTAGTATAATCTAGTAATAATATATTGCATTATTATTTACATAATAAAACTTTATAAATACACAAGTAATTACAATATATTTTAACAACTATAAAATACTCAAGTACTCTAAAATACTCTAGCAAAAATAATAAATCAATTAAAAATAAAATTAAAATTACTTTTAAATAATACTCTAAATTAACAAAAAAAATTAATACAAATAAACTCATTTCATTAAAAATACGTTGTAAAAGTGCCTGCGTTGTAAAGGTACTTGCGAAGTAACAGTATGCGTTGTAAATGTATGCGTGGTAAAAGTATTTGCGTTGTAAAAGATGCGTGGTTATGGTATTGCGTGGTAAAAAATGCGTTGTAACAGTTGTATACCGGCGTTGAAGTCTATGGAGCCTGGAGGAAAAGATGCTGCAGGCGGTCAGGAGGAAGATGTCCGGTGTGATCCAAGGGTGGATCAGTGAAAAGAAGAACCTGAAAGCAGAGGGGACAATGTTCAAAGTCACGAGCCAGTGACTGGAGTGGAACCTGGAGTGGAACCAGATGTCGTTGTCGCGATCAGGTGAAGGTGGACGCTTGTCTCAGCAGCCACATGGACCAGGTGGTGTCTTCGACGACCAGGATGGAGGCACGAGCTGTCCCACGCAGGCTCTCGCTGTCGGCGGTGTCGTCTTCGGATTCAGAGTCAACAGGCCTTGGCAAAGGCAACCCACGCGGTGAGTGGAAACGGCGTCTGGAGTGGACCAGGAGGGTCCGGGTTGCTCCTCTTTTGGAAGGGCGCAAGGGCCAGTCTGGAGCAACCAGACCAGCAGTGAAGATTTCGCAGTTCGTCGTCTAGGAGGCCACTAGGCAGCCGGCAAATGACCAGACAACGCGTTGAGCAGCAAACAGGCAGAAGGGCCCCACGCAGATCTCGTGGATGCTGGAGGGCTGGTCTTCGGTGCAGGAGCTGCTCGGGGTCGGGGCTTCTCAGTCCCCAAAGCACTTGGTCGAGGATGCCTCTGAAGTCGTGCTGGAGCAAAGTGCTGCTTCTTTCAAGATGGCCGGTCCCACGTGTCTCGTCGCACCCACGGATCTTAGCTGTGCTGCAGACGTAGGTAGAGGTCGGAGAGGTCTGGGAATCCCGGGTCTCGTCAGGCTCTGAAGTTTGGATCCTTGCAGGAAGATGACAAAGGGAAGCCGCGGTACGCTGATGGTGCCTGCTTGTGCAGGGTGGACACTCCTTGCCCACAAGGGAGATTTCTTCAGTCTTCTGTGGAGCAGAATGTCGAAGTCCAGAGTTTCTTCTTGTAAAGTTGATCAGGATAATCTAATTTGGAATGGGACCAGCTCCTACCTTTATCCGGCTAAAGGGGGGCTGCACTACGACTAGGTCCCTCCTCTGGGTGGGACCAGGAAGGGGGGTGGTTACACCCCCTATCCTTTGTCCGGTCTTGCACCAGCTCTGGGGCTGGAGTGCCCCAGGAACTGGTTTAGACCGATGTATGCACAGGGACACATGGGGCTTGATTCCGATCCGGTAAAAAAAATCCCCCGTTCGATTCGTATTCGTAGCCGAATCCGTACGAATTGAAAAAAACCATCCGACCTGCGTTGTACGATCCTTTTGCGCCTATTCCCGTACGAATATCAGCCATCCGTACGAACAACAGTCGAAGCCCCGTACGACTCTGCGTCGGAAATCAAACCGTACGATTTGTAAACCTGCCGTACAACCACACAAGTACGATCCAGTTGGGGATCCCTTTACGCGATTCGTACGGGCCAAATTAGTCGCACATGAAGATGGATTCGTACGGGATCTTATGCCTCACAGCAAGCGCAATCAATACATACCACACGTGTACCCCTCGTGCAAGCCTACGCGACCCCCCCCGCAACAGCCCGTACTGGATCGCACGCACATGTACCGCACGCACACACCCTCAACAAGCGTACGCGAGCCCCCCGACCCGCCAACGGCCCATACAACTCGATCGCACGGCCAAGTACCGCACGCACACCCCCCGCAACAAGCGTACGCGAGCCCCCCACCCGCCAACGGCCCGTACAACTCGATCGCACGCCCAAGTACCGCACGCACACCCCCCAACAAGCGTACGCGAGCCCCCCTCCCGCCAACGGCCCGTACAACTCGATCGCATGGCCAAGTACCGCACGCACACCCCCCAACAAGCGTACGCGAGCCCCCCACCCGCCAACGGCCCGTACAACTCGATCGCACGCCCAAGTACCGCACGCACACCCCCCAACAAGCGTACGCGAGCCCCCCGACCCACCAACGGCCCGTACAACTCGATCGCACGGCCAAGTACCGCACGCACACCCCCCCAACAAGCGTACGCGAGCTCCCCACCCGCCAACGGCCCGTACAACTCGATCGCATGCCCAAGTACCGCACGCACACCCCCCCAACAAGCGTACGCGAGCCCTCCCCCCGCCAACGGCCCATACAACTTGATCGCACGCACATGTAGCGCACGCACCACCCCAAGCAACTCGCTCGCACGCACAAGTACCGCACGCACACCCCCCCAACAAGCGTACTCGAGCCCCCCACCCGCCAACGGCCCGTACAACTCGATCGCATGCCCAAGTACCGCACGCACACCCCCCCCAACAAGCGTACGCGAGCCCCCCACCCGCCAACAGCCCGTACAACTCGATCGCACGCCCAAGTACTGCTCGCACACCCCCCAACAAGCGTACGCGAGCCCCCCACCCGCCAACGGCCCGTACAACTCGATCGCACGCCCAAGTACCGCACGCACCCCCCCAACAAGCGTACGCGAGCCCCCGACCCGCCAACGGCCCGTACAACTTGATCGCACGCCCAAGTACCGCACGCACACCCCCCCAACAAGCGTACGCGAGCCCCCCCTGACCCGCCAACGGCCCGTACAACTCGATCGCACGGCCAAGTACCGCACGCACACCCCCCCAACAAGCCTACGCGAGCCCCCGACCCGCCAACGGCCCGTACAACTTGATCGCACGCCCAAGTACTGCACGCACACCCCCCAACAAGCCTACGCGAGCCCCCGACCCGCCAACGGCCCGTACAACTCGATCGCAGGCCCAAGTACCACACGCATACCCCCCCAACAAGCGTACGCGAGCCCCCACCCGCCAACAGCCCGTACAACTCGATCGCACGCCCAAATACCGCACACACACCCCCCCAACAAGCGTACGCGAGCCCCCCCCCGGCCCACCAACGGCCCGTACAACTCGATCGCACGCCCAAGTACCGCACGCACACCCCCCCAACAAGCGTACGCGAGCCCCCCACCCGCCAACGGCCCGTACAACTCGATCGCACGCACACAACGCCAAAACCCAAAACACCACAACAACACCAAACATGTCTCCTGTGTACACACCATTGAGTAAGAATGAACTGGTCACAGCTAAACAGAGGTCAACACTGACACCCACCCCATGTATGACACACCCAACCAATTCAAAATAAGCCACACCCACATCTTCACCTATAAAAGGGTCCACACATACAACCCATCATCCTTTGCAACATACCCATTATAGCGAAGAAACTGAGAACACACCAACAATTGCAGCAACATACCTTCACACATACACCCTATCACATCTACACCCACACCACCCCCTTCACAATCAGAACCACACACCCTCATCCATACACACCATCACCCCCTCAATCACATACACCCCACACCATGGGCACACCCAAGAATCCAAAGTTCACTAACCCGGAGATGGAGATCCTTACCGATGAAATCATCAGAGTCGAGCCACAGTTGTTTGGCACATTGGTCAGACAGACCAGCATGGCAGAAAAAACTCGCCTGTGGGAGAGGATCGTAGACCGGGTCAATGCTGTTGCACCCATCAGGCGCACCAGGGCGGATTGCCAGAACAGGTGGTACGATCTGCGGAGGATGGTCAGGAGGAAGATGGACCAGGACTACGCCGCTGCACACCACACTGGAGGTGGTGGTCCCCGCAGACCTGCTGTATACCATCCCTGGGAGCAGAAAGTCATGGAGCTGCTGGCACCGGTGGGAGTACACGGAATAGAAGAAGCCGTTGAGTCCGGTGAGTGTACAAGAAAAACATGTTACAGGGGTGGACTTACAACAGTGCCCAGCAGCATGGGGTGGGTGGCCATGAGTCCCAGCATGACTAAACAACATGGGGATTGATGCAAGGGGGAGGCACAAAGGGTGGAAGGTGGAGGGTAGGAGGCTACTCCCATCCCATATGTCCCAGGGACACACCCAAGCACCATGGCCAATGCACAGGGATAGGGAAATATCACACAAGATAGTATACTACAGTTGCCAAACAATTTCATGTGGTGGATACACCTCGCGCAATAAACAGACCACGCAGTGTCAGCGTAAAAGGCCATTTCATTAGACCAGAAACGCAAATCTGTACATAACAGTAACATCAACATAATATTAACAACAAACCCCCACTCACACTGCCCCCTCATTCGTTTCACTCGTCCCGCTTCATCACCAAGCCCTAGAGGCTCCAACCACGCTTTATTCTTGCCCCTCAATCACTCGTCATCCAGCCCCACTCCTTGCGTCGTGCCATTCACGCTTCTATCCGCCCTACAAACTCCCCCCCCAAGGGATGGGTGTGGCCGCTCTTGACCCCCTTGTCCCTTAAAATCCTGCCAACCAGTGAACCCCCTGTAGGGCGGTTCACTGCCCCCCTCCCCCTCAGGGCTGCCCATCCACCACACACACACCATTCACTCCCTGCAACACCAGATAGCCTCATTCCACAACTTGCTCACCACATCTCTCATCTCCATCATGTAGTACGCATTGCCCAGCTGGGACAAGTGCACCCCGTCATCCCTGAAAACTAACGGCTCCTCCAGTCGTATCCCACCATGTGCAATAACCTTAATGTCCTTGTCCGCACAGTAGAGTCTCATAGCCCTATTGAGCTTCCTCCGAGCCTTCTCTATGGCTCCATGCTTCACAGCCCCTCTCCACACTTTTCTGGGGACCAACTCCGTCCAGGCAATGCAGGTCCCCGCAAGCCTCGATTTCAAAGCCTCCAGGTACCGCTGCATGAGTATTAACAATGCCAATGCAGACAGTTGCACCAGGTCGTTCTCCCCCAGAAGAATGATCAACAAATCCGGCCATCCCCTCTGTGGGACCATTTTTGCGAGCCAGGGCAGTAGTGCCCCCCATCGCATTCCACTTCTGCCCCACCATTGTACCTCGTGCAAGTGTCCTTTCAGTCCCAGGTTACGGCCGTAAACCTGCTGCTCCGCATATTTGGATGCCCAATGCACGAAGGAGTGCCCAACAATCCAAGTCACCGTCCTACCGCCAGGTCCACCCACGCAACCTACGAAGAAAAAGATGTTAGAACAAGAAAAACAGTCCGAAACAACCAACATCCTGCCTGGGACCATCCTACTTCCTCACATACCTCTCACAACAGCGCGACTTCCATCGCCCAATCCTCCTAATCCTATCCCAGGACCAACCCAACCTGGCCGCCGCAGTCGCAGCCCCAATCCGGAAAGAGTGGGTCCCAAAACCAGCCTCATCCATGCCCAAACGCCTCAAGGCCTTACGCAACACGGCCAACAACTCCCATCCCATATGTCCCAGGGACACACCCAAGCACCATGGCCAATGCACAGGGATAGGGAAATATCACACAAGATAGTATACTACAGTTGCCAAACAATTTCATGTGGTGGACACACCTCGCGCAATAAACAGACCACGCAGTGTCAGCGTAAAAGGCCATTTCATTAGACCAGAAACGCAAATCTGTACATAACAGTAACATCAACATAATAATAACAATACACCCCCACTCACACTGCCCCCTCATTCGTTTCACTCGTCCCGCTTCATCACCAAGCCCTAGAGGCTCCAACCACGCTTTATTCTTGCCCCTCAATCACTCGTCATCCAGCCCCACTCCTTGCGTCGTGCCATTCACGCTTCTATCCGCCCTACGAACTCCCCCCCCAAGGGATGGGTGTGGCCGCTCTTGACCCCCTTGTCCCTTAAAATCCTGCCAACCAGTGAACCCCCTGTAGGGTGGTTCACTGGTTGCTCAGAAAAACATTTCGCTGGATCCCCTCCGAAACAAGGAAAACAGTCACCCACGCTCTAGTCACGAGCCGACTGGACTACGGAAACACTCTCTACGCAGGTACCACCGCTAAACTCCAGAAGAAACTACAACGAATCCAAAACGCCTCAGCCAGGCTCATATTAGACATCCCACGCAACAAACACATCTCTGGTCACCTTAAAGACCTCCACTGGCTACCCGTCAATAAGAGGATCACTTTCCGACTGCTTACCCACGCACACAAATCACTCTACGACATCGGACCAGATTGCCTCAACTCCCGACTGTCCTTCTACACCCCCTCCCGCCAACTTCGCTCTTCCAGCCAAGCCTTCGCCACTGTACCTCGCATCAACAAGACCACCATGGGAGGCAGATCCTTCTCATACCTGGCTGCCAAAACATGGAACTCTCTCCCCGCTTACCTTCGCCTCACCCAGAATCACCTAGCGTTCAGAAAGCAGCTTAAAACGTGGATATTTGACAAATAATCCACCTCCCCTTCCTAAGCGCCTTGAAACCCTCTGGGTATGTAGTGCGCTATATAAATGTTTTGACTTGACTTGACTTGACTGCCCCCCTCCCCCTCAGGGCTGCCCATCCACCACACACACACCATTCACTCCCTGCGACACCAGATAGCCTCATTCCACAACTTGCTCACCACATCTCTCATCTCCATCATGTAGTACGCATTGCCCAGCTGGGACAAGTGCACCCCGTCATCCCTAAAAACTAACGGCTCCTCCAGTCGTATCCCGCCATGTGCAATAACCTTAATGTCATTGTCCGCAAAGTAGAGTCTCATAGCCCTATTGAGCTTCCTCCGAGCCTTCTCTATGGCTCCATGCTTCACAGCCCCTCTCCTCACTTTTCTGGGGACCAACTCTGTCCAGGCAATGCAGGTCCCCGCAAGCCTCGATTTCAAAACCTCCAGGTCCCGCTGCATGAGTTGTAACAATGCCAATGCAGGCAGTTGCACCAGGTCGTTCTCCCCCAGAAGAATGATCAACAAATCCGGCCATCCCCTCTGTGGGACCATTTTTGCGAGCCAGGGCAGTAGTGCCCCCCATCGCATTCCACTTCTGCCCCACCATTGTACCTCGTGCAAGTGTCCTTTCAGTCCCAGGCTACGGCCGTAAACCTGCTGCTCCGCATATTTGGATGCCCAATGCACGAAGGAGTGCCCAACAATCCAAGTCACCGTCCTACCGCCCGGTCCACCCACGCAACCTACGAAGAAAAAGATGTTAGAACAAGAAAAACAGTCCGAAACAACCAACATCCTGCCTGGGACCATCCTACTTCCTCACATACCTCTCACAACAGCGCGACTTCCATTGCCCAATCCTCCTAATCCTATCCCAGGACCAACCCAACCTGGCCGCCGCAGTCGCAGCCCCAATCCGGAAAGAGTGGGTCCCAAAACCAGCCTCATCCATGCCCAAACGCCTCAAGGCCTTACGCAACACGGCCAACAACTGGCCCGCCGTCACTCTCGCGCCAGATGCATGACAAAAAATCTCCCCACAATGCACCCCCCCTGTCCCCAGGAAAGTTCGCCATTCCAACACTGGGCAAACCGCCACGCCAGACTCGTTCAACCACAACCACTTGCCTCTGCCCAATTGATCCGTCGCAGCCAAATACCCAAGCGCCGCTCATCCACACGAACCTCCTCAAACAATCTCCCAGCCCCACTTATCGTACCCAAAAGCTCAGACACCCGGAACGCCCCGAAAAACATCCACACCATGCACAAGCGGAAAAGACCCACCTTACCCAGGTCATAACAGCATTCCAGCAACACCCCCACCAGCCTGACCAACAACTCAAACGTCACCGCCTCTCTCAGCCTACCCCCCCCAACCCCACGTTCCCTGCCCCAACCCCGCAACATTCTGGCCAGAATCACATCCTTAGTTGGGTCAAAGCCCAGGAACAAAATACAGTAGAACGATATCCCTGCCAGCTTTCCAGATATCGTAGCCGCAGTCAAACCCCGATCCATGCAAGCCAACACGTAACTCCTCAGCCCCTGTACCACAGTTGACTCCCCACTCACTACCCCATCCACCGTCCAGCCCATGAAAGCGCTAAATTCAGACCATGCTAAACGATAAGTCCTCCTTGTGGTCGCAGCCAGTGATCCTTCCACCAGCCCAATCATCCTCACTCCCCTAAGGCCCAGATGCCGGCCGGCAGCTCGGTCTTGCATGTATCCGCTCCCGGTGCCAGGTGTCGAAACCGCTGCCACTGCGAACGAGACAAAGCATCCGCAATGTGATTATTCGCCCCAGGGACATGCTTAGCCCGAAACACCACATTCAACTGCAGACACGCCAACATGAACCTCCACAACAGTCGCAGCACCCTCAGGTCCCTTGCCCTCTGATGATTCACCAGCTCCACCACCGTCATATTGTCGACGTGGAAGAGCACTGACCTATTTCGAAATTCCTCTCCCCACACCACCAGTGCCACCAGCAAAGGGAAGAATTCCAAGAAGGCAATGCTCCTGCCCTGTTTGATCCAGTAGGCCGGCCAGCTCTCCGCACACCACCTGCCATCCCACAAGACACCAAACCCCACTGACCCAGCCGCATCAGAGTAAATTTGGCATTGCCAGACCGCCCTTTCCTCGTCAAAGTCCTAAGACACACCGTTGAAGTCCTGCAAGAAGGTAACCCATGTCCTCAAGTCCGTCCTCACACCCATGGAGATCCTGACCCTGTGATGTGGAAGCACCGCCCCCGACATGGCCATGCCGAGCCGCCTGCAGAACGTCCGCCCTGCCCGCACCACCCTACACGCAAAGTTCAGGAAACCCAGAAGCTTCTGCACTGCCCTCAAAGGAATCTGCCGTTCCCCCACAGCCCACTCCAAACATGCCAGAATCTCCCTCACTTTGGCCGCAGGAAGGCGCGCCAACCAACGCACCGAATCCAGTTCTATACCCAGGAAGGTGAGGCAACAGCTGGGACCAGCCGTCTTCTCGGGCGCCAGAGGCACCTCAAAATGCGAGGACATCTCCTGGAACCGCGACAGGGCCCTGCCGCAATCCCCGGTCTCCGCCCGTCCCAGGAAGAGGAAATCATCCAAGTAGTGAGTGACTTCACGACACCCACTGACCCGCACCAAGACCCACTGCAGAAAATAGCTGAAAAGCTCAAACAGAGCGCAGGAGATGGCGCACCCCATGGGCCAAACCTAGTCCACGTAGATGGCCCCCCCAAACTGCATGCCCAAGAGCAAAAAATCCGCCGGGTGAATAGGCAGTAAACGGAAAGCAGACTTGATGTCACACTTCGCCAATTCTGCTCCCGTCCCACACAACCTCACCAGGCGGATCGCATCGTCCACCGACGCGTAGAGCACTCTCGAATCTTCCACTGCAATAAAGTCGTTCACCGAATGGCCCTCCGGCCATGACAGATGGTGAATCATCCTGAACTCCCCTTCCTCCTTCTTCGGCACCACCCCCAACAGGGAAATGATCAGGTCCCGCCAGTCAGTAAACGGCCCAGCCACCCTTCCTTCCTCAACCTCCTTCGTCAACTTAGCAGACACTACCCCCGGCAATTCATTGGCAGATCTCAAATTCTCGGACCAACGGCGCTCCCTGGGACCCTGGTAAGCCACCCTAAAGCCCTCAGTGAAATTCCCAGAAGAGCCGCGCCGCAGCCTCCTGATCTGGGTAGCACGAGAGCCACGGGGCCATCGCGTCTACCCTAACCGGTGTAGGCGCCCTTCGGTCCAGGTTGGCCCCCGCCCCCTGGCGTTCCGCCATTGCTCCGAGGGGGTGGCGAGCGTGAGGCACTGCGTAAGGGCATGCTTCCCGCCGCACTTTGAGCACTCGTGCTTGAATTTACAGGGATACCTGGAACAATACCCCCTATTGTAACTCCAACAGGCCCCCGTGGAATAACCCCCCTGCTTGGACTGCTGCCCCGAGACAATGGTGCTGGGCACTGTTCCACCCCCCGCCCCGCCTTGGGCGGGACGCGGCGGAAAAGACCGACACACCACCGGTAGGCCGCTGGCCGTGTGAGTGGACGCCGTGGAGTGCGACAACGCCATCCACTGCATCCAAAGCTCTTGATCCACCTCCCCCAACACATCTCGGCATTCGCGCTAACCCTTGCTCGAAACTCCTCATCATAGCTTAACCAAGCAAAACCTCAGAACTGCATCTGTGCCTTGCGAATGATATCCATGTACTTAAAAAGTGCAATCGCCCTGTCCAAATACCTCTGGCAATAAACGCTGGCATAGATCAAGAAAGCTGACGTCCAATTCTCCATCGTCACCGGCACCCTAGGGCACCTCGTCAGCTCCCACTCCTCCTCTTTAGACCCCTCCATAGCCTGTACCTCCCTATGGAGCAACTTAAAGACATCGACAAACTCATGTTTCCCGATCCGCTCCTTGAGTTTCTCCAAGAGATGCGACCCCAGAGGCATCGCCAGCCCCATATATGGGAGCTTCTTAGGCACCTTCACTCCCTTCTCATCCTTACCATCCCCTTTGTCCGTCTGCACCCCCAAAGTCACCGACTTACCATCCACCTCCTTACCATCCCCGGGTGGATCGCCCGATGGCCTCACCGCCTCCCGCACTGAACCGTCCCCCACACCCACCGACCTGCAAGTCCTCTTCCGACCTTCCCCCCCCCGCGGGGCGTCCTCCCAAGCTGCCCACCAGGCACCCTCACCTGTGAGTGCCGAGGTCCGCTCCCGGGGCCGTCCTCTGGACTCCGTCACCTGGACTGCCGCCGATCCGGCCTTTGTCTTCGTCGCCGTTTTGACCTGTAACACACCAAGGTCGCCGTTGTTGCTGCGCCGCCTACGCCTTCCAAGTCATCCCGCACCTCCCCGTCTTCCAGCTCATCACTCTTGGCACCATAATCCAACTCAAGCATCGGTTCCAGATCCACACCCACATTGTCCACCTCCTTCACCGCACGTTTCACACCTTTCTGCACACCTCCCCGCCCACACACTCCAGATCCGCCACGCGTTGCCGGTGCCCGAGCCCTTGGTGGAGGGACAGCCGCCGCGGACTGCCCTACTGCTTCCGTCCTGCGTCTTGGAGCCGTCTTGCGCCCCGCCAGGCACCCCCGGGCTCTGCCGACAGCCGCCGGCTTGGATCCCCGCCCACCCCTCAGGTCGCTCAAACCTGAGCGGGCCCCAGCACCATCGGGCCTCAAAGCCGTCCTGGCCGTCCCTACACCTGCCATACCCCCCTTGGGGGGGGTGGACCTGCACTGCCTTCCTGGCCCTGACCCTCCTAGACTCCTCCTCCCTCTCCGCTTCCCTTTCCTCCTCAGAGGTCGGGGTGGGAGGGCCCTCAACCTCATGGCCCCACACGGCCCCCACCCTGGCCCGTGTCTCCTCGGCCCACCTGACCTCCTGAATCTGCTCCAAGATCCTCTCTCCCCGGGCCCTGTCCTCCCAGGAAGCGGCACCCCAGATCTGAGGGGGAGGGTGCGGGCAGTAGCCAAAAAATTCAGCGCCCTGGGGGAAGAAACCCACCTGCGGAAAACCAGGAACCCAACCAGGCCCGCCAATGGGAACCAGAGTGGGGGTCCCACTCCGGCCCCCCAGGTCCCCCACCACCACCTGCCTCGCCATGGCCGGCGTGCCAGCCCTAGAGCCGGTGGACAGGTCAATGTGGGCATCCTCTTCCAGCCCTTCAGACTCTCGCAAGGCGTCCCCAAGCACATCCTCCCCAGGATCATTGAGAGCCGGCAGCCCGGAAAAAACCCAGCCCCCCCCCCCCGGTGTTCCCGCCTGCTCCAGGGCAGGCCCAGAAAGGCTGTCTGCCTGCCCCTCACCCTGCGTAGCGCCGGCCGGCACCAGCAGAGGCCCTTGGGGCGGAAGCACCGGGGGCGCGGCCCTCACGGCCGCCCCCAAGGCCCCAGGCAAAAACTCGAGCAGAGGGAAGGCCCGCGGGGGCAGGCTCCTGCGTTTCCCGCCACACGCCGGGTCCTTGGGCACTCCGCCCCCCTCCGTTCATCAATCCAGGCCTGCAGCGTCCTGCTCATCATCCTAGCAGGCCTCCACCGCGGCTTTAACCCCGGCCGAGGCAGCGCGCGTGCCCCTGGTGGCCCCCACCCAGGCCTGGACCAAAACCCCCGGCTGGATAAGGTCTTCCCGACCGGCCCTCGCGAGCAACAGCAAGGCCTCCCGGACCTGTTCCGCGGATACCCCTGACATCTCGCCAAAAACCATGCTACAGGCTTGTACAAAAAAAAAACAGCTGCCGTGAAACAGCTCCGGACGAACTCCTACCCAAACCTGACACTACGGTAACTCCAAGAAAAACTAGCCCTAAACTAACCTCCTTTTGATCTCCCTCCCGATGGTGCCAGGTGCAGAAAGAGGAAGTTCCCTTCCTCCCCCGCGCCTAAATACCCACCCCCTGACTCCTCCCCTTCCCCTACCTGGCCTATCCCCTGCGCAAAAGACCCCGGGGGAAGACTAGTCTGCGACTCTGCTTCCCCCGGGGCCCGGCATTCCAGAGAAGCAACATTTTGTGGCACAGTAAGGCAGTGTAGCGAGCAAGCACGCACAAACAACCTGGCTCCATCCCTGTCTCCCTCTCTCTCCCACTCCCACTGTCGCCCACTCCCTCTGTTGCCCTCTCCCTCTGTCGCCCCCTCCCCCTGTCGCCCCCTCCCCCTGTTGCACTCCCTCCCTCCCTCTGTCTCCCTCCATCCCTCTGTCTACCTGCCTCAGTCACCTCACCTCAGCCCCCTGGGCCCGCAGACAGTTGCACCCAAGCACTGCACAGGCCTTCAATACACCATAGAGATGAATGTCCAGGGACAGCAGTCATCTACTAATTGCCTGCAACACACCCACCATTTGCAGTGGACAATGTACTGTGTCAGGACACATATTTGGGAATGGTCTGTAGTACACAATGGGCACAGGTGTAGGCACCACGAGTCTCTCATGTGATCACTGCAAACACAAACACCAGGACAAGGTCACACATCCTGTGCATGAACCCAAAATCACAAATATGCCAGCATGCCACATCAGGGGGCAGCCAAATAATTAACGATGGAGGCTTGCTAATCACACGCAAACTACTGACATGGCCTGTCATACACACCCCTTACAGAAACTCATCCCCTGGGGACAAGCATAGGAGTGCAACAATGTCACAATTGTCATGTATCACAACTAAACACTCACTCATATGAATATGCATACAAGTAAGACATGCACATTGCAGAAGCTCCAGTCCATTGTGCCTTCCAAACAATGCATGTGCCCCATCTCATGACTGATGTGGATGCACGTAAGTAACAACATGGACATGGGTATTTACAAGGTGATGCGTCTTAGAGAAGTGACACGTTCAAAAGCCATGATCGATAAGTGTGTGTACAGGTCCAGGGGTGTTGGCATTGTGTGGCCATCACGGAACAGCAAAATACATCCAAAGTAGTTGATGTCATGCAAATTTATGATGCCCTGTCTCTTACATCAACATGCTGCATCTAAACTCTGTGCATGCTTGACGCAGGCATAAGGATTTTCACCATATCCTGGATGTTGCGTCAACCTGATCAATGCTTAACATGTGTTGTGCCGGCAATACAAGACACAGCAATGGCTGTGTCAGTCATTGTCAAGAGAATGGAAGAATGAAAATACCCCTGAGTACATGTCAATTTACTACCACTACATGCACAACTGAACAATGACAACAATGTAAAGCATGTGGAACAGTGATGCAGATAATGGATAAATAAACAATATGTCACTTGATAGTGCCTTAACAGTGTCTCTCTCTCTCCCACACACAGGGCAACGTGTGGAGCCCCCCCCCCCCACCCCCCCCCCCCAGGGGGGAGAAGGATCCCAGTCCCAGGCTCAGCCGGACACAGACCCCACCGACAGCCATGCCACTCAACGCACTGTGGATGACCCCAACCAACCTGGCACCTCTGGATCCCAAACACCTACAGCAACTGTACCAGAAACATCTCTGCCAACCACCGGAACCATTCCCAACACATCACAGCAGACTGGTCAGAGCCTTGCACATGATCCATTAGAGGGCCTGTCTGAAGATGAGGGACACCCTTTGTCGGGCGCCCCTGAGGTGGCTGACAACCTCCACTCTGCCAGCACTCGGGGGGCCCGTCGACCGGATGTGCCCACAAGCGCAGGCGGTGCACATGTGGGTCAGGGTGGTGGCAGAGGTGCAAGGCGGAGGCGGGAATCTGGCCAGCCAGCTGCAGGGCCCGGTATGTCTGAACTCACTAACATCCTGGAGGCATACCGGTGGGACACCAGGGAGGTAGGCCAGCTTGCGGAGGTCCTCAACCAGGTGAAAGAACAGCAGGCAGAGTAAATAGCCAGGCAACAACAACATTATGGACGGGTGGAGGAAAGTCTGGCTCAGCTCTTGACGGTGCATCGGGAAATGAGCCAATCGCTACGTCAGATAGCTGCCAACATGCAGCACCCTCCCTGTGTCACAAGGCCATCAACATCACGGCAAAGTGTGACACCAGCCGCAGGGAGGGGGGAGGCGGAGGAGGAGGAACTCTCCAACGTAGCTTCCCATGCATCGCCAGGCCTGCACCTGAGGGCCCCCCAAGGAAGGTGGGTCGTCCACGGCTAAGACGTTGAGGGGCAGTGGCCCATGCACGACTCCCAGGACACAGGACCTGTCATATTGCCCCTGGGTGCAACAGTATCCCCTATGCGACTCTCCCACATGGACTTGCTGGTCACAGTCTACCCGATGATGCCAAGCACTGTGGCCTGGACTCTGTTGAGAGTAACTGTAAGGCATCTCATCTCCACCACTGAACTTTGGATTCAACCCCTTTATGTACAGCACCTATTCACGTTTCCAGCACAAGATCACCAAATAAATACACTGAACCACATACGCATTTGTCGATTTATCTTTGAACCACAACATAAAATGATATGTGTGTGCAAATGTATACAATGCAAGGGTATACAACAAACAGCAGCAATCCACACACTTGTATCAGATTCCGTGTGAGGACACACATCGGTCAGAAATCACTAACAACTACATACATGGATGGCAAGACACAACTGTGTGGGATAGTAAACGCTGGAGGGGGTTTGGATGCCAAACTGCTATCACAGCCAGGCCCAGGAGAGTCACATTGAGGTGTACAGATCATTGTGACAAAACTAGTTGTCCACGTAGGGAGTACCTACAATTGTGTCCTAGGGTTATGTGAACTATCATCAACATGATGCAGTACTGTGGATGTCATGAATGGCGCAAAGGACAAGGGTGGCAGGACAGACTGTGGGCAATGGGCTGTTGCTCTTTACACAAGCACACCTGAGTAGGTGACCTACCCCTATGTAGCTACAAGTACTAGACTCCTGTTATGGGAGCAACGCATACAGAACAACTACCCACGTCTGACACATACCTACACCAGACTGGGTAAATCACACCACACCCAAGAGACGTGGTCATGGTGTGTGTCCCCTGTGGCAACTTGACTGACAGTGACAGCTATGTCAAAGTGGTGTGACCAGGTTGTGTACTGCCACGTGACTGTTAGCAAGATGATTTTTCCTGCTGTGGTGTTGACAAGGTAACAATGTACAATATTGTGCCTATGGAAGGTGTGTGTGTGCTGTACACGGCACATGACCTGGTGGTACGTAGACCCAATGTCATGTGAATCTGCATAGTTGTGCCAGTATGTGCTGCACACACAGACACATAAGCTGCAGTGGCTGAGTCAGAAGCATTGTGATACCAGGAGGGTGATTGTCTGGTGTTGTCTGTGTGTAGGGTGGCAGGAGCATGCTCTACAAAAGGATGGAAGGAGGGTCATCCTGTGGGTGTCTGTGTACCTGGATCGTGTGTGCTGCATCGTGCCTGTGCATGCAGCAGCAATGAGTGAAGACATGACGGCAGGAGGGGTGTGACAACTTGCCAAATGGGCACATACCGCAAGGGCAATTGCAAGCCATAGAGTTATATGTGAATGTGAAGGCAGGAGTGTCTGACTCACTCGGGGTCAATGCAAATAAAATGGCACAGTAATGACCAAAGATCACAGTCACTGTATCAGGGCCCTTACAGACAAGTGGGGCACAGGACACACAGCGTCAGCAGGTGTAGACTACAGCTAGGGTGTGGAAAGCTGAACAGCTGCTACAAAGCCATCGACCTTACACAAAATATAGTATTACAGCCTTCCCATACACCATGCATGTGCCCGCTGGACACGTCAACACATAACAGGCATAAGCATACTACATGCCAACTACTAAACATGCACATTAGAAGGACATGTCCGTTGACATGAAGGCGGCAGAATCTTAAAAATAAACACACGTCATGCACAACATGAGTTAATTACATTGTGAGCCCATGGAGCACTGTCAAACATACATGTGCATTGGCAAGGACTCAAAATGACACTATTAATGATGTCACCTGTAATGCAGCAGTAATATTGGGTAGAAGCCTGTCAAGGACTGGCCGTACCTTTCTTCATCAGAGTGGTGTGATGCTCAAAGTGTTCCACCTCCAAATAGCCCCTTGGTCTGAGTACAAATGACAGACACAAAAGGGTGATCAGGCGACGGAAGGAGAGGATGGGAACTGCTGGGAGGGAGACCTGAAACAGAGGCAAATAACCATTAGGAGTACATTCTCATGTCACTGCTAATACAAAAACCTCATGTGATACACTGTACCAGTCACACCTGTGAAGTAAAATGACTGGAGACAACATTACATTAGTCATCATGCTATCACATCAGATGCGATGCAATGACACGGACACATAAAACCTAGGACAGTCTGTGATCCATTAGAGTATTGTGAAACGCTCACAAGTGAGCAACCATGCAATGAGACCAATGTTGGTAAAAATACATTCACTGGCTCAGATGCTGTGGACCTCACAAACAAATGAAAACAGTTGGCAATGCTACTTACGCAGACTGTAATATCTGTTTTTGATCATGTGTACCCATAAGGGCCATGTAGGCAAAATTTACTTCACCCACAACAGCTGTAAGAATCACATATGATGAGGAAGCTAATGACCTACATGCAATGAAGGCACTCTGTAGCCAGTCTTTTGATCTATCAACATAGCATTACTAAGCTAAACATGAGATGCTGTTAGAAGAAATATCAACTGGAAGTGAAGTTGAACCAAACCACAAAATGATACCCTACCATTGCACATAAATGCTGCACGGGACTCGAGAATCATGTGAATGACCGCACTCCACTGGTGCAACACAATAATTAAGATATGCATCATCCCAACATTGTCATGTCTCAAGCAGAACATACATGGCATCATGTGATTCAAAACAGAAGTGCTACTCACTGTGAAGGCTGGTGGAGCAGTATTTTCAACCTGCACGGAGGTAACGACATGACAGTGACATGAAATAGTGCAACAAGGGGCAATGCATCCATGTCCACAGATTCACAGGACAATTCTCAGGACATGTGGAACATACAGTGGGCAACACCTACACGACATGGTAGAATGGCAACCAAACTGGACTGTCCCACAAGGTGGAGGTGAGGATCCAGTCACATTCAAATGCACACAGTGATGCTGCAATCCCCCACAGAGTCCGTGTTTGAGACCTCTGACACAATGTCAAACCATGGTATATGCAATGTTGCAGTGGCAATGTCTACACACATTGATGCATCCACCAGAGTATACAACTACAACAGATGACTGTCAGATGGGGTGACTATCCTGTCATGGGAGTGGGCATACATGTAATAAGTAACATATTGTTGTTTCATGTATTCATGGTCGCACTACATGCACATGAACATGTACCACACGTTTCAACACATACCAACGGTAAACAGCCTCGTATGAGTCCTTACCCAAAATAACTTCTCCACATGTCCATGCATGCTCCGTTGATTAGGCTGACGTTGCAATCATCTTCAGCAATAGCAGGGTGACCACGATGACCCAAACGGACAACAGGCAGGGTGAGCTGTGGATGAGAGTGGCACACAAGGGGTCAAATTCTGTACAATGTCATTCAGACAATGTCCTGTACAATATCCAGTTGTTGTAGTTTACCTGTACATTCCAAGTACACACATAGCACGTATGTGTGTTGCATTACATCTGCACCTGTGTGACACAGCACTACAGACATCCAAGTGACATTGCATACAGTCTGCTGCATACACATCATGCTACCCATGCAACTCTGTAATACATGTATTACATATAACCAGCTATGACTCACCATTATGAGAAGAAGTTGCGGATGAGGTGACTCCGGATATCATCTTCTACCTCCTCATCACTGGTATCCTGGGCAAGGCCTTCATCCTCTACGGGCGGATGTTCCAGCTCATCAGGGTCAAGGTAGAGCGGCACGGCCTTCTCCACTGCCATGTTGTGAAGCATGCAGCACACAGTGAAGATGTCACACACCTTGCGTGGGCTGTATTGGAGGGCTCCGCCTGTCCTGTCCAGGCACCTGAACCGGCTCTTCAGGACTCCAAATGTCCGCTCAATCACCCGCCTGGTCTTCCCATGAGCATTGTTGTACCGCTGGTCTGCAGCTGTCCTGGGGTTGCGTAGTGGAGTCATTAGCCACTGCATGTTTGGATATCCAGCGTCTCCTGCAAATCCACATCATGGAAATGAGTGTGTAATATGATTCAGATGAAGAAGGTGTGACATGCTGACATACATAGCTGACAGAGTATACTCACCAACAAGACATGCCCGGTGGTTGTGCAGCTGCAGCATCATCTGTGGTACCCTGCTACGCCTCATGATGAAAGCATCGTGGCACGATCCTGGAAAACGTGCAGAGACATGTGAGATAATCATGTTGGCAAGACACACCACCAGGGCATTTATTGAGTGGTAGTGTTTCCTGTTGCGATACGCTTGCTCCTGAGCCTGTGGTGGCACCAGACTAACATGTGTACCATCAATTGCACCAATAACATGTGGCATGCGTCCCAGGGCATAGAATTCCCCCTTGACATCTGTCAACTGTTCTGGAGTAGGGAATGTGATGAATTCATCAAGGTGGAGCAACATCGCAGCCAAAACATCTGTCAATACACGGCTGAACATGGTCTGAGACATCCCTCCCACATCAGCTACGGTCAATTGGAACGTACCTGTGGCAAAGAAATGGAGGGCTGCCATCACCTTTACCTTGGGTGTCAGCGCCGTTGGATACCTGTGTCGTGGTTGCAGGTGAGCCTCCAGTCTGTCCGTCAGGTCCTTGATCATCTGTCTGGTGAAGCGATAACGACGGATGCAATTGCGTTCCCTCATGGCTTCCAAGTCAGGTAATGGCCGTTCCAGAGGGGGTGCCCTGCAATACACAAATATTAGGAAATGTGTTCAACTGTCTGACTAAGACAATAACAATGTACATGGCACAACCAACACTGCTTCAACAAATCTAGACAAGTGTGAGTGTGGCGTGGGAGACACA
Organism: Lissotriton vulgaris; assembly: GCF_964263255.1. Classification (NCBI taxonomy): domain Eukaryota; kingdom Metazoa; phylum Chordata; class Amphibia; order Caudata; family Salamandridae; genus Lissotriton; species Lissotriton vulgaris. Next base: position 1,719,337,938 of record NC_141693.1, on the reverse strand, counting down.
CTGTTGTAACATGTTCCAACTCCTAGCCACTCCTCCGTGAACAGTACAAGACCTGTGGTCTGTGGAATGGATATGACATGCATACAAAATATCTGATGGAAAGGTCTTATTGAGCATGACAATGTATCATCTCAATGACATCTCAATGACAATGTATCATCTCAGTGACACACGGCATGTGAATGTCAGTAGGACATTCACATGCCTGTTGTCTGCACATCCAGACAGCTTACAGCAATACACACACCACATGTGGCATCATTTGCACAGTTCTGACATAGTCATGTTGCGGTGTGATATTTCCCTAACTATTACATGAACATCATCATACTGCATTAATGTTTGATTAGTCACAAATGGTCTGTGATGCCATCACACATATGAGCGCTTCATTAACACAAGTAGCATGGTGTGCGTACATTAGAAACCCTGTAATCACGGCAAGGACACAATATGGATGCTCCTACAGAAGATGTACTGAAATGTATGAACTGGTTACTTACCTTTCGTAACAAAATATCATAATGGAACAGTAGTAAGTAGCATGTTCCTGACTTTGAATACATACCAATCTTCAGAAAAATTTGCCTCCCTGGATGCCATTTATGTGAGTCGGGGATATTGAGCCATCACTGGATGAAATACGGTGTCGCTGACTGGCATCCTACAAGTGCTTGGCCAAGTATTGCCCGTACCTACAACACACACTCTGCCAGCAGTTACACAACCATGTCCCACAGACAGTGTGGGAAGCGGACAAAGAGGCATGTGATGTTGTAAGACCTCAGTCCCAGACTCAGGGAGGATGATGACATCTGTCCGTACTGCTCAGACCTCTTGGATACGCTCTACAGCGGAGCTACGGGGAATGTGGTCTGTGATTTGGCGGGCAGGGTGCCCATGCTCTCTGGGGTGGGGTGGGAGGACAGGGCACATGGCCGGCCCGGGGAGGGGTGTGGTCGTCTGACAACGTGCCTATCTATTATTATTATTATTATTATTATTATGTTTCTTATATAGCGCCTGAATCGACCCCCGAAGGGGTATCTCTGCGCTTGCCTTGGGAACCCGTCCTGGCTTTTCCCTGTGAGATAGCCCCTACAGGGCATCCCCAAGGTGAAAGCCAGGCATCCCGCCGTGGGGGGGCCGTTGTGGAGATTAAGCAAGCCTAATGCCCAGAGTTGCAGAGTGTGAACCCATGATTAGGTCAGGCACCGAAGCGAGAATTATCGAGTCCATGAACATTTGAGCTCAAGACCCTGCCGCGTCGGGAATTGAACCCTGGTCCTGGGTCTGACCTCTGCTTCAGGGTCTGCCTGCTCTAACCAGTGAGCCACACTTCTCCACTCTATCTACAGCCAAACATGCAGCGTGCCTGTACATGCAGAACAATATAGATACAGTACATTCCTCAGGATAGGCCTGCAGACGCTCAGCGGAGCGTGACTGCACTTGAAGGACCTCAGTGAGGAGGTTGGTCCTCACCGCGGCAACGGGGAAATGATTGGGCAAGGCTATGGCCGCCCACATAAACATTACAGTGTACGTTGGCCGCTCATCCATTAACACGTTTGGAGTAGAGACATCACCAGTGTCTGGCTAGGTGTCCAGACCACTTGCATGCCCCAGTCCACCTGTCCTGTCACCTTGGGACCGACACTCATGTGTCAGTGGGTCTTCAAGACCCTCCCAATACTCATTGACACCCATTTCCTGATAATCAGGCCTGTCATGAGCTGTGGCCGGCTCGTAGGAGTTGAACCCCCCCCTGCAGCATTAATGGCGGTATACTGCCGCACAGTTCCCAGGCCAGTGCCGTACAGGGTGTGGTATCGGGGACACCACCACCCGAGAACGGCGCAAAGGCTGGCACCTGGGGGACAGTTGCCAGTGAGGTTGTGAGGTGAACCAGCGAGGACCAGGATCAACATTCAGATCCTTTCTGTCACAGCGGGTCTGGCACAAATGCGTCGCCTGCGTCAGGGACGAAGTGAGTGATGGCGTCACGGGCAAATCACCAGACGCGCAAGTGCCCCCAGACGGGTCCGCTGGGCCCGAATCCGCCGCGTAGGCCTTTGGTGGTGTGAGGGACATCATGGACATGAGTACCACAGGTCGTGGTGCAGGCTACAACGGCTGCAAATCTGACAGAGCCGCGTGGGCGGTGTCACCCGAATCCCATGCAGCATTGCACGTGCATTGTGTAGATTTGGAAGTGTGATGACATCTCTTTCACATATATGGGTTACCTGATGACTTGGCCCTGGAGGACTGATGTCAAATCCAGGGGCTATGATGTCTCAACACCCACGCCCAGGCACTCCTCCTACGTCCAGACCATGAGCCATTGTGCTGCAGGGACAACTGCTGGATTCTGAGCGGCATGTGTGAACAATCACACCTGCATTCATATGTCTGGTCCCAGCAGTCGGAGCAGCTCTACTTGTCTTGCTTGACGTGAACACTGTGGAGACACCGACGGTGAGGGTCAGTCACCAACATGAGAGGGTTGCAATCCTCACAGGCTTTGAAATGGACATCCCTATTGGCACCGTCCTGAGTCAGACAATCCAAGTGAAATGGTCAGTAGTGATCGTACTATGATCTGGTTTCAAAAATGAGTTAGGTTACTCTTATACGGGGCCAGCGCAGGTGTTGGTAATACAGAGGACCTGACGTGAGCACGCTGAGGTCACGTATGAGTACCCAGACAACGTCATCACGGCACACACAACGCCAACAACACACGGTGGGCCGCAGGACATGCCTACCGACACACAAGTGTACTTCTGAGCTGAAATTGGCATGTCCAGGATGACACGTGGGGATATTCTAAGGTGAGTAATATGATACTGTCCTGAACATTTCAGATGCAAACAGCAGGCACAATATCACATATGGCACACACATGACGTGGTGACTCGGGGTCATGCTGTGTGTCTATTACACCTCTGTCACAGTGGGCATGTTGCTGTCATCATGTGCCAGTTCCCTGTACTGAATGGTGTGGCAGTCCAGTGTTGATGTGCATCGCAATATGTTGTAGACGTTACGCCGGTGCAAAGTGTTGTATGCATGTGATGCACATGTGCTGAAGGAGTAATGACAAGTCTTGCCAGCTCTTCACACATCAACTGAGGCACTAGGTCACAGTCCTTGTGCTTCTTCAATGTCTGCCACACTTGGGGCATGCTGATGTGAGGATGCCATGCTGATGTATGCATCCACATTGTCAACATGAGGGTAGACTACATCCCTGCTATGTGATTTCCTGGAGTCACTCTCCCAATGGTGACATGAAGGAGGTCAGGAACGCAGCCTACACAAACGTTCACTTGAGCATGTCTGACGCACTGTACATACGCCTCGTTTCCCTATTGCATTTCAGCCCTACGCGAGCAAAGCGTACCCCAATGGTACGTGCGTGTGTACGCCTCGTTTCCCTATTGCATTTCAGCCCTACGCGAGCAAAGCGTACCCCAATGGTACGTGCATGTGTACGCCTCGTTTCCCTATTGCTTTTCAGCCCTACGCGAGCAAAGCGTACCCCAATGGTACGTGGTGTGTACGCCTCGTTTCCCTATTGCATTTCAGCCCTACGCGAGCAAAGCGTACCCCAATGGTACGTGCGTGTGTACGCCTCGTTTCACTATTGCTTTTCAGCCCTACGTGAGCAAAGCGTACCCCAATGGTACATGCGTGTGTACGCCTCGTTTCCCTATTGCTTTTCAGCCCTACGCGAGCAAAGCGTACCCCAATGGTACGTGCGTGTGTACGCCTCGTTTCCCTATTGCATTTCAGCCCTACGCGAGCAAAGCGTACCCCAATGGTACGTGCGTGTGTACGCCTCGTTTCCCTATTGCATTTCAGCCCTACGCGAGCAAAGCGTACCCCAATGGTACGTGCGTGTGTACGCCTCGTTTCCCTATTGCTTTTCAGCCCTACGCGAGCAAAGCGTACCCCAATGGTACGTGCGTGTGTACGCCTCGTTTCCCTATTGCATTTCAGCCCTACGCGAGCAAAGCGTACCCCAATGGTACGTGCGTGTGTACGCCTCGTTAAACCATTGAATGGGTTGCATTGGCAACGGCAATGTCACCTTACTTGTGTGGGTATTTGATTAAATAAATAGGGAACATCTAGGGGAACAGTGGACAGATCAAAATGCAACCAGGTTGTCATGGATACTGAATTTTTTGAGCCTCCTACAGGTGTTAGAGAAAATTCAGTTGGGCAAAAGTATACAATGTTGCAAAAGTTGTTGTTCAGCTCAGGCTCAGTTTTCAAACCATGCATATGTGTGTCATGTCCTTATGAGTGAAGTGATTGGATGGAACGTAGGATGCTAACTATGGTGGCCTATGAAACACTACTCCTTGGACTCACAGCCCCTCTGCAGCACAGATATAAGGCAGCATGTGGCTGTGGTAGGGCACTTGCCTGCACAACATTGGTGTGGTAACCACAGCTGCTGTCTCTGAATCCTCTGGACCCTGATTGGCTTAGCATGGAGAGGGCACCTGCATTCACTGATGGTGAGAACAAGGCCCTGCTGGATGCCCTCCTGCCTAACTACAGCAAGCTGTATGGGAGACCAGAGGATCAGGTGAGTGATGTGTGCAATACCTTGGAGTGTGCACCTGTTGTGTGTGTGACATTATAGCCACTGTGTATGTATAGTGTCTAGATGCAATGTTGTTGGGAGTGAGTGACAGGGTGTACAGTGTTGTTACTAGAGGGTTATTTGTTGCAGTGGGGTGTGTGACAGCGTGTCACGTGCTGCAGTGCACCCAGACGTAGCATACATTGCTCAGTGAGTGCCATGCTCGGAGAGTGTTTAGCACCCATCATGTCATCTGTAGCCTTTCAATGGCATGTCATGCAGTGGTGTTTACTCACACGCCACATACTCGTGGCCAAAAATGCTAATGTGTTTAGCTTACAATGCCCTGTTATCATCAAGTTTTTTGTGCACATATGTGTGTGTTTGGAACATGGACCAGGTGTACTGATGCTGTTTTACTTTACATTTGTGACAGGTATCTGCCTATGAGAAGGGTGAAATCTGGCTGGACATCGCCAGGGCTGTCGGGAGTGAGGGGGGGCCTCGCAGGAGGCTCCCGAACATCAAGAAGAGGTGGCAGGACAGCCGGTGCTGGAGCCGCCGCATCGCCAGAGTACAGCTAAAGCTGGAAGCTCCACGCCGGCATGGCGGCACCCGCCACCTCACCCCAGACATGCTCCAAGTCCTGGAAGTGGTGTTCCCAGACCTCCATAGGCAGTTGCAGGAGGGACAGCAGCAAGTAGTGGGTAGGTTTATGTCTGTTTGTTGTGATGTGTGTCACATGCTCCCTGCAGTGCTCAAAGGCATGGTTACACTCCCATAGTTTGAGTGTTGTGGTCAGACAGGCACTCCATGCATTGGCCTCAGAATGTCCCCGTTTCTGCAGCTGCTTCTTTACATGCCTTGCCCTAATCCACTTTTGACCTGCGCTTTGGATGATGTTTGTTTTTCACATGTACTCCTATGGTGCAATGTCTATGTATGCATCTTCCTTTGCACATCATCATGTTGGAGGGGGGGTCTGTGACACCTGTTGGAACCTTACATGTGGCACCACATGTGCACTGTGTCTGCCGTTCTTCATATTTAGGCACTGATCTTGAGTCTAAACATGTGTCTTCTGCACGAGTCAGCCTCAGTGGCCTTTGTCCATGGTACTCTCTCAAATAGTCATGTGTTGGCTACAGGTGCACAATGTACATGTGCAATATTTTGGGCTTATACATACTCACACTGGGCAGTGCGTGTGTGCATAGTTGCCACATAAGTCAAATGTTCTTTGTAATTACTATTGATGGTCAGTCACACAATGAGGCTTGGGGTGTCAACAGCTGTGATGCCAGTGTGAGGTGATGTTACACTTGGTTCAGGTCCCAGGATGGCATCACATGTCACTTCAGGAAGGACTTTTCCCATGTGGCACAAGGTGTAGGGAAATTCAACATGTGCAGGTCTGGGTTTGGGTGGCAGGGTGTGTAAATGAGCTGTGATGCTTCATCAGCTATCCTGTTGTCAGGCAGTCAAACATCATTGTGTCGCTCATGATAGATTTTTCCCTTCACTGTTGCTTGTATCCTACTATACATTATGCGTAGTGTCTCTCGCAATTGGCCACAACTAGACTTATCATTGTGCAGTGTTCAGTCTCCTGTGACTCATGATGCATGCCATGTTCAGAAATGAAGCCTAATGAATTGTAGCTGACATGTCTGATGTGTACAGGTGACTGATATGTTATTATTCTTCTTCTTGGCCACAGCATCATCATCTGAATCTGGAGGGGACACAGGCGCGGACCAGGAAGAGGGACACACCGACAATGCCACCTGCTTTGAGGAGTCAGAGGGAGGCAGTGGCACGGAGGGTGATGAGAGTCTGCTGGCCGGACGACATGAGACTAACACATCTTACCATGCCGACAACTCCGAGTCAGACTCTCAGGAGGAGGGGGAATATGCAGCAATGGTCTCTCCATCATCTTTGGCTGGCGTCCCCTCCTCCAGTACCATCTCCACCCTCCCAGTCGTTAGTGTCCCTAGGGTCCGTGCTAGCACCTGTGTCTCCTTTGTTCCAGGCACCGCAGCCCCTGCCCCTGTGTCCCCTGCTGCCCTCAGTGCTGAGACTGTGGACCTACTCCGGCATATTGCAGTAGGTCAGACATCCATACTGACTGTCCTCCATGGACATACACAACTGATTACACAGTTGGTGTCGTTCATGGAGGGCATGTCGTCGGCCATGTCTGATCTACGTCGGAGTGTGGCTGCCATAGAGTCAACACTGACGGCAGCAATGTAATCTCAACAGCATCTGTCTCCCCCCCATCCTTCAGACCCATCCACCTCTGCCTCTCCCATATCTACACAACATACACGCAGACGCCACAGGTCACACACACCCAGCACACCCACACGTCAGAAAAAGCTCAAAGCTCCACGCACGCAATCTCAAGGGGATGTAGGCACACCCACAGGGAGAGGGGACACAACGCACACACGCATCCACACACCCAGGAGTACAGACTCACAGCCCTCTACCTCCACCCCCAATGTGTCCCCGGGTTCAGGTGGTAGTTTTTCCACACTGGCTGAGGTGTGCAGCCAGGTTTTCGAAGCTACTTTTGGCAATACACCAGCCAGTGTGGCTGAATGCACTACACCTGCACCCACTCCGCCTGTCCTTCCCTCTTCTGTCCATGCGGTGCCGGAGGATTCCACAGATGGTGGCCACATCGTTTCCACTGCGGATTAAACGCCATGTGCAGGCAAGTTTGGGTGTGCCCACAGCCATGGAGGTACAAACTGTTGCTCAGACTTTTTTGGACTGGACATTGGCCTTTAATGAGCAGAGACTCTTATTTGCGTTTCTTTTTTGGAGCAGCTGAATAAAGCAATTCTTGTTATTTTCTGAAGTTGACTTTGTGTGATAATGTCTGTGACTGCTGTGTGCCCGGGAGCTGGTGTCATGTTGTAATTTAGGTATGTTCATATGTGTCAATCTCCAGATGGTAATGCGGTTCACAATGGTATGTGTTTTTGTGTAACAGCTGGGCGGGGGGGATGTTAGCCACACACACTCTGATGCTGGGCACTGGTGGGCACTGGTGGGCACTGGTGGGGGGGTGTTAGGCACACACTCTGATGCTGGGCACTGGTGGGCACTGGGGGGGGGTGTTAGGCACACACTCTGATGCTGGGCACTGGTGGGCACTGGTGGGGGTGTTAGGCACACACTCTGATGCTGGGCACTGGTGGGCACTGGGGGGCACTGGTGGGGGGGGTGTTAGGCACACACTCTGATGCTGGGCACTGGGGGGAACTGGGGGGGTGTTAGGCACACACTCTGATGCTGGGCACTGGGGGGCACTGGTGGGGGGGTGGTAGGCACACACTTTGATGCTGGGCACTGGGGGGCACTGGTGGGGGGGGGTGTTAGGCACACACTCTGATGCTGGGCACTGGGGGCACTGGTGTGGGGGGTGTTAGGCACACACTCTGATGCTGGGCACTGGTGGGCACTGGGGGCACTGGTGGGGGGGGTGTTAGGCACACACTTTGATGCTGGGCACTAGTGGGCACTGGTGGGCACTGGTGGGTGTTCTGCTCACCACTTACACTTACAATCACATTGCAGGCGTATGTGCCACACGTCAATTGCACTGGTGTAGTTCGGTGACGTACCGTACCCCCTGGTCGATGACGTAGGTACAGCCGGTCTTCGTATTGCACTGGTGTAGTGCGGTGACCTGCCGTACCCCGTGGTCGATGACGTAGGTGCGGCGTATTGCACTGGTGTAGTGCCGTGACGTACCGTACCCCCTGGTCGATGACGTTGGTACGGCCGGTCTCCGTATTGCACTGGTGTAGTGCCGTGACCTGCCGTACCCCGTGGTCGATGACGTAGGTGCGGCGTATTGCACTGGTGTAGTGCGGTGACGTACCGTACCCCCTGGTCGATGACGTAGGTACGGCCGGTCTCCGTATTGCACTGGTGTAGTGCGGTGACCTGCCGTACCCCGTGGTCGATGACGTAGGTGCGGCGTATTGCGCTGGTGTAGTGCGGTGACGTACCGTACCCCCTGGTCGATGACGTAGGTACGGCCGGTCTCCGTATTGCACTGGTGTAGTGCGGTGACCTGCCGTACCCCGTGGTCGATGACGTAGGTGCGGCGTATTGCGCTGGTGTAGTGCGGTGACGTACCGTACCCCCTGGTCGATGACGTAGGTACGGCCGGTCTCCGTATTGCACTGGTGTAGTGCGGTGACCTGCCGTACCCCGTGGTCGATGACGTAGGTGCGGCGTATTGCGCTGGTGTAGTGCGGTGACGTACCGTACCCCCTGGTCGATGACGTAGGTACGGCCGGTCTCCGTATTGCACTGGTGTAGTGCGGTGACCTGCCGTACCCCGTGGTCGATGACGTAGGTGCGGCGTATTGCACTGGTGTAGTGCGGTGACGTACCGTACCCCCTGGTCGATGACGTAGGTACGGCCGGTCTCCGTATTGCACTGGTTTAGTGCGGGAGTGTGTTGCGCAACATGGCCAGACATTACAATCGTGAAATGGAGATGTGCGCGTGTAGCAAGACGTACAGGTATGTAGAACTTTGTTGCACTCACCTTCTGCGCCGTCGTCGGTTTCTCAGTACGAGGTGGTGGGCGTACAGGATAGGGATTACACGGACGATGGCGTCCATGTCCTGCTTGTCGCGTACCGGGGTGCGGGTCGTGCCGGAGTCTGGTTTTACGGTAGTTTTGAGCTCTCGTAGGAAAAGAGCCGTACGGAGTGTGTGGAACACGGATCGTACTTTGTGGTTCGGGAGACGCGGTCTATTTACGTCCGGACGTAGCGTCGAGCGTCAGCCGACTGCTATTCGTACGGACTTTCGATTCGTACGGCGTTTTTTACGGGACGTACGGAGTGACGCATTAGGTTGTGATCGTACTTGCACATTCGTACGGGGACGCCTTCTGGTACGATTCATACGGGGAAAAACGCTCCGTACAGCAATTCGGAGCGCTTTTTACCGGATCGGAATCGGCGCCCTTGTGTGCCCCAGGCATGTCTCATTCCTTTGAGCCCTGTCCTACCTAATACACGAAATCCTGTCTGGGGTGGTGCTAGCACCTCCCAAGGCAGGAAACCCTTTGTCCAAGCCTCCCTCCCAGCAGCAGGAGGTCAGACTTGTGTCTGTGGTGGCAGCATCCATTTTGTGATGCTGAAGCTCGAGTTAACTTTAACCGGGGTTCACAGTTACATACATGTTGTGTCCCTCTAGAAGGGTGGAATGCTACCCCCGTCGCCAGAATTGGCGAGGGGGTAGTATTCCAATTCATATGACACCTTACTCGACATGTTTTGATAATGCTATACCAAAGTTAGCAATAACCGCGAGGATTATAATGCACTTAAGAGTATATGGTATAGCGTTATCATGGAAACAGCTAAAGGACTTGGTTCCGAAAGCTGCAGACAGGCTCAGCTCATGCCAGAGCACCATCTCACATAATTCCAAGCACTCTGCCTTCAGGGTTGATAAGGCCTGCCATAGGAGTGACTGATAGGAGGATATGTGTCAATTTTAGGGTTAGATATAGGGATACTATATCTAAAGCAAAGGGTGATTACACCACCTTGCCCCAGCTGATTGATCAGCCAGTTGTGTCAGATTTGGATGGCCAGCCAGGGGTGGCATAATACATGCTGCAGCCCCTGGTAGGCCCTGGGTGCGGGTACCTAAGGTACACTGTACAGGGACTGATAAGGTGACTCAGTTTCCAATTAGATATGCACCTAAGGTACATGGTCGTCAATTTACAGAGAGAGCACTGGGCCTGGGGTCCTGAATAGCAGGGCCCCAGGTCAATTAAGTCGAAATACCAGCAAAACACCAGGCAAAAAGTTGGGGGCAACCATAGTCAGATATCCACCTTCCTACAGACACACTATAGAAAGGTTTTATAAACCAAAAAAAGCAAAAAGCCTTACATCTGCACCATATGAAAGTGCAACTCAAAAATGATGTGGAGCCACTCAGGATTGCAATGTTTGCTCATCTAGTGGCTCCTCCCCCTCCAGGCCAGGAGACTGTGACGGATTGTAAGTGATTGGATGCAATCCCATGGCGCATGCGCCGGAGGCTCAGGAGTGGCTCTTAGCGTGCTGTTATTTTTTGGACTTTTCATCTCCACAATAATAAAAGGCGTTTAAGCTGCATTACCAGGGCTTTAAGTGAGATAAAGAAACTGGAATGTCTCTCAAAGGGGCGAGGCCGATGTAATTAAGAGTGTAGCTTAAAGCATGTAAACTGAAAATCTATGCTTAGCTTAGTGTGCCGCCCCACTGGAATTTTGCTACATCTGTCGTTACATCCAGATATATAATATTGCAAGTAGCATTACACTTACAACAAGCAAGTACTATTGGCTTTGTCAATGGTTGTTAGTTGCATAAGATAAATAAGCAACAACCAAGCCTTCGTAGTATAGCATATTGAAAATGCTTCAGTTCTGAAATGACGAGACTGTGAACAAAGTATAACGAGTCTCTTTAAAGTTACATCAAAGGCAGTGAAGGACGGTACTGCTGCAGAGTGAAGATTAGCTTTTTTCATGGTGAAGGCAAAAAGGGAGTGCCTGATGGGGACACGTCTCAGCACCTGCTTTTAAGAACTGCCAGTGCTGAGCACAGGCAATACCCGCCCCACTTAAAGCTCTGTGCATTACCATCATCTTCTATTGTTTGGGCCATCCCTAAGGTCTCCTAACTAACAGTATTCTACAGTTGTTGTCATAGCATCTTTTTACCATGGTCGAAAAATGACCTAAAAATACCCCAAAGTGGCATCAAATCCTTACGAGGCCTGTGCCATCTCCTAGGTATTTTCAAGGTATAATGCTGTCAGAGCTTGCTTTAGTGTAACACTAGGGCCTAAGCAATGCCAGGACTCTTTCAAAAGGGCCATGTAGACATAATACCACAACATGCTTCCTTCTTTTAGCTCCATAAGACCAAAAAGCTTTCTGCACCGGGTTACTGGAACAGCGTGTTAAGCCCCATAGCTCAGTTGCAACTGGGCTTCATGAGTACTGCTGTCCTGCAATACTTCAGCTCTGGCTGCCTGACTGGTATGGCCCCAATTAAAGTCGTTCTGCTCAACCAAAGTTTTCAAGAGTCATATGTGTGAGCTCGCAGAAGCTCATGAAGTGTACACAAGTTTCCTCCTTCCCAACTGCTTCTTCTGTCTCAGGTCACTGATCATGAATGATGCACTGGTACACTCACTAAAGGCTCTTTATACACATGCAGAACAGAAATGTGCTGGTCTCTGAATAGGAACCACCTGACAGGAAGGTTTAGTCTTAAAATGCAACATATTTGAATGGTTTTGATGTGTGGTGGCCATCTTGGATTACAGTCTGTATTTGGTGGCCGTTGTGAAAAGGAGTCCCAGCCCCCTTATCCTTCTCTCCTAGAGCTTTCTATGGGACTTGGTGTCACAGCTTGTCGTCATCAAATACTTTGGCCCTTTTTAGGTCGAGGACCGAAAGGCTGCGCTTGCGCAGTCTCCGGTAAGAGATTTAGGGCCATATGTATCATTGAAATTCGCATTCGCAAAATGATATATATGAAGGAAAATCCAATGCAAAATAAGGAATCGCTAAATTTGCGATTCCTTATTTTGCGATTGCATTTAAGGAATAGCAAATTTTGCGATTCCTTAAATGCAATGTAAGAAGGCAAAAAAATTTGCTAAATGGCCTTAAGGAATCGCAAATTACCACCAAGTTCTAGTTGGTGGTAAGTTGTGAATTCCTTGAAAAATGCACATTTGTGCATTTTTCAAAGTGCCATGTGAAGCACATACATGCCCATAGGGCATGTATGTGCACCACATGTGCACCTATGCTTATTTCAGGGGTGATTCAGAAAAGGGGGTGGTGATGAACAGAGTGTCTGAATTAAGCAGACCACTCTTACCCAGTCCAAAGATCAGGGCTTGATCCATCACCGTTATTTAGCTCACTGCACCATCCCAGCTCAGAACCTGGCTATATGCAAATTAGTCTGTCCCTGGCCCAGTGCATCATGGGAACAGGGCAGACCAAACTACCAAGCCAATTCTTCACCAGAAAGGAGACAAGCTTCCGGGGACCGGTTTCTGGCATTTCAGCCGTCGTCGGCCTGGCTTGCTTGAATCCTGATGGTGCAGTGAGCAAGGGACTCATGTCTGAGTATACCCTGCCACACCTATAGTGGCCAAAAACGATTCAGAAAAGGGGGGTGGTGATGCACAGAGTGTCTGAATTAAGCAGACCACTCTTACCCAGTCCAAAGATCAGGGCTTGATCCATCACCGTTATTTAGCTCACTGCACCATCCCAGCTCAGAACCTGGGTATATGCAAATTAGTCTGTCCCTGGCCCAGTGCATCATGGGAACAGGGCAGACCAAACTACCAAGCCAATTCTTCCCTAGAAAGGAGACAAGCTTCCGGTGACCGGTTTCTGGCATTTCAGCCGTCGTCGGCCCCGCTTGCTTGATTCCTGATGGTGCAGTGAGCAAGGGACTCATGTCTGAGTATACCTTGCCACACCTATAGTGGCCAAAAACGATTCAGAAAAGGGGGTGGTGATGAACAGAGTGTCTGAATTAAGCAGACCACTCTTACCCAGTCCAAAGATCAGGGCTTGATCCATCACCGTTATTTAGCTCACTAGACACCCCTGCACCCTTGAAATTATTCTAAATTTGCGATTAGCAAATTGCAAATTCGCAAATTGAGAAAAAATTCCCATTCCTTCCTATGGGCCTCCTGGCCCATAGAAATGAATGGGAAAGTATTCCTTAATTGCGAATTCGCAATTAAGGAATATCAAGAAATCGCTAAAAAAATGCGTTTTTCTTGATACATACCATTTTGCGATTCTGAAATAGCGATTTCTTAAAAATCGCTATTACAGAATCGCAAATTGGTTCCTTGATACATATGGCCCTTAATGTTTTGGAGTATGGGGGCTTGAACCCGCCTCTCTCCTCCATTCTCCTCAATTGGCTGGCTTCCTAAACAGAGGCCAGCCATTGGAGGAGAAGGGAGTCACTCCAATAAAGCCCCGTCACGTGTTTTTTTGCGTTCTTTCCAGTGTGACATCATCCGTCACTCAGAAGCCAAAAACACGCCCTCAGATCCGAAAATGTTCGGAGCTTTGCGGCCGCCATTTTGTTTCCCTGTTGAGGAGTCCGCATCTCTGCTTTCCTTCCCTCCCCAGTCAGTCCGGGCTCCGGTGCAGTTCGGGGTCATATTTCCACGCCCCTGGCTCACGTCGGTCCCCCGCGATCACCCTTCTGCCCTTACCTCTGCGGCTCGAGTGTGCCCTCCCTCCCGAGAGCATGCACGGCGAGAAGCACTAGCACTGCAACGCCGCCATTTCAGCTCGTGATGGACTGCAGCAGCGATTACCAGCAGATGAGCCGGCGCCCGTAAGCAGCCCCCAGCAGCATGGCTATCAGCAGCAACACCCGCACGCCGGCCATGGGGAGGGCGGACAGCGCTGCCACCGAGCAAAGCTGGTCGAGGTCCGGTCGCAGAGTGTCCGCATGGGGCTCGGCCCTTCACAGGTATGCAGGAACACCTCAGCACAGAAGCGGGCACGGCAGGGAAGACCACCGTTTCTACTCCCAGACACCTTTCACCTTTCTTTTCTCATGAGTTCGTCCTCTCCCTGTCCTCAGTCTTTCCGCACCAGCCCCTGCTGTCCTTTACACCTGTCCGTTCCTCTTTGCCCGTCCCCTCTCCCTCATGGGTAGCTGCTCCCCATTTCACCCATATTCTCACTCCCATATCTCTTCCTGCTGTCATTTTATCAGTCCAAAATCTATCTCTTGCTCATTCGTCTCTGCTCTCCGTTTATCCGTCTACCCTCTCCCTCTCTCTCTTATTAGTCCGTGGTCTCTCTTTCACTCATCTGCCCAACTAGTTCGTCGTCTTCTTGCACCAGTCGGCCACTCTCCGCTCACACATCCCCGCTCTGCCTCCCGCCAGTCGCCTCTCCCTCACTAGCCCCTGCTCTGTTAACTAGTCTGTCCCCAACCCCTCGCTGGTTAGTGCTAGTCAGTCTGCTTTCCAGTGAGTGCTCCCTGCTCGCTCCTCCTTTCATCCGCATATCTACTCTCCCCGCGCTCCTCTTCTTCACCGTGTCCTCTCCTGCGCACTAGCTCCCGTGAACCATTCCCCCGTCTGCCACTCTCCCCACGCTAGTATTTTGTATCCATTCACCATTCGAACCCCCCCCCCCCCCCCCCGGCCGCCTGCTTTCACTCGCATCTGTCTGTCCTGCCTCTATCTCGTTGCTATCTGCTCTCCATTTCATCCCTCTGTCCCCGCTCCCACACTGCCTCCTGCGCTTCTTTCAGCAGGCCATCCCCGCTCCACTCACTGGTCCTCTTCTCACCTTTTCACCCGCCTCTCCCAACTAGTCCGGGCTCCGCTTTTCCTCATTGGGCCTCTCTATCAACTCTAGTTGTAGTTCTTCATTCGCCAGTCTGCTCTCGCCGCCCTACCCCCAAATTCGACCCTCCTCTATTTATTTATTTTATTATTTATTTTATTTATTACTTTATTTTTATTATTTATTATGAGTCTTATGTAGCGCACGGTTACCTTGGGCATCCCCGCGCTTGTCCCAACATCCGCCGACACACTGCAAAGCCGAATCTAACATCTTAAGACGGGAAGAGGTGTGTCTTCAGAAGCTTCCGAAAACGAAGAGTGCAAGTCTCTAAACGCATTTTCAGTGGAAGCGCATTCCAGAGGGTGGCTGTATGCACCGAGAATCTTCTGCCCCCGGTACGGGCCTTATAAACTCTGGGGACCTGAAGCAGGAGTTTCTGATCAGAGCGAAGAGCTCTGTTCGCTTTATAGGGCACCACTAACTTCCTTAGGGAAGGGGGTCCTTTCCCCTGGAGGATTTTATGTGCTGTACAGAGAGCTTTAAACTTAACCCTCTCTCGCACCGGGAGCCAATGCAATGTTTTCAAGGCGGGCTTAGCTGATTGTCTCCTAGGCGCATTAGTCAGCATCCTGGCCGCAGCATTTTGCACCTGCTGCAGCTTGCTGAACGTGGCTTCCGGGGCGCCAAGGAATATGGCATTGTAGTAATCGAGCCTAGAAATAATAAGCCCCTGGATGAGTAACCTCCTCGATGGCAAGGGGAGGAGAGGCAGGACTCTACGGGCTGAGCGAAGGAGCCCAAAGCAGATCCCTGCCGTTTTCTTAGCCTGGCTCTTGAAGGAAAGATCTTGCTCCAACCATACCCCCATGCTCTTGATCTCCTGTTTGGGGCTGGGGATCTCACCCAGGCAGCTAGGCCAGATGGTCGAGGGAAGTGATGGTGTCTTGTGCCCTAACAGCATTATCTCGGTTTTGGAACCGTTTAATTTGAGCGACGATTCGCACATCCAAGTGTGTACATTGGACAGGCATAGGCGCAGCGAGTCTGGGTTCTTCACCAATTGGGATAATGCAACCACCAACTGGGTATCATCAGCATAGCTGACAATTTGTATCCCAAAAGGGGCAACCACATCCTCCAGGGGGGCCATATAAACGTTGAACAACGTGGGGCTCAATGAAGAGCCCTGTGGCACACCACACTGGAGGGGGATAGATGTAGACCTCTCGCTGCCTTCCCATACCTGATAGGTACGGCCGCACAGAAATGACCTAAGCCACTGCAACGCCACTCCTGTAACCCCCGCATTGGACAGCCGTTGGATCAGTACTTGGTGGTTTACAGTGTCAAAGGCAGCACTGAGGTCCAGGAGGATCACTGCCACTGACCCTCCTGAATCCAGAATGCTCCTTGCTTCCTCAACGACTGCCAATAGGGCGGTGTCTGTGCCCTGCCCTGGCCGAAAACCCGTTTGTGACTCTTGCAGCAGACCGTTGGATTCCAGAAAGTAAGACAGTCGATGGTTGACCAGTCTTTCTGCGATCTTACCAAGACCTGGCAGCAGAGAGATGGGCCTGAAGTTTGCCAAATCTGAAGAATCAGATTGGGTTTCTTCAGGAGAGCCTTTACAACTGCTCTTTTCCAGCTCGGCGGCACCACACCCTGGGTAAGAGATGTATTAATCAGGTTCGCAATGGGGGCCGCCACAACAGATGTCACCTGTTTCAGAAATTTCATTGGGGCTGGATCCCCGGGGGAACCACTCTTCATGGATCCTAGCTCCTTTGCGACCTCTGCTACAGGGATTGGACCAAAGATGTCCAGACGGCAAAATCTCCTCCTATCTGATTGCATGTATTAGTAGTTATGTTATGTTATGTTAATGGGTGTCTTATATAGCGCACGGCTACTCAAAGGAGTGTCCCGGCGCTTTCTGACCCATAGCTGAAGAGAAAGATGAAGAAATAAGAAACAAACCAGTTATTGACTGTAAAGCCAGGTTTTCAAGGCCTTTCTAAAGGCCAGCAGATTAGAAATGCGGCGAAGATCCACGGGAAGGGAGTTCCACAGTTTAGGGGCGAGATGTTTAAACGAACGACCACCTATCCTGGCTTTCCTAATGGATGGGACAGTTGCCAGGCCAAGAGATTCAGATCTGAGAGATCTAGTGGGCTTATAGAAAAGAAGCCGTTACTGAATGTAGTAGGCCCCGACCGAGTGGAGTGCCTTATGGGCCAACGTAAGTGCCTTGAAAGCAATCCGCTTCCTGACAGGAAGCCAGTGAAGGGCGAGAAGCAACTCGATGCCCTAGCATGGCCGGGTAGGCCAAAAATGGCCCTTGCCGCGGAGTTTTGGACCACTTGAAGTTTTTGCAGGAGGTAGTCCGGAAGACCCAGGTAAAGGACATTGGAGTAGTCGAGCCTAGAACAAATTAAGGCCTGTATCGTCAACCTCCTATGGACTAGAGGAAGCAGAGGGAGGAATTTACGCAGCATTTTTAACAGATCGAAGCATGTGCCGGTGAGACCTGTTATTTGGGATTTTAGTGAAAGAGTGTTATCAATTTTGACCCCAAGGTTTTTGGCCACCGAGGAGGAAGATGATGGAGGTGACATACTCACCGGCCACCATTCCTGCCAAGGCGGGTCAACCTGACAGCCAAAGAAGAGCACCTCCGATTTGTCAGGGTTGCACTTGAGGCTGCTTTGCTGAAACCAGTCGAAGACAGCCCCAAGGCAGCCGCGGATGCTCTCCTCGTCAAACTCCGCACCCTTCTTACAAGTGAAGAGAAGCTGGGTGTCGTCAGCGTATGATATGATCTGGGCACCAAGAGACTCCGCCAGTACCGCCAATGGAGTCATAAATATGTTAAAAAGGGTCGGGCTAAGCACCGACCCCTGAGGGACTCCGACCTCCAACGGCGGCACCTCGGCAGAGTACGGGGGGGCCCAGACCACTTGTCGACGACCCGCTAGATAGGATCTAAGCCAGCTCAACACCGTCCCTCTGAGACCGATCTCATAGAGTCTACTCAAGAGGGCCTCATGGGGGACGGTGTCGAAGGCCGCCGACAGATCTAACATCACCAGCATAGCTCTTCCACCTGAGTCAAGAGCTTCCTTGATGGCTTCATTTACTTCCAAGAGAGCGGTCTCAGTGCTCAGATTGGAGCGGAAGCCTGACTGGGTGGGGTGGAGTAGACCATGGTCTTCCAGGAAAGAGGAGAGCACAGAGTGGACGTGCTTCTCCACAATCTTTGCTAAACTAGGTAGCAGAGATATTGGTCTATAGTTTACATGCTTTTCCGGATCAAGGCCAGGCTTTTTCAGGAGTGAAACAACCATTGCCTTTTTCCAGGCCGGCGGGACAGTGCCACTTGTCAAGGATAGATTGAGAACAGGATTTATTAAAGGGTTCAAAATCTTGGCATTACTAGCTAGAAAGGTCGCCGGACAGGGGTCCAATGGAGAGCCTGATTTGATCCTGAGTAGGAGATCCAGAGAAGTAGATGTAGACAGAACTGGAAACTCCGATAGGACAGGACTGGATTCAGATGAAGAGGACAAAGGATTACAATCAGTGAGAACTGAACTACGGCCAGAGGGAGGGAAAGATTCTTGGATCAGTTTGATTTTTGTAGTGAAGAAATTCACCAGCTCATTTACCCAAGATTCAGAGAACTTGTGCTGAACTGCACTGGCTTTGGGAGATAAAAAACTCCTTGACAATAGTGAAAATTTCTTTACAAGAGTTTGATGCTGACTCAATTCTGTTGGAAAAATAGTTCTTTTTTGCCTCCAGAATATCGGCGTGATAGGACTTAATAGATGATTTGTAAGCGGACTTGGCTTCCGCATCGTATTGCTTCCGCCAGAGTCTTTCGGCTAGCTTACAGTTACGCCGAGCCAGAGCAAGAGACTCTGAGAACCATGGCGCCGAGCTACGCTTGGTGGATGAGCGAGGCGTAGAGAGTGGAACAAGGTCATCTAGCCTCTCAGTCAGCCATCTCTGTAACGTATCAAGGTCACTCTCCAAATGACCTGATAGAATGCAGGGATGTTCCTGATATGCTTGAGCAAGGCTTTCAGGAGTGACTTTATGGTATGGCCTACTGGGGTGCCTAAGATGGTTAGAGTTTGTACAGGATGGTTTACTTCAAGTCTGCACGACTTGAGGCAGTGCACCTATGATGTTCTGTATTTTTAAGTGAAAGTACTCCGCTAGCTCTCTACACTTCTCAGCTGGATTATCCTGAATCAGCGGGGGTTCCGGAATTTTAAGGAGTTCCTTCACCACTTTAAACGTCTCTCTCGACGAGTTGGAGGAATTGTTTATTCTTTCCTCAAAAAATTGAGCCTTAGCATTGCGAAGGGCATTTTTATATGCTCTAATCGCAGCGCGATATTCATCCCGGCTAGCCATCCCCCAGTTTTTTCTCCAAGTCCTCTCCAGCCTCTTACATCCTTTCCTGAGGATTCGCAAATCCGGCGAGTACCATGGGGCAGAACCCATCCTCTTTCCCCTCTCCGTTTCGTCCGTCTGTCCTCTCTCCCTCGTTAATAACTGTCCGCCTGTCCCTCGCTCTCACCAGAGCCTGAACACTGCTCTCTTTCACACCAGTCCATTATCTCCGTCCCTCGTTTGTCCCTCCTCTCTTTCTCCTCCGCTGGTCCCCTCTCCCTAGTCCCCGCTCTCTCTTTTTCCACCCATCTGTCTCCTGCTCCTCTCACTGGGTCGCGTTTTGCTTTCCGCAGCCCGTCCTCCCTCGCGCACTCGTCCCTTCTCTCTCATATTCATTTGCCTCCATCCCCCTCACTATGATCTGCTTATCTTTTCAGCCGCCTGCCCTCTCCCTTACTATCCCTGCCCTCATTCCACTATATCCGCGCCCCCTCTCACTAGTCTCTGCTCGCCTTTTAAAACTCATGTCTCGCTAGCCTGGCTCCCCTTTTTTCCCGTCACCAGCCCTGTCTCCCCTCGTTCTGCCTTGCCCTCCCTTTGAACAGCCCGTCCCTGTCACCCAACAAGTTGCTGCTTTCTTTGCCTCTCCCCCTCGGCCTGTCTCCCTCGCAGTATAGATGTATTTCTGACCCGGGCTCACCCATTAGCTGCCCCCTACCCATCCAGCAAGGGTGCAAGGATGTGAAATGGGCCTGCCTCCCCCAGCTGGAGTAAAGTGGGCCCCTCTCAACCCCCCTGGGCCCGGTGCCACAGCTGCACAAGTAATGTTTTCATAAATGTAATATAATGTCCTCTGCCCCCCTCGCCTCTATTCACCTTGCACCTAATCCGCTTTGCCGCACTTTCCTGATGGGTGGCTCTCTTTGCAGCAGGTGTCTTGGACAGGTGCCTGGTCATTCCCCGTGGCCCTCTGCCCTCTCTATCCTGGTCTCTTTTTCCCCTCACTGAGTGACCCTCCCGCATCCTGGCCCCCGGTTCGGCCTCTGCCCCCTCCCTTCTCCTCACCACGACCCTACACACAGGTCTCAGACCCTCCCTCGCACATCTGGGCTCCCGCCCAGCCTCGGGTTTCCAGAGCACCAGCATCAGCGCTATGCCAGCCCCTCCCGGGCTCCCAGACTCGCCCCTCCCATGTCTCTCCCACCAGACTCGCTGCCTTTACCAATGTTTCAGCAGTCACCTTTGTTTGGGAACATTTTTGGCTTTTGATTCTTTAGGTTTGGGCCTCCCACGTTCTATTTTATCTGTGTTATAAGTTTATGTTCATTTGTCCTGACCTTTCACCTATGTTTTTACCCTTTAGTCTGCGACCTTTGAATTTGACTTTGAACTTGTACTTCTAAACAACCAATGCCATTTGCTTTCTGTTATCTGGTTCTGATTTGTGACAGGCGCCTGCGTTGTCCTAGTCGTGACAGCTGTGTGTGTGTGTGGGGTTCTGTGTGTGTGTGGGCCTCTGTGTGTGTGTGGGGCGCTGTGTGTGTGTTAGGCTCTGTGTGTGTGTGAGGCTCTGTGTGTGAGGCTCTGTGTGTGGGGCTCTGTGTGTGGGGCTCTATGTGTGGGGCTCTGGGTGTGGGGCTCTGTGTGTGGGGCTCTGTGTGTGGGGCTCTGTGTGTGGGGCTCTGTGTGTGTGGGGCTCTGCGTGTGGGGCTCTGCGTGTGTGTGTGTGGTGCTCTGTGTGCGTGTGTGGCTCTGTGTCCGTGAATACTCTCTATTACTCTCTAATGCTCACCTATTGCCATTGTAAATGAGAATACCATTTATTTATGTTTAAAAAAAAAAGAAAAAAAGTCATGAGCAATGCCAATAGCTTTACCTTTAATAATGCAGAGACCATTGCATTGTAAATGCTTGTTTTGTTTACCATTACAGCTTGGTGCCTGACGCATTCTTGGGATGGGGCGTTGGACCCCTCATGGTTCTCTCAAGCTCTTTTGTTTCATGAAATGTATCCAGGTGTGTACTGTGCAAGATGTACCCCTCTCTACCCAAGGCTGGTGAAGCCCCCTCTACTCATCTGCTGTCCATTCACCATGAAACCACGTGCATGCCATGCCTGGTTCCTAGGGAGGCTATGTGGTCCACTGTCACCAGGATAAATGCATGACCTTTCTGCCCCAGAAAAATGGGTAGCCTACACTCTCTCTTGTCCGAGAGCCCGCTGTGGGGAAGTTTTAATATTTTATGTTTAGTTATATGTAATATTTTATTTCCTTTCGCCGTGCAAATATGATCTGGTGTGCTGGCTTGAAGTCAGATGATCACTCAGAAGCCAAAAACACGCCCCCGAATCCGAAAATGTTCGGAGCTTTGCGGCCGCCATTTTGGTTCCCCTGTTGAGGAGTCCGCATCCCTGCTTTCCTTACCTCCCCAGTCAGTCCGGGCTCCGGTGCAGTTCGAAGTCATATTTCCACGCCCCTGGCTCACGTCGGTCCCCCGCGATCACCCTTCTGCCCTTACCTCTGCGGCTCGAGTGTGCCCTCCCTCCCGAGAGCATGCACGGCGAGAAGCACTAGCACTGCAGCGCCGCCATTTCAGCGCGTTTTGGACTGCAGCAGCGATTACCAGCAGATGAGCTGGTGCCCGGAAGCAGCCCCCAGCAGCACGGCTATCAGCAGCAACACCCGCACGCCGGCCATGGGGAGGGCGGACAGCGCTGCCACCGAGCAAAGATAGCCAAGGTCCGGTCGCAGAGTGTCCGCATGGGGCTCGGCCCTTCACAGGTATGCAGGAACACCTCAGCACAGAAGCGGGCACGGCAGGAAAGCCACCGTTTCTACTCCCAGACACCTTTCACCTTTCTTTTCTCATGAGTTTGTCCTCTCCCTGTCCTCAGTCTTTCCTCACCAGCCTCTGCTGTCCTTTACACCTGTCCGTTCCTCTTCGCCCGTCCCCTCTCCCTCATTGGTAGCTGCTCCCCATTTCACCTATATTCTCACTCCCATATCTCTTCCTGCTGTCATTTTTATCAGTCCAAAATCTATCTCTTGCTCATTCGTCTCTGCTCTCCGTTTATCCGTCTTTCCTCTCCCTCTCTCTCTTATTAGTCCGTGGTCTCTCTTTCACTCATCTGCCCAACTAGTTTGTCGTCTTCTTGCATCAGTCGGCCACTCTCCGCTCACACATCCCCGCTCTGCCTCCCACCTGTCGCCTCTCCCTCACTAGCCTCTGCTCTCTTAACTAGTCTGTCCCCAACCCCTTGCTGGTTAGTGCTAGTCAGTCTGCTTTCCAGTGAGTGCTCCCTGCTCGCTCCTCCTTTCATCCGCATATCTACTCTCCCCACGCTCCTCTTCTTCACCGTGCCCTCTCCTGCGCACTAGCTCCCGTGAACCATTCCCCCGTCTGCCACTCTCCCCACGCTAGTATTTTGTATCCATTTACCATTCGAACCCCCCCCACCGGCCGCCTACTTTCCCTCGCATCCGTCTGTCCTGCCTCTACCTCGTTGCTATCCGCTCTCCATTTCATCCCTCTGTCCTCGCTCCCACACTGCCTTCTGCGCTTCTTTCAGCAGGCCGTCCCCGCTCCACTCACTGGTCCTCTTCTCACCTTTTCACCCGCCTCTCCCAACTAGTCCGGGCTCCGCTTTTCATCATTGGGCATCTCTAACAACTCTAGTTGTAGTTCTCCATTCGCCAGTCTGCTCTCGCCGCCCTACCCCCAAATTCGACCCTCCTCTCCGTTTTGTCCGTCTGTCCTCTCTCCCTCGTTAATATCTGTCCGCCTGTCCCTCGCTCTCACCAGAGCCTGCACACTGATCTCTTTCACACCAGTCCATTATCTACGTCCCTCGTTTGTCCCTCCTCTCTTTCTCCTCCGCTGGTCCCCTCTCCCTAGTTCCCGCTCTCTCTTTTTCCGCCCATCTGTCTCCTGCTCCTCTCACTGGGTCGTGTTTTGCTTTCGGCAGCCTGTCCTCCCTCGCGCACTCGTCCCTTCTCTCTCATATTCATTTGCCTCCATCCCCCTCACTATGATCTGCTTATCTTTTCAGCCGCCTGCCCTCTCCCTTACTATCCCTGCCCTCATTCCACTATATCCGCGCCCCCTCTCACTAGTCTCTGCTCGCCTTTCTATACTCCTGTCTCGCTAGCTAGGCTCCCCCTTTTTCCGTCACCAGCCCTGTCTCCCCTCGTTCTGCCTTGCCCTCTCTTTGAACAGCCCATCCCTGTCACCCAACAAGTTGCTGCTTTCTTTGCCTCTCCCCCTCGGCCTGTCTCCCTCGCAGTATAGATGTATTTCTGACCCGGGCTCACCCATTAGCTGCCCCCTACCCATCCAGCAAGGGTGCAAGGATGTGAAATGGGCCTGCCTCCCCCAGCTGGAGTAAAGTGGGCCCCTCTCAACCCCCCTGGGCCCCGGTGCCACAGCTGCACAAGTAATGTTTTCATAAATGTAATATAATGTCCTCTGCCCCACTCGCCCCTATTCACCTTGCACCTAACCCGCTTTGCCGCACTTTCCTGATGGGTGGCTCTCTTTGCAGCAGGTGTCTTGGACGGGTGCCTGGTCATTCCCCCGTGGCCCTCTGCCCTCTCTATCCTGGTCTCTTTTTCCCCTCACTGAGTGACCCTCCCGCATCCTGGCCCCCAGCTCGGCCTCTGCCCCCTCCCTTCTCCTCACCACGACCCTACACACAGGTCTCAGACCCTCCCTCGCACATCTGGGCTCCGCCCAGCCTCGGGTTTCCAGAGCACCAGCATCAGCGCTATGCCAGCCCCTCCCGGGCTCCCAGACTCGCCCCTCCCATGTCTCTCCCACCACACTCGCTGCCTTTACCAATGTTTCAGCAGTCACCTTTGTTAGGGAACATTTTTGGCTTTTGATTCTTTCGGTTTGGGCCTCCCACATTCTAATTTATCTGTGTTATAACTTTATGTTCATTTGTCCTGACCTTTCACCTATGTTTTTACCCTTTAGGCTCCGACCTTTGAATTTGACTTTGTACTTGTGCTTCTAACCAACCAATGCCATTTGCTTTCTGTTATCTGGTTCTGATTTGTGACAGGCGCCTGCGTTGTCCTAGTCGCGACAGCTGTGTGTGTGTGTGGGGTTCTGTGTGTGTGTGGGGCTCTGTGTGTGTGGGGGGCTCTGTGTGTGTGTGGGGCTCTGTGTGTGTGTGTGGGGCTCTGTGTGTGTGTTAGGCTCTGTGTGTGTGTGTGTGTGAGGCTCTGTGTGTGTGTGTGTGTGTGTGGGGCTCTGCGTGTGGGGCTCTGCGTGTGGGGCTCTGCGTGTGTGTGTGCGGTGCTCTGTGTGCGTATGTGGCTCTGTGTCCGCGAATACTCTCTATTACTCTCTAATGCTCACCTATTGCCATTGTAAATGACAATACCATTTATTTATGTTTAAAAAAAAAAAGAAAAAAAGTCATGAGCAATGCCAATTGCTCTACCTTTAATAATGCAGAGACCATTGCATTGTAAATGTTTGTTTTGTTTACCATTACAGCTTGGTGCCTGACGCATTCTTGGGACGGGGCGTTGGACCCCTCATGGTTCTCTCAAGCTCTTTTTTTTTCATGAAATGTATCCAGGTGTGTACTGTGCAAGATGTACCCCTCTCTACCCAAGGCTGGTGAAGCCCCCTCTACTCATCTGCTGTCCATTCACCATGAAACCACGGGCGTGCCATGCCTGGCTCCTAGGGCGGCTATGTGGTCCATTGCCACCAGGATAAATGCATGACCTTTCTGCCCCAGAAAAATGGGTAGCCTACACTCTCTCTTGTCCGAGAGCCCGCTGTGGGGAAGTTTTAATATTTTATGTTTAGTTATATGTAATATTTTATTTCCTTTCCCCGTGCAAATATGATCTGGTGTCCTGGCTTGAAGTCAGATGATCCCAGGATTCTAGAGGAATGGGGGCTTAGGACCGGCAGTACAATAATCACCATGGTAACTTCTGCTTAATATGCAACGATGTCCAGCGCACCAATATGCAATGATATTTACATCTCATATACTCTAATGTTCAAGACTTTTATTCCAAGTTCAAAATTTCCTTTGCACACAATTACAGCACTGATCTATATAATTTACCTGTTGTAATATTGATCATAATTGTGTTACTCCTAATATACTTCTTTGCATTACTATGCTGTGAGTAAGTTCTGGCTGGAATAGTTAAAGCGCTACAAAAAACAAGATAAAACAAATAGCCTGTTGATGTTAAACCTCTCAACTCGCACTCATTTGAAGGTCATCTCTATCCTTGCACTGAACTCCACCCTCCAAACTAGTGAATTGCCTCCCATAGACTTCAGTAGGATCGCCCACACTGAAAGGCTTCCTCACTCTCCACAGAAATAGAAATCATCTGCCTTGACTGCAGTGGGCTCACCCACAAGACCCCTCAATTGTGCTGTCCTTAAATATTCTAAAGGAAGAGAGGAATATTTCCGGATGCAAAACATTTTATAGCTCCTTATACAGTAATGTTGTGATACATATATTTTTTTCCTTTATTTTTTTCAATCTTTCATCTCATCAGTGGTTACACATAGGCCAAAAAAGCCTCTGTAATACAGGGGTGTACACACCTCTAAGGATAACATTTTTATATTTGTGTCACAGTCAGCCTAAGGGGTAGTTTAGGCACCTGTCACCACACTCTGAGGAAGGGGGCTGTGACATTCTTTTGTGTTATGTAGTTGCTTTTTAAGTAGTTTGTCAATGTTCCTGTTGTATCTGCTATCCTTGTTTTGTTAACCTATGTATTTTATCTTGTTCTGTGCTATTATTTGCTATAGCGTTGACCACATTTCATAATCACAACTCTGGCTACATTCCTGTCCATCTTACATTCTCAGCAGTTCACTTGTAGTTTTAACTTGTATCCTAAATTCTGTGTTCAAAGGAAGTTCTAGTCTGGTGCTTGCTCAGTAGGCTGTTGATGCACGGATTCTTGGGAGAAAACTTGGGGCCCGATTCACAAACGTAAACTTAGACCTGAAGTCTATGTTTAGACCTGAAGTCTAAGTTTAGACCTAAAGTTTAAGGGCCCGATTCACAAACGTAAACTTAGACCTGAAGTCTATGTTTAGACCTGAAGTCTAAGTTTAGACCTAAAGTCTAAGGGCCCGATTCACAAACGTAAACTTAGACCTGAAGTCTATGTTTAGACCTGAAGTCTAAGTTTAGACCTAAAGTCTAAGGGCCCGATTCACAAACGTAAACTTAGACCTGAAGTCTACGTTAGACCTGAAGTCTAAGTTTAGACCTAAAGTCTAAGGGCCCGATTCACAAACGTAAACTTAGACCTGAAGTCTATGTTTAGACCTGAAGTCTAAGTTTAGGCCTAAAGTCTAAGGGCCCGATTCACAACAGTAAACTCAGACTTCACATCCAAGTTTACCTTTGTGAATTGGGCCTTTGGGAACCGCTTTCATTTTTACCCACGTCTCCAGTACTGCATTATGGCAATGAGTTTTGTTCAATTAAGCCCAAGACCAGACACACATTTCCTACTCTTTGTCTCTGTATAATTTTGTGCAAATGCACTTCAGCAGAACCATCAATTGAATGCTCCTATCATCTGCAGCTTCACTAGTTACAGCTGCACCATATCAACAAACCAGCTTATAATGTCCCTACTCTTTTGCCATGCCACCAAGCAGAACGGATATCTATTTCTGGGGTTGCTCCTGGTCAATCACACTTCAGTCAGAAGAGCGCACAAGTTATAGGGGAGGCACCTGGTGTGCATGTAGTATATGTGACGGCCAGTGTCATTTTAAGGTTTTTGGGGGCCCTGGTCAAAATATAATTTGAGGGCCCCTGTTGAGAACAACTTTGACGTTCATAACCCAATGTTTTTCTATTTGAACCCTATTTTGTCTAATAATATAGAATTATATGTTAAACTTTAAGATACAAAATTGCACAGACATTAGCTAGAGAAAACGTTCGCTTTCCCAGGGGGGCCCTTTGAAAGTTGGGGGCCCTGGGCGATTGCCCATTTTGTCCATGCTTTAAAACGTCTCTAGTTGCGGCCATCAATTATTTCAACTCAGAACCAGAAGCTTTGTAGCAGAGCATATTTGAGCTGGAAGCCACACAGATTGTACGTTGGCTGCCATCATACATTTCCTGGCTGATGTACCTCTGGTTCACACACATGAATATCTGTTGATTCTTCAGTTCCTGCAGTACCTTTCATCTTAAGAACCTTCATGTTTCTGGCAGCCTGCCAAACAGGACTCCGTGCATGTGCTCTGACCCTTAAAGTGGTCAGAGCACAAGCACATGTTCAATTGGCTTGTCCCCAATTGGCGTAGCCCTAACTGCTTGAAAGTTCCTGGTATCTGGTACCAGGTGTAGTTAGGGCCTGTATGTTGAGGTGTCTCTCGTGGACTGCCGCACTAATTGCGCTAACTTGAGTATGACAAGGTAAAACATGTCTCTAAGACTGCAGAATGGAAGTACAATTTTAAATTGGTAACTTTACTTTTTCATTTAATGTAATGGCAAAGCCCAAACCTCACTTTTCAATGTATGTAACTCACGACTAAGGTAGCCCTAACGAGCTCTAAGGCAGGGTACTGTATGTTAAAAGTGGAGCAGGCACTTTTGCATGTTTCAGCAGTAAAAACCCAAATGCGTGGGTTTTAGTGTGCTAAGGCTAGTAGCCCCATTGGCAAGTACAGAGTTACACGGCTGACACATCAGCCCGGCTAACTTCTGACTGAGACTGCTAAAGTTGGTACTGTAAGGTATCAAAAAAATCAATGCATTAAATCTGATTTACCAGTGCTCTTTTACTTTTGGACTCGGGTCTGTCCTGCAGACAGCATTCTGCCCTCCTGGGGATACATCCTAATGACTCCCCAGGAAAGATAACAATAGAGGCCTGGCATTGGAGGAGATGTTGCCTCTCCCAGGTAGTGGTGGTGGTGTCTACCGCATTGCCTTCAACATTCTATATGAGTTGTTTGTCTATTGACTTTGTATATATTTTTCTTTATGTTTAAAAAAAGATTTTTTTCTATGCAATTTTAACTGAATATCATATAATAAAAACTATCTCTTTGAAAAACACAAAATAATATCACAAAAAGAAAAAAGAATATAAAAGCTTATATACATATATATACAAAAAAGAACAATAAAGTTATATCAGAAACATTTTATGGTCATTGTTGTTATATACAGTTGGATATTTAGATAGTAATTAAATATATAAAGTGGACAACATATTTGGCCACATTGTCTTCAAAAATTATCAAAATAAATAGTTATATCCACTTAGTCACTTAGCTATAGACCTTTCCTAATCGTGTATTTTCCCTATGTATATCAAGTGTAATAGTATTATATAGGGGTCCCCTTTTTCCAAAAATCTCTCCGAGGTAGGAAGTCATACAGGTGTTAGCCCAAAAAGCTAGCTTCAAAGTGGAAGCTGCCTGTGAAGGGAAAATGGGGAACACTTGCGACTGGGGCTGCTCTATTGTTTAGGTGGACAGGCTAGCATTAGAGAAGGGAAAGGGAAGCCAGTAGTCAAACCGTTTTTCTTGGGCATGTAGCCCTCTTGGTAGCCGCACCTCTGGGTTGGGCTAGGGAGTTCCTCAACCCAAGAGAGAGGTCCTGCCATGTTGGCCGTGGGATGAATAGTTTATCGTGGGATGCCCCCGCGCCACGCTTTGTAGGAAGTGGTCATCATGGGGGGGAGAACCTGGTAGCCTATTGGCTACCAAGTGCATCCTGCCCTGAGGGTATTTTTCTGTACATAAATTGGGCACCCAGAACTTCTTGTTTGGATTTGAAGAAGGACCCAAGAAGGACTGCCCAGCTGCACCGTGGAGCTAGGTGCACCGTTTCCAGAGCCCATCCAAAGCCTGTAGACTCCAAGTGTCAGTTACCTGACTCCTGTTCACCGCACAGGGTAAACAGCTGACAAGCTTGTTGGGGAAAATTGGTAGCCCAGAATATTCAAGCCACCGCCAACTGCTGCCATGCAGCACCAGAGACAAGGACTTGATGCTCAAAGTTGCACCTGAGTTCGCTGAGCCCGGTAGAGTCATCAGAGTGCAGCAGGGTTGCCCAGAAGCCGAGTTATCACCCAGGGAAGGATTTGACTGTGACTGCGATACCAGGCGACTGGTAGTCCAGTGGGGACTGGACTTTTACCAACACCAAGAGGATTTCAGGGGATGTCGCCTCTGTGACCAGGACCTCCTAACTCACTTCCTGGACTGAGGAGTAGCTACAGAAAGACCTTCATTGACATCATCACATCCACAGCATCCTTGAGCATCTTCAGCATCCTTCATCCCTTGCATCAGGGCCAATTCCGTAGAAACTCCTTGCAAAGAGGATACAGTGCCCGGAACTGCTGTAAGACTGCCTCACCTGTAAAGGTAACTAATTGTCAGGACCTTGCTGGTCCCCCTGACTGGCTCCTCCCCGAAGTTGACCGGCTAAAGTGTCTCTAAATGACCACATTACAACAAGTCCAACTTTTTAGTGAAAAAGTTTCTAACTCATAGCCACGACTACCCAAGGTTGAGTTGAGGGTTTGACAAATGAAACCTTAGGGTCCTAATGGGGCTGGTGAGTGTATTCCAAGGTGAGTTAGACCAACCACATCATATAATACATCCCATTTCCTCACCATGGATCTCTTTGGTCCATCAGCAAGCTCCCATTTGAAAATCAGTTTCTCATTAAACAAGGGTCTTCATGTTGATGCTGGTTGTGAGGAATTTGAATCAGATGAAGGCAGATAAAGACGTCACTATGCCTTTTTCATCTATGGTTTTCACACAAGCTGAATCCAGGTATCCCACAGTAAAGATAAAGATCCTGGTGTGTCTTTACAGTGTAGAATATTTGAAACGTGTCTATAGTGAAAAAGCTTTTTCATCAGAAAAAACTACAAGCCCCTATTTTCACTGCTTAATAGTAATGGGATTGCTAAAGTTTCTGCACCCCTGTTTAGGGTTTTAACAAGATTATGAGATTGCAATTTCAAGGTTTCTCATATTCCAGGTGCTTTAAATGACAGGCAGACACTATTTTCAGATCACCTTGTAAGGCTGAGGTTGAAGAATAAGGTTTGTTTGCAGACTGTCTTGCAGCAACCATTGGTGATATCACTGGTGATTTTAGCCAGGTTAGTAGTGGAAAAAGTTGGACAGAGGCTATACAATTCATGTGCTATTGCAAAATGTCAAAGAATATGTATTTTGTGGTTGGCCAAAGGAGAAACAGTTGGTGCCAGAATTACGAGTAATGTCGAAGGTGGGGCGCTGGAGGGCACGCAAGCAGAATGGCCGCACCGATGTGAGGCTCCTGCTTCCTGGAACCACAATCCTTCAAATATCCTGAGCAAATGGGCACAGAACTTGCCAAAAGTTGGACAAACTGAAGATCTAACCTCCCTCTCCACTCGGTGCCAGCAACGAGGAGTTTGGTGATCGGCAGCCGGAGCACCAGGCATTGAAAGGTGCGCCGCGCCGCCTGCTGGAACAGTGAGGGACCGCAGAGCGGCTGCCGCGCTCAGGACATGCCAGGGCTCCACACGCGGCTACTAGGCCGCGCAGCTGGCAGGCAGTAACGTGAGAGAGCACCGGATCATCGGCAAGCGGCCTGCGGCCGGGGGTCCTTGCCCAAAGGGGGAACCAGAAGCGAGGCGGTAAGGGCGGCGGCGGCGTCCGGTGCCGATGCACGGGGAACAATATAAATGAGCCAGAAAACCTGGGCGAGAGGCTACGTAAGCGCGCACATAGAGCGGACCCGAGTGGAACTTTTGCAAGGCCCCCCTGGGGGCAGCAGGGGCTTACGAGAGCCTGCAACGCTGTCAATGTGAGCGGAGACCGTGGGGCCGAGCGAGGAAGGAGAGCGCCTGCAGGGCAGAGGCGCCAACGGGGTGAGTAACAACGCGACCGGAGGAGGCCTGGTGTCGCGGATCCCCCCCCAGGGAAAGAAATGAGAGGACGAGCTCACAGCATTGTGATTGGGGAAGAAAGCGGCAGAAGGCAGAAAGGCCTTGAGTGGCTGATGGCGGTGGAATCGGGCACGGAGTGTGAGAGGACGGGCACGGTGACCCTGAGGCTTGCGAGTGGCATTTGCGGGACATTGTGCGGTGAGGGAGAGGTGCGTAGACGACGCCCCTCTCCCGGTAGAGATCTGTGAAGTTGTGCTGGAAGGGTTGTGGCGTATTGGAGCCTGCGGAGGTTCCCCCCCATCAAGCAACATTAGAACTATGCACCTGCCCCTAGCACGGTGCCCTGCAGTGGGTGAGGCCTGGGAGACTCTAGAGAAAGTCTTAACAACAGTGCTGCCTGGGAAGTGCTTGAAAAGTGCGCTACGTTGCCGCATATAAAGCAGCAGCTATTAACAACGACTATAGAGCGTGGCACTGACGAGGAGACGAAGGCACAAATGTGCGGCAGCGGCGGAAGTCCAAGGACAGAGAATAGCTAATCCCACCAGACAGCAGGGAAGGCATGAGAGCACTGACATAAGCGCACATCTTTCGCAAGGCAGGGCCCTGCACTAGCGAAGAACTCACATGCGCCGGAACCTGGCCCTGCTGCCTTTGGGGGGAGACCGAGGATCTACTGGAAAACAACTGTAATATATACTTGGACTAGTGCACTGAAGTGGAAATGGGGAAGCCTGACACCAGACAACCTAAACTGAACTTTGATGCGGCAAAAAAGGGAAACAGGCCCATGCAGGAAGCTCAGGACTTGGAGACCGTGGCGCTTATCAGCGGAGGAGCTGCATCGCAGGCATCGGATATGAACAATATTTTACAGGAGATACAGCAGGGCTTAGCGACAGTAGTGGACAAAGTAGATCGTATGTCGTCCAGGATGGACGCCATAGCTCATAAACTTGACGCTCACGTAGAACGTATCAAGGAGGCAGAGAGACGTATATCCGATACTGACAACGTCACTGCCAGCCATACAACACAACTAACAAGAATGGACAAGATCTTATGTACAATAGCGGCCAAAAACGAGTATTTGGAAGCCCGTAGTAGGCGCAATAACATACGCGTAATAGACGTACCAGAATCGACTAATACTGGCAGAATGGAGGACTATATCGAGAAACTGCTGCTGGCGGCCATCGGGAGGGAGGCCTTCTCCTCGCAGTTTATAGTAGAACGGGCGCACAGAACATTTGGACCTCGCCCAATGCTTGGCAACCCTCCGAGACAAATCATCGCAAGCTTACTGAATTATAATGATCGCAACGTGGCTCTCCGAGCTGCAAGAAATAAGCAGACGCTGACATATGATGGCATAACCTTCTCTATATACCCGGATTTCACTCCTATGGTACAGGAAGAGAGGCGCAAATTCATAGTGGTCAAGAAGAAGCTGAGAGCAGCGCAAATAGATTACGCGCTACTGTACCCAGCGAAACTCAGGGTGACGCATCAGGGGAAACAGAGATTCTTCACAAACCCGCAACAAGCAGATGACTTTCTCTGGCCAGTAAAACGTGCGACTCTGGGAAGAGGAGGTCAGGGGGCCTCGCAGCAGCCCGAACACAATGGCGACAACAAAGATATGTGATGAACACTCCCCAGGAACACTGGCATTTACCATACGATAATGATTGGAGGACTGAAGTGTAACAGCAACCTGAAGGGCTGGAGGGAGGTGAGACATTTGCAATTGTCTCATTTGCTCTTATGTTATTGAAATTCCAGGCGACGCCCCCCCCCCCCCCCCCCTGCCTGAGGAGCAAGACACGGTACCAGGGGGAGGCTTGAGAGGAGCGGAGAGACTGCGTGGCTATCTAGACATGTCCCCTCACAGGTGATCCCCCTTGACCGAAAATGACATACTAGGTGGAAGGGGCATAACTTTGTGTTTACTGTATTTGAGGGACGGGGCAGAGGGTGGGAATCGGATTTTGGCAAAGTTGGGTTGCTTCAGTGGGCGGGAGGTGGAGGTGGGCGAAGTTGGGTTGTTTGGTTTATAAAGGAAGGTGAGCATAATACTTCCCCCTTACGGGGAGAGCGGATGGAAGGGAAGGGCGGAGTACAGCATCAAAAAAGAGACACTTTCAATGATTGTGAGCAGATACAAGATCGGGGAATGGTTGAATGAATAGCAATCGAGATACAGATAACGACTAGACAATATGGCTAAAACAACCGTAGGTACACTTAACATTATTACATGGAATGTGAGAGGTATGTGCGACCTTAGGAAGAGGAGACATATACTGTCTTACCTAGACAGACAGAATGTGCATATAGCTATGCAGCAGGAAACTCATTTAGCGCGCCAGAAACAACACACTTTTGCCACTAGATGGGTGGAACATAGAATCTTCTCCTCGCACTCCACATATGCACGGGGAACAGCGATACTGATAAAGAAACAGGTCCCCTTCCGGATGGAGGGCGCCACATGGGACTCGAAGGGAAGGTACTGCCTCGCGTGGGGCTGGATGGGCACCACGTCAGTCACGTTTGCATGCTGCTATGGACCGAACACAGATGACCCTGGGTTCTTCGACACTCTGTGGGCTAAGATATTTGAGATAGATTCCGCTCATGTCATATGGGGAGGTGACTTTAATGTGACTTTTTGCCCTGGGTTGGACAGATCGCACCCCGCCCCACATCACTACACTAAAGCTCAGGCAGTGCTAAAGGACATCGTTGCTGCTTAGCAGTTGATCGATGCCTGGAGACATACACATCCAAGTGGGAAGGAAGGCACTCATTTTACTGCACAGGCGCAAACATGGGCCCGCTTAGACTACTTTTTGGTGTCCAGAGGGTCAGCTGCCATGATAGTTACAGTGAAAAACCTGGCTAGGTCCTACTCGGATCACACACCAGTGGTATTTGAACTCCCCTCTGCCGATATTAGCACACCGCGCAGTCCTTGGCGACTGCATGCCCCTATTTTGCTCGATACAGTGTTCCAGGAGGAGCTGCATGAGGAGATCAGGGAATTTTTGGAGCGCTATAAAGACTTGGTCGATAGTGTTCAGATAGTCTGGGAAGCCTTTAAGGTCACAATCAGGGGATATTGCATAGCTAAGGGGGCCAGTGTCCTTAGGGATATATTAAACACCCAGCGGACATTAGAAACAGACCTTAAAACACTGGAAATGGAGCTAGCAAGGGACCCGAGGGCCACCACACAAACTGCTTTCAGAAAGAAACGCACAGAATATATGGAGGAGGCTCGGAGAGAGGTGCAGTTTTGGGTCAAATACTGGGTGGCCCGGAAATATGGAGAAGGAGATAGGCATAGCAAGGTGCTAGAGCAGAAGGTGAGGCAGACTCGCTGCAACAATTATGTAATGGAAGTGGGAGACTCGGAAGGAGGGACCTGCAGAGAGGCACCTAATATACTTAACACCTTCTTGAGGCATTACAAAAACCTCTACACCACAACTAGAGTAAATGCACTTGATTCGGATGGCTTTCTGGGGGATGTGGTGTTTGGCTGGCTCAGCGATGGGCAGAGGGCTTTTCTGTGTGCACCGTTTTGAGCTAGATGAGGTGTGGGAGGCTATAATGGGGCTACAATCTGGGAAGGCCACAGGAACAGGAACAGATGGCATTCCTGCAGAATGTTATAAAACATACGTGGACATGATGGCCCCTATTCTTAAAGAAGTGTACGTGGACGCATTTTAGGTGGGCCATCTGCCGGCCTCTATGAGGGAGGCGCTCATATTGTCGCTGTTTAAGACAGGAAAAGAGCCAGCATACTGTGACTCATATAGGCCGCTATCGCATCTCAATTGTGATGCAAAAATTCTGGCCAAACTAATTGCGACACGCCTGAGCTTACTAATGGAACACTTGATAATGGCTGACCAATCAGGCTTTGTACCCGGCAGGGCTACCACCCATAACTGTTTGCCATCCTAAACAATGTCTCGTCTGATTTTCCGCTGGCATTCGACTCCATTGAGTTGGATTACATTTTTAGAGTAATGGAGCGCATGGGTTTCCCCCCGCTGTTCCTGTCATGGATACAATTATTATACTGCTTGCCAGTGGCCAAGGTCCTTGTAAACTGACAATTGTCACAGACTTTTAGTATCACTAGAGAGACGCGGCAAGGGTGCCCCCTCTCCCCATTGCTTTTTGCAATAGCGACAGAGCCGCTGGCGGCAAAAGTAAGACAACATCACAATGATAAGGCACTCCGGTGTAATCTGCACCAGGTACTAGTCTCATTATACGCGGACGACATCACTCTGTATGTTCGCGACCCACAGCAAAACCTAAACCCGATATTGAGAGAATTTATTATTTTTGGGCAACTCTTGGGTGTTCAAAAAAACTGGGCAAAATCATGTATTTTTCTGCTGACCACAGCTACGACGTGCTTCTCTTTTGACTTTCCCCTGGAGTGGTGTGAGGAGGAACTGAAATACCTGGGGATAAGAGTCACTAGAAATAAAGAAGAGCTCATGAGACTGCTTATGGCACGGCCATGAATAACATAACAGACTGTGTAATGCGCTGGGTGGCACTACCCCTGTCCATGGCGGGCCGAGCGTCATTGATTAAAATGGTGGTGCTCCCCCGGCTGCTGTATCTTTTCTTGAATATCCCTTTTTATCCAGGTGTGTTTTTTTTAAATCACTGAGATCGGAGATGACACGATTAGTATGGGGAGGAAAACACCCTAGACTACAGTGGGAGGTGATGACGAGACCATATTCGCAGGGCTGGTTTGGTATACCAAACTTTGAACTTTATTTTCTGAGCGTGCAGCCCCATTACACCTGGTATTGGGTGAAGCAGCCGAAATATATGCCACAAGTAGCAGACGAACATTGGCTGTCGCATCCCACACCCATAGAAGGAGCTTTATATGCAGCAGTAAAATACAGAGTCAGGGCAGCCAGCGCTCTCACGGACACAATAGCAGCATGACAGCGCATATGCTAGATGTACCCATGGTATATTCGCCCCTGCTGCCCCTCACCTACCACCCTGCTATGCCATTGTTGTAGGAGTTTTTTTTTAGGTAATTCCAACAGCGAACTCGCGTACATAATTGGGGAGACCTATACAACGAAGGACAATTCCGTAGTATTGATCACATGTTCCAAACAACACAGAAGACGCCACTAGATATATTTGTATATCTCAGACTTATAATCGGGGTGAGATCGATTACTCCTGATTTCCCAGCGGAACCGCCAGTACTTGTCCCAGTACAGCTCATATTGGAGAAGGACACACCTAAAAGGGTGGTGTCACTGATATATCACACGATACACACACAAATGGCAACAACACCACCACTGTCCCGTAGGAAATGGAATGAGGAACTAGGGCTGGTCCTAACAGGCGCTGCGGGAAATGATTGATAAGCCTGTAGAAGCCACACCATTGATGGCAATGTTGGGACATGTCAAACCAAATCGGCCTGAACACCGCAAATTTACAGCGATGGCACTCCTCATGGCCAAGAGAAGGGTGGCGTGCTGATGGGGAAGGGGGCGGGCGCCCAAGTTCAAGGAATGGATTTGTGACTTGATAATGTGCCAGGAGAGACTCTCGACATATGTGGAACTACTACCACTGGCCTCCAGGCCCAGGGATGTATGGGCCCCATTGAGGTGCTATTTTTTAGCCCACCCGAGAGAAGAGAAGTAACAGAATAAAAGAGAACTGTGAGGAAGATGTGATAGGCAGAAGCCCCTAAACATGGTATGAGCTGAGGGTGGATGAATTAGCCAATTGGGAGAGGGGGTGGGGAACGGCGGAGGATAGTAAAAAGTAATGCTTTCAAATGAACAGATGAGAGTTAGTTTTTTTATGAATGTACAAGGATGTATGGGAATTCCCAGGAAACAACATTGAACATGTGTAGAGACAGGCTGCCCAAATTCCACACGAAGCACACAGTGATTCATTTAATGTTGTACCAACGATGTAAGTTGTATAAGAAACCGGAAAATGTATGTATCATTGCAATGTACCCGATTTGCGTCACGACTGAATGTAAAATGCTGATATAGAAATGTTCACTTGAAAAACAATAAAATGTTTTTTTTTTAAATGTCGAAGGTAAGAAATTAAATTTGTGTGAAAGGCAAACTTAATATGAAACTGGTGTGTTTTGCGAAATCGAGTTTGATATTGGATATTATTTCTCGAGCACATGCTGAACATGTAGGTGAAAAGGACAGTATAATGTGAGAAAGTGCCATCTTTGTTGCATGGTATGCCCCCACTTTATGCTGAATTGTTGATGTGCTTTGACTGAGTGTGCCCTGGGCTCCTGCCAATCAGGTGCTCAGGGCCTGTGTTCCTCCCCTAAAACTGTATTGAAGCTCAACCCCAATTGGCATCTCTGGCCACATGCCAGCCCCTGGTAAATGGTACCCTAGGTACCCACGGTATTGTGACCAGAGAAGACCCCTAAGGGCTGCAGCATTTATTGTGCCACTGTTAGAAGGTGGTTCAGACCCTAGGGGCCGCCTGGATTTTTCGCTTTTTGAGCACCTAATTGTTGAGCTTTTACTGTGGGGGAGCCTCATAATCTGGGACTCATCCACAGTGAACTCATAATGAAGGAGACTGCATGGAGATTTTACTGGTGTCCGCCTGGCTCGACTAGGCCGCTGCACAGTAGCTGGAGTATGGGACACTGTGCTGGTTACATGCAGACACGGGTGTAAATGCGTGTGCACACGTGTAGGAGCTGTGCAGGGGAGATTCCTAGCGTGCGCAGTCCAGGAGCAGCTACAGAGTGAATGGTGTGGCAGGACTTATGCAGAATTGGGTGGTGACATGGAATAGGCTTTATACCCTGGTAAGGAACATACCAGGGAAAGTCAGTGTGTTTTACTGTGTTTTCACTTCATTATTACCCCCTATGGGGATGTGGGGCCCATGGCTAAGATGACTTCCACAAGGCCTACAGATTCCAGACACGCACTAAAGTCCATTGTAGAGTAGGTGAAAATAAGTATTCTGCAGAGTCCAAAGTCATATGTACTGCTTTTGGGTCATACAGAACTGTCATATTTCTCTGAGCCAGCCATGACCAGACCCAGGATGAGGGTTGACCTCAGCTGGATGGATTGATAACCTTTCTTCCACAAGCTAGGGCCTCCTCTCCACAAAGAAGAAGATGGGTGGGGCTACAGGCTCATCAATTAGCAGATGTCACTGGCTGCCTGGCACCAGGCTGCACCAAGAAGGAAAGAGTTGGGTTTCAGAGGCCATGTGGCCAGAGAAACTGGACGACTCCATTTTGAACAAACCCAGAGGCTGGACAAGAAGGAGGGAGCAGGGTCAGGGAAGTGAAGTGTCGCTGTTTGATAGGACCAACAGAGACTTTCTGCCAGCCCCCTACTCAACTTTTAAAAAGTACTTGCACAGGAAGAGAAGCTCTCTCTGGGGTGTGGTCTGTGGTGGCGAAAGGTGCTGGAGCCTGGTGTAATGGGCAGTTGGAAGGAGGACACCCCTGACTGCCCCCCAGGCCCCTAACAGCACCAGAAGAAGAGCCCAGGACCGGCGCGCAGAAGGAGAGGCCTCTGCACAGGGAGAAGAGAGGCGCAGGAGGAGAGCCAGGCGAAAGGCTGGCTCAGGGAGCCAGGGCAGACCGCTCCCTGCAGAATGCACCCTCTTGGAGACCCGGAGGGTGAAGGAGAGTGCTCCCGGTGGCTGGGGGGTACCGCCAGGAGCAAGAAGACATGAAAATGGGGCAGATCGGACCTCCAGGGGCTGAGATATGGCCCCCAGAAGGTGAGCAACCTATGACTTGTGGCCCCCTGATGGCGAAGCGCGAGAGGCTCCGCCGCCGGTCTAGAAAAGGCCCCCGGGGTGGGTCAGGTCCCGGGGACTGCCCTCCAACGTGGAGAGCCTGCGGAGGTCCCGGGTGGGACCGGGGCCCCAGACAAGGAAGGAGGAGCCAGGGGCCCAGGTGGGACCGGGCCCCCGACCAAAGCGTGGAGCAGCCGGGTGTGGGCTCCCCGCGTCGCATACCCTTACCCAGAGTCAGGGTAGGACCGGGCCCCCCCACCGAGGCCCCAGAAAGCGGCAGGAGCTTAAAGCACCCCATGATGCCTTGCAAGGCATGAGGAATGGATTGTTTTTGGCGTTTTGGTGCCCCCCAGAGGAGATGGGTCACCCTTGAGTGTGAAAAGGTGCTGGAGGGAGCTGCTGGAGCAGCGCAGTCTCGCCCCCAGCACAAAGCCAAGTCCCACCCTAAGTTTCTTGAGGATTTAAAAAGAATAACCCCTCAACTCTCAGCGAAGATTGCATCACCTCCTAGGCTGGAACTTTTGCTCTACAGCTGGGGGTTCATTGAGAAGTGCATCAAAGATTGAAGGGCTGAGTTGGAGATGTCTCGAGAAGGGCATCCCCTGGAGGAGAAATGGCGTAATTGCACTGAAATGCATTTATTAATGGTTATTTCTTTTAGAGGGACTGATGTTCAATGTGAAGTACTGGTGTAAGGTGATGTCACAAGCAAAGTGGATTTAAGTGGCTAGACACTCCTGCTAGGGTGTCTGACGGTATTTACAACTTAATCCTGTGATCATCTGTGATCATCTGTGATGCCTTTAGGGGCTGCAATTGCAATGCATTTTTAATGATGTCCAAATGTGCTGAGTACTGTCATTCAAAAGTGTGCGCAAACATGTAGTCTTGCTGCTGCGCTTAGGTGAAGACCCCAGACTGTTAGCCCTTAAGATGTAGAGGGGTATACTTTAGGGTCAGTAGGAGATGCTTGGTCAGGGTCATGTGTCACCAAGGCAGGTGTATCCCTGTTTAATGCTTGTTGAGGTAATGGGAGGGGGATGCCACTGGGATGGTGCCAGTGCGCAGTGCCCTTGCTCCAGGATAGGTTCAACTAATTGCATTGAGGGCAAGATGATGTGCATACATGGGAGTGGTGGTACTAGACCCCACCCCCCCCCCCCCCCCCCATGCGGGAGGGGTGGAGATGTTATGCAATGTCACAAAGTAATTCCAACAGCTTATGTATATTTGTAAATTAGTGAATAGTATTGAGTGGTGTGTGCGTTTAATAAATGTACTCTTACTTTTATAAAGCAAAGTACAGACTGGGCAATCAATTATTGAGTGTTATTTTTGCGCACCTGCAAATGGCGATTACTAGCCCACACCACCTCCCTTGAGTAAGCCTCAGACTGCTCTGCAACACTACCCTCTGAGAGTCAGGTGCTGCCCTAGGGTGTTTGGTTCCCAGTGAAGGACAAATGTGTCATGTTATTTGTGCAGGCCTCATAGATGCTGCCTCGTTTTCCAACAGCCACCCTTAGGGGCCCTGCACCCTGACACCCACACACTGCCTTTGCAGACTGAGTGTCCTGGTGCAGAACTAAACAAAGAGTTGACATGGCACACATCCCTGTGTACCATGTCCACAAACCCACTGCCCTGGCATACATCAGTCACCCCTCTAGCTGGGTGCCCTATGCCAGTGGTGTGGGCACAGGTGCATGAGCCCTGTGCCCCTACAATACCCAGGACCATTCCTTGGCACTATAAGTGCAGTGATACCATTAAGAGTATATGGTGCTGGGAGGTTGTCATTACAAACTGCAAAGCACCATAGTGGCTACACTGAAGACTGACAAGTTTGATATCAAACTTCTCAGCACATTAAATCCCCACTGATGCCAGTGTGGGATTCAATGAAAAATGCACTACAAAGGGCATCTTAGAGATGCCCCCTGAAACCTAACCTACAATCCACGTCTGGTCTGAGAGGCTGCCTAGGCTGCCACACAGCAGACATGTTGCTGGACCCCTGGGTGGAGAGCCCCCCGCTCTCCTGGGCCTGCAACAATGCACATCCTGGGCGAGGTGCTAGGTCTCCTCCCCCAGGATCGACAGGGGGAAGCTTCAAAGGCATGCCAGGCCACTTGCTGTACTCAGCAACTGCCCCCCACCGGTTCTAACCCCCACTCTGGTGGGAAGACTGGCGGGAAATCCTACGTCAGAAAGGGGGGTGTGCCAGCCTATGCCAACCCCACCCCTTAGGTGGGAGAGGCGAGATAAAGCACAACTCCGGGCCCCGGCCATCTTGAAGATGGGGAGCCCTGCCCAGTCAGAGATAGGCTCCTTCCACCCTCCCACAGGAAAGGAGCAGGATAGGGGGTGTACTCACCCCAGGACTGGGACCTATTGGTCCCTGCCCTTCCCCTACCTGTAACGCCCCTAAAATTAGTATTTAGGGGCACCCTGAACCTACCTTCCTCAGATCCCGATTTCGAAACAAGAAGGAAGATCAAGAAGAAGAAGACCTGCCGTGCAGCTGCTAACAAGAGGACGACACCAACTGACTTGGCCCCAGCCCTACCGCCTGTCGATCCTTGAACCTGCTCCTGCTAAATCCCAGCGTCTCCTGCGGACAGCAACCTCAAGAACCGCGGAGGACCTGCCTGCCTTGCACCTCTTAGAGACTGGGACTCCCACGAGCAGTGACTCTGCTCAAACAACAATACCCCTGGTGCCAGCCAGGAACCGCAAATCCAGCTCACTCTGCACCCGCCGAGCCCGGCCTGTGCCCGAGTGGACAAAGACCCTGAGGACATCCCCCTTGGCGGTTCTGACTTGTAATTCAGTGCCCAAGGACCCTCCTCGACGACCCAGACGATGCCTGCAGACTCAGAACCAGGGACCACCCCAACCGCGACAAGCAGAGGGTAAGATTTCCCGATGCCAAAAGACACCCCTGCACCCGGCCCCCCCGACCTCCTGTGCCCAACTCTGGGGTGCCTACCTACCCTCCAAAATCCCAACTGTTGGTTGCTCCAGAAGATCCTCCGTCCCCAAGTCTGCAGTCTTTGTTCTCTTTTCAAGATCTCCATTGAATAACATTGCGCGCCCGACGGCTCAAAAGCAACCTGCACCCAGCCGCCGAGTGCCTCTGGCAGTGCAACCTTTGTCCTATCCTACTTTCCCAGCAGCCACCAACCAAAGGCCCCCTGCCTCTCATTGGATAACATTGGGCCTAACTACCTCTGCACCTGGCTGCCCCTGTGCCGCTGAGGGTGTACCGACTGTACCTACCTGACCCTGGGAGACCCCTGAGTCTATGCCCAGAACCTTAACTCTGCCAGTGGAGTACTTACCTAAAAGCTGATAACTCACTTTTCTTCCATAGGCTAACATTGACTGGTTTCACTTGGAAATTCTTTTAAGTGTGGAGTTTTGGAACTTTCAAATATTCACCTAAAATCAGCCAAAAAACGAATTCCGATTTACCCACCAGTTATCAGGAGAGACCTCAGTGCTGTACCTTTTAGCCCAGCACAAACCCTGAAAAGTAATTTTAACCGTACTTACCAGTAACTTGCATTGTCTTCCATAGGAAACCATTAACTGTTTATCTGTGGAATTTCTTCTAAGTGTCGATTTTTGCAAACTACAAATATTCTTTCAAAATCGTACCAACTACCAAATCGTAATTACTTACCTGTTTTAGATAGAGGTCCCAGTACTGAACCTAGGAGTCCAGTACTGGATTAAAGAAGTAACATGAACATACTTTACCTGCAAAGTGAATTTTCTTCCAAAGGAAACCATTGACTGTTTTTTTGTGAAATTTCTTCTGTCGATTTTTGTAAACTACAAATATTCTTTTAAAATTGTACCAACTACCAAAACGTAATTACTTACCTGTTTTATATAGATGCCCCAGTGCTGAACCTAGGAGTCCAGTACTGTATTACAAAAGTAACATGAACATACTTTACCTGCAAATGGAATTTCCTTCCATAGGACAACATTAGTAATTCAGCTAAGAAAAGTTTCTAAGTGCCAACTTTTAAAATTCAATAATATTCCTTAAAAATCACTACTGTAACCAAAAAGCTTTTACTTAACTGTTTACAGTACATGTCCCGGAACTGAGTCTAGGATCCAGTCCTGTGGTCAGAAAAGTAATCTACAAAGTAACTAATTGCATTTAACTATAAATTCCCATTGAGCTCAATGTTGCATTATGTTTGAAAATGTGTTGCCTATTGCAACAAACTGTAACTATTGCATTAAAAAAGTCTATTGCCTATTTGAAAAGTATTTAACTAAAGTATTCTATTCTGAGAAAATATATTTTGATACCTTGTTGGTTCTAAAATAAAACAACTATATCTTTTGATACAGAATAATTGGCCTAGAGTTCAGTTCTTGAGTGTGTGAGGCCATTTGCTGAGTGAGTGGGTACAACAAACGCTTTATACTGTCCTCTAATACTGCGTTACTGCTCGACCAAGCTACCACTTTAGAGAGTAAGGTTATATCTAACTTTAGCGTCTGCCAAACCTCCGTGGACTGGGGACTGGGGACTCTATACACACTGTACCTTACTTTGGTGCAGTATATACAGAGCCACTTTTCTACATATAAGAAAAGTAAAAGCAACATTTTGGTCATACATGTATGAACAGTCTTCCATTTTTGTGCAGCGGTCTTCTTATTGTGACAATGCTGACACGTCCTTGAAAGTTTTTCTTTTAACCCTCATCACTCTGATTCCCCCAAAGTTCAAGTGGAAGGAGCTTGCCATGGAACATCCTATTCCATTTGAAGGATGATCTCAGGAATGGCTTATGCCATTATCCTTAGACTCAATATTTCAAAATGGGCTAAGCTAAAATGGATTAGAGATACCATTACACATGCTGTATTTAAGTTATTGGAATAGTGTTTCCATAGAGAAGGAATTCCAGGTTCTATTACATCAGATAATGGTGTTCATATTACTTTCCAAAAACTATATTTTTCAAGAGACTTGGTCTTAAGTGTAGATGCGATTTATCCGAGATAATTTACAGGTTCATGGTTGAATGTGCATTCATCTTTGAAGTCTGTTTTATATGTTCAACATGTTGGTAGACTAATTTGGTCATATAATTTCTTGACACAGAAACAGGCTTTACTCCATTCTAGTTGCTAAAGGGAAGAAAACCAAGTACAGGTT
Organism: Lissotriton vulgaris; assembly: GCF_964263255.1. Taxonomy (NCBI): domain Eukaryota; kingdom Metazoa; phylum Chordata; class Amphibia; order Caudata; family Salamandridae; genus Lissotriton; species Lissotriton vulgaris. Next base: position 1,719,293,548 of record NC_141693.1, on the reverse strand, counting down.
TCAATCCAGAATGGCCTACTGGAACATTCAAGTTGATTTCTCTCTAAGGTATTTAAGGAAGGGTAATGTGAGCATTAACCAGAAAAAATAAACATTGAGAAATATTCTACAGCTCATCTTGTTGTAAATGCTCAAATCCGTGTTGGTAACCTTATTCAGGTAAAAAAAGAAATTTTGTGTGGAAGTGAAATTCCAAATTCTTGAAAACGTTCCAGATGGTTAACGTGGCAAGTCCTCTATTTTGCTAAAAAAAAGCGACAAAGGTATTACCAACTATAAGGGAATTTCATAAGAAAAACGTTCTCATGATGATGAGGATGCACCTGGTTATGTTCTCACTAAGTATTCTACTTTAAAGGAAACTTACGTGTCTAGTTCTTCTTCAAAAGTAGTGTAATCTGATACTACCCGTGGGGTGCCCGAAGTTAACTCTTCAGTTAAATAAAGCTTCTTGGATTATTTTTTTAAACCAGTTATTAAGTCAGGGTTCTTTGTAGTCCATCCATAATTTACGCAGTCCGTAACCTAGGCCCAATGTACTTTGTCCGCTGTGGACGCAGTGAACCCATTTATTCTTGCAACCCAAAATGGCACCTCAACCATAAGCCCACAGGTGGATGTATCAGAGATGATGTTAAACCTCAGTTTCAGGAGACAATGCATCCGCGTGAATTGGTCTAAATCAGAAATGACCAGCAAAATCAATATGAAACCAGACAGTATCGCCAAATAGCAATCTTCAAGGGTTCTCTGGCTCACCCCCAAATTCAAGGATTTAAATACAGTTTTCTTGCCTAGGAGAGTATGCATTTATCAATATCATAATGGAATGAGCAAAAATATATACTCTTCAGCAAGTCAGAACACATCAAATTAGCGCCTCATATTACCTTACCACCTAAGCACTATCCCGGTCCATAATTATTGATTGTGCTCCCTGTATGCTAATGTCATCAGCAAACAGCAGAGAAAACTACTTACAAAAATGACAGTGAACTATAGTGAATACATGCAGTAGAAATAATAAGCTGTGAAAGTGTAGGGTGAGACATCCAGGTTGAACCAGATGACATAGAGGCAAAGCTGAGGTCTAAATGGCATAAGCCAGGAAAAGGCCCTTTAACATATCACTGTAAACTCTTTTCAAAAGCAATAGCAACAGAAACGTGTACCCATGTAAATTCTAGTGTAGATTCATATTCTGCATGTTGTTAATATAGGCTAAGAACCCGCCATAGTGGGCTTTACCACCTTTAAGGACCTGCTCCAGTGTTAAACCAGAGAGAGGGGCTTTAATGGCTTGTTGAGCACACTACGGAGGACTCTAAGGCTATTAGAACATTCTGCCCTTTAGTAAAACAAAGACCTCACGTAGCTCGAGGAGGTTGTAATCCACTGGGCTTCTTGAGGCCTTTGTTCACAGCTGTTGCTGTGAAACGACATTGGAATGTTGATACTTCAGGCTTCTACAGCCATTAGAAGCCCGGAGCCCTCCACTGTTTTCAATGAAGCGCTCAACAATCTAGTGTTCAAATTATGAATACATTAATAAATGCACAAAAACTCTGCACTGTAAAGAAACTTGTAACAGACGGACTTGGTTTCTAATTTTAATGATACGAGGAGACAAGTCTCTGAGGGCTAATCGGCCGACCATTACCCCAGACTCCATGATTTCCACATTTTTAATGGTATACTGGATGTTGTTTGCCAGATTCCCGCTATTTTAATGCTAATATGTCTGCAGTTTGAAGTTCCACCTTTTACCCCTGATGCACACCCTCTTTCTCTGCCTCTTGTCTCTTCTTATCTTCTCTCTCCTGATTGTGCCTTTCCTTCATCTTATTGTGCACATCTGTTTGTATTGTGTTCATCTCACTCTTGTTTTATAGTACACATATTTCTCTCTGTATTGTGCCACTGGATTCAAGCTAGCCTGGCTGAAGAAAGGTGACATACCCTGAAACCGGACTGAGGACGCTTGTTTCCGGTCTAGGGAGGACCTGGCCTGGCAGTTTGGTCTGGACTTTTCCCATGGGGCACAGGGTCAAGACTGATTTGCATATGGTTGGGTCCAAACTGAGGTGGCTTAGTGGGAAAAAGAACTATGGATTTAACCCAGATCTTTTGACTGGGGGAGAATGTTTGCATTGTCAGCATTCCGTCCATCATTTGTTTGCTGTAACACTTTTTGCCCTAAGTGGAATGGGTATGCCCAGACGTGGGTCCCTTGCTCACTGTGCCACTGGATTCAAGCTAGCCTGGCTGTAGAAGGGTGGCATACCCTGAAACCGGTCCCAGTATGCTTGTTTCCGGTCCAGGGAGGACCTGGCCGGGCAGTTCGGTCTGGACTGTTCCCATGGGGCACAGGGTCAAGACTGATTTGCATATGGCTGGGTCCAAACTGGGGCGGCGTAGCGGGCAAAAGAACAATTTATTTATTTATTTATTTATTTAGTGTCACTTTTATAGCACGCAGCTACCCCATCGGGGTGTCCCGGCGCTCCAGCGGATGAAATGATTCTTACCCCATAAGGATTTAGCAAAAGAGATGGGTTTTCAAAGCTCTACGGAAGGGGAGTTCCTCCTGAAGTGATCGAATCGACTGCGGAAGTTTATTCCAATGGGATGCAGCACAGATTTGGGAGGTTTTTCCTCCTGATCGCGTCTTTTTAAATCTCGGGATAGTGAGAAGATTTTTGGAACCTGATCGCAGAGATCTGATGTTTTTGTATGAGCGGAGGCAGGTAAAAAGATATGCCGAGCCCTTCCCTTTAATTGCCCTATGGGCCACTAAAAGTGCCTTGAATTCAGCCCGTTTCTGTATAGGTAGCCAATGGAGAGAGCGGCGATGAGGGGAAATATGTTCTCGAAGAGAAATCCCGCATACTAATCGGACTGCGGCATTTTGTACAATTTGAAGCCGATGGCAGAGGCCTGCGGCAAGTCCAACATACAGGCCATTGGCGTAATCCAAGTGCGATGTGATTAATGCTTGGACTATTGTTCTCCTTGTATTGCTGGGTAGGAAGTTAATGAGTTTTTTTACCATCCTTATTTTAGAGAAACAGGCGGCAGATACAGTTTGAACTTGGGTGTGAATAGAGAGAGCAGAGTCCCATCTGACTCCGAGATTCTTTACAGATTCTTTGGGGGTGGGAGGTGAGCTTAAATCATGTGGCAACCACAGGTTGGAATCCAGCGGGGATGATTGGTGGAAAAAAATAACCTCTTTCTTTCCCGCGTTCAATCGAAGACAGTTGTTATCCATCCAACATGCAACTTTACGCAAGCAGTCTTTTAATGGATCAAATGTGGTGTCTGAGATGTCTTCATATGAAAAGAGCAGTTGGATGTCATCCGCGTATGATGTAGCTTTGATTCCCAACTGGGCAATCAACTCGGCCAAAGGGGAAAAATAAACATTAAAAAGAAGGGGACTCAAGGAAGAGCCCTGAGGGACTCCCCATTTGAGCGGGCGACTATCTGAGGTGAAAGGGGGGGTAAACACTGCCTGGGTACGATTGGACAAGATGGGTGACACCCATTTCAAGGCCTGGCCTTGGATGCCTATCGAGTGGAGACGGTTGAGGAGAACAGGGTGAGAGACTGTGTCGAATGCTGCTGATAAATCCAGCAGCACAAACACCGCCCTCGCCCCTGTATCTAATTTCCATCGAACCGCGTCCGCCATCTTGATCAGTGCCGATTCTGTACTGTGGCCCTGTCTAAATCCATGCTGGGAATTATGGAGTAACCCTTGAGTTTCCTGGAAATTCGCTAACTGCTGTTGTACCAGTTTTTCTAGTACCTTTGCTGGTAACAAAGAAATGGGCCTATAATTGGCTGGCTCATTAGGATCAGCGTCAGCCTTTTTCAGAATAGGAATAATACATGCGTGTTTCCACGAGTCCGGAAAGACGCCGGTACTCAAGGAGTCATTCCAAATACTATTCAGAGCTGGGTTGAGTATTGGGGCAAGGGCTTTGTACTGTTTGGCCGGCCAGGGGTCTGTTTGCGAGCCTGATCTACAACTGGAGAGTTCATCCAGTGATCGATCAAGGGGAATCTTGTCGAACTCTGAGAAGATCTGAGAAGGAAGTGGACGGGGTTGTGAAAGGGCTATGGGGTCATCCGCAGTATTAGTAAGATTTTTACAGGGGAAAGAATCGTAGATAGTAGCTATTTTCTCCTCAAAAAAGTCTGACAAACGATTACAAAGTGATTGAGATACCTGTGACTGACGTTTGAGGGCTGAGGGATTTGTAAAGGATCTGACAGTATTAAAAATTTCCCTGGCAGAGCCTTGGGCATTATTGATTTTCTCCTCTAGATAAGCTCTTTTGTGTTCTAAAATCCTTTTCCTGTAATTTCTCAAGGCAGATTTATATTCCAGTTTACTGTCCATGGAGTATGAGAGTCTCCAATGTCTCACCAGAGATTTACAAGCAGACTTACATTTTCGAAGTTCGTCGGAATACCATGGTGAGGAAGGGACAGAACGATATGTTTTGATCGGCCTGATTGGAGCAATTGAATCTATAGCCGAAGTAATCCAGCCGTTAAAATTAATCAGCCTGGAGTCTAAATCGGTAGCCTCGCTGGGGCTCTGCGAAGCCAATTGCACTCTTAAGCTTTCTGGACAAATCTTGCTCCAGTTACGTCCCAATGTTTTAGCTAAAACTTGAAGTCTTACTTGTTGGGGTAACAAAATCGAGAAGGGGACAAAATAATGATCAGACCAGATCACCGGATAAGGAACATCTGTAGTAAGACCAGCATGATTGGAGCATATCAGGTCAAGGGTATGACCCGCTTTATGTGTAGGAGAAGAAATCAATGGATTTAATCCGCCAGCAGACAGTGTGTTCAGAAAATTAGTGCTTATTGGATCGAGTACATCTTCCACATGGAGATTAAAGTCACCAAGTAAGGTGAAATTAGCATATCGAAGACTAGCCTGGAGAATATAGTCCAGGAAGTCTGGAAGGAATGCAGTTTTAGATTTAGGGGGACGGTAGACTAGTAACCCTGTGAAAGTAGAATTAGCAGCTAGTTGAATGGAAAAAGGAAGAGCTTCTTTGGCTTCTATCTGTATATAAGGAAAGGAAGCAAAAGTCCAAGAGGATCTATAAACGATAGCAACTCCTCCACCTTGTGTAGAAGTTTGTCTATTAGCACAAAAAATATGATACTCAGGAGGAATAGCCAGAGACAAGGCGGGATTTGTTTAATCCCCTAACCAAGTCTCTGTTAAAAAGAGAATATCCCAATTGTTGTCCATAAGGGATTGAGCTATGTCCAACGAGTGTTTGATAAGAGATCGACAATTAATAAGGGCTGCCTTGATGGTAGTATTTTTATGACAAGTTAGAGGGCATTGAAAGAAGGTTTGAGGCGGGAAGAAAGTCCTCAAAGTGCTATCTCTATGGTCAGCTTTACAGGGAATGCACGGAAAAGAGCGAGTGGTAAGGGCAGAGGGAATGTTATGAAAATAGTCGCAATGGTGTGCCCTTAAATTAAGTAAAGTACTCCTGTCATACCTTAATGAGGAATGTATAACAGACTCAGCATGGAGTCTGGCCGCGGACGGGCGCAGACGGGCAGGACTCTGGCACGACTCCGGCACAGATCCGGCGCGACCGCAAAGCGCGTCCGCTGCGCGGAGTCATGCCTCTCCCTTTTATAGTGTCCGTCAGGGTGCGTGGAGACGCTTCCCCACACAAAGATGGCCGCTACAGATTTCGCCCCGCCCAGGAACCTGCTGTCTCAGCCCTGAAAAGGCTGGTGCAAGTCCGGGACTCCGAGTGCCACAAGAAAGGATCAAGGGGTACAACGCTTTCCAATCAGCTGTGGACCAGATGGAATGGTAGTGGCGCTGCTATCAGCGTATGAGGTATCAACGTTGCAGTAATTAAAATAATGCAGAGTGTCAGGTAAGGGTAGTGCTGAATTATTAAAATGCAATAAGGCAGGCAACAAATTAAAATAAACAACACAACACAGCCTCCCGGCTTCCGCCTCTGGAGGAGATAACAATCACGCACAATGGATTTAACCCAGATCTTTTGACTGGGGGAGAATGTTTGCATTGTCAGCATTCCGTCCATCATTTGTTTGCTCTAACACTTTTACCCTTAAGTGGAATGGGTATGCCCAGGCGTGGGTCCCTTGCTCACTGTGCCACTGGATTCAAGCTAGCCTGGCTGAAGAAGGGTGACATACCCTGAAACCGGTCCCAGGATGCTTGTTTCCGGTCCATGGATGACCTGGCCTGGCAGTTCGGTCTGGACTGCTCCCATGGGGCACAGGATCAAGACTGATTTGCATATGGGTGGGTCCTAACTGAGGTGGCATAGTGGGCAAAAGAATGATGGATTTAACCCAGATCTTTTGACTAGGGAGAATGTTTGCATTGTCAGCATTTCGTCCATTATTTGTTTGCTGTAAGATTATTTTGGGACTCCTGCATTATAATCTGTTGTAAAGCGCTCCAATGCCCTCAGGTCTGGCCTGCACTATATAAAACTCCTTAAATAAATAAAAATAAAATAAAATTTTAAAAGCTGCGCTGTCTGGTAGGCTTTGACTAAGAAGGTATTGTGAGAAGGAAATGGCATTGTAGGTAGGGTACGTTAGAAAACAAATCAGTGCTTTCACCTGCTCCAGTGTGTGCTGAAGTCACGTTGGAAAATGCCATATGCCATTGAGAGGAATCAGTAAGGCACAATTGGTAGCAGCTTCCAGAATAGTGATATCATTGTTACCATTCCAACAAACTTTATTTCGGTCGAAATGGACCATAAAAAGTAGGTGATACAAACATTAATATAATTATGTATATAATTGTACTGATGTGGGACGCATCTGCCGTAGGTGCAGCAGGTGCAGTGGCACCAGGGCTCAGAGGCCTGTGGGGCCCACCGAACCCTGAGTATTGCTGTATTTCACATTTCAAACAACAGCCAGGAGGACCATTTCCTGTCTTAGACAAGAGCTGATGGCTCACTGGCTACAGATGTTGATATTGGACTATGTACGCAAAGTCCGATGCACACAACAGAGTATTGTAATATGATTGATCACAAACACGTAGCAAGGATGGAGTCGTACAAACGTGTTCTTATTGTGTCGTTTTATTGGAAATCAATAGTTAGAACATGAGACCAGCCTATATTGGACTATGTGTCATTCACAGTGAGGGCAAATATAGACTGGATGCTCTGCTCACGTTAAGTGTATTTAATTAGCAGGGTGACTCCCCTCCAATCCACATGTCTGTCCTTTTGTTGAAATGTTGTTTGTGCTAATGCTCTTTTGTTTTGTGCTACCTTCTATAGCATGTATTAAAATGACCATCCCGTGTAAGGAAGATGTCCACTCCTGCATAACTAGCAATAACCAAGTGTAGGCCTTGTAGAATGTTCCTTTGTTTGATGGCAGCTTGGCTGTTTTGAGACACACTGAACTCACTTGATGGCCCCTTTAACATCATGGCATCTCCTACGTGGCTATGCAATCCACGTATATAGCACCCATGCTTGCCTTTGTGTGCATGGACTTTTCACAAACCTTTATGGCTTCTGCCAGTCAAGAACCACCTGAAACATGATCCCTTTGCAGGATACGTTGCATGTATGTAGATACTCCACATACACATATATATTTAGAAAACACAATTAAATGACCCCAAGTAGGTGGCCAGTTCAATGGAGTGGGCAGGCACCACCTCTAGACTTCACAACGAATCCTGGCTGTGCCATTTTACCTAATTATGCTAGGTATAAACACTGAATTATAAACCCAGGCAGAACTCACAATAGAATGAAATTTCCCTCAAAATGTAGCTCCTTTGTCTTTGCATCTGAATCACTGTAACCCCAGTTCAGTGGTCCGTCAGGAAACTGCAATCAGGAGAATATGGAGGCCATTCACAAAGGTAAAAATACAAGTGTATATTTACTCACGTGTATACGGGTGTAACAGGGAGAGTCTGGAATGGAAAAAGGTTCAAAAGGAGGAGCAACAGTTTCTGTTTAAACACAGATTTCCACACAAATTAATTATGTCATAGCTTTCTTTGCACACACTTGAACTCTTGGAGTCAAAGCGCATTCACTGTAATAGGAGTAAAACATATGTCTTACAAAAGGTATTGTCGGAAAGAAATTTCATTATGGGTAGGGTATGTTAGTAAATAAAACAATGTTTCTGTCTCTCTTTCTCTCCCTCTGTCTGCCCCCCTCTCACAATGGTGCCCTTTGTCCACGTTGTATCAAAAAATGTGTCTTATTGTGGAAAATTACTGATGCAAAAATGTTCACAAGGAATTGTTGCCATCTGTTACATAATAGCTGTAAAACAGTGGGAAATGATGAGCTATTTAAAAGGAAAGTGCCTGCAATTTTTTTTCACATTTTATTAGTTGAGGGTGCAGCATTAACTGCTATGGCATTTATATCATTCACGTTTTTTTCGGTTTCAGTCATTTATTTTTACTACCAATTTGCCATGCTGGCTTCCTATAAATCTAATATTATTGCACATATGAACATACTGCTTTGTTAAAGGATGTGTTTTTCTTGCAGGGTTATCAAACTCTGTAATCTAGGTTCCCGGTAGAGGTGGAATTGTGCATGTTTGCTAGTTTTTTAACCTTTTAATAGGTCAAATAACATTTAAATGTTTGTTAGGTAGTTACATAACATACATACCAGAGAAGATACACCTATTTTGACTTGTACCTGCTTTGGGCATCTATTTATTTACATACTATTGCCTTACCTTCTCAGATGTGCCTGTAAAAATGCACCTTTTGTCCTGAAATGCGACACTGTACTGATTTTTTTACATTCGCTACCCATCATTTTTGTCCATGACAGGCGATCACTCTGGTTCTTTGAGGAAGACCGTTTCACTGAAGAAGTTGATAATTTCATTAAACACAGCTTATGAATGAATCATCGTACTTTTGTTAGCTTGCTTGTTTGATTTTTCTTTTATTTCGTTTTTTTATTTTTGTGCTTTGAATTCTTTTACTGTAAGAAGTGTTGTAAATGCTATCTATATTGCCGTGTGTATGTTAACTTTTATACACTACCTGATTTTAGACTGTTATTCTCTCAAATGTTACCATCTTTCAGAAATAGAGCTCCAGCTACCTTACTGAATATCTTACGTCCTCAGTACCTCGTGTGTAGCTTTCATTTGTATACTTCTACCTCCGAAGCCGCTGTTGTCTGGATCTTAATCCGTGGGTTGGTACTCTTGGGTTCTTCATTACCTCAGTTCCTTTCTCTCATATGTCACATCGCTTTATATTGGGCTGCAATGCTTCCTGGGTTCTGTTTGTTTCTGGTCACATGTGTGGAGCGCCCTCTTGTGGTGATTGGACGCACTGCTAACCCAGCGGTGGTAGCCATGGTGATGTTTTTAATGGGCGCAAGTGGAAAAACAAAGACAGCACAGCTGTTCTTGAACACCGCTGGAGTCTCCAGGGCCCCAGCGCCTCGATGTCTTGAAAGCTAGCCAGCTTTTATGATGTAAAATATAAGTGTAGGGCACATAGGAAAATATTGAGAATGAATGACGATGTTAAACAGTTCTACTGACGCCCAAACAGTAAAGAACGGGATCCCGGTCGGTAGGTTTTCATGCCTGATGCACTTGTCAATATATACTCGCCAATATCATGTGAGCACAATGAGTTCGGATTGTGTGCTTCAGAGCAGCCTATCCCGTCCGCATAACGATGACTCACCAGAAATTCTGTCACATGACCTCAGCCCCATCATAATATCATTGGAAATCCCATTACATGGCATCTAAAGGAGCTTGGGGGAAATGTTAACGTGGCTTTAAGCCAAGATGACATAATGGGTAATAAAATGCGTGACATAAAAGAAGGCTTCAGAGCACTGTGCAAGTCACTAATACATGTCTTTACCAACTAGCATACCAGTACAGTGCAGCATTGTCAGTCAGTAACTCCAGCAGCTGCTGCAACAGATACATTTCTAGGCACGAGTGGTGGCTGGTGATCCCTGAGATTGGTGGGCTAATACATGCCACGGGTGCACCTCATTGTTTTCAAAATGTGCCTTGGGTACCCTCACACAAAATGTACCCATACACTTACACTCACTGTTTCTCACAAACATTTTCACAATCACAGGCCATCACTCACAACTACTGGTGTACAGGGGCTCTGATTTGAACTCTTGGAGTACAGGTGTGCTGCTTTAATAGTGAAGCAGGCGCAGTTGCACTGGAGCCTGTGTGCTCTGGTGCAACTGCACCTGCTGCACCTTTGACAGAGGCACCCCTGACTCAATCCTACTCTCTCTCACAATCTACCCCTCACTCACTCATTGTAACTCACTCACACTGCTTTACTTAATCTCTTGCTTTCACTTATTCAAACTCACTCTCATTCGATTCTCATTCTTTCATTCTCAATGACACTCTCAAATACATTAAACTAACACGCACTCTCACTCAATCTCATTCGCTCTCACAAACACACTTTCAAACACACATTCTTGGAGAAACAGTGCTTACTTATTTTGGGGCATATTAGCAAGGAGATGCGATAATCATCGCAAATCTCGCTTAGCGCGATTTGCATTATCGCAGTCTATCGCTGGATTTCTGCTCAGGATTAGCAGAGTATTATCAATGCTCTACACCGAGGCGATGTGAAATCCAGCGATAGAGGGTTGGAAGCTACATTAGCATGCGAAAAACAGCGATAATTATCCTGCAAGACCGAAAATGTTGATAATAGGCAGGTGTGGACCTAGCATTTCAATCCTCCTCCCATGTTACAGATAGCTAAGTATACATTTTAGCTTGAGTCAACATCCAGCGTTAACGGGGCCTTGGCGCAACTTTAAAAATGGCTTTGTGGGTCTGGGGCATCCTTATAAATATAGCGAAGCTGTGTTTGCGAGGTTATCCCATGATGTTATGTGGGAAATGCCTACTTTGCATGTCATTAGCGATATTGATCCCTAACAGGCAAAGTAGCAAGGAAATACACGCTAACGCTTGTTAGCGTGTCCTTGTTAATAGGGTGATAACCAAATCGGCGCTTTTTCGGAGCTATGTGCCGAAAAAGTGGTGATATCTCCCTTGATGATATGCCCCCGTGTTTCGAACCTTTCTGTCTTTGTTGTCAACTGTGATGCTCAGTGGCAGCAGCAGAGCAGGCATCTGGCGCTGGACATTGAAATCAGCAAGGCACAGGGCCGGACTGGCCGTAGCGGGCAACAGGTGTTCCCCCGGGAGGCTGGAAGGGTGGACACTGGTTTTGGAGCAGTTTGGGTCGGTTTTCTCGCTGGGGGCCGATTTTGCAATGATGCTGCAATATCGGCCCCCAGTAACAAAGGGAGGAGGGGGGTGGCCAGTCTGACAAAATTGCCGGGGCTGCTGTGGGTTCCCAGTCCGGCCCTGGCACAGCATGATTCCTAATGAGGAGACAGACAGAGCAGCAGGGCCTGGTTTGAGATAAAGACCCACCTCAAGCCCTTTCCCAGCTTCTTGATAGTACTGGAAGCACAGTCCTATCAGACGTTGAGACAGTGCTGGTGATCCTGCCCGTGCTGCTCTGCGTGGCTTCTTGTTGACTGCAGGGGTTTACTGGTGTGCACCCTGACAGCCCCATTTTATCAGATATACAGTGTTGCCAGAGGCGTGTGCAGTATGTCTGGTAAATAAAAAGGATTGTGCCTGTGTGATCGGATCATAGTTGAACTACCCCCCTCACATGCAAGATCCAAACTCCATCCACAGATTGCTTTGCTTTTACACACCACTCTGTAGCTGGATCGTCACTCCGCACTGCAGAGTTCTAGTACACACAAAAGCCATGTTTGCATGACCACTGCTAAATTAAAGTATGACAAGCTCCATGACTTATGTGGTGGGGCACAGGTGGCACTACTTCCAGGGGGTTCTCTTTCTGCTCAGGGAGCTGGCTTTGGCCCCTTAACAGATTCAATCCACAGAGTTCCCAAAAGTACTAGAATAGCTTCAATAAATCTGCAAAATGCAGTTTTGTTGAAAAGCGGTGGCCATCGACTAAATCAGCAGTATTGGAAAGAACTCGCCGGCCACTTTCACAATGGTTATGTTAAATACCGAAGCCGGGTAGAAATAGACTGCCCACCAGCAGGGCACAGCCAAAATCTGTTGGAAATGATATTTTGGACCTTGATCTGGCTGCCCTGGCCTAATTTAGCTCTTGAGTTTTGAGCTCATGCAGCCGCTTTAGCTTATGACTAAGTCATCTGGTACTAGATCACAATGACATGTATCATTTCACCTAAACTATCTATTTACCCATCTATGGGCTGGATGTTCAAAGCATGTTGATGGTCACAAACATGGCATTTGCAGCTGCAATTTATTTTTATATGCACTTATCACATTCTTGGAATAGGTAAACTTCCACTGATACTGATTTGGTCATTGGAAGGGAGGTATGTTGTGGTCATCCCTTCCAAATACTGATTCAGTATGCAATGGATCAACTGAAATTCGGTCACAAAGCATTGACAAGTTACTGTCTCCGGAACTGGAGTGGTAACCTATTCGTAAAAGGGTGAGGGTCCCAATGGGACCCCCTTCCACTTGTGGCGGTCAAAGAAAAGCTTGTTGGGAAGTAGACAGTGATCCAGAGGACCACCACCAAATCTCCAACAAACTGAAACAAGAAAGTATGCTTTTAAAAAAAATACAAAACACAGCACTGTCCCTTTGAGGAAAAATGGCCTGCCTTACAACAAGTTTATTTTTAAAAAAGACTGTATTCTCTACTGATGACGGTTAATAAACCAGAATCACGTGTCTAGAGATCAGCACTATCTGTGCCAACCTTGGCGAAATGCTCGAAAATATCGGAGCGAGCTACAAGAGACTGCATTTACCAGAATGCCAGGGGCGAACCTTGCCTGAGAGGTCAGCGGTGTGCTCCCACATCCTGTTGTCTATTTAAAGTACTCCCCTGAGTCATTGAGCTGACGAGCTCGTGGATGATGCACCTGCGTGCCATTGAGAGGTACCGGACCTGATTTAATGTTTGGCAGCCTACTCAGCAAACCCCAGAAATAAAGACTGTATTCTCTACTGATGACGGTTAATAAACCAGAAACAAGTGTCTAGAGATCAGCACTATCTGCGCCAACCTTGGTGAAATACTCGAAAATATCGGAGCGAGCTACAAGAGACTGCATTTACCAGAATGCCAGGGGCGAACCTTGCCTGTGAGGTCAGCGGTGTGCTCCCACATCCTATTGTCTATTTAAAGTACTCCCATGAGTCATTGAGCTGACGAGCTCGTGGATGAAGCACCTGCGCGCCAGTGAGAGGTACCGGACTGGATTTAATGTTTGGCAGCCTACTCAGCAAACCCCATAAATAAAGACTGTATTCTCTACTGATGACAGTTAATAAACCAGAAACACGTGTCTAGAGATCAGCACTATCTGTGCCAACCTTGACGAAATACTCAAATGTCGGAACAAGCTACAAGAGACTGCATTTACCAGAATGCCAAGGGCGAACCTTGCCTGAGACGTCAGCCGTGTGCTCCCACATCCTGTTGTCTATTTAAAGTACTCCTGTGAGTCATTGAGCTGACGAGCTCGTGGATGAAGCACCTGCGCACCAGTGAGAGGTACCGGACCTGCTTTAATGTTTGGCAGCCTACTCAGCAAACCCCAAAAATAAAGACTGTATTCTCTACTGATGACGGTTAATAAACTAGAAACACATGTCTAGAGATCAGCACTATCTGCACCAACCTTGGCGAAATACTCGAATATATCAGAACGAGCTACAAGAGACTGCATTTACCAGAATGCCAGGGGCAAACCCTGCCTGAGAGGTCAGCGGTGTGCTCCTACATCCTGTTGTCTATTTAAAGTACTCCTGTGAGTCATTGAGCTGACGAGCTCGCGGATGAAGCACCAGCGCGCCAGTGAGAGGTACCGGACCTGATTTAATGTTTGCAGCCTACTCAGCAAACCCCAAAAATAAAGACTGTATTCTCTACTGATGACGGTTAATAAACCAGAAACACGTATTTAGAGATCAGCACTATCTGCGCCAACCTTAGTGAAATACCTGAAAATATCGGAGCGAGCTACAAGAGACTGCATTTACCAGAATGCCAGGGGCAAACCTTGCCTGAGAGGTCAGCGGTGTGCTCCCAAATCCTGTTATCTATTAAAAGTACTCCTGTGAGTCATTGAGCTGACGAGTTCGTGGATGAAGCACCTTTGCCCAGTGAGAGGTACCGGACCTGATTTAATGTTTGGCAGCCTACTCAGCAAACCCCAAAAATAAAGACTGTATTCTCTACTGATGATGGTTAATAAACCAGAAACACGTGTCTAGAGAGCAGCACTATCTGCGCCAACCTTGGCGCAATGCTCGAAAATATCGGAGCGAACTACAAGAGACTGCATTTACCAGAATGCCAGGGGCAAACCTTGCCTGAGAGGTCAGCGGTGTGCTCCCATATCCTGTTATCTATTTAAAGTACTCCTGTGAGTGATTGAGCTGACGAGCTTGTGGATGAAGCACCTGCGCGCCAGTGAGAGGTACTGGACCTGATTTAATGTTTGTCAGCCTACTCAGCAAACCCCCAAAATAAAGACTGTATTCTCTACTGATGACGGTTAATAAACCAGAAACACATGTCTAGAGATCAGCACGATCTGCACCAACCTTGGCGAAATACTCGAAAATATTGGAGTGAGCTACAAGAGACTGTATTTACCAGAATGCCAGGGGCGAACCTTGCCTGAGAGGTCAGCGGTGTATTCCCACATCCTGTTGTCTATTTTAAGTACTCCAGTGAGTCATTGAGCTGACGAGCTTATGGATGAAGCACCTTCGCGCCAGTGAGAGGTACCGGACCTGATTTAATGTTTGACAGCCTACTCAGCAAACCCCCAAAAAAAGACTGTATTCTCTACTGATGACGGTTAATAAACCAGAAACACATGTCTAGAGATCAGCACTATCTGCGCCAACCTTGGCGAAATACTCGAAAATATCGTAGCGAGCTACAAGAGACTGCATTTACCAGAATGCCAGGGGCGAACCTTGCCCAAGAGGTCAGCGGTGTGCTCCCACAACCTGTTGTCTATTTAAAGTACTCCAGTGAGTCATTGAGCTGACGAGCTTATGGATGAATAACCTTCGCGCCAGTGAGAGGTACCAGACCTGATTTAATGTTTGGCAGCGTACTCAGCAAACCCCGAAAATAAAGACTGTATTCTCTACTGATGACTGTTAATAAACCAGAAACACGTATCTAGAGATCAGCACTATCTGCGTCAACCTTGGCGAAATACTCAAAAATATCGTAGCGAGCTACAAGAGACTGCATTTACCAGAATGCCAGGGGCGAACCTTGCCTGAGAGGTCAGCGGTGTGCTCCCACAACCTGTTGTCTATTTAAAGTACTCCCGTGAGGTATTGAGCTGACGAGCTCATGGATGAAGCACCTTTGCCCAGTGAGAGGTACCGGACCTGATTTAATGTGTGGCAGCCTGCTCAGCAAACCCCATAAATAAAGACTGTATTCTCTACTGATGACAGTTAATAAACCAGAAACACGTGTCTAGAGATCAGCACTATCTGCGCCAACCTTGGCGAAATACTCAAAAATATCGTAGCGAGCTACAAGAGACTGCATTTACCAGAATGCCAGGGGCGAACTTTGCCTGAGAGGTCAGCGGTGTGCTCCCACATCCTGTTGTCTAAGTTTATTTTATTGACAACCAATCACAGACATGGCGGCCTGCTTACCTTACCTTAGCAGGGCAAGATAGCCGTGGTGGCCTACACTTGGAGTGAGTCACAATTTACAAGCTTCCTTCTTAATGTTCCTGAGGTAGAATGGATTACAGCCAACCCAGAATCTGAATTTTATAAACCAATCTATTAGTCTATTGTACAGTCTGTAAAATTATTTACTGGGTGCAAAAATAGTGGTCGCAAATTGCAAGCAGCTTTTTGCAAGCAGTAAATGTTACAACTGGCCTAAATCCTTTCCCATAATCAGTGCTTTAAATGCGCGGGTAATGTCAAGCAATGGGAACCTGCACTTCTTTCATTCGAAATGGAGAGTGCCCGCACTTCTCAGCAGAGAAGGAATACTTTCTAGCAATTCTGCTGATCAATTCTCCATAGCAAGTGGACACTCTATCATAGTGAATATTCACAACTCTACATTTCATTGCAAGCCCTGCCCAAGTGCATTTTATTAATACGTGCCGTATCATGAATTAAGGAACGTGAGTGTGTGAAAGTGTGGAAAGGGGTTACCAACCACCTAATGATAATGTCGGTGCACATGGGAGAAACATAGCAGTATTAAGCTGCTCGTTAAAACGAACATGGATCTTAAAACGATTTACTCTCCTTGGAATGACAATACGAATCTTCCCTGAAATGGAATTAGCGAAACTGGAATTCAGAAATCCCCCTTCCCAACCGACCATAACTCATTGAGGAACTGGGATGAAACCAGCTGATCACAGACTAGGCGTGATGCTAGACAGAGGACACATTCAGGCCAACAGAGCCCTCTTGTGGCCACATCGGAGATTCTTGCCATTGTAAAAAATATGTGTTCTGTGCACTGCAGAAGGCAGACAAAGGAGATTAATATGGCAGAAGTGACAGCTCGTTGTAAGTAGCTTTTGTTTGTTCCAGCGACTAAGCACAGAGAGAGCTGTGATACACCCTTCAAGAACAGAAACAAGCATTTGCAATGCAGCAGGTCTCGCATTTACGCGAGTTTAAGCTATTGGCATTGTAAATGACTATGGGTCAGATGTATCAAAGGGTTATACCCATTCTGTGTCTAGGGGAAAATGTGTTCATACATATGGCCCTATGCCTTTTGTTTATGTTTCAAAAACGGAAACAAAAATAAAAGGCATTGTCATTTCCAATGTCAATAGCTCAAACTCGCGTAAATGCGAGACCTATTGCATTGCAAATGCTTGTTTAGGTATAGGTGCCCTCCTTTCATCACAACAGAAGCAAGCAGCAAGCCTCGCGTGAGGTGCCTGGCTCCTGCCCCACCTGCGCCACTCATCTGAACTTTCTGAGGCTGGCACCGTCTCCGAGCGACTGATTCCGGGTCGGGAAGGAAGGGGATGAATAGGGGATGTTGGGGGTTCAGGGCAGAGGGAGGCACAAACGCTCATGTGGGGGCCTAGCATTAAGTGCGAGAACCGAGAGGGGCCCTGGCGGCTCCTCCTCGGTAAGTTTTATTCTAGCCGTGTGTTAAGTTGTTTTCCCTTCATTTCCATGTTGCAAAAAGACCAGGTGGATCCAAGCCTTCTTCCTCCTCCTTTCATCCAGCCTGACAGCAAGAATGCAAATTAAACAAGTTTCTGTACCGCGGCGCTAAAGTGAAAGCAGACTGCACAGCATGCAAATTAATTAAATAAAGAAGCGTTGCTGCTAAACTGAAAGTGAACTGCTCTGCATGCAAATTAATTAAATAAAAAAAGCGCATCCGCTAAAGTGAAAGCGGACCGCTCTGCATGCAAATTAATTAAAAATAAAGAAGCGAGGCCGCTAAAGTGAAAGCAGGCAGCACTGCAAATTACTTAAATAAACAAGCGCGGCCGCTAAAGTGAAAGCGGACCACGCTACATGGAAATTAATTAAATAAAGAAGTGCTGCTGCTAAAGTGAAAGTGAACTGCTCTGTGTAGGGTCTGGATGGGCCCTAGGCCCTCATGCTGGCAATCAGCCACACGCAGACACATGACACACCGGAGGTATGGTGCAACTGGCCCAGAGCACGTGCGCTCGGCCTCTTTTATTGGTACTGTGTCACATGACCTGTGACATCAGTGGTGGGTGGGTGTTCAGTGTGAATACAGGCTTCAGCACTAGACTGCTGACTTATGCTGGGCATTACATCCCTCCCCAAATTGGTTAAAAATTAACCCAAACAGAAAAAGTCCAAAAACCTGTGGGGGAAAGAAAAACACAGAAAATAACATTGGACTTGCGCTCTCAAAATGAGTCTCTTTGGCTGCTTGCAAGCCGCAGGCAGTATAGTTCTCGCGTTTTGGATTACCAGTTCTTGGTGGCACGATTCGCAGTTGTTCCACGGGTTCATTCTTTGTCTGTGCTGTCTGTCCGCTGTTCTCAGCCCTGCATTTTGCTTTGCTCTCTTGGTGACGAATAGTTAAAGAGAGATGGATGACATGGTGGTTGTTCGTCTTCCGGCTTCCTCTCTCCATGCTGGGTGCGTGATGTTTCCGGGCAGGCTTCAATGTGTTTCTTGGCAGGTGAAAAGAGTAGGTGCGAACATCCCTCTCACTAGGATGCCCCTCTCGCCGGTTTTCTTCTGCCACAAGATGTCCGGGAGGACCTCTTTGCCAGGTTTCCACTGGACTGGTGTTTTTGGTCGCGTTGCTCTACCATAGCCTTCGGGCCGTGAGCAGGGCGCTCCACGAGCCTCACCGTCGTGTCCTAGTTCCACCTGAAGGTTGAGTTGTCGACTCTCTTCATTGCTCTTGAGGCTTTCATCTTCTTGGGTCCTACAGACATGCTTCTGTAGATCTGTCTCCCGTGCGGGACTTGCTGCCACCAGAGTCCCTTGAGGCTTCTGATACTGGTTTGCCACGGGCTGGTGTGAGGTAGGTCAGGTCCTCCACTTCCGGAGTCCTGAGTAGTCTCGCCATCCAATCTTCCGCTCAAACCCCAGAGGTAGATGTCGCCAACCGTCTAGCTTGCTCTCTCCTGCGATCGCCATGTGGATGGATGGCTCGTAGGTGGTTGTCTCTGTTCTGCGCTGCCGGTGCTCTTGCCAGGCTTGTCTTCCGTTGCACTCAGGTGTTCCAGTGCCTGTCACCTTGCTTCTTTCCGCAGGGCGGCTTCTTCTTGCAGTGGCAGCGTGCCATTCCGACTTCTCCTTTCTTCTTTTCTTAGTGGCGGTGGCCACTCTGTTCTTTCTTCCTTCTTCTTAACCTAACAGTCGTGCCACTCTGATTACTTCTTCCTTATTGTCTTCTTCTCTTCTTCTTGCGACGTACCCTGGTCCCCTCTTCTTCATCTTCTCTGGCCATGCTTCCCTATGCAGCGCGCGCACTCCACACAGGTCTGCCTGGTCCTGTCCTAGTCCTAGGACACTGTCTTCTTGTCACTTAACTCCCAGGGTTAGCGTCGCGACCTTCACCTCTTCTTTCAGTCACATCTATTATTTGTGAAGTTGAAGTTCTTCGGTCCATGTTCGCGAACCGCGCCTTGGCTGAACTTTAGGTGAAGTTTGTTGATCCATGTCCCTGGACCGCGCCTTGGCTGAACTTCTTGGACCTTTGTGCTGGTCCCTTCTGCCGAGGTCTGGCAGGTAGGCTTCGTGGTGCTGAGCTTCTTGGACCTCGTGCTGGTCCCTTCTGCCGATGTCCGGCAGGTAGGATTTGCGGTGCTGAGCTTCTTGGACCTCGTACTGGTCCCTTCTGCCGATGTCCGGCAGGTAGGATTCATGGTGCAGAGCTTCTTGGACTTTGTGCTGGTCCCTTCTGCCGATGTCCAGCAGGTAGGCTTCGTGGTGCTTGGTGACCATGCTGAGTGGTCATGTTGCTGTTGTGTGGATTCTTCAATGCTACGGGTTGACTGCGCAACCATTTTCTTTTCATCTCTGTTTGATTGCTTTGGTGCGCAACTGGGTGCGCTCTTCGTATCTTCTTTGTGACTTGCTGCTTTGGGCTAGTGCTGTCCGCACTGCTGCGCATTTGCATCATGCGCTTTCGCAGTTCCTGGTGCTGGGTTCTAGAACCATCGTTGGTTCGTGTGGGGTGTTCTTATCTTTTGTTCCCCCCCCTCAGGGCAAAGGCACTCACAGCCCGGTAGGTGCTTTCCTCTTTGTTCTCCTTGTGTGTGTGGCTTTGCCAGGTTGCCTGTGCAAATTCGATTGGGGCACACTTTTCTCTGTTGCTACTATTCATGCAGTGTGCAGCTCTCCATTCGGCCAGAGCAGATTCACTCATGCTGCTGGCCTCGACGGCATGCTTCTTTTGCATGCGCTATATGCGGCAGTGGGTGCACACTGTCCCTTGGTGCACTTAGCCCCACACAGCAGTCTCCACATCATTCTCGGCGGCGCTGGCCACATGGGGACATTTCTTTTTCTATTCTCTGCTCCTCGCAGCAAACCTGTTCAGCTGACGGGCTGCAGGGGGGGGGGCGAAATGTAGGCACTGTTTCCGGAGCCTGTATGCTCCGTTCTGGGCAGCCTCCTTCACTCGGGCTTTGCGGGATGGTAGAGTGCCTAGCTGCTAAGTTCTGGGGTAGAAACTATTTCGTAGCTCCTGCGTTCTTTCACTTGCTGGGCGTGCGGCCAGCTATTCACCTTACGCTGCGTCCCGCCGGCTGCTGGTCAGACGCTGACCTTTTACACCTATCTCCGCTCGCGGCAGCCTCTTAGGTCACACGCTGCGCAGGGGGGGGGGAGTAGGTGCCGTAGTGTGTGTCTTTGCCTCGTCAGTGGCCAACCTGCTGTATACTGTGTATTGCTGCTCTCCGCCCCTCACAGCAGTTTGATCTGTATGCCCGCTACGCAAGGGGCAAATCGCGGGACACTTCATTGCTTCCCTGGGCACTTTACTGCGGATGGGCTCCGCTTTCACTGTCTCGGCGCCCGGCAGCTTCCCACACGCTGCGGGCGCTCCCCTTTTCAGTTTAGTCACCCCGCCGCCACACTTCACATACGCTACGCGGCGGGGGACGCTACAGGCAGGCCGCTAGTGGGCTCCGCTGGTCCTGCTTTAGTATGTGTTCATTGTTGGCCACACTGTGCTCGGCAGGGTGCCACGGCGATGCGGGTGGGGTCCGCTGGCCTCGTGGAACGTAGGGCTGCTGCCTTCGCGCTTGGGCTCACCTTCGGCCGACGGGCCTTCACCTTCCACGCGGGTGGGCTCCGCAGAGGTTACCTCATCGTTGGGGCCGTCGCGGGTGGGCTCCGGTCGGCCCGCTTCTTCCGGTGGGGTACCTGGTTGCGACCACTGCGGGTGGGCTTCGCCTGGTCACGCTTCATCACCAGGCACGGACTTCCTCACCAGGCATGGGCGCATGAGGTGCGGGGTCGACTCCCGGTCACCTCGACATCATTACATGGGCCCGGGACACAGCACATGCCCCTCGGGCCTTTCGGCGGCCGGCGCCGATCGTCGTAGGGGGTGTGCCTTTTCTGCAGGCAGCTCTCTCTTCCCCTTTTCCCTGAAGTTTTCGTTTAGCTGTGGTACGCTGGGCACAGCTCCGCCCTCGTCGCCATTGTAGGGTCTGGATGGGCCCTAGGCCCTCATGCTGGCAATCAGCCACACGCAGACACAGGACACACCGGAGGTATGGTGCAACTGGCCCAGAGCACGTGCGCTCGGCCTCTTTTATTGGTACTGTGTCACATGACCTGTGACATCAGTGGTGGGTGGGTGTTCAGTGTGAATACAGGCTTCAGCACTAGACTGCTGACTTATGCTGGGCATTACACTCTGCATGCAAATTACTTGAATAAAGAAGCGCATCCGCTAAAGTGAAAGCGGACCGCTCTGCATGCAAATTACTTAAATAAAGAAGCGCTGTCACTAAAATGAAAGTGGACCGCTCTGCATGCAAATTAATTAAAAATAAAGAAGCGAGGCCGCTAAAGTGAAAGCAGACCACACTGCAAATTACTCAAATAAACAAGCGCGGTCGCTAAAGTGAAAGCGGACCGCGCTACATGGAAATTAATTAAATAAAGAAGCGCTGCTGCTAAAGTGAAAGTGAACTGCTCTGCATGCAAATTACTTAAATAAAGAAGCGCATCCGCTAAAGTGAAAGCGGACCGCTCTGCATGCAAATTACTTAAATAAAGAAGTGCTGTCACTAAAATGAAAGTGGACCGCTCTGCATGCAAATTAATTAAGAATAAAGAAGCGCGGCCGCTAAAGTGAAAGCGACCACGCTACATGGAAATTAATAAAATAAAGAAGCGCTGCTGCTAAAGTGAAAGTGAACTGCTGTGCATGCAAATTACTTAAATAAAGAAGCGCAGCCGCTAAAGTGAAAGCGGACCGCTCTGCATGCAAATTACTTAAATAAAGAAGCGCAGCCGCTAAAGTGAAAGCGACCGCTCTGCATGCAAATTACTTAAGTAAAGAAGCGCTGTCGCTAAAATGAAAGTGGACCGCTCTGCATGCAAATTAATTAAAAATAAAGAAGAGAGGCCGTTAAAGTAAAAGCAGGCAGCACTGCAAATTACTTAAATAAACAAGCGCGGCCGCTAAAGTGAAAGTGGACCAAGCTACATGGAAATTAATTAAGTAAAAAGCGCGGCCACTAAAGTAAAAGCGTAATGCGCTGTAAATAAAAAAAAAAAGATTAAACAAAATAGTGCTCACAGACAAGATAAAGAGGTCCTTTTGGGTGGTAACAAATGGAGACAAGGCGGTACCAAGGAGGGACTAGCAAGCCTATTTACGAATCAGAAGCCAGCATTTAAGAAGGAGAATGATACAAAGCTAATAACAAATGTGGGCGGAGAGTGGGCGGGGCTTCTAGTGAATACCCTACTACAGCAGCATGCCTCGCAGAGCGAGCAGTGCATGGGCGCTGCCGCTTGGCTCAACCTAAAAATTGAGTCATTCTTTTTATGCAGAAGAAATAGGAGTATGGAGATGCATGGTTGCATGGCCTCTTAACTCAGAACTACATTTAACAATTTTTTTTAACTCAGAATAGCTGCAAAAGTGTGCAGCTATTCCTAGTTTAAAAAATAAAACAAAAAAAGAGAAAGAGAAAGGGGCTGCTTGGCAGACATCCAGACTGTACAGGTTCGGACAGGCCTATTCCGCAGGGCATTTCCCTGTCGGGCTGGTTTTGAGAGCTCAGGGTCGATCCGGTTTTGAGAGCTCAGGGTCGATCCGGTTTTGAGAGCTCAGGGTCGATCCGGTTTTGAGAGCTCAGGGTCGATCCTGATGCCTCTGTCATCATTTCAAACTACGTTCAGAGAATACACAAAATGTAGTGAGGTATTTTTTTTAGCATTCAAACTTGCTGTTAATACATTATTTTTTCTGCTGGTGTATTTTTCCATCTTTTCTCAACTTGTGTCCTACTCCTTGGCAACAATGAGGATTACGGTGGGAGGGGGTGGTGTTGAACTTCCTAGCAGGAGATGCTATGGGCTCCCAGCGCATGCGCAGTAAATCAAACTTGAGAACTCCGGCTACAACACATAGCTAGAATATTTCATTTTCGCCAGCTGCACACTTGAATTTAAATGTTTACCTACTGCAGAATATAAATTCACAACGGATTATCAGATTAGGTATTATCTGGACTTCAGGCAAATTGTGGAGGAGATGGGCCACTACATGGAAGAATCTCCCTACAGCCATGCCAGTAAAAATCCCGTTCAGACATTTACCGATCTTTACATCTTTGGGTTGAAATATGTTTCACTAATCTATCAAAAAACAGATGCAGCTAACACAGTTAATTTGTTCATAAATAACACTTAAGTTAATATGAAACACTGAACCTTTTAATTTAGCTGACATCCATGACAATTTAATACCCCAGCCTGTGATTCACTTAACATAGAACAGCCATACTCATGACGTCGGAAAGAATGATGGTGTGAAGGGGAGCAAAGGGGGCACAACAATAGAGTGGTCTCCGCGTGCATGATTACACAGCATAACTGCCAACTTTCCCCAAGGTGATACTGGGTAACCTAGAGAGTATGTATAAGATTTTTTTAACATTGGCACATTTTAAATTAGGTTGCCAAATGAATTTATATAAAATAATTAAGCACTGGGCTTTTCTTTAACAATCAAATCATATTTGGTGTGCTAGCCAATTTCTTTGATTTTAGCAAAATAAAAAAAAAGACTACAACTACCAGGATGCATTGGTTGCTTAAATAGAAGCCCAGGCCCGGATACTTTGAATCCTTGTGACGCGAAGTAATGTGGCAACTTAAAAATCTCTTTATGGGGATGGAGCCCACCTCAAGAAAATTTATAAAATGTTTGTGGGGAAAGTTATATCCCATCAGGCTACTTGCACTAGTCAAAACGGATGTTGAATAAGGCCATCTTTATAGAATTTAGGGATCTTCTGGGAAGGAAGATTTTGAACAACAAATGGAAGATTGTACATTTCATCTAACATGGCCAATAACACTGATCATGATTTTACTGGGAAGGTTGGAAACATCCCACAGGAAATGTTTTTTAAATTGTGGTTGACAATGGTGCATTATTAAGCAAATTGACAAGGAGGTTTTTTCCTGGTGCATTATTTGCTTTTCATTGTATCACTTCTATCTTGTATCTCTTGCTGTTTCCTACTTTGTAGCCAATGTCATTCACCACAACCTCCTGCTTCTATCTCTCTGGAATCTGCATTGATACGTTGCAAGCAGATTGTTATCATTGGAAAAGGTCTGCTGGAAAACGCTGGAGAAGGTTGGCGGTGGGTGACAGAGGTGGGTGGAGTCTTTTTTGTCAAAGCATTCTTGTCTTCACGTATTCTTCGGTCTTGTGTGTCTCTGAGACAACCAGATTCCACACTGTGGCTAAGGCTGGACTACCCACTGCCTCCCAGAGAAACTCTAACAGCTCAAGGTACCCTTTTATCTCTGTCTCTCAGGATCTAGTCTCAAAGCACATCTCCTCGCTCCATTACCTAACTTCTTGCCGCTACTCTGACTTTGGAAATTGCGCTCAATCTCTATGAAGTGCTAGGTAGCGGCTGATTACCTCAGACTTTCTTCATGTCCTTTGTCACGACTACTGTATCAATTGATATTCATTTAATGTGCAGTACAGAGTGCTACAATATACGCAGTGCATTCAGTGCTTAATTTGTAAAATATGAAGTGCAGGTGCTCAAATGTTTGTCGGAGGACACACCCACTTTTTTCTACTACTACTGCTGTCTTACTAGTCAGTTGGACAACTTGGGTGCCGTGATGTGGGCGTTCAGCAGGATGTTCTGTGTGCCTAAAGTGGAAGGTAATTGTGTTAGTCAACGACAGGCGTCTCTCTAACATTACAGCAGCAAGCCTTAATATGTCTTCCAATAACAGACATCTCTCAGTGTTGTAGATGAATCTAGGACCCCAGTGTAATTTTCCCGGTTCATGCCCTTATATAGGAATAGATTACCCGATCCTTATTTAGGCATAGAAATCATTACCATATTTAGACTGAGCCTATGCAGTCTAATACGGCAGGGCTACTTCCACTAAGTTCCGAGAATCAACAACGATTTGTTAGAAAAAACCGCTTTCAGCAGCTATGGACATCCCCTTGCCTGAATACTAATTCTTCTAGGAAATCATGGAGTTTTCGAAGAACTGAGTCTTCAATGACGTTATTAAGTCCAATAATACGTCAAACTCGGCACCTTCAAAGTATAAATATGCCTACATTTGCCCAGACAAACACAGTGGTTTGGAGCAGATCGACTATCTACTATGGAGAAGTGTGGCTCAATGGTTAGAGCGGCAGACCCTGATGCAGAGGTCTGGCCCGGACCAGGGTTCGATTCCCGCCTCAGGTGGGTCTTGGGCTAAAATTTCCCCGGACCTGAAAATTCTTGCCTCGGTGCCTATTCTAATCATGAGTCCGACGCTGCAACTCTGGGCAATAACTTGCTTAATCTTCACAACGGCCCCAACAGCACCAGGATACCTGGCCTCACCTTGGGGGGCCCAGGAGTGGGCACTTCACATGGAAAGGCCAGTAGGGGTTCCAGAGCGGTATGTGTACAGCGCCGTGATACCCCTTGGGGTGATTGTGCGCTATATAAGCACTACAACATTTACATTTACTTGCCCGACGCCCTGCAGCAGCAAGTGCCGAAGGAAGCAGACCCTCCAGCAGACGCACTGAGAGACTCTGTCTTTTCTCCTGCCGTGAAATCCAGTTCTAGTGTTTCCAAGCTACCCTTGCGGGTTGCTGGGAAATCGAGGCCTGAGAGAGAGATACAAGACCTCCTTCATTCTAAAAACCAAGGTACGGAGCTGATTAGACCCTTAGAGAATTCTTGGAATAGATTCTTGGGAGAGAAATACTAAACTTAAGTTACCCCTCGCTTACTTCTTCCCTTGTACTAGACTTAGGTTGGGTACACCGGGGTAGGCGTATTTTAGACGCACCAGTTGAGTACTTTTAGTCATTATTTTATCACTGTGTGTATTTAATGTATTTTAGGTATTTTATGGCTTAGAAACCATATCATGCTTTTACAGTACTACTTTATAATACTCATCGTATTATATACCTTGTACTTTGTAACCATTATTACGATTGTAGCAGTACATTTCTTATGCTTGATAAAGAAGACTGTTCAATAAATACTTTTCATTGAAAACGCCCTCTCTCTATTTTCTCAGCACCTCTGGTGAAACGAAGCATGCACGATTGACTGAGTAAAATAGCTATCTATTGTTTCTGCGACTCTGGAGATTGATTTCTTATTCTTGGGAAACAAAGTTGTCATGTTTACGCCGTTGTCAGAAACTAATCCCTTCTTGTGAATTCAAGAAAGTTTCTAGTGACCTCTGAGCTAGCTGGCACTCACAATTAAGTCTAATATATACGATAGAGACCTAGTCGACCTCAGTCCTACATCTAAACCAGGGGTACTCATAGTACGGCCCGCGGGCCGCTGGCGGCCCGGCAAGCCTTCCCTGGCGGCCCGCGGACCTTTCAGACGTCGTACCCGAGGTTTTTTTTTTTTTAAAGTCTGTCTGCAACCAGAGCTCAACTCAGAGGCTCTGCTGCCTGTGGGGCCGGGCGATTTCCGCCGTAGTCAGAGTGGGGCTGCAGGGGCCCTGAGAGGTGAAAATAGCCTCCTTAACATCCTAATGGTCTTTTAAAGACATGTGAAATGCTTGGGTGCGGCTGTGTGCGCGCGCCTGGAAGTTGTCACAGCCCGGGAGGGAGGGGGAGGGGGGCACTGGAGGTCCGGGTCCTTCACAGTAGCCTCCAGTGCCGACATCAGGCTGGTCTGAATCTCGCAAACCACTCGGCATCACAGACGTTCAGATTCAAGCGCTCTGCCCGACTCACCTGCCCAGAGACGGCCACTGCGCTCTCTGCTGCAGGCCACCTGGCTTCAAGGCGCATAGACACTGCCGCACAGACCACACCGCGATATATTGATCTGAAGGCTGAGAAAATGCACGTTACTTAATCTCCCTGGAAAAGGCCGCATCGCAGCACGAGGGCAGGCAGGGGCCCCGGGGCACCGACGGGGCCCGGCGCATGTCTGGACAGCTCTGACATCCGAGTTACGAGCTGTTTGCCATCAATAACCTGGCAATGCCCGCAAGGTAAACTCCCCTCATTCACAATCCACCCACCTCCCCCATCACACACCAACAAGGAGATCCTTTGGGTTCCGCCAAACTGGACACAACACATCACCTGCAAACTTATATTTTCGGATTTCGTTTTCCTAAGGCTGGCTGCTTTTTCTTTCTTATAGTTTATTATTATTATTATTTTTTGTTGCAAAAGCAGAATACACCTAATTTGTGTAAACTGGTCGAAATTTGCACGTTACAGTATGATTTCGCATGGGAAACGTTGACTCATCCTGTTCACATTTGAATTTTTGCATCTGAAGGCGTCATTTCGTTGTATTCTTGATGATAAAGTGTGATTACTCAATGATAATGAAAAAAGTACAGTTGAATTGTGACGTCACAATGCCTGCCACGCAGACCTAGCAGTTGGCAAACATTCGGAACTACAGACAGTTTAGAAGTGACTTATGAAAACTGCGTAAAAGGTGCCTCGGAACTGATTTAAAGCTGTTTTTATTATGTTTAGTTTCATAGTACAGATTCAGCAATTATTCTCAATACCTAAAACTAGAAAGCACATGAGAACAAGTATTTAAAAGAGGGTTGGGGGAAGGTGATCGTGTTACTTTGTGTTATGCAGAATAAAATACTCCCTGTCATACAGTATGAAATATTGTAAGTAAGCATTCTTTGACCTCATAAAGAAACTCAGCCTTACGCCTCTTTCCTCTGGATAGTCAGAGTTCCTTGTTGATTTGCAACCCCCATATACTGTATTATGAAGGGGCAGGGTGCCTGTGTGCCCCCCCCCCCCTTCCCGGGGTTTGACAGCTTCCAGGCGCGCGCACACAGCCGCACCCAAGCATTTCACAGGTCTTTAAAAGACCATTAGCCTGGCCCCCACAGGCAGCAGAGTCTCTGAGTCGAGCTCTGGTTGCAGACAGCCTTTAAAAAAAAAAAAGGAGGGAGACAGAGGGAGGGAGGGAGGGGGAGGGAGGGAGAGCGAGGGAGGGAAGAAGAGCGAGGGAGGGAGAGCGAGGGAGGGAGAGCGAGGGAGGGAAGAAGAGCGAGGGAGGGAAGGAGAGCGAGGGAGGGAGGGAAAGCGAGGGAGGGAAAGCGAGGGAGGGAAAGGGAGGGAGGGAAAGGAAGGCAGAGAGAGGGAGGGAGACAGAGGGAGGGAGAGAGAGGGAGGGAGGGAGACAGAGGGAGGGAGGGAGACAGTGAGGGAGGGAGACAGTGAGGGAGGGAGACAGAGGAAGGGAGACAGAGGGAGGGAGACAGAGGGAGGGAGGGAGTGAGAGTCAGAGTGAGTGAGACAGAGGAAGAGAGGGAGTGAGAGAGTCAGAGTGAGTGAGACAGAGGGAGAGATGGAGAGAGAGGGAGTCAGAGAGTCAGAGAGAGAGTCAGAGGGAGAGAGGGAGAGGGAGAGGGAGGGAGACAGTGAGGGAGGGAGATAGAGGGAGGGAGACAGAGGGAGGGAGGGAGTGAGAGTCAGAGTGAGTGAGACAGAGGAAGAGAGGGAGTGAGAGAGTCAGAGTGAGTGAGACAGAGGGAGAGATGGAGAGATGGAGAGAGAGGGAGTCAAAGAGTCAGAGAGAGAGTCAGAGGGAGAGAGGGAGAGGGAGGGAGGGAGGGAGGGAGGGAGAGAGGGAGAGAGAGGGAGAGAGAGGGAGAGAGAGAGGGAGAGGGAGAGGGAGGGAGAGTCAAGTCAAGTCAAGTCAAGTCAGAGAATTTATATAGCGCACTACATACCCAGAGGGTCTCAAGGCGCTTAGGGAGGGGTGGGGGATTACTTGTCAAATATCCACGTTTTAAGTTGTTTTCTGAATGCTAGGTGGTTCTGGTTCTGGAGAGGGGGAGAGATGTGTGTATGCCGGGTCTGGTGGCTCAGTGGACGAAGGCGTCCGCTTCAGGGACCTATGATCAACCTCATGGTCACAGTTTTTTTTATTGCTCTAGCCCCGCCCCTTCCCCACTGACCCCGCCCCCACCGGTGCGGCCCTCGGACACAAACCACACTGTAAATTTGGCCCCGAGAGAAAGTTTGTGAGTACCCATGATCTAAACTATAGTTTATGTTATTCCAATGTGCAGAGCCTATTGGGAATATAGGAACTACACTACATCAGATAGTGTTAACAGGGGTCTCTCAGTGTTGTAAATCATACCTCTCAGTGGCAGTGAGGGGTCTCTCACAGTGCTCAAGACTGCAGCTGTATCAGGGACAGGGCGCGAGTGCCTCTCACATAGCGCAGTGGCCGCACTTTATTACTGGCTTTCTCAAGCACTTATTTATTATCAGGCACATTCCAACCGCCAGTGAGAGTCCAGGCACCCTTCAAAGCAGGCAAGATTATAAGGTGTTCCAAGGGGCAGCGGCACCATGAGAGGTGCGAGGGTGTGTAGCCTCTGTCCTCCGGGTTCTGTAATGGAACGCGCCCCACCCAGAAGGGTGCGGGGTGTAGTAGCCAACCACTGTTTACCGGTTAAGGGTAGGCACTGCGGATTTATGTGTATCGCATTCGGCACTATATTACAAGAAAGCAGCGACTGTCAGCAAGAAACAATCTATGGGGGAAGGAGGGGCATGGCACGTGCTGCATAAACAACCGGAGAGGGATGCCGGTGTTTTAATAATATAAGAGGAGGGGGAGTTCTTGAAATTGGAGACATGGTCACTGTCAGTCATTGTGCACGTCCGTGTGCAGCATCGAGGTGTCCAGCACTCCAGTCAGTTCTTAGGTAATGCATATTCATCACTATAGCGCTGAGCAGGAATTTCCTGTGTAGGTCGGAGACTCTTGCACCACCGGAGCTGCAGTTGTGTTAAGAGGATGCTTGACCAGTACTCACACTAAACATGCTATCTCGTAGCACATGCAAATAGTCAAAGTGCACTTGCGTAAAATTGCTCTAACTGCAGTTGAACACGGAATTATTCATCCTGAAGCTAGTGCTGCGCTGTGAGTTTCCTTGATAAAAAGGATCTCATCTTCTTGAAATTCTAATGCACGATTGTCAAGGATGTCACTGGCGAACCCTTTCTCCTACGCACCTCAGTTAAACATAAACCCGAGAGTTTGTGACTCAAGAGAAGCTATGTCTTTCTATTGAGGCCATCCTTTCAGCGGCGGAACACAGAACCAGCCAGACTAGCGCAGGTTTGTTTCAGCTGACTTGCATTTGGAAGCATGAAAATGGAGAAAGTGGAAACACGGAACTGATTAGCAGTTTCAAGTTACTATTATTAATTGATATTAACAATGTAAACGTGCATTAAAACAAAGTACAATAGCACACGGTTAGTAAAAATTAATTTTCTTTAGGTATGATAATTAACTGAAAAAGTTACATCAGAATTCATAATTTATAAAACATCAATGTGGGCGTGCGCAGCAGATGCGTTGACCCGGCCCTAATAATTAAGTGCTGGTGCTAAGCACCATCAAGCACCAGCACAAATTAAGCACTGAGTGCATTCCTGCTCTGAGAGCCTTCTTATGTGCGAGCTCAGTTCATGGCACCTTTGTTGAAGTACTGTGAGCCGCCGTTCGACAGTATACACATGACCATCATTCAACATATCGGCGGTGTTGGGTAGCTGGAAATTGAGAAATTGTATTTTCTTCCTCACAGCATTAACTTTACTTGCCCACCAATACTAGATATTGATCTACAGCTCTTCTATGATGCCACTTCAACTTACCAGAGCAACTTCCCACTTCTGATGCCCTGCATTCTTCCAAGGAAACCTGCATAGAACAGTTATAGAAATAGACAGAGTATTTGTTTCTTTTTTATCTATAACTCATCATATCTATCAAGAACAGCTTATTAATTTTATCTTTTATATTTCTCTTTTGTAGATTTCTATTCGTACCAAAAGGTCTAGGACGTCAGCCCCTTGGTACACCATAGAGCTTAGGGAGATTAAACGTAAGTGTAAAAGGCTGGAGAGAAAATGGCGTCTGGGATATACAGACCCCCGACAAAATAGCATATAGAAACTCCATCAGGAACTATAAGCTAGAGATCAAAAAAGCTCAATCCCAGCACTACACACAAAAGATCAATGATGCTAGGTCCAACTCGAGGGAAATATATAGAATAGTAAAAAGTCTTACTGTACTTCCCCAGCCTCCGATAAACAGTGAGGACTTACAAGTTCGCTGTAACGAGCTGGCAGATTACTTTTTTAATAAAATAGATTGTATCTACTCTGCTTTCCCAACTATTCACTTACAGAATCAGGTAGCTATTGCTGGCCTTCACAACTATGGGGTAGCAGAAAATAAATCTCCAGCACTGGAGAATTTCCCATTGCTGCAGTCAGACTTATTAGCCAGCCTAATGACCCAGGTAAAATCGGGCTCCCCCAGCGACTCGGCCCCTCCTAGATTTTTAAGGACCATTAGTCAGACCATTCTACCGGTCATGCTAAAGGTACTTAATGCCTCTATCTCCACCAATATAGTCCCCCCTAAGTGGAAAGAAGCCAGGGTAAAAGCACTTGCTAAGAAGCCTAATATGAGCGTCACCAATCTTAGTAATTATCGTCCAATCTCCTTGCTCCCCTGGGCCAGTAAGCTACTGGAAAAATACATCAATAGCCTCCTGACCAAATTCTTAGAGGAAAATAATCTCCTTGATCCCTCGCAGACCGGCTTCCGCCCCAAGCATGGGACGGAGTCGGCTCTGTTGGCGGTCCTGGAGGAAACAAGGGGCATCTTGGATCGGGGAGGATCGGTGGCAGTCATCCTCCTCGATCTCAGTGCCGCTTTTGACACTGTAAATCACACCATCTTGTTGCAGCGCCTCAGGGAAATTGGGATTCAAGGGGGAGCGCTGGAGTGAATCCGCTCATTCCTATCCAGTAGGCAATTTCAGGTCTTTGAGGGAGCAACCATCTCCACAAGCAAGCCCTTGGACTGCGGAGTTCCGCAGGGCTCCTCATTAAGCCCGACGTTGTTTAACGTCTATATGAGACCGCTGGCTGGGGTCGTCCGTCCGTACGGTATTAAGATCATTACCTACGCGGACGATACCCAGCTGGTGGTCTCCCTCACGCGGGCTGGAGACCCTGTAGGTACAGTGGACCTGGCCGGATGTCTGAGCGAGGTCAGTAGATGGATGACGCTGTCTTGTCTCAAACTCAATGGGGACAAGACAGAGGTTATGATGCTGGGACATCTAGCACCATCCACGATCAATCAGATCTGGCCAGCATGCTTGGGTGCCCCCCCAGTCCCCAGGGATGCCATCAAGAGCCTGGGAGTCTGGTTGGACAAGTCCCTGACGTTTAACCATCAGGCCGTTGTACTATCTGCCACCTGTTTTGGCCTCATTAGAGTATTGAAGAAGATTCTTCCATTACTACTGTTTGAGGCTAGACAAATTGTGGTCCAGGGACTGATACTTGTGAGGCTGGACTTTGGAAACGCGCTTTACCTTGGGACCCCTGACTCCACACTAAAAAAGTTGCAGGTATTTCAGAATTGTGCGACTCGAACCCTGCTCCAGCTTCCCCGCAGGACCTCTGTGAAGGCCGGACTGACAAGATTACATTGGCTTCCGGTGAAAGACAGGATCAGCTTCAAATCCCTTTGTGTTGCTCATCAATCTTTTTGGGAAACTGGGCCACTGATCAGTCGCCCTTTAATCACCCCCTATCTTCCCAGCAGACAACTTCGGTCTACCAATGCCTTACTGGCTGTTGTGCCAAAGGTTAAAAGGTCTAGATCAGGAGGTCTCTCCTTCTCTTTGAACGCGGCCAAATTGTGGAACAGTATACCCTTTCATCTCAGGTCCAACTTGGACCTCACCTCTTTTTGGAAAAATTTAAAAACTTTCCTGTTTAACAAATAGTTTGTTCCTCCTGTATTCAGCCCTACGGGCAACACTTGTTAGCTTTCAGCGCTGGGACGCCTCCGGGCAGCTATTCTGTGCTTTACAAAACTCATTTTCATTTCATTTCATTTCATTTCATTCATTTCATTTCATTTCATTTCATTTCTATTACAAAATCAAAATATTTCTGAACGTTTTCTTTTTTTTCTTTTTTTATTTATATTCACGAATGCTTAATTACTTCTATGGGTCGATTTCCCAGGTATCTATTCAGATACCAGTGAATGTTTGCTGGTTTCATCTTTTAGATGTTCTCAATATATTTTGTATTCATATTTAGCTTTTACATTCTATGGAAATTAAACTATGCAAAATATTGCTCCTCCAACTTTTTTCTTGACATTATCTAGTGAACCAAATTTAAAATAGTCAAAATGGAAGAAATTGTCAATACATTACGTGAGAGTGTGTGGTTTGATCTTATCTCCTGAAAAACATATACATTGTTTAGGAGCTGCAAATCAGGAAATATTTGGGAACTTACCTGAAGTATTTGATGACGACGTTGATAAAAATGTATCAACTAGTTTAAATGAATTTCAATTAGCTTCTAGAATACTAAACAACCACTTTTTAAATCTATCATTACCACAATACTAGAATGCTGCCACTTTGGAATGAGGGAACATCAAAATAAAGAAACAGTTTAAGACCATATCACAGCACATAGAAGTTAGCTTCTACCTGTAACTTTGTGAATAACACCAACAAAAAGATGATAGATCAGTTAATACTTAAATGCAAAGTAATAAAATTAGAGAAGAGTTTTTCTTAAGGATAATCTGATATTACATGAGGCTCTTGTCAAAGCCAAACGTGTTGAACACTCTTTGGCTTGCGAAGAAGACGACTTAAGACTCGACCAGTTTATGAGAACTGATTGATGGGCAAAGGAAGTCTCATAATGGTATTGCGTTTTACTGGAGGCGGATGATAGCATGGAAAGTGAAATCCCAAACTTATGAGCAGATGAGTTTGGGGATAATGACGTGAGGCAACTTTGCCTTGATTACTTTTCCATTTTACGATCAGTTGTAAAACCTGCCTCGCTTAAACATAACCATCTTTTACTACCTACAGGGTGTATTGGTCTCCAGCAAAGCTATCAAAAATAACAGGTAACATCTACTATTGCCCAAGATGTACGCTTCCTGTAGCAGATGATCTACATGTTTTCCTGTGGTGCCCAAAGATCGCCTCTTATTGGACCTTGGTATGTGACTTTCTAGGTGAGGTGATTGGTAAACAGTTCAAGGTAAGCCTAAGCCTTGTATTTTCTTGAATATGTCGAGAGGTTGTTGTTCGGACAAACTCACTTACAGCTAAGTTTATCTTCTATGTGTCTCTACTGGCGAGGCGAGAGACCTGTAGGCTTTAGAAAGCCGAAAATCCTTCATCCTTTGCAGATTGCCTCAGAAGTATTATTTATACAAGCCTGTCTTATATGGAGTGTGACCCTAGGAGTCAGGATAAGATCGGGACAAAATTGATTAATTGGAGAGAGAAAGAGAGCAGGTCCAATGATTAAGCCAAATATGCTGTGGGTCCAGGCCTCTTCTCAATTGATGGTCCTCTGTCGTTACAACAAAGGAGCTGGAGTGGAAACAGCAGTTTCCTTGCGCGGACGGGCTCTTATTTTTCCTTGGTTTCTATGTGAGCAGAGCAATCCTAGCAAGAGAGTTGGCAGAATGAGGACAAAAAAAGAATTACACAAGTCTAAAGATAACTCATGTAACATACAAGCCATAGCTGTCCAAACTCTCCAACATATTGAGATTTAAAAATGCAAGTTTCAGATGTGGTTCTACTTCTCACTTAGCCAACTACAAAGACTGACCAGCTATCGAAGCAATGTTTAGATCCACGATTAAAAAGGTCATTATGCTAAGTAATGCAAAAGTTATTTTTTTTTTAATGGTTTTTATTGATTTTTATATAAAATCATAGAATACATAAATTTACACTGAGAGAGTTCACCATAACCCCCTAACCCTCCCCCCACCCCTTAGTCTGGCAGACTTCTTTAGGAAAAAAAAAAAGATACAAAAAGAAAAATATGCAATATGGGTACCACATTATGCATCGTTTGGCCCAGTCTAATAACTGTGTGCTATGCCCTAAAGTCAATCACATAGCTGACATTTAAAAAATAATAAATTAAGCTACATCAAGCAAGGCACAAGTACAATAATAGCACAGCATAAAAATAAATAAATAAATAAATAAATAAATAAATAAATAAAGTCTTCAAATAAGAAGACAGAGGCCATTGCAAGTTCAAATACAAATACAAGAGCAGTTATCAGTTCCTTTGTTCCTTACTACCTGGTTAAATAGTTAAATCCCATATATAGATTTCACTAAGAGTGACCCCAATAAATCTAAATTTAGGTTTGAGGGAGTTCCCTGTTATTATTATTATTATTGCCTTGATTATCACACCATTCCTGTAGCGGAGCCCAAATTTTCAGACCAGCATTGCGTTTCTTTCTACCTTTCCCTTTATAGATTGCAATTTCCAACTTAAATGTGGCTAGTAATCTAGCAAGCCATTGCTGAAATGAGGGTGCCAGTTCATCTAACCAGGCCGATGCAATACACATCCTAAGAACAGCCATTGACATAAATATAAATTCCGCCCCTAGTCGATTCCGGTTTGGGTCATTCGCTCCTAAAAGCATCGTTTCAATACTCAAGGTAATGGGATTTTTCACCACCGCTGTTATAAACCTCTCAATATTGAGTTTCAATTGGGATAGGCCGTCGCAGGTAGCAAAAATATGTATACAGTCTGCATTCGGAAAGTGGCACCGGGGACAATGAGTTCCTTCACCCGAGCCCCATTTTGCAATTTTGTCAGGAGTGTAATACAACATAAAGAGGGTTTTATAAAACTGTGTTTGAAGTTTAGTTGATAGTAAATCATTTTGTGACATTACCATTGTACTTTCAATTTCAGCTCGGGATATGTCAATTTTGTTTTCCCATTTCGAGGCTATCTTTCCTATATCATCAGGTACCAAGTTACTTAGTAGGATATATATTTCAATAATGATGTTAACTTTACTGGACGACAGTGTCTCAAATATCTCACATTTTATGCTGATGATTTCACAGAGATTTCTTTTTGTTATGAAATCCCGTATTTGTAGGTATTTGAAGAAGTCTC
Organism: Lissotriton vulgaris; assembly: GCF_964263255.1. Lineage (NCBI taxonomy): Eukaryota > Metazoa > Chordata > Amphibia > Caudata > Salamandridae > Lissotriton > Lissotriton vulgaris. Next base: position 1,719,257,121 of record NC_141693.1, on the reverse strand, counting down.
TGTTGTTAATTTGAAATTTCATTCTTAGTTACTCGAATGTGTGAAACCCCGAAGAAGAGCAGAGTTTGCCGAAGTGTGTAATTCTGGCTGCTCCCCATTTCTTCATACAGCTATCCCTGAAAATAGCGGGCAGATCTAAATTATCTTTAAAGAGTGTATAGTATGAGATTCGCCCAATATCCATTAGTTTTCTTATTTTTTGCAATATTTTAAAAGAATGTAGGAGCAGCTTAAATTTAACTTTTTTGTGGTAGCTGTCATGTAGATGACGCCATAGATATCCAGAGTTTTTTCACCTAACAAATGGTTATAAATAGATGGTTGCCCACCCTGTGATGCTACATTCGCTAAATCTATTTGAAGAAGTTCTTGACTGTTAATCATGTTTGCTGCCCAATAATAAAGCCGCAAGTTTGGTAAACCTAAGCCCCCCCGTTCCTTTGGTAGAGTAAGGAGTTTTAATGCACGTCTTGGTTTAGAGTATGACCAAATAAATTTTGAGAAAGTCTGTTCCATTGATTTTAAACAGGAGTCCGGGAATTCTAGGCATATTGCTCTAAATAGGTACAGTAATTTAGGGAAAAACGCCATTTTAATGGCGTTAACTCTACCGATCAGGGAAAGGTGCAGGTTATCTAGTCGGTGGAGATCCTTTTGTATTGTCCTTAAAACAGGTTTTACATTAATATCTACCAGATCTTCTAATTTGGCGGTGATAGCAATCCCCAAATATGTTGCGTTTGGAGTAACTCTAGGGTCGGCAAGAGTTAAATTATCATTAATCACAATTTGGGTTTTACCTTGATTAAGGGCGTATCCGGAAACAACTCCAAATTTGATGGCCTCGTCAACGATAGCAAGCATAGTTAATGCTGGGTTCTTAGTGACGATTGCTATGTCATCAGCATAGGCTAAAATTTTAGTGGAGAGATCTCGTGATATAATAGGCTCTATTACCAAATTCATTTCCAGTCTTTGTAGAAAGGGATCTAAATAGAGGGCGAATAGCAGTGGCGAGCAGGGTCAGCCTTGTCTCGTCCCTCTCGATTTCTTGAATGATTTGGTAAGATTGCCATTGACAGAAACCATAGCGGTCGGGTTGACATATAATTGTTGCATTGCCAGGTTAAAGCTTGGGGGAATTCCAACTCTTTTCAGAGCTGCCCAAAGGAATTTCCAGGAGACCCTATCAAATGCCTTTTCCGCATCTAAAAGTATGAGGGCCATAGGGTCTCCTGTAATTCGTGACTGATCAAAAAGAGTAATGACTCTATGGACGTGATCAATTGTAGATCTTCCTGGGACAAAGCCATGTTGGTAATTGGCTATAACTAAATGGATAATTGGGGCGAGGCGATTTGCTAGTAGTTTGGAATAAATTTTAGAATCCGCATTAATCAAGGTAATTGGTCTATATGAGCCTAATTGATCAGGGGTTTTTTTGGGGGGGGGAAATATTATAATTTTTGCACTAGACCAAGATTTAGGAGGGGTTCCCCCTCTGAAAAGATAACCAAATAAAGTCACCATTATATGTTGAAGTTCGGTTAGGAAGGTTAAAAAAAATTCCGAAGGTAGACTATCTAAGCCTGTCGCCTTTCCCTTTGGTAAATTCTTGATTATTCGTTGGATTTCCTCCAAGTTTGGATCATCTGGTAATACCGATTGGTCTGTTTCATCAAAGCTTGATGTGTTTTGTAGATTAAGATATTCATTTATCATATTTTCTGTATTGTTATCCTCACTTCCTTCAGTATATAATGAGCTATAAAAGTGAAAAAAGGCTTCCTTAATGTCTTCAGGATTAGTAACTATACCTTTTGTTGGATCTGATATCTGCTGAATAGTATTGGTCGTCTCTAGTTGGCGCACACGGACCGCTAGTTGGTGACCCACAAGTTCGTTTACCTCGTATATCATCTCTCGATTAGCAGTTGCTTTTTTTACCGCTTTAGCTGTGATATCATCTATAATTTCTGCCCTGGCTATTGCGACTCGAGTTTGATTTCTTTCAATTATTTCTGTCCCAGCATGCGTTTTGATAGCCTCAATTAGACCCTCTTCCGCCTGTCGAAGTTCTTCTTGTTGAGTCTGAGATTTGATGTGAGATAATCGATTTGATCTTACGGAGTATTGTAGGGTTTCCCCCCGAATCCCTGCCTTTAACGCATCCCAGACCACGTCTATTCCAGTGCTACCCAGATTCTCCTGTATAAAATTTGGGATCCACTCTCGCATATGTGAACAATAGTTAGGGTCAAGTAACAGAGGTTTTTCAAAGGTCCATGATCTTATTCTTTTTTCAGTGGTGCCTGTGTTCACCATACACATTAAAGGATTGTGATCGGAGTAATGCAAAAGTTCTAAGGTAAAAGACAAAGTTAATCAAATTTCTTCTGACAAAAAGGATGTTGGGCTTTAGGTTACTAATGATGTGAGTTGCATTTCAGATGAACGCTATGAACATCCCTCTAATATATTTCATTTAACGGAATACCCATATCCCTGATGATTGATTGAGGTGCCTGCTTATCCTTAGTATCAGATATTGATTTTGCTCACCAAGTCAAAGAAAGAGTTAACTTACTTGAACCTGATGTCACTCTGTAAAGTTGTGGAGGCAAACCTGATTGAATTGGTTTCATTATTGCCAGCATTGAATTTAAAGGGTACATTGCTACTTGTAAGATTTAGGTACTTCTGAAAGGGGACACTGTGTTGAGCTGGCCCATCAAAATCTCCTCGGTATCTCTGTTGACCATACCGCCAACCCAGAAGGGGTGGATTGTAAGATCGGTTATTGTTGAGACATTTTGGTTAGTGAATTTCCAATTGTATTTTCCGAGATGATTGGTTGTGTAAGAGGATATGTTACTGTATTTAAGTGGAGGAAAATACTTTTCATGTTACGTACAAAGTAATTAAAATTCTCCTCTGTTTGCAAACCGAGGTTAGGAATTGGATTGTTTGTGTGATGAAGGGATAGTTGATACTGCAGAAGCAACAGAATTGGCTCGCTCCTGTTGTTGTGGCCGCCAGAGCTGATTGGGAAATCAGATTATGCATACACCCTAAACAACTTAATGAAAGTTTAAGTGAAGATAAGCTTCCTTAACAAAGCATCACTGAGATAATCACAATGCTGCCTGGAGCAAAATAGATTTTCTACACTCTATCTTAGTGCAGAATATCTCTAGGTGCGTTTGAGGGAGGTTTTCTGTTTGGAGTCTATAGATTTAATAATATGCCCTTTGGGCTACGGTCACCCGTTTCAGTCTTTCAAAGGCTCGTGACTCAGTTGTCAGCTGATTTAGCAAGGGACACTTTGTTTGAGGACAAAATGTTAATTTTCAGTGACACCATCGAACATCACATGAAAATTGTTAGGAATGTGCTAGAGATTTTTAAGAGCAAGGAACGAATGTATATTTTGTTGTTACGGGTTAATGTACTTAGGACACATCATTTCCGCTGAAGGAGTTTAATCCAAAGAGTATTTGGTTAATTCCATTATAAATTTACCTAGTCCCACTAAAAAGTAGGAAGTCCAGGCATGTTTGGGAATCGCTGAATTCTTTTCAAGATTTATCCAAAATGTTGTCCATAAGTCTTCAGCCATTCACAGTTTGCTAAGGAAAGGAGTAACTTTTCTTGGGAATAATGACTGCCAGTGATAAATTCAACTTATTAAGGAAACCTTGGTAATGCTCAAAATTTGACATGTTTAATTCGTGATCTACCATTGTATATTGGTTATCGACGCCAGTCATTTTCATGAGGTTTAAAGTTTATTGTACAGTCCAATCATAAGCCTCTTCATCAGGCCTTTACCAAGGGTTGAAACAGCATTTCCTCTTGTGTTTGCAAGTGGATGGTTGCTTTATAGGTGTAACGACCGGATTTTCGGACCAAATAGAATCAGCTCACCAAGACACCACCAACCCAGCCGAAAAGTAACCACCTCCCTCCTCAGGACCTACTTACCTCGGTACCTGGGTACCTACCTGGGGATGGGGAATTTGCAATATACAAGCTTAGATCATCAAAAACACCACCAAATCCATAGGGATTACTAGAAACAATCACTAATTGCTACGGATTTCCATATTCTACACCACACTCATAGCTTATAGTCTCGCGGCAACTCAGGCCCAGACTATGCTACCCTCCTCCTCATAGTAAAGGGGGCAGTTCTGATTACTTACCATTACACACTGACCACAATCAGTGTTCACACACACAAGCCACAATCCTGTGGGGATACACACCGTATCCCCCCGGTGCTCTCTCTCTCTCAAGCCACAATCCTGTAGGTATACACACCGTATCCTCCCGGTGCTCACGCTTCCGTCACAATCAGGTGACGATACACACCGTATCCCCCCGGTGCTCTCAATAATGCTGCTACACAATGGCGATTACTGTCCTATTGTTACCTTCAACTCTCTCTCTCTGTTGGGAAGTTTCTCTATATACCTAATATCTACTGGGAATGTCTCATGTATAATATTATAGGTTATGTGATAGATAGACAGTTCAATCCTATTCTTAAGTGCTGCCTCCTCCGGATGCCTCCGTTTCACTCAGTTGTTTTCTTTCCATCCTCTGCGCCTTGATGCCTCCGGGTTAAGTTGCGCTCTTACAAATCGCGAATTCATTCATTCATTCATTCAATCCTCTCACACAAGAATGGCCAAATCACGGTATGCAAAGGTTATTCTCTGATTTAGACGCTCCCTGCTCCCTTGCTCAGTTACCACTTACCCGGACGGGAAACGCATCCGTCCACATAACAGCATCTGACTAGAAGAAAGGTTAGTTCTATCATAATAATAACAGTTGCACAGTGGTTCACTAAGAACTGGGGTCCCTTTATTACACAATAGCAAATTATAACAACAATATGATACTGCAATATAACATATAGCCTGAAAAGCAAAGGAAAGAATTAGAATATGTGTGTGCACGCTAATAAGAAAGGGTCGACGTCACCTTATGAGTACGAAGTCTGGACTCAGTTGTCACCTGGGTTCCCTTCTCGTCTGTGCCTTGGCTCATCTTAGGATCACCCCTGCAGTCACGGATACACGTCTGCACCGCTATGCTCTGTCTCCTCTGCTCCCCTCCAAGTCACTGGAACCTCCCTCTTGTTCTCTGTTTCGTCTGTCTCACTCTCGTCGTTCTGCACTACTCCTCTCTCCTCTCGATCACGGTCTATCTTCGCCTTCCGACTTCGATCTTCTAAATCAGTTACTGCTGCTCTAGTATTCGTTCGCTCCGCTAACTTCTTCACTCTGCATGCTCTGACCTCAGTATCAAAGCTCACCAGCTGCTCCAACTAAAGTAACTTAATTCTTTCTGAGAGATTATCAGCCTTCGGTCTTCTCAGACTTCAAAATGGCGACTGTCTGCTTTAAGTTGGTTAACTGCAAGAATGCTAATGACTAGCTGCCGTCTATTAACTGACTGAATGACCTGTCCTCCTCTCTATACTTTCGCTAATATAGAACCTTGTTCATGCATGGAAATGTCCAGCCAGTAAACTGCCGCCCACCAAATTCTTGTACCACCCCGTGCCAAGGACACGTTCTCAGCCGGCCGGCCTGATGTTGTGTCTTCGACACGAAGAAAAATACAGTCTTTCGATAAGGGCCAGCCTGAGCCGGTTCTCTCCAAGCGAACAACACCTTATAACTAAAACATCACATTTGAACTAAAAGCATCTCAAGCAGCCAAGGCAGAAAGAAAGATGGAGTCTCTCCCGTTCGAGGCCTACAAGGCCCGAAGTAAGCATAAAGATGAATAACTCTATCAGGAATATACTAGTAACCTTACAAAAGGACGAAATAATACCAATACTAAGGAATCTATCCCCTAACTTAAGCTTATAGGCCCTAGAATAGAGAAAAGAATAGGGAATTATGTCAAGCAAATCTAAGGCTCTAATCCCTCTATTAGAATGATACTAGGCTAAAGTCACCTTCACTCAAAAATAGAACAAAAACCCGGTCAGAACATTTCATCCTTGACTTTAGGCTACTAATTATTTGCTAAATGGAAATACCGTCTGTCGAAGAATAATATGAAACAAAGTTGACAGATCTGTTTCTAGTTCGCCAACTACAAGTTTGAAGTAAAGAAGGAATACACTGAATGAAACAGCAAATAGCAACTAAAATACAAATAGCAAGCAGGGTACCCCCTAATATCTGACGTAAAGAATGTAAATCTGGTAACCAATTAAAGAGCCAGTCAAACCAACCCTAGTCTATTTGTTTTCTAACTTCTTTGGTCAAATCATGGAGTTTGTCAATGTGAGCCTGAATCGACCTAGTGTGGTCTGATAGATTGAAACAACAAAGACCTTCAAAGTCAGAACAGTCATGACCATGTTTAAGTAAAAGGTAATCTATAGCAGCTCTATTTTGTAGAATTGCCCTACGCTCACCCTGGGCATCTAATAGCAAGTCAGATAGAATCATAGAAGTGTGATTGATGGATTTAACCATCCAACAGGCCATTTTCCCAATAGATTTAGCATTATATACTGCCAAAGCAGGGACACCTAAAATAGAAAAAGCCAAACTAAGATATTCAGATTCAGAAAATAAATGTAGTGTAGAGTCACGATTGTCATTCAAAATTACAGCTTCACGGGCAATACGGGAATTCGCATTTGGGTGTGAAGAAAACATTAGCAAGCTTAATCTAGTAATAGCACAGGGTCCTCCGGTGATATTTGCAGGGATATAAGGCCAAGATGTATTGCTACAAGAGAAAAGCCATCCAGAAGGTAATAGCATTGTACGATAGTGGCTAGGGGTAACTACAAGGCTTTTGCAGGTCATATTGTTCTTGACTGAAGTACATGATTTTGGTAATCTCCGGGAACATAAAGTTTTTTCATGATCTGTAAATGAAGTGGCACCTTTCAATTTTAGACGAACACATTCAGTTATAGCACTTGGATCGGAACCCTTGGATCACATGTGAGGAAGAAACATAGATCACCCTGCGTGATATTATATCTAGTTATTTGAGAATGAATTGGTGGTACTGGATCTAACAGCACAGTACATAAAGGACAGTACTCATGAGTTGCAAAGTCACCTAGAATAATGTTAGGACAGGCATTTGATATATTGAAAATATGGGCAAGGGTCTCCAAAGAAGCTGGAACAGCAACCAAACAGGTCGCTAATATGTCTGTTACCGAACGCATCGGTGTCAAACAGAAATGTGGGGAGTTTGTCACTCTCCGTGCCACGGTTGTCCAAAAGTTAGATGATGAAACCCACGCAGCAAAGGAACGATGTACTCTGATTATTGAATCAACCAAAGTCTGGGGGTTCCTTCCTCTCCCGACATAGCAGGCCAAAAGGAGTCCAACGCCGGCACATCCTGCAACAGCAGTCCAGAGAATGATCTGAAAATAAAATCAAATACAGGCATTATTCATTCTCGTAAGTAACATTTATCAGCTGGGACAGCCTCCCAGCTATCTCTCCCTGGTCTCATGACAAGTACAGTATTATCATGACCGGTTGCAATAATTTCAGCTTGCTCAGGGGTATTTTTAGGCGACTGCACCCACACTCTCGCTCCTGGATTATCAGTAGAGCCAAAACCTTTTTATCCTCGGACAGTTAATAGAGTTGGGGCGGTGCCCTTCTGAATCTCACCACTGAAAACAGACATGATTAGCAATTGAGCAACTCGGTCAGTCTTATGAATTGGTAAATCAACATCACTGCTATTCAGCAGGAGTACCTTAATCTCTCCCTGATAATCACTGTCAATTACACCTCCAAGCACTTGAATGCCTTTTAAGGCCAGGCCCGATCTTGTGGCAATTAATCCAAAACTTCCAGTCGGCATACTGACACCAATGCCAGTTTCAATGATAACTCGATCTCTTCCTTTTACAGTAATGTCATTCATGGCATGCAGGTCTAAGCCTGCGGAACCTGGGGTTGCTCTGCATGGTGCCAGGGCTCCAGGGGAAATTTCCCAATACATTACAGTATTTTTAACTGTGTTCGGTTTAGCATCAACAGCTGGAGGAAATAAACGCATTAATGGGGAATCAGTATTTAAAAAGGGATGATTATTCAAAATTAACAGTGCATGAAATAAATAATCTCTCCAATTTTTATATTTGTTATCAGTTAATTTACGCAATTGATCTTTTAGCAAACCATTCATTCTCTCCACAATGCCTGCTGCCTGTGGGTAGTACGGTATATGAAACACCCATTCAATGTTGTTTTCCACACAAAATTCCTGTACCAATCTTCCTTTGAAATGGGATGCATTGTCAGATTGTATTTGAAATTGGACACCATAATACAGCATAATCAATTCCAATGTTTGAATGGTATTTACTTGGGTAGCTCGTTTACAGGGAAAGGCCACTAAAAGGCCACTGTAAGTGTCCACAATGGTACATATATATTGACAATTTTTACTCATGGGAAGTGGACCAATATAATTAATTTGCCAAATTTGAGCGGGTAATTTACCTCGATGTAATTGTCCTCTAACAATTTGGGGTACTTTTCGTTGTCTAGAATGTTGACAGATAGGACAATGCATTATAGTATCTTTGATTAAATTTAGAGGAATATAAATTCCTCGGTCAGCAGCCCACCTGCTAGTGGCTCTTTCTCCAAAATGTCCTGCTTTCTGATGGGCCCATTTCGCCAATCCCGCCAAATCAGAATTCTGCATGTCCACCACTGCCTCAGCAATTTTAGATTTCTCATCTGCAATGTTGTGAAAGAATTTGTCAAGGGAGTCTATTGGTGTATGGGCATCCACATGAAAGATGGTAACAGTATTTTGCGGAAGCAATTCCCAAATTTCTTGCCATAATTCTTTACCCCAAAGTTCTTTAGAATGCAATTCCCAATTGCGAGCATGCCATGTTGGTAACCAGACCGCCAATCCATTAGCAGTGGACCAGGAGTCAGTAAAAATGTGACACGTACCAGGTAGTTCCTGTTTTAAAACTTGGTAAACAGCATACAATTCAGCACATTGACTACTTTTTCCTTCACCAGTTGTACTCAGCAATTTTTGTGTGACAGGTTTATAGGACACTGCCTTCCAATGCCTCTTCTCTCCTATGTACCTCGCCGAACCATCCATAAATCACACATGGTTTCTGTCCTCCGCGGACAGATCATCAAATGGCTTACCCAACTTAACAGGGGATTCCTGTACTATAGGTACGGGGCAATCACTCTCGGTCTCATTCGATGGCGCCAGCGCCACTTGCTCATGTAATGTCGCAACACCTTTCGGTCCCACATGTGCTCTGTCTTGTATGTACCATTTCCACTTAATCACACTCGCCTCTTGAGCATGTCCAATTCGATGAGTTTTCGGCGAACTTAGAACCCATTGCATAATAGGAATTTCAGGTCTCAACATCACATCATGTCCCAAAGTCAATTGCTCGGTATCCACCAGAGCCCAATAACATGCAAGCAACTGTTTTTCAAAGGGTGTGTAACGCTCACCAGCATCGGGTAACTTTTTAGTCAAGAAACCTAGCGGAACTTTATTTCTGCCTTGTTTTTGCCACAAACTCCAATTTGCATAAGGACCTCGCTCAAACATATTCAGATCCACATCACAATCACGTACAGGCCACAGATCCAAAGCATACTGGATCGCTTCTTTCGCCAAATCAAACGCATCTTGCTGCGGTTTACTCCATTCAAACACATTCTTTTTACGAGTGACTCTGTACAAAGGGGCTAATATCTCACTTAAATGTGGAATATGTGGACGCCAAAAAACAAATAAACCAATGAATCTCTGGGCTTCTTTTCTGTTCCGAGGAACTGCAAAATCAAGAATTTTCTGTTTCACCTGTGGAATTACTTCTCTGTTTCCTTTATGCCAATTGATGCCTAAATATTTCACACTTTGTGATGGACCTTGTAATTTGTCGGGATTCATTTCCCAACCTTTTTCTCGTAAATGATTGATAACCTGGTCTAACTGAGTCTGAACTTGATCCTGCGTCTCACCTTGAATCAAAATGTCGTCAATATAATGACACATCTGTAACTGTGGGTTTATGGGTATTTCAGCTAAATGTTCCGCCACCAGCCGGTGACAGATCGTAGGACTGTGTACATAGCCTTGGGAAAGACTTCTAAACGTAATTTGACGTCCATTCCATGTAAAACTGAACTGTTCCTGACACTCAGGGGCAATTGGATTCGAAAACGAAGCATTAGCAATGTCAATAGAAGCATACCACATCCCTGGATGTTTCTGAATTCTTTCAATTAAGGTAATAATGTCTAGTACTGCAACAGTCAAAGGGGGTGTATGTTTATTCAATTCGCGGTAATCAACAGTCATACGCCAAGAATTATCACTTTTACGCACCGGCCAAACGGGATTATTCCAAGCAGAAGTAACCGGAGTTATAACTCCTGCATTCACTAGGTCCTGAATAGTAGCACTAATTTCTTCATGACCACCTGGAATACGGTACTGTTTTTGGGAAATAACTTTTGTAGCCTGGGGAATTTTTATAGGAGGCATCCTCAAACGGCCAACTCGTACAGGTCTGGATGATATATAACCTCTACTTCCAAATTGATAACATCCATCATCTAAATGTAAAGTCATACCTTTTAAGATATCAATTCCAATTATGTATTCTAAAAGTGGCACAACTAAAACAGAATATTCTTTTCGGGGAATTTTACCTATTTTCATCTCAACATTTGTTTGTACTGCGGGGGTTTCCTTTCCACCTAAACCAGTAATTGTAAAAAATTGTCCTTTGAATTTCTTTGATTTTCCATGAATTAAAGTGGCCTCCACTCCTGTATCTACCAATGCTCGGGCCCTCTGTATGTTACGATGTCTCCCAAAAATTTCAATATCTACATAGGGTCTATTGTCTTTGTGAGCCCAACTGCGTACTTGAGCTTGACCTATTTCCTAGTCATTTTTATTGCGTTCTGACAACCAAGACAAATCAGGGTAAAGACTCTCAAATTTTCTGGACAATGTAACTTCCTGTTCATATCCATTCCCATAACGAAATGGATTTTTGTCATCTACATGGTACTGTGAATTACATTCAGAAAACCTGTGTCGTTCCTCTCTTCTCCTTATTTCGGGGGACTGATCCCTTTCAACTCTGTATCTGCTGTCAACCACGCTCATCTCTCCCCCTCTCTCTCTCTCCCTCTCTCCCCCTCTCTCTCTCTCGCCGAGGGGACACATCTCGCTCATTCCATCGACTATCACGCCGATCCGAATCATCACGATGTCTGTCATCTCCACTGTCACCAGAATATTCACGATCACAATCATTCTTTGGTACACGTCCAGCACCCTCCTTCCTGTCCAAACCACGCTTGCGAAACATAGCCCACAAGCGATTATTAGGTTCACCACCAATCTCTTCTCTCTTCACACCATCAGCCAACAAGGCAAGAAACATATCACGTCTAGAAAACTGATAACTTCCACCAGTACGACCCTCAGGTCTGGATTGTCTTTCAGGTTTAAGCCATTCGCCCAATTCACCAAGCTGACGTACAGATTCAAGCACCAAGGACAAAGCGTTACCAGTTTGATTGATCAACAATGTCATCATAACTTGTTTATATGCAACAAGGGAAGAACGGATAATGCGGTTCCGCACAGAAGATGTCAACAAACCATCCAACAATCTGTCAGAAGTACTCAAAAAAAATCGCAGTTTATATTACCTCCTCCTTTAATCTTTGTGCCGCATCTTGCAAAGTATACCATGGCTTGTCATTCAGAGGCCAATCAGATTCAGTAGAGTATTTGTGATTAAAACCATCAGTCGCTAATTGAAGCAAACTAATTTGACCAGCACCGTTAAAGTTTCGGAAATGATCCTGTACAGTAGAATCAGAACTCAAAAAACAAACTTTCAAAGCATCTCCCCCATCCAACATGATGCCAGCAGCACCCAATTCATAGAGACGCACCATCCACGTAAGCAAGGCCTCACCGGGCCGCTGTCGAAATCGTTGCAAATGTCACTAACTTCCTGTTGCGTAAAGTCTTCTAAGCTATCCAAAGGAATACCATTAGGATTACCAGGATCCTGCTGTAACTTTCGTCGAAAAACCAGATGCGCAGAAACCTCAGTACGAGGAGCACAAGGAACCCGATCAACAGATTTAGAGGGACATTTAGATTGAGAAATGTTGTCAGATTTAGAACACCGACCATGGTCGCCGGAATCATCAAGTTTTCAAAAGTATTAGATTTACAGTCACGTCCGGTGCGAGAATACTCGCGTCTGTCAGACTCCTCAGCCGAGGAGCCAGAATCATTCGAGTCCCAGATATTACCGTCCCATTCCTCAGGATTCCAGTCCAGTCCGGCTTTCGCCACGACCAGACGCACTTTCCGTTTGCAAACTCGACCACGACGATTCTTATATTTGTAGTTAGCAATACGAACAGCAGCTCTTTCAGCAATAGTCTGATAAGTCTCAAGTTTGTCGGCAAGCAATTTATTTTGACATCTCAAAAGAGTGTGAGCATTTTGCACTTCAACAAACTTCTCTTCAATATCTGCATATTGTTTCTGTAATTTCAGAAATTTCTCATGTACAATCCTGTACGCATATAAAACAATCCAACCTCTGCGTCCCAAAATAGGAAGCTCTTCACCCTTCACAATCGGCGCTTTCTGCAAGCAAGCAATCACATGATTCGGATCCGCCAGTTCCAAACAAGAACTCCAATTTTCACTCAAACCAGTAGAATCAGCCCACTCACGGGCCAATGCCTCATAAGGCGTTGATTCCCATCCGGGAATTTCAACAGGCAATTTAAAAGTAGATTTAGACCTTCTCAAAAAATTGTGCCAAAAAAGAAAAAGATATATACAACTATAAACAAATAATATACAAAATTGACTCCGCACATGCCAAGCGCAAACAAACAAGATAGAAACAACACAGCGCTAACAGGCTTACGTAAACGGTTCATGACGCCAGATGTAACGACCGGATTTTCGGACCAAAAGGAATCAGCTCACCAAGACACCACCAACCCAGCCAAAACGTAACCACCTCCCTCCTCAGGACCTACTTACCTCGGTACCTGGGTACCTACCTGGGGATGGGGAATTTGCAATATACAAGCTTAGATCATCAAAAACACCACCAAATCCATAGGGATTACTAGAAACAATCACTAATTGCTACGGAATTCCATATTCTACACCACACTCATACCTTATAGTCTCGCTGCAACTCAGGCCCAGACTATGCTACCCTCCTCCTCATAGTAAAGGGGGCAGTTCTGATTACTTACCATTACACACTGACCACAATCAGTGTTCACACACACAAGCCACAATCCAGTGGGTATACACACTGTATCCCCCCGGTGCTCTCTCTCTCTCTCTCTCAAGCCACAATCTTGTAGGTATACACACCATATCCTCCCGGTGCTCACGCTTCCGTCACAATCAGGTGACGATGCTAGAGCGCGCAGTTTTACCCAGGTCACCCGAGTTACCAATTCCTTCACACGCACTGGGCCCTTGGCGTGAAAAGACACTATTTATTATTTCACTAATTTTATTGGGTGATCCGGGTGAGGATTTCTCCTCCTGCACGCTGCTAAGAGTAATAAAGTTTGGATTTACCTCTGCTTACCATGCACCTGACTTACCACAGGCACAATTCTTCCGACGGACCTAGAGCTATTAGGGAAAATAGTAGACAGGCCTAACATCCAATACACTTAAAATCAGTAATATACTTTCCACAATTCTGTAAAATGACCACAGACACCTGATGAAGTTAAAATTTTTATATAAGTATTCAAAGAGAAGATGCCAGGATAATAAGCGATACACAGAGTAATATATCAAACATTAAAATCAACACCAATAGGTAGCTTTGTATCAAAAATATGACCATTAGGATATATGGGGAGACTAAAGGTAGGAGTTTTAGCGCAAAACTAGTCACTGCAATTTTATACTAGAACATAGGATTGGGAATGACCTAGAACATGTACTTAACCTAAGTATTTAAGCTATTCTTTGCTAAGTTCACTGCAAACCACTAAAGGAAAGGGGGAAAAACGGGAACATGCTATGGTTTTATAAAATCAATGAGTTCTCTAAAGGATGGGGGGGAGAGAAGGAACCAACTAAAATTCAGACACATATAATTGCAATGGCAATAAAGCAAAAATACAGGTAAGAATGCTTTACCAGTTCGGATAAGAGAGAGCGAAAGAGAGAGAGAGAGACGTAAACCCACAATCTATATTTACCTAGATCAGATTGAAGACCAACCCTGGCCACGGGTCAGTTGGAAAGACGGGGACAGGGACCCTCAGAAAAGGAATGCCAGAATGCGAGCAGGTACAGCTCACGGACAGTAAGGACAGGATACCCCTCAGGTTCAGGTCAAGGACTGGGCCTCCCAGGGTACGACCAACACCCACAGCTTCGGACAGCAACGCCTGCGTTACCCCCTCCTGCAAGTAATCCGCCAGAAACCCCGATTGGATTTTCGAATTCCCCAGCAAAGTGCTTCGCCAGCACTTAGGATTTTCCACCCCTTAGGAGATTGTGGAAAGTATGGACAAAGTGCTCCGCAGCACTTTCAGAATGAGCACCTATTGAGATCGTAGGGTCAGTGACAGGTCTGCTACTCGGACAAGTCGGACAATTTTCCTAAGCTAAACTAGGGTAGTTATACAGTTTGGGGACCCTTAGACCACCCACTAATGTTGCAAGTGACAGTTTCCCACATTGTGATTGGTCAGGAGAGGTGGTGCGGTCTTTACCACCTCCTAGAATTCAGTTTTCCCATGTTGATATTCAAATTTGTATACCCGCCCCCCAGGTTCACGTTCCCATGCATAGAATACAGCAGTACAGGACAGTTTTACAATAGGTAGCAACAGTATCGCTTCTTTCAAGGTAAGACTCCGTATTCCCAGCGAGGTTCCCAGGCGCATTGTGCTTCAGGAGCCAGCTGGCTAGGTTTAGCTTCTGCGCAGTTGGAACTTTCTCCGGTCAGGTGACGGTGCCCAGCAGAGCCTCAAGCATGGCTCCGCTCATGATCACCCCAGCCCAAAAGACGCGGTACATGAAAAGTAAGCGAAGACAAATTAGAATCATACATAAAATGATCGCACTGTATACCAAGCTAAAACTTAACCAACCCTTACTTTATAATGACTATAGCGTTAAAGATTAATGCGAAAGAATAGATAGGCTAAAAGCTGCTGCAGTAAGCAGAGAGCGTGGTAAGAGACAAGCGGCCATATTTAGCATCAATGCGCATGAGCACAGAATCCCTCCAGAATGCGAGTGCGTCACATCACATGGGTATGACCGACGCATGCGCAGACTGAATTTGCGGCAAAGCAGCCATTTTCAGTGCAAGCTTCGTTAGTACGTGAAAAGACAAACAAGCAAGCATCCTAGGGACACCCGCGTGTTGGGGAAAACACTTTACAAATGACGAACAATGGTGTTAATATTATTATGCAATTATAGACGAGGGTTTTGCATACGAGCAAGGCGCTATGCGTGCGAATCCTTGCTCCATCAATCCCCTCTTTGATGATATTTACTATCATCACTACATGAAGGAAACAGATGCCAACTTTTCTCATTCATTCATATCGTCCATTTCGATTTCAATAAACTTATTGTTTAGTTTTCTTTCAGCTTCCCTATGAGAGTGGTGATTTTTCGCCTTTTTATAAATTGCACTCTTCAGCTCTTCTAATTCTAATTCATCAATGTTTCTTTTCACCCCCCTCGGATTGACTGTATATTTCTTTTTACACCTTTGACATTTGCAGCAGATAAAAATGATCAATACAATCACACCTATTATGACTATTGGCATCAGTATTTTCCACAAAATATTTCTACCTAGATTAGTAAACCAACTACCTATAGAGGAGAGACCTCCAGTCAGTCTCGTCCAGGCACTGTCAACCTCCAATGGTTTGAGTTCTCTTTCCAAATTAGTTATGTTCTTCACATATTGTTTTAATTCGATACTTTTGTCAGGAATGTAGGTGCAACAATGTTGCGCTTTCAGCATTCTACAGACTCCGCCCTCTTTTGCTAATAGGGTGTCAAGGGCAAGACGGTTTTGTAAAACCATTGATCTGATCGCAACCATTTCAGTATTGACCAGCAGGAAACCAGCAGCAGTGTCCGTTGATAACCGGTCCACTACTGTAGACAGTTTGCAGATTCTATGGGTGTTCAGAACTACCCCCATTCCAGGTATCAGTGCACTGAAGATATCACCTACAATTTCGCCTACACTTTCGCGTCTACTACGCACTAAGCCATTAGTTTCATCATCGCTTCCAGCTGCGTTATTCACATGGTATATTTTCGGGAAAACAATGCCAAAGTAGCAGCTTCCATACCAGTGATCCGGCAATTTGAAATAAGCCTTGTTCCCACATATATAATATATTCCGGGAAACACAGGTTCTGACCCGTTTTTGAAACCCCAACCTCCAATTACCTTATAATTATGTTCACACTCGCTGGAACCGATGAATACATTGTTATAGTACTCTGTCTTTTCCCTATGGATACAAAGTTTCCCTTTTCTTTCAAAATCCAGCAACAAGGCAGGACTGGCTTCGCCTTCTGAGGTGTTGTCCATGTGCTCAGCCCACCTAGGGATTCTATCCTTCTCGTCATTTGCCTTCTTCTGAAACTTTTCTCTCCTTCTGTCTGCCATCTTTATAAACATCTTTTCCTGCTCTTGCAGTGAACAGGTCAGATTGTCTTCTCTTGCTTGATCTAAGTCTATGTTACCTATAGTCAGGAAATATTCTCCCATATAGCGGGTCACATCACTTGTAGTATGTACACGGTTCAAATGTCCTCTAACAGGAAGTTCAGAAAATACTACGTCATCGTTTGAATAATAGTACTGCAAGGTGCTTCTATAGAACAAGCTAGCTAATATACTACAGGAGATTCCATAGGTCAAAGGTAGATGGTGGTATGTCACGCCTTCAGCCACTGAGGTTGGTAGCTTCATGCAGACATAACAGTCCTCTATTTCCATAGCTTCTACATAATGCACTAACAGGTTAGCAAAAACATTTAGATGCGTCCTGTTCTTCATTCTGTGAAAATGTAGTCCATCCTCATCTGGTGCTTCTAAATTAGGTCGTGTGTGTGTCAGTCCTACTCTTTTGTCGCGTCTTTCTAGTCTACGTGGTGTTTCTGCAGTCTGTACAACCCCTACATCTACTGCTTCGGGTTCAGTAGGGGACAAGTTTGGATCTCTACTTATCATAAAGGGCAGAAAAACTGTTAGTCCTATCCACATTACTATTAGCATAGCTACACTACACAAGCATATCTTACAACATGTTTTGAGACACCCACACCGGGATCTCCCAGAGACACTCGGATCAGACATTTTTAGCTTACAGGTGGCTTTTGCTACCCCTCTTCGTTTCTTTGCACCAAAGGCTCACTTCAGGGGTTCTCTTACGGAGGGTCTTCGTCCGAACTCCGATCAGCAATAGACTCGTTGTCACTATTGCCACTGTGGTGAGGCTCGTCAATCTCCTCCAACACAAAGTACGTCCATTCAGGGCTCCGATACAGTCGGTTCTGTTTCTTTATTCTGTCGCTTTTTCTCAGCGATTTTCCTTGGGCTGCACTTCTTTCACTTTGAGCCCTTTTTCGGTCTTTATCGTTTTCTCCGACTGTCTTTAGTCTGAGCCTTAGTCTCTTGACGTATCTGGGTTCACTTCTTCCTCCGTGCCTCCCAGTGGTTGAGGAGACTTCGCCTTCCTCGTGCACTCTTTTCACTTTTTGATGTGGCACTTCTGTTTCCCTGCCTGTCTGATTTTGTTATCTCGAATCCATTGTGAGATTTCAGGCCTTAATCCTAGCACAAACCTATAACTGAAATGCGTCATGTCTTTCATGTCTACATTATCGATACCACTGTAAGTTTTGAATACCTGCAGTAACCTTTCATAAAATGAATGCACTGTTTCATCCCGTTCTTGGGTGGTTCTATCTATTCTGGTCCAATCTGTTTCCTTTGCTGGCACCTTTTTCTTAAGGTACTGTATGACCTGGTCATATTTCCTCATTACATCCGGTGAAGGGGCCCCCGTTCTCTCATCTCTGGGATATTCATCATTTGGCCAATCAATTTCTATCTTACATTCGGTCCATAGATCTACAGGGACCACAATGTCGAAAAACCCATCCAGGTCTTTCAGCAGACATTTCTGAACTTTTATGAAACGTTCCACCTGTCTGTACCAGTCAACTGGTTTCTCACGTAGTTTCGGGAAGTCGTTTGTAAATGACACAATGTCTTGTCTGGACCAAGGGACATGGACATATTTTCCTCCCGGGACCTCTCTCATGGGGCACAATTTTTCTGTTGGGGTTACTTCTTTTAATACGAATTCTGAAGTTACGGACCCAGCCCTGCTGCCTTCCTTTTTCTTTGCCCACCTGGTTCTCCATTTTCCCACTTCGCCCCATTTCTGCAAGATTTTCAACAATTCTCTTACTTGGATCTGTTTTCCCATCACATTCAGGCTTTCTAAATCCTTGTCTGAGAAGTCTACTCTGTAAGGTTTCTGGAGAATTTTTGAGCGACTAACATCAACTCCCATTTCTGTGGCGGCATCCATTATCTTTTCATGGAGCACCCTAGCACTCCGGGTAAGATTTTTACTGATGAATAGTAACTCTTCTTCATTATACGAGCTCAGGCGCTCAACTCCCACATTCCCAGCCATCATTTCTTCTATTTCTATTCTTAATTTATATATTTCCAATGCTTTAGTTTGGGGAGCGGTCTCCTTCTCTATCTCCTTTGTCCATCTGTCTAATTCTTCAGGGGAGACTAAAGAGGCGTTCCTAATTCCAGATGCACTTTCAATCACCACTTCCCTTTGCCTGGGCTGACTTCTTGTCCCTACTACACTGGCCCTTGACTCCCTTATGGGCAGATCCATCAAACTTCCAGATTCACACTCACTTTCCTGATCTTCATCTATGAATACTTCCTTCCTCGGGGTCTGGAAGCTAGGAGTAGGCAGTATTGGGGTGATAACAGGAGGAAGGGGACTAGTCAAGTCATTTTTGTACATTGGGATAGCAGGACCAATAGTTACCGGAATGGTCAAGGCCTCAGGATGGGGATGCATCTGGGCAATGGTTCTGACTAATTCCTCTCGCTGTTTAGTCAGGGCTTCTCTCTCCTTTTCCTGCAACCCCCTTCCAGCAGAGTTGCCATGCAATACCTGAGGTACTAAGGACGGATAGATATTCGGGGCAGTCGGGGCAACCAATCGAGGGGGACTTTCCCCGAATGGCTGATAATTCGGGACTGTGGGCTTAGGTCTGCAAAACTCATCCCTTCCACTATATTTACTGCTTGTAGCTGTCCCGTCTGAATCACTTTCCCTCCTACTTCGGGGGTAATTGGTAACAGAGTTTTGGGAATGCGCCGAATCTGATTCTGCTACGTAGGGAGGTGGATCCTTCATTAACAAGTCTTCCAGGTGTTCATCTTCCATATCCCCCATAGGTGCTAGGTGATGGGTCTTTTCTTTACATTTTCCTCTTTTCTCCTCTAATACCCCCATCATGGGGAACAGCCCTTCAGTTAACATAGACTGCCTCCACTGTTTCATTTTCTGCTCTTTGGTTGGCGTTGGAAGTCTGGGATACCACTTACTCACTCCCTTATCCATTCGTGGTTTATCTCGCTCTGCAGCCTCAATTTCCCATTCCTCCAAAGCTTCGTACTGGGTCAACCTAGGTCTAGGGTGTAATTCGTTCATGCGGGTCCTTAAGTTAAACAGGATCCGACCATTAAATGTACCTTCAACAGGGAATGCTAGGACTCCGTCATCTACAGTATACTTTGCCCAATTTTCTAGCCAGACACAAGTGTGATACCCTTTATCAAACAACATGAAAGAGGCAGGGGTATTTGGCGGGGGAATGAGTACGCCTTCCCTCGTTCTAATGGGCTTGTCAGTTTTGAAAAAATTCTTTACTTTATCCGAGAATGACAATTTTCTCTTTATTCCATACATCATGTGCGGTCTACCTCGTAAAGTCTGCTCCTTATAAAATCCTAGGTATTTTGGATTTGGTATGAAATCTGGATACCACATACAACTCTCCAGATTCGCTTCTATCTCGGCTGGATTAATTTTGTTTACCTTTGTGCTTCCAATGCTAGCGCGATTTTTATTTCGCACCACCCAATCAGGTCCGAGAATACAACTACGGTTAACCAATGGGTGCGCGGCCTTTTCGCAAGACAGAGTCTCACGCTTCGGCACTCACCCCTCCTTTACAAATTCAGCTCCGCTACCTTGACCAATACTAGCGCGGCACGAAGTGACGTCAGAGCAGCTCTCCGACTGACTCCCTCCTTCACAAGGTAACGGAAACTTTTTACTCTCTCTAAAGTGCGAGTGCAAGTTTTAGTCAATAACACACAACGTTTGCCACTATGTCTGAGTGTTCTAAAGAGAGAAAAGACTTTTCTTTCGCTACTAGTAAACCACTTCTGTCTACTTTTCATTCACTCTGGATAGACTTCTTTGCCTGTCCCTTCACACTAGTAAATCTAGAACCCGTTATTCTTCTGACTCATCCACCTTGATCGGGGATATGTACTGAGCCAGGATTTCACCAGCGAACTATTTTACTTACCAGACAAGCCTCGGAGACCCTACTACTCCTTCCGTATGCGACCCTTACTAGGTGATATCGCAATGAAAGTTTTATAATGGACTCGTAGCTATCATTCACTCCAGAAACAAAAAGGTCCTAATTAGTGCTTCCAGTTATCCTTAACCCTGCACTAATACTTCAAACTTAGTGACTTCAACAGCTAACCGGATTCTACTCACCGTTAGCTAAAATACTTCCCCGGGGATTCGGACTACACTGAACATTTACAAACAATTCTGGGTTAATTCAACATGCAATATTTATAGCAGTAATGCAAAATCATGTACATTTATATATATTAAAAAACACATTTCATAAATTTTGAAAAAATACAGTAGAAATCAGCAGCACGTTTTATTTTCACGGTTTGTTTATGCCTATCCTGTCTACCTAATCTAACTAGTCCAAACCATCCTCTGGCTGCCAGAAATTACTGCTAGAGCGCGCAGTTTTACCCAGGTCACCCGAGTTACCAATTCCTTCACACGCACTGGGCCCTTGGCGTGAAAAGACACTATTTATTATTTCACTAATTTTATTGGGTGATCCGGGTGAGGATTTCTCCTCCTGCACGCTGCTAAGAGTAATAAAGTTTGGATTTACCTCTGCTTACCATGCACCTGACTTACCACAGGCACAATTCTTCCGACGGACCTAGAGCTATTAGGGAAAATAGTAGACAGGCCTAACATCCAATACACTTAAAATCAGTAATATACTTTCCACAATTCTGTAAAATGACCACAGACACCTGATGAAGTTAAAATTTTTATATAAGTATTCAAAGAGAAGATGCCAGGATAATAAGCGATACACAGAGTAATATATCAAACATTAAAATCAACACCAATAGGTAGCTTTGTATCAAAAATATGACCATTAGGATATATGGGGAGACTAAAGGTAGGAGTTTTAGCGCAAAACTAGTCACTGCAATTTTATACTAGAACATAGGATTGGGAATGACCTAGAACATGTACTTAACCTAAGTATTTAAGCTATTCTTTGCTAAGTTCACTGCAAACCACTAAAGGAAAGGGGGAAAAACGGGAACATGCTATGGTTTTATAAAATCAATGAGTTCTCTAAAGGATGGGGGGGAGAGAAGGAACCAACTAAAATTCAGACACATATAATTGCAATGGCAATAAAGCAAAAATACAGGTAAGAATGCTTTACCAGTTCGGATAAGAGAGAGCGAAAGAGAGAGAGAGAGACGTAAACCCACAATCTATATTTACCTAGATCAGATTGAAGACCAACCCTGGCCACGGGTCAGTTGGAAAGACGGGGACAGGGACCCTCAGAAAAGGAATGCCAGAATGCGAGCAGGTACAGCTCACGGACAGTAAGGACAGGATACCCCTCAGGTTCAGGTCAAGGACTGGGCCTCCCAGGGTACGACCAACACCCACAGCTTCGGACAGCAACGCCTGCGTTACCCCCTCCTGCAAGTAATCCGCCAGAAACCCCGATTGGATTTTCGAATTCCCCAGCAAAGTGCTTCGCCAGCACTTAGGATTTTCCACCCCTTAGGAGATTGTGGAAAGTATGGACAAAGTGCTCCGCAGCACTTTCAGAATGAGCACCTATTGAGATCGTAGGGTCAGTGACAGGTCTGCTACTCGGACAAGTCGGACAATTTTCCTAAGCTAAACTAGGGTAGTTATACAGTTTGGGGACCCTTAGACCACCCACTAATGTTGCAAGTGACAGTTTCCCACATTGTGATTGGTCAGGAGAGGTGGTGCGGTCTTTACCACCTCCTAGAATTCAGTTTTCCCATGTTGATATTCAAATTTGTATACCCGCCCCCCAGGTTCACGTTCCCATGCATAGAATACAGCAGTACAGGACAGTTTTACAATAGGTAGCAACAGTATCGCTTCTTTCAAGGTAAGACTCCGTATTCCCAGCGAGGTTCCCAGGCGCATTGTGCTTCAGGAGCCAGCTGGCTAGGTTTAGCTTCTGCGCAGTTGGAACTTTCTCTGGTCAGGTGACGGTGCCCAGCAGAGCCTCAAGCATGGCTCCGCTCATGATCACCCCAGCCCAAAAGACGCGGTACATGAAAAGTAAGCGAAGACAAATTAGAATCATACATAAAATGATCGCACTGTATACCAAGCTAAAACTTAACCAACCCTTACTTTATAATGACTATAGCGTTAAAGATTAATGCGAAAGAATAGATAGGCTAAAAGCTGCTGCAGTAAGCAGAGAGCGTGGTAAGAGACAAGCGGCCATATTTAGCATCAATGCGCATGAGCACAGAATCCCTCCAGAATGCGAGTGCGTCACATCACATGGGTATGACCGACGCATGCGCAGACTGAATTTGCGGCAAAGCAGCCATTTTCAGTGCAAGCTTCGTTAGTACGTGAAAAGACAAACAAGCAAGCATCCTAGGGACACCCGCGTGTTGGGGAAAACACTTTACAAATGACGAACAATGGTGTTAATATTATTATGCAATTATAGACGAGGGTTTTGCATACGAGCAAGGCGCTATGCGTGCGAATCCTTGCTCCATCAACGATACACACCGTATCCCCCCGGTGCTCTCAATAATGCCGCTACACAACGGCGATTACTGTCCTATTGTTACCTTCAACTCTCTCTCTCTGTTGGGAAGTTTCTCTATATACCTAATATCTACTGGGAATGTCTCATGTATAATATTATAGGTTATGTGATAGATAGACAGTTCAATCCTCTCACACAAGAATGGCCAAATCACGGTATGCAAAGGTTATTCTCTGATTTAGACGCTCCCTGCTCCCTTGCTCAATTACCACTTACCCGGACGGGAAACGCATCCGTCCACATAACAGCATCTGACTAGAAGAAAGGTTAGTTCTATCATAATAATAACAGTTGCACAGTGGTTCACTAAGAACTGGGGTCCCTTTATTACACAATAGCAAATTATAACAACAATATAATACTGCAATATAACATACAGCCTGAAAAGCAAAGGAAAGAATTAGAATATGTGTGTGCACGCTAATAAGAAAGGGTCGACGTCACCTTATGAGTACGAAGTCTGGACTCAGTTGTCATCTGGGTTCCCTTCTCGTCTGTGCCTTGGCTCATCTTAGGATCACCCCTGCAGTCACGGATACACGTCTGCACCGCTATGCTCTGTCTCCTCTGCTCCCCTCCATGTCACTGGAACCTCCCTCTTGTTCTCTGTTTCGTCTGTCTCACTCTCGTCGTTCTGCACTACTCCTCTCTCCTCTCGATCACGGACTATCTTCACCTTCCGACTTCGATCTTCTAAATCAGTTACTGCTGCTCTAGTATTCGTTCGCTCCGCTAACTTCTTCACTCTGCATGCTCTGACCTCAGTATCAAAGCTCACCAGCTGCTCCAACTAAAGTAACTTCAATCTTTCTGAGAGATTATCAGCCTTCGGTCTTCTCGGACTTCAAAATGGCGACTGTCTGCTTTAAGTTGATTAACTGCAAGAATGCTAATGACTAGCTGCCGTCTTTTAACTGACTGAATGACCTGTCCTCCTCTCTATACTTTCGCTAATATAGAACCTTGTTCATGCATGGAAATGTCCAGCCAGTAAACTGCCGCCCACCAAATTCTTGTACCACCCCGTGCCAAGGACACGTTCTCAGCCGGCCGGCCTGATGTTGTGTCTTCGACACGAAGAAAAATACAGTCTTTCGATAAGGGCCAGCCTGAGCCAGTTCTCTCCAAGCGAACAACACCTTATAACTAAAACATCACATTTAACCTAAAAGCATCTCAAGCAGCCGAGGCAGAAAGAAAGATGGTGTCTCTCCCGTTCGAGGCCTACAAGGCCCGAAGTAAGCATAAAGATGAATAACTCTATCAGGAATATACTAGTAATCTTACAAAAGGACAAAATAATACCAATACTAAGGAATCTATCCCCTAACATAAGCTTATAGGCCCTAGAGTAGAGAAAAGAATAGGGAATTATGTCAAGCATCTTGTAAATAGGCCAAATCTAAGGCTCTAATCCCTCTATTAGAATGATAGTAGGCTAAAGTCACCTTCACTCAAAAATAGAACAAAAACCCGGTCAGAACAATAGGATATCTACTTCAATGTCACATATGTACCCGGAGTAGTTAACAAAGCAGCAGATTGCCTTTCCAGATAAGTGGCTGTTTAAGATGTCAAAGAGGAGGAAGAGGTAAAGACTTGGTGGAAGAAAGATGAGTTCAAAGTATGTGTTGTCACGGATGGTAGTATATCCGAAGCCAAATGGATAATAGAGTTAGAAAATTATCATTTGTTGAAGAAAGTGTGTGAGGTTCTTCACCCAGGCACATGTGATAAAAAGTATGATCCATTTATGAAATGGTGGGGTAAGATTAAAGATGAGTTCACTGTGGAAAGTGGTCTATTATTATGAGATTTAAGGCTAATTCTCTCTGTGAGTTTAGACTAACGGTTGATAGTCTTGTCTCATGAAGGTCAACAAGACGTGTGCAAGCCAAAGAAAAGGTTGAGGGCTTCTTATTGATGGCCATGAATGGATGTTCAAGTGGAGAGATTGTTCAGGGATTGTTTAGATTGCATGTAAGTGATAATGTCAGGAAAATCAGAACTTCTTGCTTGAATTGTAGGGAACTGCCTTTCAGACCTTGGGATAAAGTGGCATTCCACCTTGCATTGTAGGGTACTGTCTGTTGGACCTTGGGATGAAGTGCTATTTGATATTATTGGACCAATTGATCACAGGAGTGTTATGTATTATTTTAGGACCCTATTGTAGTTTTCCCGATTCATGCCCTTACATAGGTATAAATCACCATATCCTTATATAGGCATAGAAATCATAACCATATTTAGGCATAGCTCATGCAGTCCAAATACGGCAGGGCTACTTCCACTAGTTCCGAAAATCTACAACGATTTCTTGAAAAACTCGGTTTTAGCAGCTAGGGACTTTCCCTTGCTCGAGAACTGACTTGTCCAAGAACTCGTGGAGTTTTCAAAGAACTGAGACTCTTTGATGACATTAGCCAGTCAAGCGCACACAACAGTTGTAAGGGTATAGGTGATTGTGGTAAAGCGTTCAAGGATAAGGTCACACACGATGTTCTTTCCGTCTTAGTTTTTTAATTAGTGAATGGTTGGGCCTCCTGTCCAGGAGAGACCAACGAAAATAGAGAAACCAGCCGACACGTGTTTCGTCAGTAAGGGCAGTTAACCCAATGACTCTTCAGGGCTGTAGGGGAGTAAAAAATCGTAGTATCGGGGGAGCGGTGATACTTCCAACCCGGTCCTGGTCGGGTTTTGGTGGGAAGTTAGTGTGTCCGCACCAGAGGTAGACGAATGAATAGTAATAGGCTTGTATTAGTCCCAAAGGCGGGTAATCCGGCAATACCTTTTCTCCTGACTACCCGGCACACGAGCCGCTCGTGATCCTAACTAAAGGCATTACCCGCCTTTGGGACTAATACAAGCCTATTACTATTCATTTGTCTACCTCTGGTGCGGACACACTAACTTCCCACCAAAACCCGACCAGGACCGGGTTGGAAGTATCACCGGTCCCCCGATACTACGATTTTTTACTCCCCTACAGCCCTGAAGAGTCATTGGGTTAACTGCCGTTACTGATGAAACACGTGTCGGCTGGTTTCTCTATTTTCGTTGGTCTCTCCTGGACAGGAGGCCCAACCATTCACTAATTAAAAAACTAAGACGGAAAGAACATCGTGTGTGACCTTATCCTTGAACGCTTTACCATAATCACCTATACCCTTACAACTGTTGTGTGCGCTTGACTGGCTGTTGTACTTTACATAAGGGTAGTTCTACACCCTTTGGTTGCAGAGTTTTAGGGTTCTCTCTGTACAAGCAGCACCAACCAAAACTACTTTCTTGTGACCACTCAACCACTACATGTTGTGCGCCATTCTATTCTGAATACGAATAACCCCTCGCTGAACTGTGAATTCTTTGATGACATTATTATGTCCACCTTTACGTCAAACTCGGCAACTTCAAGGTATAAATATGCCCACACTTGCCTTAGCAAACACACAGTGGTTTGGAGCAGTTTGACTATCTACTTGCCCGACGCATCCTGCTACAGCAAGTGCCGAAGGAAGCCGACCCTCCAGCAAACGCACTGAGAGAGACGCTGTCTTTTCTCCTGCCGAGAAATCCAGCTCCAGTGTTTCCAAGCTACCCTTGCGGGTTGTTGGGAAATCGATTCCCAAGCCTGACCTTCTCCATTCTAAATTAAGGTACGGAGCTGATTAGACCCTAAGAGAAATCTTGGACAGATTCTTGGCAAAAGAATACTACATTTATGCTACACCTCACTTACTTCTTCCTTCGTACTAAGCTTAGGTTAGGTACAGCGGGGAAGGCGTATTTTGGAAGCACCAATTGAGTACTTTTAGCCTCTGTTATTTATGTATGTATTTTTCTATGGTGTAGGAATCATACAATGCTCTTACAGTATTATTTTGTTCTACTTTTTATACTGTATGCGTTATATTTTACAACCAATTTTACAATTGTAGCAGTTCATTTCTTATGCTTGAGAAAGAAGACTATTCAATAAATCCTTTAATTGAAAACGCCCGTCTATCTATTTCTCTGCACCTCTGGTGAAACGAAGCATGCACGATTGACTGAGTGAAATATATATCTATTGTTTCCACGACTCTGATGATCAGTTTTATCTTGGGGAAACAAAGTTGTCATGTTTATGCGGTTGTCAGAAACTAATCCCTTCTTGTGAATTCGAGAACGTTTCTAGTGACCTCTGAGCTAGCTGGCACTCACAATTAAGTCTAGTATATTCGATTGAGACCTAGTAGACCTCAGTCCTATGTCTAATCTGTAGGATATATTATTCCAATGCGCAGAGCCTATTGGGAATATAGGAACTACACTACAGGAGGGATGCTGATTTACTTGCTAATGTTGATGGATTGTTTTCTAGATGGCCTGAAGTTAGTGTTGTATGGGAGGTCTGCTGTTTTTTGCTAATGTTTTTTGCTCCATTTGAGCAACTCAAAGTATTTTCTCTCAGATAATTGGTTCCTATTAACTTTAAGAGAAATTTCAGTTGTTTTAAAGATGAGAGGCATTACTCATAAATGTACATTGTATTAACCTCAAACGAAAGGTATGGCAAAATATTCAATTAAATATTAACTGAATCTATCCAGTTGACAAAAATTGCGGCTAGTAATTGGAAGGAGGCAGTTTTTAAAAGAGTTCGAGAGTAAAGATTCACTCCTCATTCTACCCCAGGGGTGACTTAGTTTAAGTTATTTTTTAACATAAAACCCTGTACACTAATTTGCCCTCTTTGGGTAACAGCCCTTTGTACAGGGGGAACTGATATCAACCTAGATTCTTGTAAACAATTAAAGCTGTATCTGCAATTAAAGAGAAAAGCCTACTATGACAAGCGTAAATTAGTAAAGGAAAGGTTTGTAAATGTTGGTGACATGGTTAGAGTCAAAGCACTAAAGAACTCTCACAAAAGGTCTAAGTTCAATGGTCCACTCAAGGTTATAAAAGTATTAAAGGATCTGGTAAACTTGAAGATAGGTGCATATGGAGATTCAACATAGTTGTTAGAGAAAAGTGTTTGATAAGATTTTACTTTGTTTTGTTGTCTGATTTGGTTTTGTCTTGTTTGTTCTTCTTTATGGTATGGATCTTTTCCTTGTCTGTTGCCTCTGTATTGTAACTAGGAATTGTTGTGTGTAGTGGTTGTCCTTGTTTTTATTGCTGTGAGGTTCAAGGAGTTAATAACTGCATGCATGCCACCTGAATGGTAACAAACTACGGGGCATATTAGCAAGAACAGAGTTAAAATTATAGTCGCTTTAGCGGCAGGAAACTGTTGACAGAAACCAGACGGCGTGGAGATCGGTACGTGGATTAGAAACCCGTAAGCGAGGGAACAAGGAGATTTATTTTTGAGCGAGCGGATATATACAAAGAATTAGCCCTGGGACAGTCTTACCGACCAGGAGAAAGAGGACTGACCCTCCGTACGATATTGTATAATACAAGACAAGGATCGTTAGATTCACTGTATAGAACAGTTGATTGTCTCTACTTTGGTACAGCATTATCTAGAACCAAGCTACTATCCCTCATGCTGGACACTTTAAGAGATGGTTCCTAAAAAGCCCTAGTCCTGATGAGGCCCATAATTATTTGGGATGAAACGCGTCGACACTTGAAATCAAGACACCATTAAAAATGTAAAGAATGTTAAAATTGCTTATAAGGAGTCCTTAAAAAAGTAGAGGTTTAAATACACATACCCCCCTAGGCTCCTATCTATTTCTTGGTTGATCTTGTATGATAGGAATGCTTCCGATATAATTGTTAAACATCCTTTTGTTAAAAAATAAGAGCTACTACAAATTTAGGTTCTAAAAATATGTTGAGTTTGTCAATGTATATATTTGTGTATATATTTTGTTGTATCTGGCATTTTGTATTGAATATATATGTGGTTTGTGTAATTGTGATGTGTATATATATATATGTGTGTTTTTAAGAAAAGAAAGAAAATACTTTTTTGAAAAAATAGAAAGACAACAAAGAATATAAAAATAAAAATAAAAAAGAACAATATAGACACTGTAGTGGGTGATACGTTTGTCACAGAAGAATTTCAAATACACAGATTGGTTCATTTTTCATTAATTGGAGAGAGTAAGGGATAATTTATTCATCTCTTGCTTTAATTGATAGATGTGTATCCTTCCCTAGGCATTATTTTTTGTACTCGGAAACTGGCGCTAAAGCGGCGATAATGGGCTTGATATTATGCCATAGAGAATTCCAATAGAAGCCCATGTTCACACCAGAACATGGGTTTCTATGGGAATTCACAAGGGCATATTATCAAGCCCATTATCGCTGCTTTAACTGCAGTTTCCTGCAGCTAAAGCTATGATAATTTGAACGCCGTTTCTTGATAATATGCCCCTCCCTGGCTGAATGGGGCCAAGACGAGGTATTGATCTTTGGTAACCACAATCTATTTAGACCCATTCCTGGTCGCCATAAAAGCTGTGGCAATGTACCAGCCGCCCTGCTTACTCTGCAAAAAATCTTGGCGTTCAGGTTGATAACAATAGGTCCTTTAATCTTCAGGTCAATAGGACGGTATCATCCTGTTTTTGTGTGATTAAGACTCTTACGAAGCTGATTCCATTGCTTTCTTTTACCATGCATAAACAAACGGCTGTAGCACTGATCATGCACAGGATCAATCAATCAATCAATCATTTGTAAAGCACACTACATACCCGCAAGGCTCTCAGGGAGCTGGGGGGGGGGGGGCTACTGATCGAACAGCCAGGTCTTGAGTATCCTCCTGAAGGTCAGCAGGTCTTGGGTCTGTCGTAGGCTCAGTGGGAGGGTGCTCCATGTCTTGGCAGCGAGGTGGGAGAAGGATCTCCTGCCGATGGTTGTTCTTCGGATGCGCGGGACGGTGGTGAGTGAGAGGCCGGCAGAGCGTAGCTGGCGGTTGAGGATGTAGAAGGAGAGCCGTCTGTTGAGGTAGGCTGGGCCGGTCTTGTGGAGTGCTTTGTGTGCATGGATGAGGAGCTTGAAGGATATCCTCTTGTTGACGGGGAGCCAGTGCAGGTTTCTCAAGTGGGGGGTGATGTGGCCTTGTCGTTGTACGTCGAGGATCAGTCTTGCTGAGGCCTTTTGGATGCGTTGTAGTTTTTTGATGAGCTTGGTCGGGGCTCCCGCATAGAGGGCGTTTCCATAGTCGAGTTTGCTGCTGACGAGGACCTGGATGACTCTCTTTCTTGTATCTGTCGGGATCCATCAGTAAATCTTGCGGAGCATGCGGAGGGTGTTGAAACAGGCGTTGACTTGTTTGGTCATTGAGAGTGTTGAGTCGAGGATGATTCCCAGGTTGCGTGCATGGTCGGTGGGTGTCGGGGCTGCCCCCAGTGCCGTCGGCCACCAGGAGTTGTCCCAGGCTGAAGAGTTGGAGCAGAGGATGTGGACCTCTGTCTTGTCCAAGTTCAGCATCAGACAGCTGATCTTCATCCAGTCCGCGATGGCCTTCATTCCTTCGTGGAGGTTGGCTTTGGCGGTGATGGGGTCCTTGGTGAGGGAGAGCATCAGTTGAGTGTTGTCGGCGTAGGAGATTATGTTATGGTCATGCTGTCGGGCGACGTGTGCGAGCAGGGCCATGTAAATGTTGAACAGTGTTGGGCTGAGGGAGGATCCCTGGGGTACGCCGCAGATGATCTCGGATGCTTTGGAACGGAATGGGGGGAGGCGGACGCTCTGGGTTCCGCCGGAGAGGAAGGAGGTGGTCCATTCCAGAGGCAAGGAGATCTTGCTGGTGTCTCTGTGGGGGTGTTTCTTCAGCGGGGCGAGGGTGTTGGCGCAGTCCTCGATCCAGCGTCTGAGGCTGTGAGCAGCGTTGTTGGTGTTGGAGGGTTTGGTGGGTTGGCTGAGAACGAGGTATGCATGTAGTTGGTCTTCTGTGATTTAGCTCCAGCAGCGGCGGGGGATCATTTGGGTGTGGTGGTGTGTGGTGGGTTTCTGGTAGGCAAAGTGGATGCAACGGTGGTCGGTCCAGAGGAGTTCCGTGGTGTGGCTGATAGAGACGTGTGGGCTTGAGGAGAAGACGGGGTCGAGCGTGTGGCCGGCGGAGTGGGTGGGCGTTGTGACGAGTTGCTTCAGTCCGAGGTTGGCAAGGTTATTGATCAGGGTTGTGGAGTTGTTGGTCTCAAGGTGAAAGTTCAGGTCTCCGAGGAGGATGTTGTCGGTGGAGGTCAAGGCGTGCTGATGAAGTCTGCGATGGAGTCGCTGAACTGGGGACAGGGTCCGGGGGGGTCGGTAGACGAGGGTGTCTCTGAGGGTGGAGTTAGGGTCTGTGTGGATCTGGAAGTGCATGTTTTCGGCGGTGCTGAGCGCGTCGTCGGTGCTAGTCGAGACCCTGATGCTGTTCTTGTGGACGATGACGATTACTCTTCCGACTCCGTTGGTGCGGTCTCTGCGGGTGATCTTGTAGCCGTCTGGGATGGCTATGGTGATGTTGGGTGCAGAGGAGTTGTTCTACCAGGTCTCTGTCTGGAAGGCGACGTCCGGGGATGTTGTGTCGAGCAGGTCCCAGAACTCGACAGCGTGTTTGCGTGCGGATCGGGTGTTCAGTAGTGTGCATCAGAAGTGGTTGGGGTCTTTCTTGGCGGGTGGTTCGTCGGCTCTGGGGCTGGTGTAGCTGCAGTTCTGGCAGATGAAGGGACTGTGTGTCTGTTTTGGGGCGGCCTTGAAGCAGGTGTGGGTCCGTCCGGAGTTGAAAACGTGCAGAGTGCTGGCGTCGTAGTGGCGGCGGCCAGCGTGGCGGGTGCGGGGCCCAGGGGTTCGGCGCTGGGCACTGTCCAGGCACGGACGGACGCAGACGGGATTGCCTTACACGCACCTTCGGTGCACCAGCGGGCGCCCGCTGCGAAAGGCCGCGCAGTAGCCGGCATATGGATCATTGCAATGCGCTCTAGCTGGACATTAATAAGACAGCAATTGACATGGATGGATGGATCATTGCAATGCGCTCTAGCTGGACATTAATAAGACAGCAATTAACAAGTTGCACCTTGTCCATAATGCTGCAGCAAGACTCATTTTGGATCTTACTAAATATCATTCAGTCTTTGCTGCTATTCGTAAACTTCAATGGCTCCCTGCCGCTAAACAAATTGCCTTCAAGGCCTTATGCATTGTCCATAAGGCACTTCACAATTCAGGCCCTGAGGGAGTTAAGCATTTCTTCCAACTGTGTGTTCCTTCTAGAAAGTTGTGTTCTGCTGGAAAAAATCTGTTGGTTATTCCTAGGTTTCGGAGGTCAAGATGGGGAGGGAGAGCCTTTACTGCGGCTGCATCTAAGCTTTGGAATAGTCTCCCTCAATCCATCTCCTGCCTAGAAGATCATTTTCGTTTTTGTAAGGCCTTGAATACCTGTTGTTTTTTTGCCTCGTAATGTCCCTTTAGCTTAGGGATGATGCTCTTGCCTACCAGCAGACTAACCGCATTAGTGCCTTGACGCCTTGGGGCAATTGTTTGCGCTTTACAAATTGCCAAAAGAAATCAAATCAGGGTGCATGGTATCTTGCATCCCTTTCTCTGGAATCTTAGGATTGATATGTTTTATGATTGGAGTGGAATGTGATTATTGGAAAGGTCTGTTGTAGAACTCGAGAGGAGGTTCGAGATAGACAGAGGTGGATGGAGTTCTTTTTGTCTTCACTCGCACTTTGTGCGTTTGAGCCTTTGAGACAACCAGTTTCCACACTCACCTTATAGAATTGGAAGGGTCACCTGTGAAGGAAGTTTTGGGACAAGTGGAAAATCATACAATTAAAGCAATGTGAACCAATAATTTTGATCAAAATTTTATTGGAAGGGTTGGATATCTCCCCCAGGAAACGTTTTGAAAATCTTGTACTCAACAGTGCATTTTAAAGCACTTTGAGAAGTCGCTTTTTTATTTTGTAATGTTTACTTTTATTTTGTAGCCCTTACGGTTTTTTGACTTTGTAGCCAATGTCCGTATCCACAACTTTTTAGGAAATTCAGAACCTGTTCCCAATTAAATGGAACATATTTCATGCAAAGCGCACAGTTATTTTGAATAAACTATACAAAGTAGTAAATAACGGAATGCCACTATGTAATAAAATTTCTTTTGTTTATACCTTGCTACAACCATCCAAATTCCCCCCAAAAAGGTTCAGACTTTGCTCCAATCAACCTTTGTAGGTAAAAAGAACCTACATTAAACAGAAACGTCCCACTGCCTTCTGCCAGAATAGGTAGCTCATCCAGCCTTGATGTCTACCCTCCATTTTGGTACATATAGACCAAGAAACAATTATAACAGGATGAACTAGTCACAGCAAACATGGGACATCTTGGGGGGTAATGGGTACAGCAAGGACCTCCCATTGGCTTTCTAGGCAGCCCTGATGCTATTTATGCAGTTATTAGTGTACCGTTTTGTACGGTATGTCTGATGGTGAATTCTTGGACTCTTGCGTCTTTGAATATTATGAATTGCCTTGTCACCTATCAAACCCTAACACAAGGTCTGTTTTGTCCTGGAACTTGTTAACTAATTGCATGAGCAAAGAGACTTTAGCTTGGGGATGTAAAATGTCTGCCTATTTAATTGTAGACGCAGTAATAGGTAACCTGCTAGGCAGTTCACATAGAATTCGAAATCTTCACCACTGGCATACAGTGTTTGCTCCCAAAATGAGGCTTTCTTTCATGAAGTTGATTTGAATACTGTGGGTGAGTTCAAAACTGTGAGACAATAGTTTACAATACAGTTCTACTCACAGCACATAATCCCTTTGTTTCTATCCCCCATAAATGGGCGTGAATGCAGATCTGCCCATTAGCCAAGTGCAAAGTCTCAAAACAGGACCCCCATTCCTGGTAGCCTCAGCGTACCCAGTGTGAACCTCACCCTTCTTTGCAGTATTCAGAAAAGCTCTTTCTGCCTCAGTTCGTGTAAACAAGAAAGTTTTTCTCCCTTCTTCTATTATAAGCCTTGATAGGAACAGAAGAGAGGCACTGATACCTAAGGTACTTAGCTCTTTTGTCTTTTTAGCTGCAAGCCTTGCCTTTGAATTAGTGTCACATGACTCAGATCTGGAATTAAATGGTATGTTGAACTGCCTGCCACCAAATCTTTCTCTCCCAATATTGCCCTTGTCACTTGCCAATCTTCTCCAGTTCTGCCACTACTGTGCCTAAATCCATCCTGTCCCTGGGGACCCTTGTTGGCAGTGGCGGCTGCTCGGGATCCGAAGTGGTAGGGCGGGGGAGAGGGGGATATAAAAATAAGCACAGACGAAACATAAAAAAATATATAAAACTTTACTTACCTGATGCTGTGTCTGCTCTATCTGGCTCCTCTCCCGATCCCCGACTGGTGCATACTGCCCAGGCTTCCAGATGCCAATCCCAATGCTGCTCTCATGCTGGGAATGCTAATCCCAGCATGAAAGAAGCACTGGGATTGGTTTGAGCTGCCTGGTTTGCTGTTCAGACAGTGCCTGGGAGCATGTTGCTTTTCTCCACGGATGAACAACACAGCTGGGTGAAGAAATGATAAGTGCACATGAGGACTTGGCCAGCCTAAGACGGCAGGCCAAACAGTCATGCACACTTACCAGTGCCCATCACCCCTCCTCCCTACTGTTGTCATCTATCGTATGACCCGTCCCACCCTATGACGCGGCTTCCTGGCACCCTAGGTAAGAAGAAACATAAAATGATAATAAAATTGGTTTATTATCATCATTTTATTCTTCTTATATTTGGATCTGCTGCCACCTAGTGAGGCGTCGCTCCTCCGCCATTATGGAAGAGCCGCTCTGCTTGTTGGATAAGCAGATCCCCTCACTACAGATATATCAGCATCCTCTGGACCATCAAACACCACCCATCGGAGAAAGGGCTGCACTCAGTCTTAAGACTCCAGTCTCAGATTAGGAGCAGAAGCCAACTGACAAGCCTTGGACTAGTAGACATAGTCCCCAAACTCCTAGCTTTTCTACGCACTGTCCTCTTGTTCTTTCGTAGCCTTCCCCGC
The DNA here is from genome assembly GCF_964263255.1 of Lissotriton vulgaris. NCBI lineage: Eukaryota > Metazoa > Chordata > Amphibia > Caudata > Salamandridae > Lissotriton > Lissotriton vulgaris. The sequence continues at coordinate 1,719,221,741 of NC_141693.1, read as the reverse complement.
TGCCGAAACTCTAAGGTCAATGTTTTCTTCTTTTTAATTCTGTCAAAGAAAACGTCATCTCATGTTTAGGTGTAAGACTGAAATGTTTTGCAAAACAGTTATTATCTGTGAGTCCCAGAGTAGACCAGCAAGGGGATCCCTTTGCACATGTGATAGAGTCAAGCACACTGAAGCTAGGCAGAATGCCCTATCACAGAGGTTTCCGGCATCAATCACATTCCTCACCAAGGATACAAGCAGGGGCATGGATGCAAGGTTTAGTGTGAGGCCAACATATAACACCTAGAACAGTCAGAACGAATCCAAAACTGGGCTCAGTCGCACCCAAAAGCTGGACAGCAACAGGGAGGGGGTGCTGCTCCTGAGCTGAACAAGTCCACAAAACTATGAATATTTCTTGCAGGCTCTGTCATCATCCCTTCATCGCCAGAGAGATGTAAGTACTAGACTCCTCAGCAAGTTCCTTCCCTGCCATTTCTTCGCCACCAATTTAACTGCAGGACTTTACTTGTGGAGGCAAAATGTACATATGCTTACTATTTTGTATTTTCATATTTTCTATGAATGTAATACATTTCTTATTGTTTGTCCCCAACAATATCTCAAACCCATTGAGAGAGAGTAAGAGAGAGAGAGAGAGAGAGAGAGAGAGAGAGAGAGAGAGAGAAAGAGAGAGAGAGTCTGTGTGCCAGGGTGATGTATGATCTGGATGTAAGAAGAGGTTGTGTTCTTGAACCGGTATTATTTAATCTGTATATTTGCAATTTAAAATTGATTTGCTAAATGCCAAATAATTCCAAATGAAATGTGGCACTAAACATCTAAGATATGCAGATGAGATTTTTCACCCAAACACATATCTGACAGCTTGCAGTGACTTCTTGACTCTGTGCTCGTCCAGCCGCGCTGAATATCTTGCTAAAACTCAGGATATTCAAGACTCAGAACTGGTTTGTCTAAAAGAACCAAACAGCAGAGAGCGAGTAATTATAAACACTTGGGTGTAATGATCAACCCCAAGTGCTGCTGGTGTCCTGGTGATCAATGAGATCTGTACTGAATGGATGTTCTGCAAGTTGCCTTTTCATCTATTTTAGCTCTGAAAATCTAGTTCCAACACTCTCCTGTAAAGCTGGTTGTTTTTTAAATATCATTCTAGCGCTAGGGACATTAACATATATGTATTCTAAGCAAAGGACAACCAATTGCCTCTGGTTCTCCCAAATGTACGTTCCTAGCTCGTTAGTCTATTCAGCAAATGTCGCATGAAATGGAGATGACGTGGCTGGTGGATTTTGTGCCAAAGTTGAATCGTAAATACGTGTTTTATGGAGCTACTCATATTTTGAATACATTTACAAATCAACTTTTGGTGCATTTGTTGACAACGCGTTCATGGCAGATCCAACAAGGGCAGTTAAAACCTTCTTGAAATCACACCAATGTATTGAGTAGGTATGCGAATACTGGGATCGCTTTGAGTGACTTATCTAAGTGATTGGCTTTTTACAGTACTTTTTGTTTACATTGATTCTTAATGTATTCTTTCTTTAAGTAGAATCAGTAGTTATTGTATGTTCACATGGTTTAGGTAAACCACTAATAAACAAATAATACAAAATAAAAATACAATAATAAATTACTGTACAAAGCTCCCTCCTTCAGCTTCCATCTATCGGAACTTAGATTATGACTACACAAGTTGGTGGGTACAAAAAAACTACAATTGTTTGTTAACAAAATGTTAAAAATTTATTTCAAATATACAAGATAGTTTTTTCTTCACAAATAAGTCCACAAGAACATTTGTTCCCGTTATTATAAGAGCATGATACATACATTTACATACAAAGTTATTTGGAAGCAATATTTAAAAACAAATTAGAAATGGTTTGATTGTTATTTGGGCAACAGATCTGAGCAGTGTCATGTCTTATCTTTTTCTTCTGGTTGCTTCCTGACTGTAAGTGTCCATTTCAGTAAAGGCCACGACCACATTGGCCTGTCCCTGTCTAAAATAAGGTAACTGCCCAGAGTCTGCTCAGACTGAGCCCAGGCACCAGATGCAGGAGCACACCAAATCAAGGAAATTAAGTTAATAATGATACACTCTCAAACTTGTGACATACATATATATTACACATTTATTTTTTCCAAAAATATAAATTCATATCCTATCTATTTACATCTGAGATGTAGGCTAAAGCGTAAAATCTTCCAATCTGCTTCATAGGGAGGATGAAGGGGTAGGTGACAGATAGTGGGTGCAGCTGAGTTAATTACCTTCTTTAGAAAGTGGAAAACTGCTATGGTTAGTTATTCTTTGGTGTGAAAGATTTCTTAATATATCTACTATGTTTTGTCTGAATTAACAGTGCTGGGAGAGGTTCTGAAAAAGGCAATGTCTTTATTATCATTCTTTGCAAACAGACCTATAGGTGGGCGAACCAGTGTCAGCATGACTAGCAGACCCTCCAGCTGCCCTACGAGGTTTCCAACCAACAGGCTTTAAACCTCTGATCTGACGGTACCAAGGAAGATAAACGATAACTAATTATTTCTTGTGGATCTTCATTTCATTGAAAATTTTTGGTATTATCTCAACGCATTGAGAGGAACCAGAAATCCCTTTATTCCAAAGAGGTGACATGATTAAGAGAATATAGTTACACACAAGCAACTTTCCCTTTCATCCAGGATCTCCATCCAGAGGCCGCAGATGAAGTCCGCTAAGCATAAATCACATGACCCACTGAAAAGTCTTAAGACGGCACCAGCTTTGACATGTCTTAGTCCAGGGGCGTGTGGTCAGGAGGCCCTCCTGCAGCCTTCTGAAACTTCCAGGTTGATGCTTGTTAAGAGTAATAGATGAGCTTAGTGCCTCACAGTTATACCTGCAGTAGTAGAGATTCCATCAATAAATAGGGACAGAAGCTAGGCCCTGGAGCTCTGGTTAAAATGTAGGATCACAATCCTTGACATGCTACGGAGAGAAGTAATGTGTCCCCTTTTAAAGGTGGCTAGTCATGAAAGAATCATTTGTCCACGTTTTTCTTTCAAAACCTTTAAAACCTATGTTTTTTCCATATTGGCATATGTTCCCAATAGTGGGCCTTTTGTACACAAATACTTTGTAAATGATCAATAAAATTGTGATTACATTTATATTTCAGAGAACATGGGACGTGAAAAATCTAAATCTGTTGTGAGTAAATTAGTGATATTTGAGGAGCATTTAAAAGTAGAAAGGCTTTTCATCTAAAATGTACAGTTGAATACCTAATGTACAAAAATCATGATAAGCATCAGCTCATGTGGCAACGCCTGCTCATTTTGTAAAATTACTAACACATCACTGGTGAGTAGGTGCAGAATGGCATTATGGCAGTGTTGGTGGACTCACTCACAATTTATTGGATAGCTGAAATAGCTGGGGTCACACTGCATCATATAAAAATATTTAAATGAAAAATGACATTCAACCAAGGCAGTGGCGTAGCAAGGGGGCCATGGGGGGCAGTCCACCCTGGGCAGCACGTGTTTTGGGGGTGGCGGCCTCCCCGCTCTTATCTGCAGGAATAGACAGCAATCCCCCAGCCACGGGCGGCACATGGTCTAGCTACACCACTGAAAAATAAGGCCAAAGTGTGGGGTCATCACATGCCTATATGAGGTCTATCACTATTTGCATGAAAGGGGTTACATCTCCTATGTCAAAGCCGGATGACGGTCAGCAATAGACTTTGGTTGTAGGATCTTAGAGAAACTGCATGATTATAATAGGTCCTGTCAAATGGAATGCTCAGCTTACTTCTTTAAATGTAGCATACTAAAAATATGCAAGAGTCCTGCATTGAGGGGTCTTGCACTGCTGGGCATGCGCCAATCTATTTTAAAGAGGCTATACACCGGGGCAAGAACGCGTGATATAGAATGGTGCAACTGGGCAGGAAAAGATTCTTGAAATCCTTTCTGGATCCATTGGGCGTGGAAGCGGTATAAGCAATGTGTCTTCACAGCAAACATGAACATCTCTTGGAACAACTGAAGCAACATTCTTGTGGCTGTTTACAGTAAATCCAGTAGAAATGGCTCTTCTTGCAAAGAAGGGCATGTCCAAGAGATAAACTCTTTAAGGTAACATTCTGGGAAATTACAGTGAAAGAGAAAGCCCAATTATTGGTTGAAAAGTAAGAAAGGGGACAGAGAGTGGACTTCGCTGGCTTTGATCTGTACAAAGTATGGGAGAGTACAACCATCTCCCATGTGACTTGGCTATCCATAGATGTGGTCCCACCTTGCCAGGTGCCACCATCAGCTCCTTTGGGTCGGAACGTCTGGAGGGGGTCTATGAAGAATAGGGGACCATAACCCATTAATGATGAAAAAGGACTCTTGCCTGATGCGCACATGCTTTGGTCATCTCTGGCAGGCGACGTACAAAAATAGGAACAGGAAACAGTGCTATTACCTCCCTAAGGGTGTTCTCAATCATGTGGTTAAGTGCTGTAACAAAACAAATTGTCAAATTACTGTCATTAGACAGAAAGAACTTTTCAGTATGTCCAAATTATGGTAGCTACCACTGTTTGGAGACAAAACAGTTAGTCAAAGCATTGATGGACCAGGGTCTCCCCTAGAGCATGTGACAATGGAATTGCTGATCTTTGAAACGTAGCAGTGTGATCTGATCACACATCACAAGTGTCCTCTCCCTGTACATCGCAGAATTGCATCGACTCTTTTTTCTGCAATGTTACTTGTTTGCATGAGGTGCGGGAATGTGGGATTACAGTATTGAGCATGTGGCATAGCCTCAAATACTGATGATGAAGCAGTCTCCAAGTGTACGCTGCCTCCTTAAACCAAAAGGCTCCTATGCAACCATGACACACCCTGTGTATTTCCCAAAATGGCAAATCCTAGTACTTCCCTATGGAAATTTCACTGCGTAAGAACTACTGAAAAGCCCTGGTGAGAATGGGCAGACGAATGGGGAACCGCTGCAGGATTCATGCGGGGTACTCCAATTTCTGGCTGTATTTTCCCATTTTTTAAAGGACCCTCGGAGGAAAATTCGAAATTTCACTGATTTCTAACATTCTGAAGCTAGCATTACCTAGCTAATTTGGGAACAGAAATACTGAAGCAGTATTTCAGAGCAAGAAGCACCCTAATCTCTCAAAGAAGTGGATCACTGATGTTGTAAACCCTGCCATTAGAAAAAAATGAGTTTGACTTTTTCCTAAAGTTGAGAGGATATTTCAATCAGTTTCCAAATTGTGTTTCCAAATTGTGCCAACGCTTGTTCCCTTTAATCGAAAACGCTTTTCCTCCCGAGGTGTTAAGTTCTCATCTCTCTATCTCTAAGACAGCCTTCATCGTGATTCTCAAGGACCAAATTAAGCGAGATGACTCTGGTTCGGTAGTGGAGTTGAATAATGTAACTTGGCGAATGCATGAGATTTGAGAAGCACCCTTCATCAGAACATTTTAATTTCTCCATCCAAATTTTAGGAGCTTCTGGTATTTATTTTTACTACAAACATCATAAAAGATGTGTCTACCACGCTTTGTCGACACAACTGCAGCTGCACAGGGTGGTGCTTTTTCCAAAGCTAATTTAAATTGTCCTCGAAGAAAGGAGTTCCAAGGCAATGGGTCTCTTTAAGAGAGAAGAGCGAGTAACAGTATGGCTTAAGTCTTGCTGTTAGATCACAGGCTTGAGACAATGCCTCAGTCACATTGTTGATTCATTGCAAGATGTCTCTGCTTCTCAATGCATAATAAATATAATTTATTGGAATGTTGAGTTGTCCTACACGTATGCAGAGTTCTTGTTGCAAGAGAACAAATGCAGTTATGGGTGATTAGGAACTTGTAGATGGAAACCAGTATCTCAGCAAATGGGCAAGTGAGGAGCAAGTCACTCTTACTTCCTTTACAGTTGGCGTCAGCATGGAGTTCGATCAGGAACTGGGTATGTATGTGGGAAACAAGAGAAGCGAGTATGGCAGAAGGGCGGTCAGTATAGAGAGCTGTACATCTGAATCCATGAGTGATTGCATACTACAGCCCCTGTTTATCTATGGATGGTCCCTGGATATTTGTGTGTGGCAGAAGAGGGGTATTGGGCTGCTGTGATCAGCAAGTTTGTATATTGTGCCTAAGGAAGTGTGGAGTGTGGTTTAACAGTGTGTATGTGGGATCTTCTGTTGTTCCCTTGGCCAAAGCAGGGCGTCACAGAACCTTATGTGGACAACTGCCTCGCAGTGTCCTCCACAAAACACCCAACTATTTGGAGGGCTCTGTTAGTCCAGTGATGGTAAGGGGGTTACTGCATTCTTTGAAGCTTTCTTGTTTCAACGATGCTAACAGGGCTATTGGCATCCTTTGTGGAGTTCTGAGGGCTCACCCTGCCATGAGACATTCAAGAGTTTATCGTCCTTCCTGCAATTCTCAGCATGTTCCCTACCTACACTGAGGCAGAAAAGCAGGTATGTTAAAACTGACGTGTACTATTGGTAGGAAATACATCTACAGGTGGATTTCTAATTGTTCAATAATTTAACCACTGCAAACAAGAAATCTGGAAATATAAAACTTTTTGGCAGTTTGCAGAGACTGGTGATTCCTGCTGGCGTAAAGGGTGTTGGAGGTTGTAGAGTGCAGTGGGGAGGAAGTATCTGCAGAAGGCACTTTGTGGAAATATGCTGGCAGAGCAGGGTCAAACTGGCATTTGAACCTCATCGTACACATCCTGGCCTTCGGTCTCATCAAAGGTTGCTTCCACCTCATCGCCGTCCAGCTGAAATAAGCAAGAAAGAGCGAGCATTATTGACGGGTAATCATTATAAACTTAGTATATATGAGGTGCTCATGCATGGTCATGGTTCTAAGGAGCTCTAGAAATGAGAGGCGTCACCATAATACCCCAGGGGCTCTGAAATGAGAAGCATCACCAGTGATGTTCACTTTGATGCTCTATAAAAGAGAGGCCTCCGCAGTGATGCTAACCGAGGTGCTCTAGAAATGAGAGGCATCACCAGTGATGTTAACTCAGGTGCTCTAGAAAAGAGAGACAAAATGGGAGGGATCACCAGTGATGGTAGAGAAATTCCCCACTCCTTACCGGCCACCATGCCAAATAAGACCTTTTCCCGGAGACGTTTGAAGGCGTCGGAAAAGTAGGCAATACATAGACCAGGTCCCCTATCATTTTTAAAGGGGCCCCATGGGAAAGTAAACCTTCTCTTTATCTCACGCATATTCCTCCATCTCAACCTTTAATGTGTTATTCAGTATTGATTGCCATTGTGTGGCTTGAATTAGCAGAAAATAGATAATAAATACAAAGCTGTTTTGGGCAGGGGCCCCTACATTATGTCTTGCCTGGGCACCTGAAATCCTTCAGCTGACACTACCTTTACCACCTAACCTCCCCATGCTCCGGCAAAAGTCTGTATGACTAGCAAAAGAAGAAGCCATTAGAGAGGAGACTTGAACATGAAATATGCAAGAATTGAAGAAGAACAAAATCCCAGAAACATCTGTTATACCTAGTTTTATATCTTTCACTATGGTATACTCTCTACCTGGTCCCTGAATGCTATTAGTATTTTTGATTCAAATCTATTTATATATCTAGCTTACACAGTTCTCTTTCCTTTCCCATGCAAAGACTATATGAAATTGTACACATTGTTAAAACCTATATCTACCAACTTCTGGCAGGTTAAAATACACAGATTTTGAGCCAAAATCATAGACATTCCTTCACTTATCATTGGTATTGTCTAGAGCATATGAACAATCCAAACCATGTAAGGCAAGAAACAGGGGAGAAACACTTGTTTTTAGTTCTAATATCTTTATTAATTTAAACAGGGGAGAAACACTTAATAAAAAAAAAGATAATGTTCGGTCTTCACATTACAATAGGCTGTCAAGTAAAGTTAATGCAGCAAGACGTGGCCTTACTAGTTACTGGCTCTGGGTGACTGGATGCATTTTTGCCCACTCTTCGTAAACTACTCCATCTCTTTTGCTGAATCCCTGATCTAATTCAATATCTTTGCATCATTAACAGAGCAAATCACAGTGGGAAAATCTTTATCTTACAGCCTAAATACCCAAGTCGGAATTGCAAAAACTGCAGAAGCCTGTAAAAAAAAACCTTTTTCCAAAAACCTTCAAACACCAGAAGAATGGTAGAATGACCTAACGTCACTGGGCGCCAATATTACAAAGTTATTTGCTTGCCGGCCCCTAGTGCCAAGCTAATATCACAAAACAGCGTAACAACAACATGCTCACTTATTCTAGTTGTCGGTTTGCCCAACCTATCAATAAGGCCTACCATGGGAACAAGTAATAAACATTGCTGCAACATGTGGTACCTGCATGTGCTGATATATGTCATCCAATACAGAGCCACCTGCTGTTGTTAAGATGTATCCATCTTGTAAAAAACACTCCACCCACCCCATATGGTATAGATAGAAGAATGATTACATAATCAAACCATTTGTAAAATGCCAAAAACAATATGCCTATGCTTCCTCAAACTATGAATAGTTAAGGCCAGATGAACTCCATTTGAAGATGCAACAGGTCAATTTTTTGTTCTTTTATGTCTTAGGGTGTTTTCGTTTTAAATTACTTTAGGGTTTACTGTATTGTATTTGACGTACTGATTGATGCCACCTTAAACTGGGCTGACTTCACACAGGCAATCAAATTATAAGGGTAATTATTAAAGACTGCCAGTGTACTGTTGCACCCTGTCGGTCAAATATGATTTTCATATTTATGGAGGTTACATCCTCCAAAGGTATTATGTTGATATTCCTAAAAGTCCTGGTAATGAGATCACACGTATCAAATGTAATAACTATCTGTTAAGGCGGCTTCCCAAAACTATTCAAGACCAATTTATAATAGCAGCTTCACACCTACTACAACCAATACACATGTCTAACTTCGGCAACACCTCTGTCTAAAACAGAATGGCACCATGAAAGCTTACAGGGTTGAATCTACAACAGACCAAATAAGCTCACACTGCCAATGCCTCTGCAATCCATGTACATCCAAAGGCCAAATAAACCTTATACTCAAGCAGTGAATGTAAATCCAGGCTGGGTTGGTGTACATGCCTGGATCTCCTGCAGTCTGTACACATTTATGAGGCTTGGGGTTTGCAATGGTTCGAGGCTGCTGCGGTCGCGTGTGGGCTTGCCTCATCATTTTTAATCCTTGCAGTATTTTTAAATTGTGATTCTTGTTCCTACCTTGCTGCTGCCTTACCTCCTTGCTCTTCTCCCGCTCCCCTAGCCCCAGTCCGGCACGGCTGAGTGCCGATTGTCCCAGATTGTCCCTGGTTGCAGGAGATGCGGTGAGACGCCGGCTCGCACGCTCCGCGGAAAGCTTAATCCTTTTGGATATGCAGAGTGATCTTTTCACTTTAATGACATTTTTGAAATTACCTCGTTACTGATAGAGGAGCAGGAACCAGCTTACCCCTTATTTTCTACTATCCCGCTATGGAGAGATACGGATAGCGACAACCGCAAAAAGCTCCAGCCCTGTCACGGACCACGTTTTTTCGGGCCGCCTTGTGTTTTCTTACCAGGAATCAGCCCCACTTTACCCCCCACCTTCCCCTCACGTCCTGACGAAGACCCGCGCAGTAAGGATCTACTGTCCTACATCTTCTGGGTCGAAACGTAGACATTTATCTACAACCATGAACTCCTAACATTAGCTTGATAGATTCAGCAACCTAGGAGTCTCTTCTACCAAAATGTTTTTTTGATATATGCATATTTTATTTGACCTCTCATATGTGGATCAATGGCATTTATGATTTGACTTGTGGATTGCTGCATATGAGAATTTGATTAGTGATGTATAACTATCAGAAATGTGTTCTTCTCCTGCACTCCCTCCTTTCTCCTTGTGGGCGCATTGAATTTTTTGTATATTAATATTGATTTTTCAATCATTGAATGGCTAATGGTGCGGTGAAAATAAAAACACTGTGCACCCTCATCTGTTTTGGATCAATTCAACTTAATTGTGTGATTATGAATAAGTGATTGTATGCTTGGTGTGGGACCCCTTTATACATATACCGACTATTCACCCAGGTCCCACTGACTACATGGGTCTAACCCAATGATCTATAACAGATTGTCCCAGAGGGCTGACGGGGTAGCGGGCGCCATCTTAGGAGGGGCAGTGGTGATTCTAAGGCTAGCGCACCACTCATCGCGCTCCCAGCCCTAGAAAAGAGATCCCCCATGCGAACGCGCAGCGGATGCTTGAAACCCAGTGGCAGTGGGTTTGAGGCTGCTGCTGTCGCTCGTTGGCTTGCCTCATCATTTTTAATCCTTGCAGTATTTTGAAATTGTGATTCTTGTTCCTACCTTGCTGCTGCCTGTCCTCCTTGCTCTTCTCCCGCTCCCCTAGCCCTGGTCCGGCACTGCTGAGTGCCGATTGTCCCGGAGGGCTGACGGGGTAGCGGGCGCCATCTTAGGAGGGACAGTGGTGATTCTAAGACTAGCGCACCACTCATCGCGCTCCCAGCCCTAGAAAAGAGACGCCCCAGGCGAACGCGCGCAGCGGGCGCGCCGAAGGCGCGCTGTAGGCGCGCCAAAGGCAAGCCCATCTGCGCCCGTCCGCGGCCGGCCGGGGCAAGGGGCACCCCTTTATGCCCAATTTTTAACCTACCCCTCCAAGGAACTTTACCTTTACCAAGGCCCTTGGACTCTTAGCCCTAAAACCACTGCCATAATTGCTAAACTAGGCCTTACCCGGCCTCGCTCCTCTTCCCTCTCCCCACCTGTCCTGCTTCCTCCATCACCCACATTCCTTCCCTCCCCAGAACCCCCCCTGTCATCCAGACCAGCGTCTACTGTTTCGACCTTCCTCTTAAACACAAGAGCGGCAGTCAAGCACCACCTTGAATTTTTTGTGTTCCTTGACTCCCACAAACCTGATCTTTTGTTTTTGACAGAAACTTGGTTCTGCTCAGACTCTCTCCCCAATGTCCTTGCAGCCCTACCTTCCTCCTACTATGTCCTGCGGACCGATCGGCCGGCAGGCAAGGCAGGCGGAGGCATCGCCTTGATTGTCCGTTCGGATCTTCATTTCCAAATACTCTCTTCCCCGACCATCAAGGCAGTCGACTGTTTAGTGATGCGATCTGCCTCCTTCAAAATTCCCATCACTTGTGTTCTTGCTTACCGCCCCCCCATTCCACCCCTCACTTCACTGCTGAGTTTCAGGAACTGCTTGCCACACCAGCAGTTAACAACTCCTCCGTTCTAGTACTTGGTGATTTTGACTTCTGGCCATCTGATCCCGCGGAAGACGCGGTATCTAAAGACTTCATGGAACTCCTCCACAGTTTAAATTTTATTTCACATGTGCTCGACCCACCCATATCAAGGGGCATACCCTAGACCAAATCTGGTAATTAAATATTCCGGTCACATCCCCAATCATCACGCCTTGTCTTTGGTCCAACCATTTTTTGATTTCATTTTTCCTCGACCTCAGCCTGATTAAACGCCCCCCCTTCCCCAAAAATACCTAGGCTCGCAATTGGAATAAAGTCGACATCCCCTCCCTTTGCTCCTCTCTTCAAGACTCCTACCCTGCCTTAGAGGAGCTCTCCCCTTCATCCCAGCTAGCTGCCATCAACACTTGGCTCTCTAGGACACGCAACCAAGTGGCTTCCCTGAAACGTGTCACAGTTAAACGCGCTCATAACGCCAACAAATGGTTTACTGATGACCTCAAGGAAAAGAAATTAGCTGTGCGTCAGGCGCGCCTATTGCCCAACACTGAAAGCCCACTACTCCCTCGTGCTTACCACATACAAAAAGGCAATTCTCCTGGCTAAGACCAACTACTTTTCGGCAAAATAATCTCGGCCGAAAATCGGCCACAAGTTGGCCTTATCAGACAGAACTTCCCTCAAACCTCCCCCTTCTCAATCCCTCTGTGATTCTTTAAACAATTTTTTCATTGAGAAAATTGCAGCCATCAAGGCTAACATACCCCCACCTTCCTCCTCCCCCCTGCCTCTGAACCTCCACCCAACAGGCTCTATCCAGACCATATACCTCCTCTGACCAGGGAAATTCTATTTTCCCTGTTGGTCCGGGTTAAATCTGGTTCCCCCTCTGATGTCTGCCCAGCTTTTGTTTTGAGAGAGATCCTTTTAGCTTGCCCCAACCCCCCCTTGTCTTTCCTCAACGACTCCCTCAGCAAAGGCTCTGTCCCTGGCCTTCACAAAGCGGCAATTATAATTCCCATCCTGAAAAAACCTGGTGCCGACCCCTCTTCCCTTTCTAACTATCGCCCCATTTCCCTTCTCCCCTATCTGGGTAAAATCCTGGAGTGCCACATCACCACGGTCCTCAGCTCTTTTGTCGAGGAAAGTGGTTGTCTCCCCTCTTGTCAGGCCGGCTTTCGCCCTCTCCACTCCACCGAGAGGGTTGTGGTCTCAGTCCTGGACAGACTCAGGGAGGGGATGGATGCCAACCAGCCCCAAGCCCTGGTCCTCCTTGATTTGTCCGCTGCCTTCAACACGGTTGACCATTCAATTCTTCTTACCTGTGTCGAGGCAGCGGGCTTCAGGGGGCCCCCTTTGGCTTGGCTTACCTCCTTCTTGAAAGATCGTACCCAGGCTGTTCATCTAGCAGATTTTTCTGCCCCTCCTCGCAAGGTGCAGAATGGTGTCCCTCAGGGTTCCTCCCTCTCCCCCCTTTTATTTAATTTGTACATTTTCCCCCTTATTTTTGCTTTACAGCAACTGGAGGTCACAGACTTCGACTATGCAGATGACCTCCAGTTGATCTTCAACCTTTCCCACTCCCCTGAGTCCACTCACAATTTTCAATCGGTTATGATTTTCATCAGGGACTGGATGAATTTCAACCACCTTAAACTTAATCCAGATAAAACTGAGGTGGTTCTCACAGGTGGCACATCCAGTCCCTGGACCCCCACGTTTTGGCCTCCCTCACTTGGTCCTCCCCCCCCCCCTGCCACCCTCACACTCAGTTAAAACCCTTGGGATCATGCTGAACCAACATCTTTTTTTTTTTTTAAACCTTTATTGTGCAACAGTAGTATACAGTTACGGGCCCACAACCAATCTGGCTGGCCTCGAAATCAGGTCATAGCACATAAGGCAACCATAAGACAGCTCAGCAGTCCCCAAAGACGAAGAACAGCAAGCATTCCAAATATCACTTAAGTTGGACGCGACCACCGAGTGCAGGAGTAAATAAGGTTCATTTTTAAAATATAAAGCAAAAAGGATCAGAGACCATATAGTCCATCGAAGACACAGAGTGGGCAATGCACACAGCAGGATGTCAACATAGCAGAGAGTCATAATCGGAAGAGCGGCACAAAACTACACTGATCAGGATAAAGGAGCATATATTCAAATTTCGTACCAGGCATTACCCACCCCATAAACGTAGAACAACCTTAAGAATGTGAACATGGATACCAAAAAACAGAAACGGTAAGCGACACTACACCTAGCCTCCATACTGACCCGAAATAAGGAGGAAGAAAGATAAGAAGAACTAAGAAAAGAAGAGAGAGGAAATAAAGGCCCATAGAAACTAACTAAAAAAGGACAAAACAACCCCCCCCCCTAACCCCCCACCCTGCACGCATGCAGAGGCTATGGCCTACCCCCCCTAGCAGTGTGCCTGTCGCCCAGAAAACGAGTACTCGAAATATAGATACAGAAAAGAGAAAGAAGAGAAAGAAAGAAAAAGTTATATAAAACTGGAGAAAGGCCATCCATGCACACAGGCTCCCGGTCTCCCCTGCCATGAAATTATTCTCCACCCCAAAAGCAACAGTCAACCACAGTAATCAAGTAATACGATAAGAAATGGGGAGAATTATCATATACTGCTCAAATAAGTGTGTCATAGGAACACGCCAACCCGCTCCTCCGGCAGCCAAACAGATGTCATCCAGTAGAGAAAACCACCTAGCCTTGGCCTGATCTTGTATGTCCCCCGAGGCATGCCCGCCGAGTAAATCCCGTCTCAGCCAACATAGGAGAGCAGAATGTCTACACAAGGTAGAAGAGCAACATGCAAATACAAAATGGACGTCGCCGACCACCGACAGAGTCATCTTCACTTACGACCATCACCCCCAGTTCCATCCCATGACACGTATTCCATAGCAAGAATACAAGGGCGAGGAAAGAAGAAGCAGTCACAGGAGCCAGCAATTGCTGAAACAGTGTCTGGGCCATTAGTGGCGATACGATGGACGAGGCCACCATCCTCTGCTGAGAAAGGAATCCTTCAGTATAGTAGAGGCATACGGACATCTGTTCACAGGTACCAACACAGTCCGGGATCTTCCGTTCTCCTCCGCACCCATGTGCAACCACAGTACCCCCCTCAAAGACAGTGAAGGGCAAATCCTCGCGCACCTGGGGGCCATCCGACCGCAATCGCCCCAGTGTGAGCGTAATATCGTCAAGCTTTCTTCCCAACGCCCGGGAACCATCCTTCCAAACGGACTGTAAGTCACCAAGAGCAGCAAGAATGTCACGGCAAGTCATAATCGGAAGAGCGGCACAAAACTACTCTGATCAGGATAAAGGAGCATATATTCAAATTTCGTACCAGGCATTACCCACCCCATAAACGTAGAACAACCTTAAGAATGTGAACATGGATACCAAAAAACAGAAACGGTAAGCGACACTACACCTAGCCTCCATACTGACCCGAAATAAGGAGGAAGAAAAGAAGAGAGAGGAAATAAAGGCCCATAGAAACTAAAAAAGGACAAAACAACCCCCCCCCAACCCCCCACCCTGCACGCATGCAGAGGCTATGGCCTACCCCCCCCTAGCAGTGTGCCTGTCGCCCAGAAAACGAGTACCCGAAATATAGATACAGAAAAGAGAAAGAAGAGAAAGAAAGAAAAAGTTATATAAAACTGGAGAAAGGCCATCCATGCACACAGGCTCCCGGTCTCCCCTGCCATGAAATTATTCTCCACCCCAAAAGCAACAGTCAACCACAGTAATCAAGTAATACGATAAGAAATGGGGAGAATTATCATATACTGCTCAAATAAGTGTGTCATAGGAACACGCCAACCCGCTCCTCCGGCAGCCAAACAGATGTCATCCAGTAGAGAAAACCACCTAGCCTTGGCCTGATCTTGTAAGTCCCCCGAGGCATGCCCGCCGAGTAAATCCCGTCTCAGCCAACATAGGAGAGCAGAATGTCTACACAAGGTAGAAGAGCAACATGCAAATACAAAATGGACGTCGCCGACCACCGACAGAGTCATCTTCACTTACGACCATCACCCCCAGTTCCATCCCATGACACGTATTCCATAGCAAGAATACAAGGGCGAGGAAAGAAGAAGCAGTCACAGGAGCCAGCAATTGCTGAAACAGTGTCTGGGCCATTAGTGGCGATACGATGGACGAGGCCACCATCCTCTGCTGAGAAAGGAATCCTTCAGTATAGTAGAGGCATACGGACATCTGTTCACAGGTACCAACACAGTCCGGGATCTTCCGTTCTCCTCCGCACCCATGTGCAACCACAGTACCCCCCTCAAAGACAGTGAAGGGCAAATCCTCGCGCACCTGGGGGCCATCCGACCGCAATCGCCCCAGTGTGAGCGTAATATCGTCAAGCTTTCTTCCCAACGCCCGGGAACCATCCTTCCAAACGGACTGTAAGTCACCAAGAGCAGCAAGAATGTCACGGCAAGACAGCGTAGGCTGTATGTCCCACATCACAGCACTACTCAGTAACTCGCACTCCCCATCACACTGTGCTTCGATAGGCAGGTTAATGTATTGCATCTCGTTCAGGCAGCTATCAAGCGTTTCCACCTTGTAGGGAGAGTGAAGGTAGGGCCGGGACGAGTCCGGCTCGGATAGACTACAATTCGACTCTCGGGGGCCTTTAAAACACACATCCAAGGAGCGGTCTCAGGTAATGGCCATCCCCTCTCCGAGTCAGCACTAGCAGCAAATTCGGGAGCGGCCCGCGAACCCCGGGAGGAATCGAAGACAGAGCAGACACAGCTCACCCTCAGCGCTCCGCAGTTAGACAGTATTTCCACCGAGCCCCCCCCTCAAGGATGTACTCCGGCCACGTCGTGTGGCAATCAGAACTCCTGCAATAAATTTTCCCTCGGTAGTTATTCGTCACGGCGGACCGACTCCACCCAGGCCCAGCTGGCCGCTGTTGACAAGTTAGCACCCGGCCATGTTTCACAGTCGAGGTCCCGGCTCCAGGGTCGCTGGGGCCGCAAAACGTTTTCATGGATTTCTCCGGTTATAAGGCCGGCAGAGGCTTCGGGATCGCGCGAGCGATGTCTGCGCACATTCACCGTCACCCCGCTGCAGTTCAATTACAGGATCGTGAACAGGATTTCCGTGCGGGGCTCGGAGGCTTGAGGAGCCGGGAGCCTACTCTTCCATTCCGATCGCCATCTTGGCTCCTCCTCCCGAACCAACATCTTACCCTGCACTCCCAGATCAGTTTGGTGGTATCATCTTGTTTTTTTACCCTTCGCACCATTAGGAAATTTTCCAGATTCTTTTACCCCTCTGCCTTAAAACTAATTTTGATGGCAATGGTGTTATCTCGCTTAGACTATGGTAACATCCTGTATAATAGTGTCCCAGCCTATGCCCTTCGACGCCTTCAGTTGGTCCAGAACCAAGCTGCCCGCTTCATTTATGGTCTCCCTAAACTACACCTCGCCACCCCTTTACTAAAGGACTTGCATTGGCTGCCCATTAGAGAGCGAGAGAGCGGGGTCTCTTCAAACTTGGCTGCACCACGTTTCAGGCCTGAGCCGGAACTGCACCAGTTGTTTTAAATTCCGAAATCAAAAACTACACCCCGGTCAGAGAACTCCGTTCCTCCACTCAGTCTCTCCTGTCCGTACCACGCTTCAGGAAAAAAAGGATGGGAGGGATGACATTTGCTGTACTTGGTCCCACCTTCTGGAACTCCCTTCCCCCCACCATTAGATCCATACCCTTGTACTCTGACTTCTGCAAGGCGCTCAAAACTCATCTTTTCCTGAAACCTTTCCGCTTTAACCTTCTGCACCCCTTTCATCAGGTTCAACTGCATCCTCAGCGCCAAGAAACCGCTAGCTATATGTGCGCTTAATAAATGCTTTTTAAATTCAAATTCAAATTCAAATGCCACAGTCAGAAGCTCTAGAAAGTAAGCCCTCCTCTAGGACTTTTAAATCTAGGAGAATTAATACAACCAGACACCCTGCAGTTTATTTACACCCCTATGGCCGTAGCAACCTGGACCTCCTGCCATCCAAATAAATACAACAAAGTCAACATTGAAAGCTCTGGACTCAATAAACCCTGGGGGACCAGTACAATCGATACACTTTACTTACACTGTTGAGTTCCACATGTCTGAAGATTTTTGGGAGCAGGAACCGGCGAAGTGGCACAGTCAGGATGAGGATGAAGGGCAGAGCCAGGGAGGCTGGGGTGGACTTTACCACCCAAAGGATCACAAGGCACAACACCTGTATGAGGGTGAAGATGTGCATTCTCCACGTCTTCACCTAGACAGAAAAATAAGTTTGGGATTAGAAAAACTCTACATGGGCATACCATGCCCTCATCGCCATAGATCACAAGACCTCGAGGTTCAGCTTATCCCATCTAAACCCAGCTAGGTTTGTGCTATATAAAAGCCAATACATACATACCTAGTTCCAATTTAACCCAACTTAGTCTGTGACTGAGTCCAACTGAGACCCCCCAGTACTCAGTCCCAGCGCAGGACTCAATCCTCGCTCAGTCCCACTCAACTCTCAATGACTCAGTCGAGCTTGACTCGGTCAACCTCCACACAAGTTCCTTACTCAGGCCTGAGCCCTTCGTGCATGCAGACAACAGTGTATAACGGTGTCCGTGCAGCGCCTCCTTTAGATTCAAGGTGCTTAGCATGTGTTCTCACTCACCCGCTTCACAAAGGGGACATCCGGGTGGTACTTGGGTGGCATAAGAGTGAGGAGGATTCGGTCGTACATCTGGATTCCGTTCAGAGAGGTCACGCCCATGTAGAGGAAGATACCAAAGAGCACGGCAAGGGGGATGAGCTTCAGGATGGGCTCCATGAGGATGGAGAGACCTGAGAGAGGGTGAGATGAGGATGAGGGAGAGTGTCATGGGTAAAAGAAAGACTATGGAAGGGAGAAAGATGTGGGGGGGAAGAATGAAGCAGCAGAGAGCGTCCATGAGAGCAAGTTAGTGGAAGAGATATGGAGACAAGTAGAACAATCTGAGAAAGGGAGATTAAAAGTGCGAGAGTCAGCGATAGGGGACAAAACTATACAGGAAAAAAGAAATGCAGAGATAGAGAAATAGATGCTAACAGTAAGAATGAGATATAGGAAAGAATTAATTACGCATTTGAGTCTGAAAACACAAATAAAGAAGCGATGAAGAGCTTTAGGGCAGGAGAAAGAAGTCAAGTGAGATACATATTGAAGAAGCTAGAGAAAAGAATATGAGAAGAAGTGAAACATAATGGGGCATATTATCAAGGGGGTTTATCTCCGCTTTTTTGGCTTTAAAAGCCAAGAAAGCGGAGATAAAATTATCTCCCTATTACATAGCTGTCGCTAACACCAGTTAGCGACAGCTAGTAGGAGATAGCAACCATCTTGGGCCCCGCTTTGCATGTCAGTGATATTTATCACTAATGACATGCAAAGTGGGCGTGCCAAGATGTTAGCGACTGGAAACAGTCGCTAACATCGCTATCTCCTATTACCAACTTTTGGAGATATTTGCGCTTAGCTAACACCTGCCCCGGAGCAGTTCTTAGCCATGTTATCCAATGGTAGGTGGATAACATAGCTAAGAGCATTAGCTCGGTAATGCATGAATATCGCTGACTTTTCAGCGATATTCATGCATTTCGGCCCATTTTTATCGCTTAGGAGATTAACCTTGATAATAGCAAAGTTCCTAAGCGATAAAAATCGCCGCAGCTCGGCGATAAAAATTTCGCCGCTAAACCAACATAGCGATAATTATCGCTAGTTGTTGGTAATATGCCCCAATATTAGTTGAATAGAGAGAGGAATGAGGAGAGTGAGAGAGTGAAAGGTAAAGAGCTAGAGAGAAAGAAAGATAAATAGATAAAGATGAGAGAGAATATGGAAGCGATAACATGGTGATAGGAATGAAAGAAGACAAGGAAAACGAGCTCCTGAGATATAAAATTTAAATCTGAGAAGCCAGCAAGTGAGAAAGACTCAAGAGAAAGGATAAAAAGGCAACTGAGACTAACGACAGCCAGCAAATGAACAGCTGGTGAGGTAGATAAATGTATGCCGCATCAGAGAAATGTAATACAAGTGGCAGACTAGTAGGCAAAGGCATAGAGCTTGTGAGAGATATTTCATCCGGAAATAGAATAAATTAAGAAACTAAAGAAACAAGAGTTAGGTGAGATCGAAGGAGCTAAAAATGTAATAGTACATGCAGAGTGGCCTTTGTTATAGAATGAAGACGGTACATATATAAGATAAGACGATGTGAAGAGTAAATGCCACAGCACAGGTAGGGAAAGAGAAGGGGAGGTCCATAGATAAAACAGCAATACAGGGATATGTACTTATTTTTTCATGTAAGAGCACTATTAACACATTTGTGACATTGTACTAGAATATTAATAAGTAGAAGGAGGAATGCACCTAATCGTACTGGGAGAAACTGAACGCAGCATCAATAGTTGAGTCTCATGAACAGAGCGTCAACAAAAAGTGAACATTTTCTATAAGCAAGGGAGATCTTCACCCTGAGCTCTTGAATGAATGTCTGTAAGAGTGACTATTACCCAGATATGCCTGTCTGAGTGACTGGTGGGTGAGATAAAAAGATCCCACGTCGCTGGTCAATCCATATTTGCTAAAGCAAAGTCTTCTCTTCCATTGTACATATTTGATCACAAAAGGTCACAAAGATTGCTCACCAATCAGAAGTGGTCTTTCATACATAACAATAGACTGAGTAAAGTTGGTTAATCATTGACAACAACTTTGATGAGGAAAGGGAACATCAAGAAACGACTCCATTAGGTCAGCAGGAACTGTCATACCCATGCAGATCTGCTCCACTCAACAGAAAACTCGGGATTGTCAGGGGTGCACACAATACTAAAGCAAGCATAGCCGTCACAAGGCCAAAGCCACTCCCTGCTCCGCCCCCTCCAAGATGAAAGGATCTGCGCGGCTCTGATAAGTCTCCCCTCTTGTGGAGGCCTTAAGGGACCTCTCTTCAATTCTCATTCAACCCTAACAGTGGAATCTGGCTCAGTTGCCCAGGGATCGCCTTTTCTGAACGCTTGACAGGTGTTACGTTTAGGTAGATCTTCTACATGAGCCTTAGTTTGGTCATGGCTACCTTAGTAAAGTTTATAAATAAAACTTACAAAAACCAATTGTCCTGTTTCCTTTCCCAGTGCTTTCTGGAGACTGGGCTCAGCGCTTCAGTCCATGGCTCGATACATCAATTGTCAAACGTTAGCATCCCATCATGTGAATGGATAATATGTACATTGCGTGAGCCTAGTCGCAAAGCAACAGAGCACTTTGCAAGCGATGGGTGTATGACAGGACGACGGACAGCACTAGGTACAGGGGAGAGTGGGAGGAGGAGGTGGTACCCAATGTGGACAAGCGGGGTCTGGGTTTCGCAGAGCAGGTCAAAATGGAGGTGGGTTGAGGGAGTGGGTGGTCCTGAGGAAGTACAGTATTGAAGCTGTGGGGAGAGAACAAGCATGGCAGAGAGGCAGAGCTGAGGGGTGGGATCATACCTGCCAACTCACACGGTGCCACCGTGTGACCACACGATATCAGCTCCCAGCACATGGTCTCCCGGTTAGGAGCCGATATTACTTGGTGGCAGCGAAAACGAGCTGAAAACCACTGTAAATAGTGGTTTTCCATCTCGTTTTCTGAGGCTTTGAACCGCTGACGTCCCTTCCGGGGTTTGTGAAAACACCACAGGAGATCAGCAGCAGCAAGTTTTTTTTTTTGGTGGAGGACAGGTTTGGGGGCAGGGTGGGGTTCAAAAGTGCCTCGTAGGCAGGGCTTAAGTCGTAAAAAAATAAATGGAGGGACGCTGTCACCGGAAGTGACGTCACGACAGGAAGTGACATCACGAAAGGTTCCGAGCTCCTCGTCCCAGAGAGGCCAAAGAGTGAGGACCAGCTGTTTGGCAGGGGGGATGGCGTCCCCCCGGTAAAATAAGTGGGGGGACGCCATCCACCGGCGTGGTACCCCGACTCGAGCCCTGCTCGTAGGCACTTCTCGGCACGAGGCACCTCCCCCTCCTCACACATTGAGATTGTTCTTCAAGTTGGCGGGTATGTGGAAAGTTGTTCAGAAAGCGCAGGATCAAGCAGGCTGTGCTGATTGCGGGTGCTGTTTAATGCAGTGAATCTTCAGCTGCTTATGGCAGTGGAGAAGGGATGTGGCAGCCAGATCTGAACTGGGATGGTGTTCCATTACCTGAGCAAGTAATAGCAATTCTGAAATTAATAAACGGGTAGACAAAGCCACAGGCTGAGAGGACTTACCGACGAGGATGGCCACAAAAAGACCACTAATTCTCTGCTCGACGACCTTCTCAATCTCTGCCTTCCCGCCTGTGCCGCTGGCTTTGCCCATCACAGTCAAGGCGTTGGCGTGGGTGACAGTCCTCACCGTGGTGGCTGAGAGCCAGGGCATCCCAAAGAGGGCACATATACCTGCCATCCCAACAATCAGCAACAGGTCCAGGTGAAAGCCAGATCCTTTCACCATTTTTCGCTCCGGTTTGCTTACGATGAGTCTGGGATAAAATAAAGGAAGATATATCAACAGTTACTTTCTTTCAGATTTCCCATGGCCTGCCCATAAAAATTTCAGCTAATTTAAGTTCAGAATAATGAACTCGTCAGCCATGCAATTTAGCCACTTTTCCCCTTTTATGCTGACAAAGCCATCCGTCACTGTATTAAAGGACAAACTTTGCACAGTGTGGTTAATACAATTTACCACTAACCAGATCGAACGTTCCAGTTCAACAACCTAACCTAGGCCCTCACTGCAAGATGGCCGGCACCAATGTGTTTGGTATTTATAAGGTGCAATAATTATCGCCCATCACGAGTTTCTATGGAATAACATGCAGATGTGTGCTTTCAGCACAAAATCTGCGCAAAATACCTGCCATTTTGCCCCCAATAAATATCACCAGGTTTGACCTGACAATAATGGTCACAAAACTCAGAATTGCATAATGTGCAGCACCAGTAGTTACTGCACATAACTCAATAAAGCGGGCTACTCATATTGATGTCTTCAGTTGTTTCACAGTCTACATCAGAAGCATTATGCAATACTAACTTGGGTGCACTACCTTTTTAGCAAACGAGGCTGACCCATGAACATTCACGACCCCCACTCACCCTAGAGATGAATTTAGTATTCCAGAGAGGCTTGTTGGGTGCTTCCTGCCAGCTTTAGGTACTCCATAATTGTAATAATTTCTTTGAAGAGTAAAGCTCATTTTGTCTTATCCAAAATACAATGTGAAGGTGTTTGTAACACCCAAGCTATGGACAACCAATTCAGGTTTCCACAATTAATTTTATTTAATGGTTTGTTGGATACTCACGCGAGCATTTACATTTCAAATGGGTGGGAGCCTTCTCATTGGAAGGAAAACTCAGGCAAAACATTTTTGAGCATGTGTTTTGTAATAAAACAAAAACACACAAGAACAACTGCTGCACTGTATTATAACTGAGATTAGAACATTGGAATGTTGAGCGCTCCACTGAAGACAATGGAGTGCTCTGGGCTTCCAATGGCCGGAAGAAGCCCAGAGCATCAACATTCCAATGTTTGCTCACAGCTCTTGCTGTGAACAAAGGCCTCACGGAGCCCAAAGGGATTTCATCCCCCTCGGGCTCCATGGGTCCTTTGTTTTCCAAATTAGTACATTCGGCCCTCTAGAGGTCATGATGAAGAAAAGTGGCTAAAGAGCAAGACATTAGTTCTACATTTATAAGCCATGGGACTGGTGACTGCAAAACGGACAGTCCTGGAAGACCATTTTAAAGAGCCTGAAGTGGACCCTCTGCAGGCTTTTGAAGGCTGTGGCGGAGATGGAGATTCAAAAGGAATTTACTGAAGACAAACCACATGGCAGGACTGTAGAGAGAAACAATGGAGCAGATCAGCCCCCAGAGTGATGCAGGAAATGCTGCAAGTCATGTTCAATGGGGTGTGGGGTTAGGGAAGGTAGAGCCACACTTAGACCCTGATTGTGGTTGGCCCAGGAAATTTCAATGTGTGCGTTAACTCTTATTAGAGCATTGGAATGTTGAGCGCTCCATTAAAGACAATAGACTGCTCTGGGCTACTACTGGCTGGTAGAAGCCCAGAGCATCTACATTCCAATGCTAATTCACAGTTGTTGCTGTAAACAAAGGTCTCACGGACCCCGAGGCGATTTCAATCCCCTTGGGTTTCATGAGGCCTTTATATACAAATTAGAACATTCTGCCCTCTAGAGGTGGAATATTCTAATAGCCTTGGAGCCCTCCATAGCAGGCCGAACAGGCTATTAAAGGCACACTCGCTTGTTAAAGGCCCTCGCCTTCAGCTTGGCCATTTAACACTGGAAATGCCTTTAATGGCCAGTAGAGTCCGCTACGGGGGGCTCTAAGGCTATATTAGACCATTGGAATATTGGGAGCTCTATTGAAGACAATGGAATGCTGTCAGACTTTTAATGGCCGTTAGAAACCCGGAGCTCCAACATTCCAATGTTTGTTCACAGCTGTTGCTGTAAACAAAGGTCTCATGGAGCCCAAGGGGATTTCAACTCCCTCTGGCTCCGTGAGGCCTTTGTTTTACAAATTAGAGCATTCTGTCTAGGGTCGGAACGTTCTAATAGCCTTAGAGCCCTCTGTAGAGGGCTTTACTGGCCGTTAAAGGAACACTCCCTTGTTAAAGGACCTCATCTTCGGCTCTGGCCTTTAACACTGGAGCAGGCATTTAATGACCATTAGAACCCACTACGTCTGGCTCTAAGTTTATTTTAAAGCATATATCAGACTTACTAGTTGCGCTGTAATTTTCCCTCAGTACATTTCAGCAGGTCAAACCTGCCACAGTTTAATAGGGGAAAATGCACAGTAAATAATGGGAGATGCAAAATTTGGTGCACGCACTAATAGCTCCGTGTTATGTCCTATTTTCTGTGCAAAACCTGTAATTAGAGCTATTTATCACACCCTCCCAGTTCATCTACCTATTCATCTTTTGTCTTCCCATTGCTGTTAAGCCTTCTTCACTGGAATTCTCTTCACCTACTTCCACGTTTTCATCTTTGGCTTTGGTTTCTCTATCTCTTGGTCTGGTGTCAATACTATCTCCTTGCTTTTCTTTCAGTGTAAACACTATCTCACCCTTTCTCAACACGTTATCCATTCCCACCTTACCCTTCAAGCTCTACATGTCTCTTTTTAGAGTTTCTCACGCTCTTTTCTCTCCTTCCCCACCACATCATTGCTTCAATAGGACTTGTACTATGGCAATACATGCAAAGGGATTGTTGTGCTTGTCTTACGTGGTGATCTGAGACTCCATGAAGATGAGGATGAAGACAAGCAAAGCAGGTACGATGGCGGCGAACATCATCCAGATGGGGAAGTCGGTATGGAGCCCAAGCGGGTTGATGAACCATTGACGGTCGGCAGGTCTGGACACATTCAGGCCTGCAGGAACTTTTAGTTTCTGCAAAAGGAGAAGGCACAGATAAGCCAGACTCTCTTGTCAACTCATGTGCGTGTTTGTATAGCACTTATGTCAGAGGAGCAGGAGATGAAATAGACACAAGTGTAGAGTGGCCTTCATACATGTTATTTTCATCATCACCATGATCAGATGGATGGGAAAGAGGGGAGAAGTGAAAAGGGCCTAAGATGCATGTGGTAGTGAGCAGCAAGTCTTCTCCCAAACCTATAGTCTTATGTCAGATACAAATAGTGACTCTTTTTCAACGTTTAATCTCTTTATCTGCTATTGTCTTTTGTTCTCTCCAAGACTCCGTTCCTTTCTAAATTGGGTGAACGTGATAGGGAGATTTTCTGGGGCACATGACTCTTTTGAGTGAAGCAGTATTTTAATTCTGCCAGTTTCCCTTGATCTGTTATGCTAGAGCTGGGAAGCCCTTTGAGGCAGCCATGTGCTTTACAAATCTCAATAACATAACAGAAGATTGTCTCTAATTCATGCCAGTTTTGGAAAGGGATTACAATTGAAATTAATTGAATTTAGGGAACCATTTGCATGCACTATTTCTCAAAATAAGTATGAGCCACTTATCAGCTGTTATGGAAGCGGCCTGGTCACTTGTTTACACACTGGCCCCTCTTCTTCAAACAGGAGATGTGATGAGCCAACTGCCTAAGCCAGGAAGCCTCACCCCACTCCCCAGAGCCAGACTGTCTCTCACGTCGCTTGATGGAAAGAAAATAATCCATAGTGTAGAGTGTCATCTCTCTCTAGAATTCATTCTCCAAAAAGACAAAGTTTGGACAGGACCAAGGCCCACTAGCCACTGGCAACTGACTATGGAATGCCATCCAAGTGCTTGTATGCCCATCTGGCCACTGAATCTTCCACATGTCATGATTCTTATACCCACAGTCACTCGCCCAGCCATGGAACCACCTGGCTTTGAGAATGAAAACAGCATCTTAGCCATAAGAGTGTAAGCATGGTACCCACTCACATGCATGAAAACAGAACACGCGGCTGGGTGCCTGCACACAATACCATTAACCCAAGTGTGTACACCATCCTACTTATTGAACATGAGAAATGACATTGTGCACTCCGCAATCAAACAGACATACCTGTCGCTCACCTCAGGCCGTGTATGCTATACAGCCCCTCACTCTTTTGATTAAGTAATGTGTTTATAAAGAATTCCACATATCTGTACACCGAGTATGGTCTCCCCTTACCCGGGCGATGGCATGACATCACGTGAGCTTGAGCACTAGTAGGGCCATCCCGCAGGGTTGGATTGGGATCAAAATTAGTCATGGGCACCCTAAAAAACGTGGACCACATTTGTGGATTGTGTCTTTTCGCAAGACACTTCTTCAGTGTTTTAAGTATTAAGAAAAGAAGGAGAGGGGAGGAGCTACGACACCAACCAAGATGTCCGCATAGTCTCCCGGCTCCGCTGACCTTCCTTTTTTCAGTCTATTATCCTGTCGACTATCCTGGTTACCCGCACCGGATCCGTGTGTGCGTATTGATCTGCTTTCCAGTGGTGCAATCCCGGAGTTTCTCCGCCGCTGTGGAGCGGAGATACATCGATGGTCGTCTGAGGCCTAACCCAGCGGGGAAGCCGGGGTCTCGAGTGCGGGCTCTGCCGGGTCCGGGTTGAATAACAACGGACTGCTGAATGTGGTCGGATACGCTCTCTGGAACATTCGGACTTTTGACTGGTCTGCTACCACCAACTGCCTGGTGCTCTACAATAGGTGAGGCGACGAGTGACGCACGGCGATGTGTCGCGGGGGTCCCTGACCGGTGGTACGACAATCGCATCGTCGATCCCCCCGGGTCGGTACCTCGCTGCGTATTATTGCTTGCTACCCATCAGTCCATCATGGCCTACTCCTGCTCCATCTAATTTTGCCCCGGAGAAGGCGCCACTCCGTGGGGATTACCATGTTGGAGGGAGAAAGGCAGCTAGCGGAGCAGGCTCGAACTGGCCCGTCACTGCGAACGATGCTGGAGGCACTCATGGCACTCAAGGGAACCATTGCAGCCCGGACTTGCAGTTTGTTGTCTGAGACAGATGGACTCACAGACCTGAGAGCGGATCCTGACTCGACACCCGCGCCCCGGCAACCAGCCTGCAATCTATACTACTATTATAAAGTAAGAACTTTGAACCTTTGAGGCGGGTAAACTCGGGAACCACAGCGCCAATCCACACACCCGATACATCATTGTAATTGTCAGGGTGTGCAGATGGACATAGGCTATATAAACTATACAAATATGCGTTATTTAAAAAATGTACATTAAGAAAAAAAGTAGTCCCTTCGAAGTAGCACCGGCCTGCGTGCTGACGTCTGGAGCGCGGGAAGGAGCGGCGTCCAGGAGCGCGAGGAGGAGCGGCGGACATGGCGCGGGGGAGGAGCGGTGAGGAGCGGCGGACAGGCAGTGAGGAGCGGCGGACAGGCGGAAGGAGCGGTGACGAGCGGCTTGGAGCGGCGGAGCGGTGAACTGAGGAGCGCGGGGGAAGGAGCGGCGGCTGAGGTAAGGCTCCGGGGGACCCACGGACAATGTCGGGGCAGGGGGGAGTCAGGGCAGGCAGGGGTCGGGGCAGGCGGGGGACGGGGCAGGTGGGGGACGGGGCGGGCAGGGGCCCGGGCTGCTGGTCAATGTCTGAGCGGGTGGGGGCCCGGGCTGCTGGACAATGTCGGGGCGGGCGGGGGTCACGTCATGGATAGAGCCAAACAACAGCAATGTCACATCGCTCCAAAAGAAAAGTACACTGTGCTCAATACCAAGAGCCCCAAATAACAAAGGGCACTAATGATTGAGGCGGGGGCCCGGGCTGCTAGACAATGTCGGGGCGGGCAGGGGTCGGGTAAGCCTGATTGCTCCCGGACAAGGTCAGGACGGGCTGCTAGTTTAATATACGTCTCGGAGACTTGTATTGACCCGGCGCAGAAAGCAGGGTTTGCTTCTACTATATTGGACCTATCTGACTGTAATGTGCCCGATTACCCCGTGGAACCGTTGGAACCCCCAATTGTGTATCCCGTGAGACACTTGCAAGATATCCCCATTCTGGAACTTTCCATTCCTTATCCTTTGCTGTTTTGGATTTTGTCGACTCCCCTCCCCTGTCGGTCTTTCAAGATGGCGGATGGGTAAATGCTTGGCTCCGGAGGCGGGGAGGGGCAACATTGGCATCAACTTTCCACATCGAGAACTGCCGCACTTTTCTTCTCTGTCTACTCCTGTTCTTTAGACTCTTGCAGTGATTTGTGGAAAGGGCTTTCTTTAATTAATGACTTTTGTGCATTTGATAGGCGGGGCCAGGGTTGAGACTGTTATCTGGGTCCCTCATTGTTGTATAGGTTCACCGGGATTGCTTACTTGATCTAACGGAGTCCGGGGCAGGATTGGTCATGACGGAGGAAGGAGACCGGAAGTCCGTTAACATGCCCTCCTCCGATTTCCCTCACTGGGTGGGGTTCTTTGCCTTTTTTTCTTTCTCTTCTTCTATATTTCGGGTTCTATTACTGGGCGACAGGCGTGCTGCGAGGGGGGTGGCCGTAGTCATCAGCAGGGGTGCAGGGTGGGGGGGTGTGGGGATGGGTGTTCGTTTTAATTTTTGTTCTATGGCCTCTTTCTTCCTTCTCTTCCCTTGTCTTCTTTTCCTTTCTTTTCCGGGTTAGTGTAGTGGGTTCGGTTTCATACATCCTGGTCGCTGTATTTGTACCTTGATTGTTCGAGGTTTTGGTGTTCTGGGGTGGACATTACTGATGGAGTCGACGGTCAAAATTCACTAATTTATCCTGATGACTTACGTCTTAACTCCGTTGACTTAGTTGATAGCGAGTTTCTCTTGGATATGTTGTTTCTTTGCTCACCCCCTTTTGAGCTACACCTGACTCCTTCTACTTATTATTTAAAAATGAAAACCTCTTATCCTGTGACTACATTGAATTACCTTTGCAACCGATGCGCTTTGTGAATTAGGATCCTAGGATTAGCGGCCAGCCCTGGGGGTTGTAGGCCCTCATCTGTATTTGATTGCAAATGTTAAATAAAGGTTTTCAAAAAAAAGAAGGGGAGGTCCCTGAAAGGAGCATGTTTTCTCAACTTCACCGAGATTTTTTTTTTTTTAATGCAAATGTTGCCAGGACTCTTTGTTTACTGATTAGTTCACAATGGTGAACCACACTTGAATATACGTGGGGCCACTTCTGCTCCGGCCCTCCCTCCCCTGTTCAATTTGCATACATTAATGGGCCAGCCCAGCTAGAGACTGGGACTGACACCTCTGCCCTGTTGGTAAAAGGGGGTTAATAGAGGCCATCTGCTGCCTCCAGAAAGGCCACTGAGGCCCCTACTTGGCCGTTGGCAGCATCTGAACAGCACAGACACAGCCCAAATCGGCCAACACGCCGCCCACAAAAGCAGCCCACAGCTGGAATTCACAAATCGGCCCATCGCCCATTGCCTGAGTGCCCGCCTAACCAAACCGACCCTGCCATCCCGCCACCTAGAGCCTTCTGACTATACTAGGGCAGACCACCTGGTGCACTCACGCGATTCAGGATCGGATCCCCCATGCTCACCCATGGGGATCCAGAGGTTTCTACCAAACTGGACTGCAAACATTCATTCAAACATCACCCCTTTGGACTCGAAATCCATACGAGGTGACACTCTGCCTCCACCGTTCCCTACTTCACATCACGCGGCCCTTGGCCCACAATGCTACCCAAATGACGTATAATTGGGCGCCTCTATATGTGCTGAATCGCCGGTGCCTGCGTCTTACTGCCCCACGAGTGCCCGCCATCACCATCTCTAGATGCAGCCACTCTTGAGGCCTTTAGCTATGTACAGCACTTCAGTCCAGAAGACTTTCCAACTTCAGTAAATGGAAACATAATGCAAACATCACCCGTCCCCCACACCACCCACATGCATGCTGGACCCCAGACTCACTCACTCTGGTGTGGGCACAGCGTCCTGCGTGCTTGAATGAAGCACAGCATCCTACACACTTCCTTTAAAAGTAGTGGTGGAGCCCCCGCTCACCTGAGTGTAGGTGTCTTCAATGAAGAAATCAGCGGTGACCATGATGAAGATGGCGATGGGTACGCCGAAGTCCCCGATCATTCGACGAAGCTGTGAGCAAAGAACACTGGGGTGAGGGCAGCAGCGATGCACCGAGAAGGGAAAGGGCAGCAGTGCCCACAGATGTGAAGGAGCAGCGATGCACAGAGATGTGAAAGAGCAGCGATGCACAGAGATGTGAAGGAGCAGCAATGCACAGAGATGTGAAGGAGCAGCAATGCACAGAGATGTGAAGAAGAAGCAATGCACAGAGATGTGAAGGAGCAGCAATGCACAGAGATGTGAATGGGCATCAATGCACACAGAGATGTGAAGGAGCAGCAATGCACAGAGATGTGAATGGGCATCAATGCACACAGAGATGTGAAGGAGCAGCAATGCACAGAGATGTGAAGGAGCAGCGATGCACAGAGATGTGAAGGAGCAGCAATGCACAGAGATGTGAAGGAGCAGCAATGCACAGAGATGTGAATGGGCATCAATGCACACAGAGATGTGAAGAAGTATCAATGTGCACAGAGATGTGAAGAAGCATCAAGGCACACAGAGATGTGAAGAAGCATCAGTGCACACAGAGCTGTGAAGGAGCAGCAATGCACAGAGATGTGATGGAAATCAATGCACACAGAGATGTGAAGAAGCATCAGTGCACACAGAGATGTGAAGGAGCAGCAATGCACAGAGATGTGAATGGGCATCAATGCACACAGAGATGTGAAGGAGCAGCGATGCACAGAGATGTGAAGGAGCAGCAATGCACAGAGATGTGAAGAAGCAGCAATGCACAGAGATGTGAATGGGAATCAATGCACACAGAGATGTGAAGGAGCAGCGATGCACAGAGATGTGAATGGGCATCAATGCACACAGAGATGTGAAGGAGCAGCGATGCACAGAAATGTGAAGGAGCAGCAATGCACAGAGATGTGAAGGAGCAGCAATGCACAGAGATGTGAATGGGCAGCAATGCACACAGAGATGTGAAGGAGCAGCAATGCACAGAGATGTGAAGGAGCAGCGATGCACAGAGATGTGAAGGAGCAGAAATGCACAGAGATGTGAAGAAGCAGCAATGCACAGAGATGTGAAGGAGCAGCAATGCACAGAGATGTGAAGAAGAAGCAATGCACACAGATGTGAAGGAGCAGCAATGCACAGAGATGTGAATGGGCATCAATGCACACAGAGATGTGAAGGAGCAGCGATGCACAGAGATGTGAAGGAGCAGCAATGCACAGAGATGTGAAGGAGCAGCAATGCACGGAGATATGAAGGAGCAGCAATGCACTGAGATGTGAAGTAGCAGCAATGCACAAAGATGTGACGGAGCAGCAATGCACAGAGATGTGAATGGGCATCAATGCACACAGAGATGTGAAGAAGCATCAATGTGCACAGAGATGTGAAGAAGCATCAATGCACACAGAGATGTGAAGAAGCATCAGTGCACACAGAGATGTGAAGGAGCAGCACTGCACAGAGATGTGATGGAAATCAATGCACACAGAGATGTGAAGAAGCATCAGTGCACACAGAGATGTGAAGGAGCAGCAATGCACAGAGATGTGAATGGGCATCAATGCACACAGAGATGTGAAGGAGCAGCGATGCACAGAGATGTGAAGGAGCAGCAATGCACAGAGATGTGAATGGACATCAATGCACACAGAGATGTGAAGGAGCAGCGATGCACAGAGATGTGAAGGAGCAGCAATGCACAGAGATGTGAAGGAGCAGCAATACACGGAGATGTGAAGGAGCAGCGATGCACAAAGATGTGAAGGAGCAGCAATGCACAGATATGTGAATGGGCATCAATGCACACAGAGATGTGAAGAAGCATTAATGTGCACAGAGATGTGAAGAAGCATCAATGCACACAGAGATGTGAAGACGCATCAGTGCACACAGAGATGTGAAGGAGCAGCAAAGCACAGAGATGTGAATGAACATCAATGCACACAGAGATGTGAAGAAGCTTCAATGCACACAGAGATGCGAAGGAGCATCAATGCACACAGAGATACGAAGGACCATCAATGCACACAGAGATGTGAAGAAGCATCCATGCACACAGAGAAGTGAAGGAGCATCAGTGCACACAGAGATGTGAAGGAGCATCAGTGCACACGGAGATGTGGAGGAGCAGCAAGGGACACAGAGATGTGAATGGGCATCAATGCACACAGAGATATGAAGAAGCATCAATGCACACAGATGTGAAGGAGCATCAATGCACACAGAGATGTGAAGAAGCATCAGTGCACACAGAGATGTGAAGAAGTATCAGTGCACACAGAGATGTGAAGAAGCATCAATACACACAGAGATGTGAAGGAGCATCAATGCGCACAGAGATGTGATGGAGCATCAATGCACACAGAGATGTGAAGAAGCATCAATGCTCTTAGAGATGTGAAGGAGCATCAATGCACACAGAGATGTGAAGAAGCATCAATGCACACAGAGATGTGAAGGAGCATCAATGCACACAGAGATGTGACGAAGCATCAGTGAACACAGAGATATGAAGGAGCATCAGTGCACACAGAGATGTGAAGGAGCAGCAATACACACAGAGATGTGAAGAAGCATCAATGCTCTTAGAGATGTGAAGGAGCATTAATGCACACAGAGATGTGAAGGAGCATCAATGCGCACAGATATGTGAAGGAGCATCAATGCACACAGAGATGTGAAGAAGCATCAATGCTCTTAGAGATGTGAAGGAGCATCAATGCACACAGAGATGTGAAGAAGCATCAATGCACACAGAGATGTGAAGGAGCATCAATGCACACAGAGATGTGAAGAAGCATTAATGCACACAGAGATGTGAAGGAGCATCAATGCACACAGAGATGTGAAGGAGCATTAATGCTCAAAGAGATGTGAAGGAGCATTAATACTCAAAGAGATGTGAAGGAGCAGCAATGCCCACAGAGATGTGAATAAGCAGCAATGCACACAGAGATGTGAAGAAGCATCAATGCACACATAAGGAAGAGAAGAGGCAGCAACACACACATAAAGAAGAGAAGAGGCAGCAACGCACACGGAGATGTGAAGAAGCATCAATGCTCATAGAGATGTGAAAAAGCATCAATGCACTCAGAGATGTGAAGGAGCATCAATGCACATAGAGATGTGGAGGAGCAGCAATGCACAGAGATGTGAATGGGCATCAATGGACACAGAGATGTGGAGGAGCATCAATATACACAGAGATGTGAAGGAGCATCAATGCACTCAGAGATGTGAAGGAGCATCAATGGACACAGATGTGGAGGAGCATCAATGCACACAGAGATGTGAAGGAGCATCAATGCACTCAAAGATGTGAAGAAGCATCAATGCACTCATAGATGTGAAGAAGCATCAATGCACACATAAAGAAGAGAAGAGGCAGCAATGCACACAGATGTGAAGAAGCATCAATGCACACATAGATGTGAAGAAGCATCAATACACACATAAAGAAGAGAAGAGGCAGCAACGCACACATAGATGTGAAGAAGCATCAATGCACACATAGATGTGAAGAAGCATCAATGCACACATAAAGAAGAGAAGAGGCAGTAACGCACACAGAGATGTGAAGAATCATCAATGTACACATAGATGTGAAGACGCATCAACGCACACAGATATGTGAAGAAGCATCAATGCACACATAGATGTGAAGAAGCATCAATGCACACATAAAGAAGAGAAGAGGCAGCAACGCACACAGAGATGTGAAGAAGCAACAACGCACACAGAGAGATGAGAAGAGCCAGCACTGCACACACAGATGTGAAGGAGTATAAATGTGAATGAGTACCAACTCACACAAAGATGTACAGAGAGTAATGCTAATGCAACAATGCAACAGGGCAGAACGAGGAGTGACACAGTTGGTATCTATCCGTTCTTTTTTAGGGGATCCTGTGAAGTGAAGGGGCTCAAAAGTGCGCCTTCAAAAGAGAGATTCAGTTGTGTGTGTTTTTGGGGGTGTGCCTTCTTGTGTAGATAACCGTCAGAGTGTGGTTTTAAGTGTAAAGTCCACTAATGTCTGAAATTTTCAAGAAAATTATGTGCAAGTGAAAAAACAGGAGTTGAGTTACGAGTGGATAGTCAGTTGGTGAGGCTGGACTTTGACAGCGGCTTTTTGAGTTTCACTATATTGCCGGGTTATTTAACAGGTTTTAAGTTAGTTAAAATTTTCTTTTTAATCGATTTACTTTGAATGGATATAATGAAGGAGGCCTACAGCTGGAAGAGTATTGGGCACGCAGAACCGTTTAAGGAACATCATCAAAAAAGCAAAATGACTCAGCATTAATAGGTTGGCAACAGCAGAAAGGGTTTAGGGATCGTCCTTCTCCCAGGTGCTCAGGCACAATCAGTGCTTGTTGAAATTCAAGAAGGAGCATCGGGTTGAGGAGAGCGCACATGGTGGTGAGGAGAGAGGCGCTGAATACATTACAGAGGGTCATAACTGATGGCATCGTTCAAGGCTGTAGAGTCTACAGAGAGGTTAGCTTCAATGGTTAGAATGTGGAAGTAGGAGGCAAGCTAAGATTTTGCGAAGAGCTCAGAATTCTGAATGCAAATATTTTGAAGGAGAGTATCTCACTTCCAAAAATAACTGTAATGTTACTGACTTTCAAAGGCGTAGAATGTTTCTAAAAATTAGATCTCAAATTAACATACCATGTAATTCATCTGCACAAAGACTCCAAGGCCGTTACAACGTTCATAACTATGAGGATTATTTAGTTTGACATTTGAATCGGTGTTAAATGTGTCTTATTTAGAGAGCATGAGAATGTTATGTGCTTTCTATATGACATTTGTTTTGTAAGACTGAAGGGGGAATACGATGAAGCTTTGCCATCTGTGGATGGAGCATAGTTAAGATCTGGTCTAACACTGCAAATGGAAATTGTACATTTGTGATTAAAAAAAATGTAATATTTGTGGTACATAATGTTTAGGAGAATGTAGTAATCTGAAAAGTAAAATGGTGATGGTGATTTAAGAGGCTTAGGTTTCCAAGGAGAAAGACTAGTTTTTCTACATCATGAAATTTTCCTAGTTGTAGCTTGTGGGGATTTTAGTACTCCAAAACAACCACTCGCTGAAATAATGCCTACAGGAGAGAGTGTTTGCTGCAGAGGACTATAAGAAGTGTGTAGAAAGCTATCTATGAAGCAGTCATCTCAAAAACTAGAATAGGGGTCCTTGCTGCATACCAGCTCTTATAAGTGAAGGCTGTAATTGTCCTTGAAGAATGAAACTGGTGAAAATGCTATTACAAGGGTGGGTTGAGTCAGTAATGGAGAAAGAAACCTTGGCATGTATGTGAGCGAGTAAGTGCTGCCTGGGCGAGGAAGTGCTTTTATCTTAAGAGCTGGTCAAATGCAGCTGATGAAAGTGTTGAATCTAAGAGATGGAGGATGGCCCTGGGCGGCGGAAATCCATGGTAGATTGTTTGTTGAGAATGCTGTTAGCGGGGGCAGTGAATGTTAGATCGCAGGAATGTGGGATAGTGGTGGCAAATGTTGGTGATATGTTGGCTAAGTGAGAGGGTAATGTGTCAGCAGGGTATGAAGGTTTAAATGTTGTGCGATGAACCAATGGTCGCCTTACCTTCCCTGGGAAGAAACCGCTGTTCTTGAACTTGCGCAAAAAGAAGGCAATGAAGAAGGTGCCTGCCATGAGAATCAGCGAAAGCAGTGCAGTGTTGGGCTGTGGGTACTGTGGCGGCTCCGCTGTCGTTAAGTTGTAGTGTCTCTGCAAGGGATGCTGCTGGAAAATCTGTAGTTCCAAACAAGAAATGTTTAGTAAGAGACATATGACATGTATATTATAGGCCTCTTGGGCCAATACCTATGCATGCTGTGCTAGTCTCTGTAAACTGGAGTCCTCTTTACCTTGATCAGCTTGGAGAAGGTTTCATAGATGAAGATGAGGGAGATGAGGAAGGAGAAGATCTCCTGGGTGAACCGAGAGATATATCCCACAAGGAAGCTTCCTTCAAAGGCAACAATTATTATGACAATTAGGATCAGCCAGAAGCCAATCCAGACACGGCCCACAATGTACTCCATGTTGTTGCTCTCGCAAAACTGTGGTATAAAAAGAAACATGTAGCGAGAAGTAAATGTTGATGTCACCCAGCTCGTAAGCCTCTGCATTCATAGGTTAGATGCACAGAAACTTTGAAAAGGAATGTTGTGGCGACTATATCACCATCAATTTTAGACACCCACGTAGTGCAGGAGATATGATCGAACTTTCATACTCCTGGTTAGGCCAGGTCCTCAATAAGTTATTATCCTTAGGATTCTTTTACAGACAAGCCCCATTGGAACAGATCCAAAACTTCCAACCCACACCCATCTTATCAGCATCCATCTAAATCTCTAGAAGCAATTGTTGTTGTCCACTATCAGACCTGCCTGAGTACTAGTGACCAATGGGGTGCACGGCTGATGTACTGATCAGTAATTTACCCCCACTTTCAGACCTGAGTGTTCTTCAATCGGTCTGTTCACCTGAATCTGAACCCAGTAGGGAATGCACACAACTCTCAGGACTTCTATCAACCTCACAAGCCTACCTCCCCTCCACCGCTCACGGCTAGTAATATCGTACTGCTGAGCTGGAACATAGCTCGAGCATTGTCTAAATTATGTTTGGACTACTGGGTAGATTATATTAGTTTGCATGATAGAGTTCTGCTGCAGGAACCCTGGACTGTAAATGAAGTGCTTTGTGATGATTTTACTTGTTATACTGTTCCTGCTATTCCCTCAGCCGCAGGTCAGACACAGAAGGGTTAGACATCCTGGTTTAAGACCACCACAGAATTCTCAATTTCCCAATTTATATCATTAGCTAGCTGATTCAGCCTTTCTACCTGACTTGATCAAACAATTTTTGCATGATTGTCATCAATTTTTATAACAATAATTTTCCAGCTAAGGATAGCCCTAATTTTTGCTTTTTGACCATATTGCAGCTCTTGATCATAAGTACACTAGCATTGGAAAGGAATAGGAGTGTTAAAGCACAGCTTGGGAATTCTAGGGGTAGTTGTTTTACTCTCATCTATTGAACTATGACCTTTGTAATCCCATAGACAACACACACCACTGCTGCTGCATCTACCAGAGGGGGCTGCTGTTCTGTCGTTGATTAAATTTTCATCACAAGGCAATTACTTAAACGGATTATTAAGTGGATGATTTGCCTTAGCATTTGTAGTGATCATAATCCGCCTATTATCACCTTAGAAAACCTCAAGGCAGACCCAAGAAAGAGATGGGGTTTAGTTCAAACACTACATCAATAGGGGATGGCTGGAGGCATGTATGGCGGACAGTTCACAGTTCCTGGAATGTGAACAAGCATCTCTCTGAACAGTGTAGAATGAGATTAACAGTTTCATAGCATCCAAAAATGAATACAAGAGCTCATTCTAAGCAACCACTAGGCAACTTGAACATCCCACGGTAAGTACCCAGTAAGACTGCAGACAAACAACTACAGTAAAAGATGGAAACTATCAAGAATCATAAATCATGATCAATAAATGGCACAACCAAAGTCTGTTTCGAAGAACAAAGGTCCTAAGCAAAGTAATGATGTAAACACAATAATTAGAATATACCAGCGATGGGTTACTCTAACAGTCTAATGTCCAGCCGGACATGGAGTTTTATTTATATAATGGAGAAAATAAAGTTAGAAATACTTTAAACATCATAAGTAGTGAGGCACAAGCCTGTACCTAAAAACGACCAGGAAGTGTGGGGAAATGGGGTAACAATACAAACAATTAGAACCAAAAAATCATAAATACAGGCAAAGACTTTGAGCTTTTGGCCACATGCATTCAGTTATAAATAGCAGCAAGTTTTGTCTCAACGTCTGTTTTTATTCTACCCCCAAAAGGGAGTACGCAGGAGAAAAGGTGACAGTTACACAGCGATAAGCCTACAACCCTCAAGGGGCCGGCCGCGTCACGAAAGAATTTGCAATAACATACTGTGTGTACATGGTCAGTAATCACGTCAGTCTCGTATCCCAATCGGGCCGGCCGCTGTAAAGAGTAGTGCGTGCTGTCCACCACGCCTAAGTGTCACCAATCATAGGGTCAGGCCCTTAAGATCGGGCGACAACCAGAGGTCTAACCAAAACAACTATCGGACCATAGCGGTCCAACAAACAACCAGGAGCCTAGAGGAAGGCAACGGAATAATAAGGATAGTGCAAAGAGGGAATAGAGGGAAAGACAGAAAAGAGAAAGTTGGGAAAGGGGGAGCGAGAGGACCCGAAGAGGAGCAGTCGTCGGGGCACACATCAGTAAGCACAGTTCGGTCTCTAGGGCCATCACCTCATGGGTCTACGAGGGGTAAAGGGGATCACAGCATCATCTATTAAACGCAGCGCCCTCAGCCTACGAGGCATGCTTCTCGCATGTTCAGTTTTGCACAGATAGGTCACCAAGGGCTGCCAACTTTCTCAAAGCGTGTAGTGCGAGACTGTAGTCTCGCGGAGAGCAGTTCCATAGTGATGACCTGCCAGAGTCTTCCAAACCATGCGGCAAGGGGTGGGGGGCTTCCGCCTTCTTCCAATACAGGGCAATAAGTTGTCTGGCAGCACCCAGCATTTGTAATGATATATTCCATTCACTTCGGGTCAGAGCGAGCAGATTGGCAGGTTTGATTCCCAGCAACACTGTACTAGCGGCATCAGGCAAAGGGAACCCCAGGACCCCTCTTATGTGGCTCAGGACCTCTTTCCAAAAGATAGCGATCGGGGGGGCAGGTCCACCAGATATGTAGGAAATCCCCAGGCACATGATGGCACCTCCAGCAGCCGGGAGAGGAAGAGGGAAACATTTTATGCAAGCGCTGAGGCGTGTAATACCACTGTGTCATTACTTTGTACGCGTTTTCTTGTTGTGGTATGCTGCGGTACACATTGGGGATATCTCTCCATAAGCGAGTCCACTGTGTCGGCGTGATGTCGGCTCCCAGCGTCGTGTGCCATCTTTGTTGGTACCGTTGCGAGGACGGAGTCTGAGGGTGTTGCAATATCTGATAAATCTGGGAAATTAGGCCCTTCGTGTCAGTGCAGGAGCGTGCCAGGCGCTCGAACGGAGTAAAGTCCCAGGTGGCCCCAGGGTATATCGCGTCGGTCAAGGCCCAATGGTGCAGCTGGAGATATTGCAACTCAGCTTCAGGTGGAAGCCGAAACTCCTCGCTACAATGGGCAAAATATTTAAAGGTACCCCCATCAAAGAGATCCGTAAGGACTCTGCAGTCACCCTGTGTCCATTTACCAAAGGCTCTGGTGCGATAAGCCGGTGGGAACCACGGGTTGCCCTCAATAGGGGTGTGCGGGGAGGGAAAAGTCGTGAGACCCCTCCGTACCGCTATCCTATCCCACACGTCCAGTACTGTCTTTGTGGGCACCGCCAGATACGCGCTCGGAGACCGCCCCGCTTTATGAGTCCAAGCCAAATCCCAGATAGTACGGCCAGTGACCGCCCTGTCCATATGGAGCCACCCTTTCTCACTCCTCCTGGTGCCCCACTCCACCACAAATCGCAGGTGAGCGGCCCAATAATAATCCGCTAGATTAGGGCATGCTAGCCCTCCGCGATCTCTCTGGGCCATAAGGAGTGCTTGGGAGAAGCGGGGTCTCTTATTCCCCCATATGAAGTTGGTGCAGTCTTTTTGCAAGGCTCGGATATTTGGCAAGGGGATAGGCTTGGGCAGGCACTGAAATAGGTAAAGGAGTTTGGGCAGGATAGACATTTTGATTGCATTGAGTCTTCCCAGCCATGAAGGGATAAGCGATTTCCATCTTCTCAGGTCATCAAGGATCGATATGCGACAATCTTTCCAGTTAAGTGACGACCAGCCTTCTAGTGAGGGGGTCAGGAGTAGGCCGAGGTATCTAATGTGGCGAGCGGTCCATCGGTATGGACATAACTGCTCTAGTGAGGGGACATCAGACGGAGGGATCGTAAGGTTAAGTACCCAGGACTTATTGTGATTGATTTTCAGACCGGAGGCACCTTCGAAGGTGCAGAGCGCTGCATGGAGCGCTGGTAAAGACTGTCGGGGCTCCGTAAGGGTAAGGATGAGGTCATCTGCGTAAAGCGCGACTTTATGGATTTGTCCACCCATCGGAATGCCGTGAATGCCCGGATTGCGACGGATCATATCCGCCAGAGGCTCTATCACCAAGGCAAACAGCAAGGGCGAGAGAGGACAGCCCTGCCTAGTCCCTCTACCGATGTCGATCGGGTCCGTTAACCGCCCATTCACGCGGATCCTGGCCTTTGGCGCAACATAAGGTGCCATGATCCTGGCGACCATCTTTGGACCAAGCCCCACTTTGCAAAGGACCGCCTGGAGGAACGACCAGTCCACCCGGTCGAACGCTTTCTCAGCGTCCAACGAGAGGAGACAGGCCGGGATCTGCCAGTGGTGAGCCTTCCCCACCAAATGCGCGATTTTCCGTACGTTATCGGCTCCTTCGCGTCCACGGATAAAGCCCACCTGATCCGGGTCGACGAGGTCAGGCATATGGGGGTCCAGCCGTTTAGCCAGCACCTTGGTATATATTTTCAAGTCGGTATTGAGTAGCGCTATCGGGCGGTACGACAAGCAAAGTGTGGGGTCTTTTCCAGGCTTCGGAATTAAGGCTATTTCCGCCATTCCCATGTCTGGGGAAGGGCCCTGGCCCTCATCAAAAGAGGCGAAAAGCCGAAGGAGGCAGGGACTTAGCTGAGACTGGAACAAGCGGTAGAAGGAGAGTGGCAAGCCGTCGGGGCCTGGCGTCTTCCCCAGATTGAGCTCCTTAAGATCCGAGGCTATCTCGTCCTGCGTTATCGACTCCTCCAGAAGCTCAGCCATGAGGGGGTGCAACGTCGTCCCGCTATACTGCTCCAAGACTTCTTCCGTCAGGGCAGGAGTTGGCGGTTCCGCCGTGTAAAGTGAAGCGTAATAATCCCGGAACGCCCGCAGTTTGTCCCCCGCCGCCGTCGCTCCGCCCCATTAGGGAGCACCACATTCGCAATATGGGATCTGGCCGGCTTGACCCTCAGCCGTCTCGCTAGGAGTTTTCCAACCTTATCCCCTCCGTCAAAATGCAACTGTTTCAGAGCCAGAAGGGAGCCCTCAGCCCTGTTCGTACGCAGCAGTCGCAGTTGACCCCGAAGATTCGCCAGGTGGCGTCTTGTCTTCAAGGTAGATCCCTCCTGATCCTGCGCCTCCGCAGCTTTCAGGTCCCTCACCAAGCCATCTTCCACCGCCCTCCCCTCTCGTGCCCTCGTGATCACCAGGGATATAATGTGGCCCCGTATCGTGGCCTTAAAGGTGTCCCAGACCACCGAAAAAGGAGTCTCGGGCAGGTCGTTGGTCTCAAAATAGGAGATAATGGCTGCACAAATGTCCTCAACAGATGCCTGATCACGAAGGATGTGCGGTGGCAGATACCATTTCCGCTCTCGGGGGGGACAGTTCCGCGGATCCCGACGGAGCAGTTCCACATGCACATGGTCCGAGATGGATATGTCCAACATCCCCACGTCCACCACGTCCCTGAGGAGGTCATGGGATAGGAACATATTATCGATGCGAGAATAAGAGCGGTGGGCGCTCGAATAAAAAGAGTACTCTCTCTTATCCGGGGAAAAATAGCGCCACGCGTCAAACAAACCTAGGTCGCCAATCTGTTTGCGAAGCGCCAGAGACATCGCCCCAGCCCCGTTAAAGGAGCCCTCACTCCGGTCGATCGTTGGACACCATACCATGTTAAAATCTCCCCCAAGAATCAGAGAGGGGCTACCCTGACGTACCTGCTCGCGCAAGAGGTCTCGGAGGAAACAATCCTGCGCCAGATTGGGGGCATACACATTGCACAGTGTAAGACGTCGTAGTCCCACCTCAACAGTCACCTTAAGGAAACGGCCATCACCACTTCGGAAGAGCCTATCCTCCCCCGCCTGATGCCAGCTTTGCACAGAATCGCCACCCCTGCCGTCTTCGTATCCGCCGCCGCCCAGTACTGGAGCGGGTATCTAGGATGTGCCATGCGCCCAGTGTCAGCCCGAAGAAGGTGGGTCTCCTGCATGAAAACGATGTCCGGGTCATGCCGCAGAAGGTAGTGCCAGATCTGCTTGCGCTTATTGGGCGAGTTAAGGCCCTTAACATTAAGGGACAGGATCTTTAGGGGGCCATTCGCACTACTAGCCATGGCAGGGAGCTCTAGAGTTTGCTATCAAAACCA
The DNA here is from genome assembly GCF_964263255.1 of Lissotriton vulgaris. NCBI lineage: Eukaryota > Metazoa > Chordata > Amphibia > Caudata > Salamandridae > Lissotriton > Lissotriton vulgaris. The sequence continues at coordinate 1,719,179,447 of NC_141693.1, read as the reverse complement.
CCCTCACCCATCCACACATCATCCAGACACCCCGGGCATGGATCCCCCCCTCCTCACCCCGTCCGCCACCCCTGGCACCCTCCCAAGTCCCGCACAGAAGGAAAGAGAAAGAAGAAAAGAGAGGGAAAGGAAGATAGAGGCAGCTAGGAACATAGAACAAACATTCATCAGCCGGACCGGCTGGCAGCATGAACCATAGAAGTGCGGCCAACAGGGCCAGAGTTCTCTGTCCCCAGGATAGGGCATCCTACACCCGTAGGTTCGAATGTCCTTCGGGATGTCACTCCCCAGGGGGCAGTTCAAGAGGGACATGGCTATCAGAACGCACCAGGAGGTATGGAGCCCCCACCGCCCCAGGCCCAGGGTAGAGGAATCAGGGGCCCGTCAGTCCCCCACCGCCACTCGACCCCTTGTCCGCAGAAGGAGACATGGGAACAGTACCTCAGGAGGAATGCAGCAAGCGTAGCACCATCCTCACGGCGTAGGAGGGCGTGAGTTGGGAGGACGCCCCTCTGGATCGGCCACGGCCTCCTCAAGAGCTTTAATGTGGGCAATAACGTCCTGTCTAGCCTGGCTGTGTGTGGGGTCCTCAACAGGCGGGGTGCGTCGTCTCCTCGGCACCGTGGACCAGTCAGGTCCAGTTGGCGTTCTCTTACGGGACGAAGGTCTAGAAGGGCTCTCCGGGGGAGAAGACGTGATATGGAGAAGCCGCTCCGCCTCATTGTACGACCTGAGAGCTTTGCGCCGACCCTCACACTGGAAAATAAGCGCGAAGGGGTGGCCCCACTGGTATGAAATGTTCATGCTCCGCAGCTTCTCCGTCACTTGGCGGAATGCACGTCTGCGCTTCAAGGTATTAGGCGCCAAGTCCTGAAAGATTTGAATCTTATGGCCCTTGTATTGGAGGTCAGGCTTGTCCCTCGCGCGCTTCCAAATCTCCTCCTTCTCTACAAAAAAGTGCACCCTGGTGAGGATGTCCGGTAGGAGGCCCGATCTTCCCGCAGGGGCCGCCACTCGATGCGCACGATCCAGAGTGGGGGGCGAGACGTCTTCATCTCCTCGGACCTCATGGAGGAGCTGCGCCACATAATCCATCACGTCCTCCCCTTCTTCTCCGAGCGGCGCGCCACGGATACGGAGGTTATTGCGGCGACCCCTGTTCTCCAAGTCTTTCTGCTTGACCTGGAGCTCAATGTTCTGTTCCTCAAGGGCTGTCAGGTGCTGCCACAGGTGTTCTTGGTCCTCCGTCCGTGCGTCCATGGTCCTCTCCAGGCCATCCACACGGTCCCCCAGCTCCGTAACCTCCCTCTTGAGCTCAGTAACGCAGGAGTGTACCTCAGTTTTCAGGGATCCTATTTCCGCTTTAAGGTCAGTCATAAAGGCGGCCATAAACGCCTGGGTAACCGGCGGGGAGTCCGCAGCCACTCTCGACGGGCCCTCTCCAGCGTCCGGAGCCCCCGTCTTGCCCCACATGGCTACTACAGTGTTGTCTTTGGGGGCCGCTGCCGGGTCGGCCCTGGCGCCTCTGTTAGTGCACGTCATCTTCTCTCACGACCGGGGGGACCACCTGCAGGCCAAGATCCGCCTCACCACAGCGTTCACACAGCACCAGACGGCAATAACAAAGCACGAACAGCAGGGGGGGGGGGTAGGGAGGCCCACCGGGACAGCGCACTAGTCAGGAATAGATGGAGCAGGCCCACACCCCGACCACCGGAGGGCCCAGAGTCCAGATCACCCGGCTCCCGCAGCAGCAGGACAACAGCGGGCCCCCCCTCCCCCTCCGAAGCAGTCCTGGCAGCTCACCTCAAACTAGCAGACTGGGCCCACTGAGCCAGGGCATCTAGAGACGGTCAGTCCAGCCGCAGGGCGTTCACTCCTCTCCGGTCTCGCTGCTACTGCTCACCTCGAGGGCCACCTCCGCAGGCTCACCTCACACCGCAGCCTCGTCGTGTCAGCAGGGAAACGGACTCCACACACCACCAGATCCCAGTACTCCACCGCTTCACTCCCACTGAGGCTAGATCTGCGCCGATGCAGGCAGGGAGCCAAAGGAGGAACAGCACCAGTCCACAGCCAGAGCGCTCCGCACACAGCCACACCACCGCCTCGTCACCGCTCACCCAGTGCTCCTCAGAGTATCAAGAGGGGCACCGCTCACCTGCAGTCCTCCAGGTCTCGCTCCTCGCCGGTTCGCTGCACCGAGGGCTCCACTCCTCCGCTGCAACCAGCAGCACAACACAGGGGGGGGAGGGCGCCCGGGCCGGCACCCCCACACCGAGCTGCCTTGGTCAGCGCTGTCAAGAGCTTTAGTCCTCGCTGGCCGCCTGGAACCTCCACCACCGCATGTAGGGGCCGCACCACGGGCGTGCCCCACAGCCTTAGAAATCCACTCGCAGGCCTCTCCCGCGGCGCACAAAATGGCGGGTCTCAATGTCCAGCGGAGCCCGTCTGCGATGTCCCACCGCCGCTTGCCCTGTGCCGAAGAGCCACCCACAGGACTCTCCCTCTCCGGTCCTCAGGGTGGGAAGCGCCAGATAGCCCACAATACTCAGGGCCCCGCACCCGGGCCACAGCCTCAGTCCGCCGGACACCACAAGATGGCGGCCCCTCCTCACCCGATCCGTGCCGGGGACCCAGCACCTCCGCTCACCCGCTGCTCGCCGGGGCTGAAAGAGGATCAGCCGCTGCAATCTCAGGGAGCGCGGTCTCCGGGGCTCTCCAGGAGTGCGCCAGCAGCGCTCGCGGTCTCGCGCTCACCTCCCTGGCACTTTGGGCGACGTTAGAGGCGGCTCGGGCACCGAGATGGCGGGCACCCCTCCGAGCCTCCGGCCGGCGTCAGGAAGAAGCTCTCATCCTCCGCTCTCCCTGCAACACACTCGACCGGACTCAGCGTCAACGCCAGCAGCCCCCACCAAACAGCTCCGGGGGCGGAATCTGAAGCCCCAGACTCCCCTTTAATAGCTTAGTATAGCCTGGGACAGCGGGAGCTCCAACGAGATGCGTCCGCTCACGGCGCCATGCAAGCCACGCCCCTCAGCAGCAAGTTTTGACATAAAATAGATACCACAATAGTTAAACACAATGGATATTTGTGGTTCTATTTGAAATTGTCGACGTTTCGATCCCTCGCTCAAGGTAAAATAGGATCATCATCAGGACTAGAGATTAACATTTGCCTGGTTAACCCCTTACATGCTGATGACGAACCCCAGCCGTCATGCACTACAGTGCTCGTGTGCTGATGACGGCTGGGGTTCGTCACGGCCCGCCCCTGTTCGTGCTGTTTACAGCACACCAGGGGAATTGCGGCCGCATGGAAGGGGTTAAAAACATTTAGTGCCTGTTAGGGTAAAAACACGGAGACAAAAGACATTGGCCTATAAGAAACAATGACAAACAATTGAAAATGTTTACAGTATGGCAGCGAGTTTTTGACATAAATACAACTAGTGCTCTTACAGACATTCGTGGGGTGCAAGTTGGGTGTTTATGGTTTCCAGAATCGACCATGCGGTATCGGTTGTGACTAATAACGGCGTGAAGCCGGAAGTGCCGCCGGAAGTGCCGCCGGAAGTGCGATGTGAAGCGAATGGAGGCGTCAAGTGTCTGAGACCCGCTGGCTTAAGTCGCAAAAGGATCTTCAGTTAGAACGATTCTGTGCTGGTGGTGAAGACTAATTTAGAAGTGTTGGGCTAAGACAAGAATGCTAGAGGAATCAGGAACCCAGGCTTACTGGGACCCCCAAATTGTCATGAAAATGGCCCGAAAGTGAAAATCTATGTGCCGAAAATGAGGGAAAAAATATATATTAATTCCGCGACGATGTGACTACTAGTTCGGGCTTGCAATTGTGCCGCAGGGAGTATGAAGACTCGGCGAAGAAGCGCCCTTACCAGTCAGCAGAAGTTCCAAGGGAGGATATCAAGGGGGTGGAAATCGAGTCTCCGTAGCTGAAAAAATGATAATTGCAATAATGAATCAAGGGGGATTCTTTGAGGACGTGATTGTGAGGGGAAGGTGAAACAGTGCACAGTCGTGCGTACCTCTGTAAGTTATACGGAAAACATGAGTGGTAGTCCGGGAAGATGCGAGCGGTAGGGCAGGGAGGAGGGCACAGCCGCCGCTCTCCTCAGGGTGCTCCTAGGTCCAATGTGGGTGGTTGTTAGAGTGCCGTACCAGATTAGGTGTAGAGCACGGTCCTAAAAATAAATAAAATAAGCTGATAAGCCTCTTAGAGTATTTTGAATAAAAACCGACTAATTGGAACAGTGCGTGGGCTAAGAATAAGGCTTACCTTACGGTCGCACGATGGCGGGAATCTCCGAGCAGAAACGGTGTCTCCATGCAACAACGGTGTGCTGTTTAAGTTCCTTGCGCGATGGCAGGTACTGGAGAATGTTTGGGACAGCACTGGTATAAGTGCAGCTCTGGTGGGCGCCATTGTGGAAGAGTTACATGGACGGGTTACATGGACGGGAGAAAGAGAGGGAGGACTCGCATGCACTCGATGTGCAATGGGGCGGCCATTTTGGAATGGTGTGGAAAAGTGAAGGGTCGTGGTGAAAGAGTGAAGCTGGTGAAGTGCCTGGCGGGTGACTTAAATCATTTAGTCTTTCATTCGTGTATCTCACGTTTAAAAAGTAAAAAACAAATCATTGTTTTAGGAAAGCAATCATCACGGTAACAGTCTAGGTTACAGGTGGTGGGAACCACTTTACAATTATTTGTCCGGAAATTATTTAAACAAATACAATTGGTGATGTGACCTGGTGAAATCCTTTTCTTGGCTGATCTCTCTGCGGTCAGTGTAAAAGTCAAAAGTTAGAGTCTTAATGTTTTGGATTGCTTATAGCAACGTAGCCCAATCCTCGTTTCTGTTCAGGCCATTTCTGATTGAGTCAAAAAAGATTATGGCTTTTAGTTCCTCGCGGTTCAGTAGTTGTGCCATATTGCCCCCTCTTTGTGGTAATTTGAGTGCTTTCAGGACAGTCCACCGGATTTCATCTTCATTGTGATTGGCATCCATGAAGTGCTCGACCAGTGGTGCGTTGGGCGTTTTGCACCTAATTTGACTTCTGTGTTGCCCAATTCTGGTTTTCACCTTCTGCGTGGTTTGACCAATATAAACTTTCAAACAAGGACACTGGATTAAGTAAATCACATTACAGGTGTTACAGTTTGTGAGTGTACGGCAATTAACAGTGATGTTATTGAAAGTGACACTTTTTCCTTCAATGGTGAAAGGACAAACATTACAGCCGCCGCATTTTACATGCCCCACGACAGGTGCTAACCCCCAGACAGAATCTAGTGTGGTATTGGGTTCAGTGTTGGGTAGGGCCGCTCTGACCAGATGATCTTTCACATTCCTGCTCTTACGGAATGCGAACAGTGGTTTTTCAATGCTCAAACTACCTACATTGATGATTGGCCAGTGTTTTATTAACATTTTTCGGACTTGGTTGGAACGCAAGCTATCCTTTCCAGATCGGTTTTGGGTTTAGGGGTCAGCAGGACTTCACGTGGGCAGTACCGTGCCCGTTTGGAGGCATTTTTGTCTATCCGTTTTGGATATCCACGATTTTTAAGTTTGGATGAGAGAATGGAGGCTTCTCTAAAGTAATCCTCTTTGGAGGAATAGTTGCACCTAATCCTCAAAAATTGGGAGTATGAGAGTGAATCTCTCAGGGCTCTTGGGTGGTTGCTGTCATAACTCAAAAGTGTATTACGCTCTGTGGTTTTTCTATACAGTCGTGTCAGTAATTCTCCCTCAGAGTGAAAAATTGTTAGGTCAAGAAACACAATAGAGGTTTTATCAAAAGTGATGGTAAACGATAAACCAGAACAATTATTATTTAGCCAATGGAGAAATTGTTTGTAATTGTTTCTTATAGGCCAATGTCTTTTGTCTCCCCGTTTTTACCCTAACAGGCACTAAATGTTTAGAACCAGGCAAATGTTAATCTATAGTCCTGATGATGATCCCATTTTACCTTGAGCGAGGGATCGAAACATCGACAATTTCAAATGGAACCACAAATATCCATTGTGTTAACTATTGTGGTATCTATTTTTGGTCGAAACTTGCTGCTATTTATAACTGAATGCAGGTGGCCAAAAGCTCAAAGTCTTTGCCTGTATTTATGTTTTTTGGTTCTAATTGTTTGTATTGTTACCCCATTTCCCCACACTTCCTGGTCATTTTTAGGTACAGGCTTGTGCCTCACTACTTATGATGTTTAAAGTATTTCTAACCTTATTTTCTCCATTATATAAATAAAATTCCATGTCCGGCTGGACATTAGACTGTTAGAGTAACCCATCGCTGGTATATTCTAATTATTGTGTTTACATCATTACTTTGCTTAGGACCTTTGTTCTTCGAAATAGAATTGTAACCCGTGGTCCTCAGCCATAATTCGGGTTCCTTGTTTGTTTGAAATTACAACCAAAGTCTGAGCAGCCAGTGCAGACCAGACATCTGCCAGTATTCAAGCAGAGCTTCCTATCAACTCCTGAGAGAATGGCAAAAGCTAACTTTTGCTATCCACTGCAAAGTACCAACAACTTACCCCCAACACAGAATCAGACCACGCAACTGAACTAAGTACACGGAGTGTACCTCAAACTGAATACCCACAGGATTATTTGGAGAGCAACATTGTACTCTTCCATGCGATAATATTAAGCTAATCAAGGGGAAAATGTAAAAAGAATTGTAAATCAAAAGAAATAAATACACACCGAAAAAAATGCTTCCTCGAATACTAAGAGTGGACCTGAGAAGCCAAGGATGAGCAGCGGCTGGGCTCCCAGGAGGACGAAGATGGCTCCCTGCAATGAGGTGGAGATGAGGAGCTCGGACACCCCCATCCAGTTGTCAGTCTTTTCACCTACGAGAAGAGTAGAGCGGAGAAGTGGTCAGCACATAAAAACAACACTTCCTACGGCGGTGATACATGAAGGCGCTCTAGGAAAGAGAGATAGATCATGAATTCAACCACATTGCCGAGAAGCCTTTACATTCTATCAATGTGACTCCCTACCCATAACATTAAATGACTTACTATACCAGCCCTCCCCACCGGCGGGAGGAAGGAAACACACAATTAGGTGCTTGTGGCAGGGAGAGACCTTTGACGTGTGTTTGATTACAAGACTCCTCTCGTTCCATCCCTCCTTAAAGAAAATCTGTCCCAAAACTAGAGACCCTATCATTGACTTTGATTAGGAACTGGTATAGTATGGTTGTGTGCACACTGAGTGGGTGTTGACGCTTCCCATAGGGAATTTAAAAAGGGACATACAGGATCCTAGTTCTGAAGTAAGCCCCGGACCCTTGTGTGGGAACTTGTTGGGCTGAAACATGTCAACCTGAATAGGACACAGGCCGTATAATGGTGTTGCAAGTGTCCAATATTTACTTTTAATCACCCTAACACCACCCATCAATAAATGACCTAATTTAAACAGGCAGGTGTACTGGGTTTTTAACATTTAGAATCCCCCAACCCTAAGAAACATCCCTGAATAGTTCCTCTGATTACAACGGGGGCCACCAAGAGGTATCCCGTGTCTCTGTATTCTAAGACAGGTGAACCCGAAGACTTTGGGCATGCCCCTGGCGCCGCTGGGTTCTAAAACCCGGTTCTTCAGAAGTACCAATCTTAGTTTTTTGTTGCTTCCCAGGCACAATGAACTCACATATTTTTTACTGCATAAGGAATTCTATCCCATTTTCGAGTGCCCAGGTGCCTATTTCCGGTTTCTGCTTTTTCCCTTCACATTCATTTGTTACCTCTATAATTATGGCGTGGGCTTATGAAAACCCATTCCGGCTTCAGGACACACATACTGCAGACCATCTGTGGAAGCTGGTCCTCATAGACCCGACTAGGAAAATACCATCTTGTAAGTATTTGTTCTTGGGTCTCTTCCCGGTTGCTGAGAGGGAACCACATTGGGTCTGACATGGTTTAGAATAAATTGTAAATTGTGTCTTGTAAAGCGCACTGCTACCCGCACCGCAGGCCTCGTAGCGCTATAGACCGCTGGGGAACCCGTCCTGGCTTTCCCTGTGAGATAGTCCCTCCTGGGGGTCTCCAAGTTGAAACCAGGCATCCCCGGCATTTGTGTGGGGCCGTTGTGGAGATGAGGCAAGCTAATGCCCAGAGTTGCCGAGTGTGATCCCTGGTCGGAGTAAGCACCGATGTGAGAATTATCAGTCCGCTGATCCTGGTCCAAGACCCTGCCGCGTCGGGAATCGAACCCTGGTCCCGGGCCGTTCTCTGCTCTCGGGTCTGCCGCCTCTAACCAGTGAGCCACACCTCTCCACTGGCTGATAGGGAGGCCACAATACCTGGTCAGTAGACGAGTTATGTCCTGTTATCAGACAAACTCATTCTGCAAGGTACAGTTAGTATACTGCCAGCAAACTCAGCACTTTTATATAAAGCCAGCAGCTGCCCTATATTCAATCAGACTTTATCCAGATACCCTACCCAGTTTGCCATTCTCCCATCAATTCTACTCCCTTGGATCCTGGCATCCCATGGATGCAGCTTGACGAGTGAGTCAAGTCCCACTCCTTTGCCTGCTAAAGGGCCTTTCCATTATTGTTCTTGAGTCAATGAAGAACATATCAAATACCTCTGCTGACTAAGCAATCAAGTGTGCCTTCACTGTTGTAACATTCTGTGTTGACAAAAGTAAGAAACAGTCCGTTTTTAGTCTAAAACATGCAATTTCAATATTTGTGGCTCCTAATTAAGTCCATTTTTAGAACCAGACCAACCAATTATTCACCAAACCCTGGCCCAACAACCATGGACTACCTACCCAACAGGCCTCCGAAGGTGATTGCAGGGGTCAGAGCAGCGAAGTAAATGAAGATGATGGCAGCCAGGCACTGCCCGTTCAGGGCATCCTTGATGTCGCTTAGGTACTTGGGATATCGGCGTTTTATATCTCGGACCAGACCTCCAAATGGCCGTCCCGTTCTACGTAGGGGATCATCTTCCAGTTCAGCTTTTCCTTTTATTTCTGTTGGGGATAGAAGCAGAAATAAGTGGTCAGGGTGAAAGAGACAAACAAAGTCATACAAAAGCAGAAGTCTCAAGATTCCCAAGCCCGCGGGTAAATGGCTCCTCAACTCCAGGCTTTTGCTTTACATCCAGGAATTTGTAGTCCTTATTTGACAATCAAATAAATAGGACTACAAATCGTGAAAATAGAAAGGAAAAACCTGGATGGGACAAGCTACTCGTGCAAGTACCTGGTAAACATGAGAGTTCGGCAGCAGGGTGCTCAATATAGGGCGAAGATGGACATATTCATTCCAGATTGAAGAGCGCTGACTATGTGAATAATTTCCAATTTGGGTTCATTGTATGTTAATTTATTTAATGTGGATTTTCTAAAAATCCGCCAGCCCTGCCAACTTTTCCAGATCCATGTGTGTCTAGCAGTGCCCATCCAGGCTTTGACTTTTGGGACTTGCAATCTTGTTTATTCCATTTTAAAATCAGGACTTCATGTCCCAGAATTCAAAGAAAAAAACCTAGACTGGAGCAGCTCATCACACATAGATCTAGGAAACTTGGCAGCTATGAACCGACCTGGATCCAGCCCTAGAGATTCCCACTGGTTGAGATAATAATGATGCCGCTTGAGTAGTACATCCACTTTAATGTATCATTAAAGGGTGGACTGCCGAAACATGGACACCATGAATTCTGTTTTTAAATGCTGAAGTGTTGGCGATGCCACTTTAACAGGTACCTTCAGGAGGCTGGGTGCGATTTCCACAAATGCAACAGCTCACATGGCTCCTTGTGCATCTCATGGGACCTATCATTGATTTGTCAATTAAGTGACTAATTAAAAGGACTGAAATTCACACTTGGGGAATCCCCATTTACTGTATTTACCCTCTCAATCCACAACATCTCATCATTAGTAGCACTTTACACCCAAGCCCCCTTCTCCTTCAGTCATTATGTGCACATTGAAAGGTTCCCAGGTGACTCCACATCATCAAAGATGCAGTGTTCTTGTTCTGGGTTTTTGTTTAAAAGCATAATGCAAGTTGGGAGTCGTATTTCTGGTTCACTTCAATGTAGTTACATTTGTAAACTCAGCAGGGGTGAGTTACATGACTTCATGTCATTGGGACACAAATTGTTCAGCTCTAGATATGAAATTACATGCCAGTGCATTCTGGGAGTTGTAGTCTTCGTTCGTTATAATTGAGCCCATTGGACCAACACACCTGAAAAAATGATATTTAAAAACAAAATGTAGGAAAGGAACATTTGTGTCCCCGTGACATGGAGCCATCTGATCACTGTAAAAACACCTGAAACTAATTATTTGTAAAGGAAAACAGGATTGAAACATTGTGTCTTTATAGTTATTGAGTTATCTGACAGCCTCAAAAGAATAGAAATATGAAAGATCACTCTCGCGCACACTGTCTCTGGTTTGGCCAACCTCTCACCCAACTCATGAATAGAATGGAATGTTTCTAGACATCCACTGCGGCAAACCCTCTTCACCTGTTGGGTGGCTCCTCGCTCTTGGGATCATAGACCTTATTTCCAGTCTGGTCTTTTCAATTGCAAATCATCCCTTTCAGTTGGGTTAGTCTGCGAAGTTAAATGGAAGCAAAGCAAGACTACAACACCCAGAAATCTAGGGACTATAAACAATGACCATGATGAGGTAGCCACCCTACTGACTCAGAAGAGGTGGTCAGCCACCTCAGGATATGTCTATTTGTCTGTGAAATGGTATCAAAAACCTTCAGGACATCAGGCATTTTTCAATCTATGGCTTTCTTTTAATGGCCTATTGCACTCTGGGAGTTTTACTCCTGTCCCACGTCAACTAAACCAACTGTATTAGCACAGCTGAAAACAACATAGAAAAAGAGGGACTAGGAGGGCAACTTAGTGTCTCTGGTGGAATGGAGTCACGTGTTACTATATAGCAGTTTCTAATCCATCATAAAATCACTAAGGGGCAGATTTATGTTAACTGGCGCATCCCCAGGGATGCGCCAGTTAACGTGCGCCACAGTGCGCCACAGCTCCGCCACCCATGGTGCGCGGCATTTACAATGCGGCGCACCATGGTGCAAAAATGGCACAGATGCGTGACGCATCTGTGCCGGAAAGGTGGCGCATTGCTGGAGTTGCGTCGCAAGCGCGACGCAGCTCCAGCAAGGCTCGGGGGTGCCCCATCTTCACAATGCTGCGTCAAGACCTACGCCTGCTTCAAGCAGGCGCAGGGTTTTGACGCAGCATTGGCCGTTGCGTCAAATAAAGTGACGCAATTGCGGCGCAAAGAGGCGCAAGGGCATCATAAATCTCCCCCTTAGTTTCTAGGAGGCAGTGGGGCAGACGTCCAATGTTTGCACCTGAGGATCGAAGCCACACCACATTTTTTAAATATCTAATCATTGTGTTAAGGGTTCCAATCTTGGTTCATTCATGTAAGATATCTTATGTGAATTTCCTTGAGATCTGTCTCTGTCCTTGCGGTAGAATGCTGGACACGCTTAGCTCAAACCAGAGCTGTCAGGTTTCCCAGTTGCATGCATGAGTAGCTCCACCGGGTCAGGTGTCTTCCTTTCATTCTGGTATTTGTAGTCCTGCTGAAACCATTATTAAATATTGACCACAAGTCCCACAATGCCAAAGAACCTGGACTAGATGGGCTAAACTCACATAGGCCTAGGAAGCTTGAGAGTGCTGTGTAAACCGACCAAAGAAGGCCACATTTATATACCATTCTTCAGTCACCCCACTTCCACAATTACAAGCCCACCCAGTCTTTTAACCTTCACACTAGAACAGAGGTCTTCAAACTTTTTTGCTCTCCCAACAGAAAAATGTTTCAAAGTTGCCCCCCCCCCCCCCCCCTTCAAAAACGTTACGGCAAGGATTGGGGAGTGGGAGGAGCACGGCTGAGCGCAGTGGGAGTTAATACCATTTAAGCGGTACGTTTTCTGTATCTCATATTTCACAATTAATGTGAGACTCATGAAAGGGCAAATTCATCAAACACTTTGCTCCCCATAATTTGGGTGCTGTGAGATCCTCGTGCGCAAAGGTTCCAAAGCACCTGCTGAACTAATGAAAGCTGCGGCCCTGAGTAGCAGGGTATCTCCTGTGCACTTTCACCTGTTACCCACCTTGCCTGATCATCACTCCAATCTTGAAGCAGGCTCTCTGTCCTCTTTTTTTGTTTTAATGTGGTGTGGACTCGGCCCATAGGCTTGGATCAGGGGAGCTTGAGAGAAACCTAAATCTACAACAGTACAAGCAATCGTTTTCCAGCACCTGCCCTCCCACCCCCCACACATACACACTACTCTGACAGGTATTATGGCTCAAGACACTTAAAGAAAAGAAGACGTTAAATCAATGTTTTAGGCAGGGTTTTCAGTGGGATGAAAAAAACTGGGGGGTCTCTAAAAGAGGGTTAGCCGATACCGTTAAGGGCATAGCTTAAAACGTGCAACTAAAAAATCTGTGCTTAGCATAGTGTGCCCCCCCGACTGGCATTTTGCTGCTTCTGTGATTGAATCCAGATATATAATACAATAAGCCTGGACTTTTGGCTTTGTCAAGGGCTGTTAGTTGCATAAGATACATATACAACAACTATGGCTTTGTTGCATATAATATTGATAATACTTCCGTTCTGAAATGATGAGACTGTAAAAGAACTATAACGAGTCTCTTTCAGGGCCAGGCTGGCCATAGCGGGCACCGGGCGTTTTACCCGGTGGGCCGCTAGGGTGGGGGCCGATTTTGGGCTCCTGGTGGCCGTTTTTGTTACAGGGCCGTTTTTCAAGTATAGCTGCAAAATCGGCACCTGTAACAAAATTGCCTGAAACCGGCCCTGGCAAACAGCTCCCCCGCTCCCGGGGGGGCTGGCTGAGCTCTTTGCCAGGGGCAGTTTTGGTTCCCAGTCCAGCCCTGGTCTCTTTAAAGTTACCCCAAGGGCAGTAAAGGGTGGCACTGCTGCAGAGTTAAGACTTTTTTTTCATCCTGAGGGTCCAGGAAAAAATGGAGAGCCCGATAGGGACCTGTTTCGGCACCACTTGAAGCCCTGGCTTTAAGTGACCACGTAACAGACTAATCTGCCTGCGATTGGCACGCTGTTTGCAGTTAGAAAGAAAATAAAACCAAAACCAAAAAAAGTAGGTTTTAAATATGAAAAGAGGCCCAATGTCTTCCTCTCGTCCCACTCCACATATCCCCCACTATTCCTTTTGAATCCAAATAACAGACTAACATGTCCGCGCTCAAATTAATTTCATATTGCACTAGACTAATTCATCACTAATAGTGTTAGAGTTCAGGAGTAGCGTGCTACTCGCCAAAAAAGCGATTTGATGCCTCGTCAGGGGTAGTAAGCGCTATATAATTACAATACAATACATGCCATTAAAGCAACTTGAGAAAAGGCAAAATAAAATGGAAGTCATCGATATTAAAATCTGGCGAAGCCAGTGGCGTAACAAAGGCCCGGCAACACCAACAAACGCAAATGTTTTTCAACATAGCCAAGGGAACATCTTTAGGAACATGTGCATTACCACCACAAACCGTTTACTTTATTGTAAATAACAAACGTACTCATTAAATACATGCCCCGCCCACTACCGCCGTGACCTCCCTGACATCCTCAAGCCGGCCTCGATAATCATACGTCACAGACCTCCCATCGAATACTAATGTCAGCTGCTCCGCACGAACAAAAACGCACTGGCTCCAATGTGCTTAAAATACGCTTTTAACAACTTTATTTACGTTCTTTAAAACAAGTTCACCGAGCGGTATCTTGGCGCTGAATAAAAGATATTTACATAAGTACAGACTTCAGCACCACCGCCGGGATTTGAACCTGTGTCAAACTGAGACTCACCCCCTACATGCGAGGCATTAGTCCGCTGTACCTGGTAATATCGCCCTTTCAGGGCATAGTTTTACATCTATCATACTCAGTGCTTTAAATGGAAAAAAATAAGTGCAGGTACTCCCCAAAATGAGCAGTGGGCGGAGTTTAGGGCGGGGCTAAGGGGGAACAAGGGGCGGGGTTAACTTTTTGGCCGTGCCAAGGTTGCACGAAATCTGCATGCATTTTATCAATCGCTTAAGGATTGCATGCTGCTTCAGCCTGCCTTAAATCGAACCGGTGGCCTACAGCCCACTGAGCCATCTTTCCAGTACTGGTACTCTTTTGTAACATGCACAGGTCACTTTTCTCTTGTAACATACTGTTTGCTACCTCTTACATTTTGTTTGCTTTAGATACTTGCGCAAGTGCCACCATTGCCTCATGTAACGTTTTTTCTTGTGCTGGAGTGTCTGCCATTTATTGCAGTACTATACCTCTACTTGTACTTTGTATGCTTTTGTAACCTGCACACATATCACTTTTTCCTCCTGTAATGTATCGTTTGCTACCTCTTGTATTTTGTTTGCTCATAATTGTCACTTTTGCCTCATGTAACTTAACGTTTGCTTTTGTAATTTGTTCACTTGTAATTTTCTCCTCATGTATCATTACTGTTCCTATTGTGAAGCGCTCTGACACCTTCGTGTAAAGTCCGCGCTATATAAAACGTATAAAATAAATAAACAAGTCTCTCCTGGAACATTTGTAAACCGGAGTTAGGGCCGGAGCTGGCAACGTTTGTACTGGGGAACCAAGTGCCAATCTTCACATTTTTGATTGGTCTTAAGGTCTGTCCAAGGTCGATGAAATAGGAATCAGCGAGTGTGGAAGTGGAAGTGTGCAAGAAAGCAATTCAGATGCGTGGCGACTGTAAAAGCCTTCCCATACGTTCTTTTGTTATGTCCTGAACAGTGCCTCCCACCTCCACCCATTAGATTTTACAGCGCCCACTCAGCCCCACTGTGAAAGATCTTTGGATAAACAAATGACTCAGCAGACACACCCCAGCTCTGATTTACAAAGCAGCTCATGCTGGGTCCTGGTGACGAGCTCCATTGATTGATTCCGTGCAGTGCTTGAAAGGTGCTGCCGTAGTGTAACTTGAGGGATAAAGGGAGCGCGCTGCCTCGGTTAAAGTCAGATCCCCATGAGTACTGGTACTCTCTTTCTTCTAGAAAAAAGTGCCGGTACTCAAGGGGAGAAAATGAAGAAGTGCCGGTACTCAATACCTGTGAGTACCGGCCCATTTAAAGCACTGATCATACTACACAGATATGTACATTACTAATTAGGAGTTACTCTTGGCCATTAACCTTCCAGGCAGCCCGGTTTTTTGGGTCCCTTATTTTTTTCAGGTGTGTCTTGTTAAAGGTCGTTGTAGCAAGTTAAAAGTTAAGCTCAAGCAAGGTATGCAGTATGTGTGCGAATATTTCCTTACTTCCTGTCTTTTAGCCTATATTATTGACATAGCTGTATTTGTAGTCCTGCACGTCTGGCTGATTAATAAACTCTCTACAATGATCATAGTTCAAATAAAAAGCAAAATGGATAAATTATTGACATGGGGCAACTTGAGGGGTCGACAAATTAAGCCAACCAAAGCGACTACTTTATTACTTGTAAGTCAACGTTTTAGCCGGCCCTAGTTTTATATCCAGCGTCACTACGACGGTTTGGGACTTGTTGTAGGCCGAAAGGTTCAATCGAAAAAGCGAAACTACAACTCCATTGATGCTTTGTTATTTTTTTTTTAAAACAGAACTCTGTAAAAGTCACGGCTTATGAAGAAACCGATCAAACTTATAGTTTCAAAACTACAACTGATTTTTAAAAATATATTTTTGTTGGCTGAAGTCTGGGGGCAGCAAGATTCCACCAGTCCTGTTATTCCTTTCATTCTGACAAAAACAGCTGAGAGGTATTTAAGTATTCCAGAATTACTAGGCGCAACTCCTGGGTTGCCGCAAGGTGATATGTTAGAACGTTACTCAGTATAGGCAATGAGGCGAGCGGTAATACCCCAAGGCCGCTCCAAAAAGGACCAGCAAGCTGATCCACACAATTTAGAAAAAGCAACTATGCCCCTGCACTTATACACAGTCAATGAGTAAATAGTAATGCTATAAGTTTGTTCTTTAGAACAGTAATGAAGGTATCAGGACAACTTTACACATTAAGTAACTCTCCGAGAATGAGTACAAATGAATCAAGATATATAGGTGGATAGACAGTCTTTTCTTGGTGTAGTCACTTCTGTTTATTGTTCCATAGCAAAAGCCAACACGTGTTTCATCGCAGGGAACACACTGCGAATCTTCAGGGCCTTCTGAGGAACAGAAAGTACGTATTTGCATAAGCCCAGTCCGGGCGTTGCGTGGAAATCTGAATTCGGAATATCAATTTATATGTTCTGGTTGTACACAATCTCGTTACTTTCTGAGTCAAATGGTAAACCGGGCGGAGAAAAAGTTTGTGGATGGGCGGGTACGCCGTTTCGTCCACGTAGGAAGTGCACCTTGTCTGTGTCAATCTCCCTCTCGAGTTGCCCGGCGCCGTGTATCATTCCCTTTCATTCTGGAGGTCTTGCATGTTAATCGATCAAGTAAAACCAAAGTACGGAGCGTAAAGAAATAAAACACAGGCATTGCTGAATTCCTCACACCTGATAAGAATATACTTGAAATCTCTGTAATTCTTGACGAATATTCAGCCTGGAGCACAATAGGCAGCCACCCTGTCGAGGCCAGGTTGTGTATTCAGCCCCCTTGTCCCTAAGGCAAGACCTTGAGTTTTTAATCTCTCCCAGGTCTGTCTGGCATGAAAAAATGAAAAACAATATTCAGATCTCCCTTAAACGATTTCCCCATCTTGACAAATCTGCACCAAATTTTACAAGGTGCTCTTTTTAAGTGTCTTTTCTCAAAGTTTGATGCAAATTGATCAGCGGAAAAAGGGGCAAAGTTAAAAAAGATGAAAAAAATGGTTTTCTTTTCAATGGAGTGTTGTATTAGCCCTAAGTACGAGGGGAGGCTTGAATGCCACCTGTGCAATATTTTTAATGTGCCATTTTGCATTGTTTTATAATCTCACATCATCATGTGCCCCGAGACCACTCAGGAGGTCCTTTATTATCACTTTATAAAAATGAACAATTTAATGAAAATTAAAACAAAATCTGAAATATCTGCGCTCCAGCCTAGTCATTATATGATTTATTTTTATTTTTTCCCATGTACCCTTAATTTACCTTTTACAAAAGATTGCTTCACCCAAAAATGTCACCCTGACCTTGGTGGTCGGTGAGCCTCTGTCTTCTCTGAGGGAGCAGGAACGTTTCCACCTATACTAATGGCGAGCCTGACTGACGGGAGCGCCCCACCGCCGCTCCTGACCAACCTAGCACCCTAGCCTTTTCATGGAGCCAAACTGTACCTTGTTCTTTGCTCCCGGGCACCATCTTGATCTCTGCTGGTGGGCGGTACCTCTTCCGGAGAAGCTCCTGTTGCACCGGCACCAGGGCCTTCAGCAGGTTTTCGTTCTGGATCTCCGAAGGGGGTAGAACGATGCAGCAGTCCAGGAAGTCCTCCACCGCCTTGACCAGATCTTGACGTGACCCTGCCAAGTAGGCCTCCAAGCGGAAGACCTGAAGAAGGAAACAAAGCCAGAAGAAAGCTGCTAAAGAGATATCTCTGCCAATGAAGGTTCCTTCACCACGAAGGGCCCTGGTTTGAGAGCTGAAAGTTATGCGGGTGAACGACTCTCTTCCCCTGCATCAATAAGCATCGGCAAAGTCAATAGGTCTGTTTTTGACAAGCAAGCAATTTGTTAGCATGCATATGATTTTGAAATGAGACGTTGTCCCCTTGTGATTACCCCAGCCCCTTTGAGAATCCTGTTATTACTCTCGGGGTGGTGAGTTGATAGTAGGCAATAATCCAGGGAACCACTTTTTGGTCTTCCTGGTGTATCCCTAAATAGCATTTTTTTTCAAAGCAGCTACCGTTCCTTTGAGGCTGCTTTAAAGAACATGTTACTTACCTTCGGTAATGCTGTTTTTGATGGATACTATAAACGCAGATTCCTCACCTTATGAATATTCCCCCAGGCATAAGGCTGGAAACTCAACAGCAGTACTCCTGCATGTCGGTAGGTGGCTATGTGCACCTCCGCACCAACGTCGCTCCGTTCCAGAAGTAATGAATGAGGTCACATATAAGCACAAGTCACATATAAGCACCACCAGGTGTGCTGACATCAGTTGCTTTCAAAGGCTTGCCCGAGCCCTCAGCCGCAAGGCTCATCAGTAAATTGGCCTGACCAGTGTGCAGATCTCTAGGGTCTGACCTTTTTAGATGGAAAAAGAGCCCATTCCATAGAATCGGGAGGGTAAGGGAGGATTCAGAGGTTAGACAGAGTACACCGCAAAAATAATGTTACCAGAGGTAAGAGCCTTTTTCTTCTGATGGAAACTTCTAACTGTGGATTTTTCACCCTATCAATAGACAGCAAAGCAGTACCTCTCCAGGGGGTGGTCTTTGGAATGCCTCAGACCAAAAAGTCATCAAGATCAAATTGGCCAAATTCCCATCTCGATGGACTTGACTGTCAAGGAATAAGTGCTTTGTGAATGTGTGCACTGACGCCCACGTAGCAGTCTGACAGACACCCAGCACAGGCAATCCACTTGCTAGCGTAGTAGTAGCATCCCAGGCTCAGATGGAATTGGCCCTTAATCCTTCAGGTGGCTGCTTCTTAGTAGGCGTATAGCAGATCTTTATGCAGAGGACTATCCATGTAGGGATGGTTCATTTCTGCACTACCTTGTCCTTCATTGCCCCCAAAGAGCCCAAAGAGTTAATCATTCACCCAATGGTCTCTATGGAAACTGAGGGCCCAAAGTCAAAACAATAAAGTCTCTCCTCCTCTTTTGAGTGGTGAGCCAAGAAAGTCTTATGGGTGATAGCCTGTCTAGCATGCAAAGGTGTCACTACCTTCGCCAAGAATCCAGCTCGAGTTTTCTAAACTAAAGGCACAAAGGCACAATATTTTATTGTTATTGTTGTAAGTTAATAAAACCATCACAATATTTTACAATTAATACAGGATAATAAAACTGTTTGGAATAAAATACTTCAACAATTGGAGATATTAAAACATTTTGCATCTGATTTCATTTCCTTCTAAATATGATCAATAACTTTCAGCTGAATTGTTATAAAGTGGCGAGTGCATCAAAAATGAGAAATTAAGTTCTAATTTTTAAATTGTGTGGGGTACCACAATCCCATAGTTTTATTTATGGGGGAGAATGTCGTATTGTTGACTTCTACTAACAATCATCTGATTGTTATGTCATTATGCGGACGCGCGTTCTTGTGCTGGAGCTGTGCCCTTGGAGCTCTGTTTGAGTAATTTGTCATGTGGTTGAAAACATTTAAAAAGTTTACAATTTAGCTGAGGATCCATAGAGTCCAGGATCCTCATTAAAGCCGATCTGCAGGTACGAATCCCCTTCTCGTTAAATAACGGTCTTAAGAATATGAGGCATGCTTTCCTTAATATGGGACATTTGCAAACCAAATGCAAAAAATACTCTTTGGGGTGAGCTTTCTACACTAGTTTGGTAGGAAAAAATGTTTTGTAGAGCGGCTGGGCCAAAACACGATTCAGTGATGTTATTGTTACCAAAAAACTTAGTGCACAACTGCACATTGGTTCAAAAGGGGTGCACATTAGTAAAATTACAACCAAAATTAAGTCCCATTGAGGCATAACAAAGGGCTACGGTGGAAATGTTGAAAACCTTAATTGATTTAAACAAAGAATGCTGATCTGGCAACCTCAAAAACAACTGAAAGAGCCAACAATTAGCATTTTACAGTGCCCAACACAAGTACTTAGCAGGCCAGAAACAAAACAAACAGCATCACTTTAGGCTGCTTTGTCTGTAGAGGGCCAATCTGGCGAGGGCCACACAAAGCCATACACTTGTCCCAGCACTTGGCATACACCAGTTTCTTAGGTGAGCACCTGGCTGACAGAATAAAATCAATGACTTTAAAAAAAAGGAAATCAATGGACACCCTGACTCAGGCCTCCCCGCTGTGGTCAACCCTAAAACTTGGGATGCTGTGTCATTAACTTGGCTTTTACAGATGGGATGCCATTGGTATTTCTACCATTGGTCACCTTTCGATAAAAGGGAAAATGGTGTCATTCACACAATTAGGAAAAGACAATGACCTGGCTGGAGGGGAGGTTTTGCATTGTCTACAAGTCCGTCATGCCCTTACTGCCGCACTCTCCGAGATTGGGGAAATACTGGAGTCCTCCCCATTGGAGGATAGGTTACACTCGGAACTGCTGCCAAAAATAGTGATATCATTGACCTATTGTAAACTATGCAATAATCTTCCGGACTCTTTTCAGAACCTTCACGAACAATGGCAGGCGGACATTGGCCCATTAGAAGACGAGGATTGGCAAACAGCACTTATGTCTCCAAGAGAGGCAGCCGTTCCTCTTAAGTTCCGACGTATCCAACTGAAGGTACTGCATAGGTCATATTTCACAGGGGCCACACTTATGAAATTGGGTGCAGGGAAGATGAAGGTTGCTTGAGACAATGCCTTGAGGAGGCCACCCTATACCACACTCTGTGGGAGTGCTCACAAATTCAGGCTCTTTGGCAGGGAGCCACACGTCACGTGCACAGAGCCATTGGGAAGGATATCCAACTGACACCGAGATTGGGGCATCTGAACATCTGGGAGGTGACAAACCTCACTGTAGTTGAACAGCAATCGATCACCTTGGGATATTAGCTGGTTAAACGTGCGATTGCCATGCATTGGGGGACTGTTGAGGTGCCGACTGCGGGGAGCTGGGCCAGGGAACTAGACAAATATATGATCTCTGAAAAGATGGTGTTTAAATCCAGGGGATGCCCCAAGATGTGGGACAAAAAATGGGCCAAATGGAACACTTAGCAAGGGGAGATATGGATCTCTCCCACTATAGAGATAGAGATGCGAGAAAAACAACAGAATGAACATTTATGACCAAGTTTTTGTGGATGTACAAATATATGAAAACTGAAATGGCTTTTTATGTACGGATGTGTATATGATACTGATATTGTAATACTGGTGACAACTCAGTTCTACAAAATAATAAAAATATCTTTAAAAGGGGGAATCAAAAGAGACTCCAATCAATCACACATATGGAGGTGAAGAGTACGAAGGTCGAGTTGTAGGACCCTGCTGATAGTAGATTCTCCTGAACCTGCAGCTTGATTGAAAGACAGATTCTCATGCCTAGACGTTCTGCAATCTACACCTCCAGGCCCAATGCAGCGCCACTATGCAGACTTGGGTCCGGTCAGTCTTGATCTTCCTCTGAACTTGAGACAAGAAATGTAGAAGTGGGAAGGCATACAGGAGTCCCGAGCACCATTCAAATCAGAAAGCATCTCTATGAGAGATCCTTATTGGCAACTCAGGTGCACAAAAATGCTAACATTGCATGTTCTTGGCGGTGGCAAAAACATCGAGCAAGGGTTGTCCCCATTGCTGGAAAATGCCCTGCGCTACCTCTGGTTGTAATTGCCATTTGTGATCCACTAGGCGACAGTGACTGAGTTTGTCCATCCAGGCATTTTTCACCCTATCAATAGACAGCAAAGCAGTACCTCTCCAGGGGGTGGTCTTTGGAATGCCTCAGACCAAAAAGTCATCAAGATCAAATTGGCCAAATTCCCATCTCGATGGACCTGACTGTCAAGGAATAAGTGCTTTGTGAATGTGTGCACTGACGCCCACGTAGCAGTCTGACAGACACCCAGCACAGGCAATCCACTTGCTAGCGTAGTAGTAGCATCCCAGGCTCAGATGGAATTGGCCCTTAATCCTTCAGGTGGCTGCTTCTTAGTAGGCGTATAGCAGATCTTTATGCAGAGGACTATCCATGTAGGGATGGTTCATTTCTGCACTACCTTGTCCTTCATTGCCCCCAAAGAGCCCAAAGAGTTCATCATTCACCCAATGGTCTCTATGGAAACTGAGGGCCCAAAGTCAAAACAATAAAGTCTCTCCTCCTCTTTTGAGTGGTGAGCCAAGAAAGTCTTATGGGTGATAGCCTGTCTAGCATGCAAAGGTGTCACTACCTTCGCCAAGAATCCAGCTCGAGTTTTCTAAACTAAAGGCACAAAGGCACAATATTTTATTGTTATTGTTGTAAGTTAATAAAACCATCACAATATTTTACAATTAATACAGGATAATAAAACTGTTTGGAATAAAATACTTCAACAATTGGAGATATTAAAACATTTTGCATCTGATTTCATTTCCTTCTAAATATGATCAATAACTTTCAGCTGAATTGTTATAAAGTGGCGAGTGCATCAAAAATGAGAAATTAAGTTCTAATTTTTAAATTGTGTGGGGTACCACAATCCCATAGTTTTATTTATGGGGGAGAATGTCGTATTGTTGACTTCTACTAACAATCATCTGATTGTTATGTCATTATGCGGACGCGCGTTCTTGTGCTGGAGCTGTGCCCTTGGAGCTCTGTTTGAGTAATTTGTCATGTGGTTGAAAACATTTAAAAAGTTTACAATTTAGCTGAGGATCCATAGAGTCCAGGATCCTCATTAAAGCCGATCTGCAGGTACGAATCCCCTTCTCGTTAAATAACGGTCTTAAGAATATGAGGCATGCTTTCCTTAATATGGGACATTTGCAAACCAAATGCAAAAAATACTCTTTGGGGTGAGCTTTCTACACTAGTTTGGTAGGAAAAAATGTTTTGTAGAGCGGCTGGGCCAAAACACGATTCAGTGATGTTATTGTTACCAAAAAACTTAGTGCACAACTGCACATTGGTTCAAAAGGGGTGCACATTAGTAAAATTACAACCAAATTTAAGTCCCATTGAGGCATAACAAAGGGCTACGGTGGAAATGTTGAAAACCTTAATTGATTTAAACAAAGAATGCTGATCTGGCAACCTCAAAAACAACTGAAAGAGCCAACAATTAGCATTTTACAGTGCCCAACACAAGTACCTAGCAGGCCAGAAACAAAACAAACAGCATCACTTTAGGCTGCTTTGTCTGTAGAGGGCCAATCTGGCGAGGGCCACACAAAGCCATACACTTGTCCCAGCACTTGGCATACACCAGTTTCTTAGGTGAGCACCTGGCTGACAGAATAAAATCAATGACTTTAAAAAAAGGGAAATCAATGGACACCCTGACTCAGGCCTCCCCGCTGTGGTCAACCCTAAAACTTGGGATGCTGTGTCATTAACTTGGCTTTTACAGATGGGATGCCATTGGTATTTCTACCATTGGTCACCTTTCGATAAAAGGGAAAATGGTGTCATTCACACAATTAGGAAAAGACAATGACCTGGCTGGAGGGGAGGTTTTGCATTGTCTACAAGTCCGTCATGCCCTTACTGCCGCACTCTCCGAGATTGGGGAAATACTGGAGTCCTCCCCATTGGAGGATAGGTTACACTCGGAACTGCTGCCAAAAATAGTGATATCATTGACCTATTGTAAACTATGCAATAATCTTCCGGACTCTTTTCAGAACCTTCACGAACAATGGCAGGCGGACATTGGCCCATTAGAAGACGAGGATTGGCAAACAGCACTTATGTCTCCAAGAGAGGCAGCCGTTCCTCTTAAGTTCCGACGTATCCAACTGAAGGTACTGCATAGGTCATATTTCACAGGGGCCACACTTATGAAATTGGGTGCAGGGAAGATGCAGGTTGCTTGAGACAATGCCTTGAGGAGGCCACCCTATACCACACTCTGTGGGAGTGCTCACAAATTCAGGCTCTTTGGCAGGGAGCCACACGTCACGTGCACAGAGCCATTGGGAAGGATATCCAACTGACACCGAGATTGGGGCATCTGAACATCTGGGAGGTGACAAACCTCACTGTAGTTGAACAGCAATCGATCACCTTGGGATATTAGCTGGTTAAACGTGCGATTGCCATGCATTGGGGGACTGTTGAGGTGCCGACTGCGGGGAGCTGGGCCAGGGAACTAGACAAATATATGATCTCTGAAAAGATGGTGTTTAAATCCAGGGGATGCCCCAAGATGTGGGACAAAAAATGGGCCAAATGGAACACTTAGCAAGGGGAGATATGGATCTCTCCCACTATAGAGATAGAGATGCGAGAAAAACAACAGAATGAACATTTATGACCAAGTTTTTGTGGATGTACAAATATATGAAAACTGAAATGGCTTTTTATGTACGGATGTGTATATGATACTGATATTGTAATACTGGTGACCACTCAGTTCTACAAAATAATAAAAATATCTTTAAAAGGGGGAATCAAAAGAGACTCAATCAATCACACATATGGAGGTGAAGAGTACGAAGGTCGAGTTGTAGGACCCTGCTGATAGTAGATTCTCCTGAACCTGCAGCTTGATTGAAAGACAGATTCTCATGCCTAGACGTTCTGCAATCTACACCTCCAGGCCCAATGCAGCGCCACTATGCAGACTTGGGTCCGGTCAGTCTTGATCTTCCTCTGAACTTGAGACAAGAAATGTAGAAGTGGGAAGGCATACAGGAGTCCCGAGCACCATTCAAATCAGAAAGCATCTCTATGAGAGATCCTTATTGGCAACTCAGGTGCACAAAAATGCTAACATTGCATGTTCTTGGCGGTGGCAAAAACATCGAGCAAGGGTTGTCCCCATTGCTGGAAAATGCCCTGCGCTACCTCTGGTTGTAATTGCCATTTGTGATCCACTAGGCGACAGTGACTGAGTTTGTCCATCCAGGCATTTAGAATTCCTGCCAGGTGGGTCATGACCAGAAAAAAGCCCTGGTGAGTCAGCCACTTCCAAAAGGAGAAGACTCTTCTGGCACAGGACTCAAGAACCCTACTCCACCCTGCTTGTTGCAGTATCACTTGGTAGTGTTGTCTGTGAGAACCTGTACTTAGCTTCCCCTTTATGGATAGTAGAAAGGCGTTCAACGACAACCAGATCACTCGAAACTCAACAAACTGATGGGGAGGCAGGTTTCTGCTGTAAACAAGAGTCTTCTGATCTCTACCTCTCCCAGATGGCTTCTCCACCTCAACAGGGATGCATCTGTGACCCCTTGCAGCTCTGGGTGGGGTAAGGAGAGGAGTCTGCCGCTGGCTCAATCGTGGTTTAGAAGCCACAACTAAAGATCTTTTGTAGTCTCCTCTGAAACCTGGATGGAATCAGGTTCTGCTGGTGCTGTGCCCACTGTGACTACAGGTCCTACTGCAGATCCTGCATGTGCCCTCTAGCATGGTTGATTAGCAGGACACAGGAGTTCCAATAGTCCCAGCAGCCTCCTTGCCATCCTTACCAAGCTCCAGACAAGAGGCTGAAACATCGGGATCATAGACTGATTGCCCTAGACTCTTCACTCCAGGAAGATGGCACAAAACTGCACCATATCTGAGATGGCTTTGGTGAACAGGCGAGTCTGTGAAGGAATCAGGTGTGACTGGTAATACCAAAAGGGAGCTCTGTAAACTGAAAATTCTCTTGGCCCACCATGAACCACAGACAATGGCTGGGGCTCTGCAGGACGGAAATATGAAAATTTGCATCCTGCAGATCCAACGCTACCATTCAATCTTCTGAATACAAGGCAGACAAAACCTGGGCCAGTTTGAGCTTCTTGAATTTGTCTTTCAGCAGGAAGGCTTTGAGAGGGCAGAGATCTGAAATAGGATTAAAGAGACCCCTGACCTCACCTTTGTGTCCAAAGAGTTCAAAAGTCAGCCTGAAGTTAGAATTTCTTGTTTTCACTTTATTCCTTTATATCTGTTCAAATATCTTCAACAAAAACTCGTAATCAACACGTGTTTCGTCACACTCTACATCAGCCTTTGACTTCATCAGGGCTTCTCACATGTAACGTTGTGCTACGTTCCACAATCTTGGACCAGTATGGACGTAAATATTACCAAGAGAGCCGATATTGTATGTAGTTGGTAGTATGTCACCTCACATACAATTTCAATCCATATTCAGGGTCAACTATTCATAATGAGACCATTACTGAAAGGCTAGTGCTCCTCCGTGTATGCGCCCTGGTGTTGAAACACGTGTTGGCTGCGAGTTTTTTGGCGCAAGACTTTGCACAATGGTAAAAAATAGTATTTTGGAAAAGAACACTCATCTAAGATGGAGCAATAGAGCTCTGTATCCACATGTGAAGGAATAGAAAGAAAGGTGCTTATACATGGCCGAGCACGTCACTTTCGGAGCTGTATACTATTGGTGCCGTGCCACATGATGCCCCTACCGGTATGCAGGAGTACTGCTTTTACGTTTCTGGGTCGAGACAAAGCTTGAGGGAATATTCATAAGGTGAGCTAACAACAGTAAGAAGTATCCATCAGAAAAAAAGGTTTTCCTTCTGGGGTCTGCTGTTTCTTGCAAGTCACAATCCCTGTGCTTGTAGCCAATCACAGTGGCTCACAAATAGCGACCTTCCCAATTAATGTTCGTTATGGCGGTTATTCTGCAACCGCCTGTGACTGGGTATTTTGTAATGCGGCCTATTTGTACACTGGTCGCATTGCAAAAACAGAGGCAGGACACAAAACATTGTTGTGCAATTTGTAACCAACTTTTATGATCTGTCTCTTAGACATCAGGCCCTTACTACTCAGATCTTTAGAAACACTTTTTCCTTACGTCTAATTTTGTAGGTAATATTATAAGTTGAAAAGTAAATCCCATGTGTTGCTTTTTCTTAAGCTCAGACCCCCTTGATGGTGCCACCCATAGGACATACGCTTGCTGTGACATTGCAAGTATGATTATTTTTATTAACCACTTGTTTATGGTAGATTTGTTTTGGATTTTCTAATTTTCCATGGCCCAAGCCACACCCGCTTTGGTGCTGATGTTTAGTGCAGTCATTGCAGCAGGTATTTGAACTGGTTTGATCCAGGTTTGTCTTTCACTATGATTTCAATTATGGTAGTCACATGTGACACTTTGTTGTTGATCACTCTCATAGCAATAGGCCAAGCCGCGGGACTTTCAATAACATACCCTTTCGGCCATCATGGCAGAGAGAGCCCGGCCAATCTCGTGGTAGCTTGTGTGGGGCAGCTCGGGTCCCAGGATCACCAGGAGGAACCGGGCTGGCAGTGGAACTTGCAGGACCGAATCCAACTCCACAGCCTCCTTGAGTCGCACAAAGGCCAAGGTGGGCTTCTGTAGTAAAGGGGTGCAGCCTGAGGGGAAGGGGAGAGGACATTAGGAGGAGGAAGATGTTGATAAGAGTAAAGGTAAAGTGAAGGAGAGTGTGGGAAGTGGGCAGAGAAAAGTGAGAATCAAAAGTGTGGGGATTAAAGAAATGTGAGTGGAAATCAGAAGGTAAAAGACAGGAGAAAAGAGCAAGAGAGCGAATAAGGGAAAAGGAAAACAGATGAAGAACAAGGCAGAAAGGTTAAAAGAAAGTGAGAGAACCCAGGTAATAAATCGTCCAGGAAGATTTACCAGTGTCCACAATAAAACACCCCACAACTGTCGAGACTTGTTATGTCTCAGCACCACAAAGAATAGAGAGAATCAAAAGATGTAAGGATTAGAGAACACATTTATATTGGAATGTGAAGCATATACGAGACCAAAGCAAATTTAATTTAGATTTTCCTCAATAGAAAAGGCACACACTGCAAGATGAACTCACAACCAAGGAAGGCAAGGTCCAGCATTGCAGAATAAAAGCTGATCAGTGAGAGGGCGGGAATGCCCAAAAGTGGGCGATTCACCAGTGAAACTCACCCACAAGCACAACAGTGGCTTCTGCATTCTCCGGGATCTTGGAGGACAGTTGGTGCTTCTGCTCAGATCCAGAGAGTCCCTGGATAAATTCAAGGAATAGAAAAAGAATTTAGATCAGTCATGTCCAATTTTCAATTGTCCTACTTTGCAAAGTATGTGTAAGATTGTTCAGTGTTTTAGTATAGCTGTAGGAGAGACCAGTTTCGGACATGAACAGCATTGGGTTTAAATTATGGTAGACCTACTCTGCCTTTAAAGCTTTTCATATAGACAAAATGGGAACCAGTGAGTTAAAAAGTACATCCTATTTATGGCACTGGAAAGCCGTAAATTTGCCACTTCAACCATAAACATATATTTAACATATATATATTCGCTGGAAAAATATGTTAAGGCATTTTTAAAACCATTTAAATGAGCCTTTCACTGACACCACCTTTCCCCCGAGCCAACAAAAATTTAAGGTTCTTCTCGTTGGAGTGTGATCTTGAGGGCATTATCCAATAGTTCCAATAACCCTACGTGGGCAGTTCAAGTGGTTTATAAAGTTTAAAGTGATCTTATCCTTACTCTCCCTCTAACATACAAGGTCCCAATGAATTTCTGGGGTTCATTAATCATGTTTTGGTGTCCTCTGATGTACACTGTTTGCGATCAATAAATCTGATTGGTTGAAAATTTAGGGGCCTATTAGGATGACGGGCGGACTTTGTCCGCCCGTCATCCTAGCGGGGAATGGGACCGCCCGCCATAAGGGCGGGAGTCCCGGGGGTGGCATTAGGATGTGCCCGCCACTGTGGCGGACACATCCTGCATTTCTAGCATTGTGGTGGGCGGAGCGCTCAGCACCGCCCGCCACAATGCTAGAAATGCTTGTCAGCATTTGCATATACAAAGCGGCAGGCACCGCGCTGTGCCTGCCGCTTTGTATATGCAAATGAAGGGGGGTACCATAGGTACCCCCCATGTGCACCCCCCACCTGTACTTCACTCTGGGGGCCCACAGGGGGCCCCCAGAGTGAACACCGCATGCCTTTCCGTGGCGGCATTGCCGCCACGGAAAGGCATTGAGACCAGACCATTGTAATATGGCGGGCGGTGTCTAACAGACACCGCCACCATGTTACTGGATTTCCGCTCCGGCCGCAAGGCGACCGGGGCGGAAAACATGCGGGCGGTGTTTGTCACCGCTGCGGTCCCCTCCGCCATCGTAATATGGCGGGGGGGAATGCAGGGAAGGATGGCGGGCGGATTGCCTCCGCCAGGGTGGCGGTGGCCACCGCTACCCTGGCGGAGGCAATCCGCCCGCCATCTTAATGGGCCTCTAAATGTCTCTGGTACATTGTAGATTAAGTATTATCAATCACTAATATCTCAATATATATTCAATAGACCTCCCCAGTCTGCAAAAAGGACCTATTCTACAAAATGTTCTGTCTCAAAACCAAATTTTGGTTAATCTATCTTTTTGTTTGGGTTGTAGCAGAGAGCAAATGTTCACATGTGGATTCCATTTGCACATCGCCAAAAGTATTTTTTAATAATAACTTATAATGTAGCAAACATCCAGCCCAACCAGGGCCCATGGAGTGCTTTATATTAAATTCAAGTCAAAATGCTTAAGAGGTTATAAAAGAAGAAAGGTGTCACAAAAGATGCAAAATGACCAGAACAGAATAATAAAGGGTGGAACTTTATTCCTCACTCACCAGCCATCATCCAAAGCCAAATCAAGCACTCCCTCCAACCTATACTAGGTATAGGCATATTCTCAATATGGTATTTGACAGCAAGTAAAATCATTAGAATGAGGAAACTGGAAGACATGGAGTGGGCTGCGGATGCCTCCAGGTCACCCGAATTCTTATACTTTTACTTTATATTGTGCAAATGTGCTCTCTCTCCTCTCAGAGTGAACATATACATATATCGTACGAGTCTGGGGGGAGTAGGCATATAGTAGTAGGAATGTGTCTGTCATAACCATGAATAATTTGCAGTTTTCTAGAGTCCTTCCAGTTATTTATCTCCCCTACCTCTCCACGCCTTCCTTACCTGCTCCATAACAGTGAATGTTCGCATCTCGGTCGAAGGCTGTCCTTGTACCAATAGTTTTTTGCTTGCTGATTCCTGTGTTTCTGCTTTTGAGTGTGGGATTAGAGTGCTCTGTTCCTCCGTGAAATCCGGGTGGCTGTTAAGAAAATGGGAAAGCAACTATAACATCTCCTTTTCCCTTCTCAACCCTTCCAGAATCCTGCAATACCAGGCCTTGCAAAACCCTTGATGAGTTCAACCTCACCTAAAGATGTCAACCCTTCTCGAATGACAATCTGGAAAGAATCAGTGATGCTCTCAGTAGAGTAGCAGCAATAAAGAAGCTGGCCCATTATATATCAGACAAGCACTACTATAACACAAGACCACTGGCCCTGTCCTTAGGTACCTACTAGATAACAAGCATTTTCTTCCTAAGACCCAATGACAGGACCACCCATGAGACTTCCTCTGCTACAGGATTGGGATAGATTTAGAAGCACCTCCCAGAAGATCCATTCTAACCAAAGTGCTTTGCAACCTCTACCCAGAGTGTTCCTGTGTTTGTGAGAAGGCTTATTGTAGATCACAGCTTCCAGTGATCACAAGCCCCGGGCCCAGGGTCACCTTTTCACAAGACAATACCTGTGCTGGAGGAGCAGGGCTCGCAGGACGTCTTCTCGATCCTGGGGTCTCAGCTGACCCTCAAAGATCATCTGGTCAATTAGCTGGCAGGCGATTCCAGGCAAGGTCTTCTCTGGTAGATCCAACATAATAGTACCTGCAAACGACCACATTTCAAGTGCGTGAGTGAAATTTTGAGCCAGCTGGCAGCAGAACTAAATTATTTACCTACATTAGACTCACACTGGTTACGGCTGTAGCCCTTGCTTCCCACACAAATTAAAATCTCTCCTATTCTCTAACTCGTCGAGATCACAGTAGTACATATGTACTTCACAAAGACCCTGAATACCTCCTTCTCTCTGGCAAATAAACCTGCCAAATGAAGTCCACCATCATTAGCCCCCTCCTCACAAAAACATCTCCAAATCTCAATAGGTTTCAACCAATCTCAAACCATCCCTTCCCAGGTAAGACCTTTCACCATCTACGGGACGTCATTGAGAGCAACAGCGTACTCCACAACTGACAATCCATCTTCAGAATAGCTTGAGGAATGCAACTTGCCCTGGCAGAAATCACAGGAAATGTAATCCCCACCTTCATAATATTTATTTCTAATTTGTCTCAATGGATCAATGAATGACGTTGTCTTCATTAGAGATAGCGCACTTGGCATCTTCATTTAACAGGGCCCCACAGTGTAGATAATCTCCCAACATCATTTCAAATTATGTAAAATATGGGGATCTCTTTTTTTATTTTTTATTTTTTTTATTATTGAGATGGTTCCGGGTATCACAAAAAAAATACATTAGTCAACAGGATAAAATCAGGCATTAAAGGTGCAGAATACATCTTACAAATACAGTCGTAAGAATCAAAAAACCTAGTTTGTTTCGGACAGAAGTACATAGGGGAATACAATCCGCGTTACCAATATATCTTTAAACTCTTGTTCATCGGATTTCTCTCCAATTTCTAAGAGGGGCCCATATCTTCTTACCAAATTCTCTCGACCTCTTTCCTTTAAAATCATACAAACATTCCTCTATATTGTGCGTTCCCAACAGCCTAGTTAACCACATCTGGAAAGTGGGGGCTGCTGAATCTTTCCAACCAGCGGAGATTAAAATTCTAAAAACAGCCATAGATAGAAAAATAAATGCTTCAACCTCGTACTCTAATTTTAGGTTTTCGTCCCTGCCGATCAAAACAGTAGTAGGGGATAGAGTGATCTGAATCTCTAGCAGCCCCGTTAAAAATCTTTCAATTTCTTTAAATACAGGAGTAAGATTCTGACAATTATAAAACATGTGAGATAAATCTGCAGGGCTATGGTCGCACCTGGGACACCTATCGTTTTCTCTCTTACCCCACTTGAACAGCTTGGAAGGCGTATAATATAGGTTAAAAATAGTCTTGTAGTGTTGTGCTTTTAAGTTTGAAGCTCTTAATACTTTCTTATTCAATAGGTTTCAACCAATCTCAAACCATCCCTTCCCAGGTAAGACCTTTCACCATCTACGGGTCGTCTTTGAGAGCAACAGCGTACTCCACAACTGACAATCCATCTTCAGTATAGCTTGAGGAATGCAACCTGCCCTGGCAGAAATCACAGGAAATGTAATCCCCACCTTCATAATATTTATTTCTAATTTGTCTCAATGGATCAATGAATGACGTTGTCTTCATTAGAGATAGCACACTTGGCATCTTCATTTAACAGGGCCCCACAGTGTAGATAATCTCCGAACATCATTTCAAATTATGTAAAATATGGGGATCTCTTTTTTAAGCCAACCACTGCTTCATCTGAACTGTTACACCAGTTCATTCAGGGGCCTAATCTTCCATTGACTGGATTATTGAAACTCCATCTCTACTGGCTTCCAGAAGAACCAGAATTTCATACTCAAGAGGATTCAAAGCAAAGTGTAAAAGCCATGGTTTGAACTACGTATGCATAACTATGTAGGATGATGTATGTGAATTAATGCGAAAACGAAAACTTAAAAACCACACTGGCGCAAATCAAATCATGAAAATCCAATTTTAAGGAATGGCAATTTTAAGGAAATACAAATAAATCGAAAATGAAACAAAACATTTTAAAGGGAAATACTTTTAAGAAAAAATCCAAAATTACATTAATCTTAGGTGGAGTTTAGAGATAGACTAGTGGAATCAGGGATGGTTGATAATCACACGTTTTAGGGGTCATGGATGGAGTTCCGACATAAAAGGGATTTGGTTTTCAATGTTCAGGGGTTGGTGGTGTTTAGATGTAGAATGAGTTTTTAGGATTCAGGGATTTGTGGGCTTTAAGCATAGAAAGGGGTTTTTAAGGTTCAGGGATAGGTGGCGGTAAGGGGTATCCTGGTGCTTTAGGGTTCAGGGGATCTGTAGAGTTTAGGGGTCATGTATAGGTATAGTTTAAGTGTGATTTTTTGGGGGGTGTTCTGGGATGGATGTAGTTTAGAGTTAGGAAGGCCTTTAGGGTTCAGAGATCAGTGAGGTTTAGGGGATTGAGGGATAGATGTAGTTTAGGCATGGTGAGGTGTTTTTAGGGAGCAGCAATGGATGGTGTTTAGGGGTTGTGCAGTGGTGAGGAATGGACGGTGTTTTGAAGTGGTGATGGGCCAACAAATTAAACGTATATGAAATAATTGTTTGACAATGTAAAATATATCAATCCAAAATAATGTCCCCTAAGGTAAAGCACTGAAATAAATACCTATGACAAACTGTTTATAAAAGTAATACCTGCAGCCATTGTATTTGCACCTTAAAAAATAAGCATGCATAAAAGAATTTTGAATAAAAAGACATTCTATGAATTGGTTTCTGTAAAATGGTAAATGCCATTCATTCTGCACATTTATGTTAAACAGTTTTAGGTGACAGTGGTGGCTCGCGGAGGAGCGTCGTCTCACTGCTTTCCGCAGTGAAAAAAGGAAAAATTAAATGATAATAACTATGTTATAATCATTTTATTTTTTCCTGCTGTGGCGTCTTGACAGGTAGGCAGATCTGCTCTGATCTCAGAGCAGGGGGAGGAGTGGTTTGCACTATGTAAGTGCGCATGAATATTTGACCAGTCCTCTCGGGCCGGCCAAACATTCATGAGCACTTGGCATGTTCTCCATGTCGGTTGCATTGCAGCCTGCATGGGGAACATGCCTACGTCCCCATTTCTTGGCTGATCGCTAAGGCCAATCACCATGCTGCATTGCAGAGTTGTCATTAGCTGTGGGGAGCCCTCTTCCTCTTTCCACAGGAGGAGGACTGACAGGACGGAGGAGAGGTGGCCGGCCAGCTGGACTGCCGGCAGGTAAGTGATTGTTTTTTTTTCTGTTTTTAACCCTCTTCTCCCCTCCCCGCCCCACTGCTGCAGCTGCCACTGTTAGGTGTAATGGTTTCTCAGTAATGGCATTCCATGAAGTCATTTTCTATTAAATCACAAGGTATACAGACATAATATCGATTCAAAAACATAGAAGGGCACAAATATCAAAGTAAAAATATAGAATGGACAAAATATCGAATGGACAGAATATAGAAGTGAAAAATATCGTTTTGAAGGTAAGTAATTTAATATCGATTTTTAAAATATAGAAAGTTAAAATATCGAAGTATATAATATAGTAATTAAGATATATCGAATTTTTAATAATATCTCATTTTTTCAAGTGTATTTTTAATGTTATTTAATTTTTGTGTCATTTAATTCTGTAGC
This sequence comes from Lissotriton vulgaris, assembly GCF_964263255.1. Lineage (NCBI taxonomy): Eukaryota > Metazoa > Chordata > Amphibia > Caudata > Salamandridae > Lissotriton > Lissotriton vulgaris. Next base: position 1,719,145,239 of record NC_141693.1, on the reverse strand, counting down.
GGGTTGTGGGTTTATAGGGGAATAGGGTGGGAAGTAATTTAATTGTAGTTAATTAAATCTGTTAAGTTATTTTTTGGTATTTATTTTGAATTAATTGTTAATTAATTATTAATTTGTAATTAATTAATTTTGAATTGGTAATTCATTTTTAATTGTTAATAAATTTTTCTTAATTGATTCATTGATAATTATGTTAATTGTACTAATTTATTTTCCGTAGCGGGTTGTGGGTTTATAGGGGAATAGGGTGGGAAGTAATGTAATTGTAATTAATCAAATATGTTAATTTATTTATTGGTATTCTTTTATAATTAATTATTAATTTATTTTTAATTGGTAATTAATTTTTTTTAATTGGTAATTAATTTTTATTAATTGTTTAATTGATAAATATGTTAATTTAATCATTTATTTTCCGTAGCGAGTTGTGGGTTTATAGGGGAATAGGGTGGGAAGTAATTTAATTGTAATTAATGAAGTATGTTAATTTATTTATTGGTATTTATTTTGAATTAATTAATAATTAATTATTAATTTGTAATTAATTAATTTTTAATTGTTAATACATTTTTGTTTGGTAATTAATTTGTATTAATAGGGAATTAATTTTAATAACTAATATTTCTTTGTATTTTTATTTGATTAATTATTACATAATTTTAAATTTGTAATTCAGTTGAATTAATTTTTTATTGGTATTGATATTTAATTTATTTGTATTAATATATTAAATGTTTACTTTCCCTACTGTTAAATTAACCAGAGAGGGCATAGTAATTTTTACCCCTACGCTATGCAACGCTTTCCCTACTGTTGCACCCTCTGGAGTGGGAATAGTAATTTTTACCCCTACGCTATCCAACACTTTCCCTACTGTTGCACTCTCAGGAGTGGGAATAGTCATTTTGTACCCCTACGCTATCCAACGCTTTCCCTACTGTTGCACCCTCTGGAGTGGGAATAGTAATTTTTACCCCTACGCTATCCAATGCTTTCGCTACTGTTGCACTCTCTGGAGTGGGAATAGTAACGTTTACCCCTACGCTATCCAACGCTTTCCCTACTGTTGCACTCTCTGGAGTGGGATTAGTAATTCTTACCCCTACGCTATCCAATATGTACCCTACTGTTGCAGTGGCTGGAGTGGTAATAGTAAATTTTAACCTCTTGCTATACTGCAGTAAAAATATTGTATATTTTTAATTAATATCATGTTGTAAATGTAAATGTAGTTGAGCTTATATAGCGCACAGCTACCCGCAGTGGGTGTCCCGGCGCTTGCTTAGGGAACCCGTCCTGATATTCCCCTGTGTGATAGCCCCAGCGGGTATCCACAAGGTGAAAGTCAGGCATCCCGCCGCGAGGGGCCGTTGTGGAGATTAAGCAAGCTATTGCCCAGAGTCGCAGAGTGTGAACCCGTGAGTCGAGAAGGCACCGGAGCGAGAATTATCGAGTCCGTGGAATTTTTAGCCCAAGACCCGCCGAGGCGGGGAATTGAACCCTGGTCCAGGACCGATCTCAGCTTCCGGGTCTGCCGCCTCTAACCCCTGAGCCACACTTCTCCATATATATGTGTTAAAAAATCAAATTGTAAATTAATTTTTTCATAATGTTTAAGTTAAGTATTTTTAAGTATGTTTTAATTAATTATAGTTATTATTTCATTAATTTTAAATTACTTTTAAGATATTTAAATAAATTCGATATTTTGACTAAGTATATATATTTTTTCGACATTTGTGTACTTACCTGTTTGTAGATAGTACTTCGATATTTTGTCTTTCTATATTTTTTCAGTGATCCAAATCACATACCACCAATGTAGTACATACACTTAGCGCTCTCACTTGGTTCACAAGGCTGCAAGAATTGACTTGAAATTCAGTGTCCAGCGCGTAGACATTCTGGAGAAAGGGCTCTAAATACCTTCAGAAACTGGGGTACCACCATTGTGCTGATGCTCTGATACACAGTGAGATTGAGAAGCACAGAGAAAGAACGCGGATAACAAATGAGGTGCTGCTTTATGTTAAGTGTGATCAAGTGCCCAACCAAAGGCTCTCATCCCAGCCCCCATTTTCTTTCCAATTGTTACCTGGCCCATCATATGAGCCAGAGCACAGATTACTTCGAAAACTACTCTAACCCATATCCCTGTCCGCTGGCATCACACGTCAGCTAACTGTTCCTACTTGATACCTCTAATCACATTGCTTTTGATAGTTGACCAGTGTGGTTGATGCACTTGAGGAACTGTAGTAATAGCAATATCTCTTTAAGATATTCCGTAGTAGAACTGTAATGATGTAATAAGAATGTCTTACAAGCTATTGTAATATAAGAATGTTGTGATTCATTTTGAGTAGCAGTTTCCACAGAGCTGCATGCTTTTTTGTAACGAGCTTTCTTTTTTAAATTTTTGGTAAACCTTTATTGGTACGTGAAGCAGTTACAATCACGGGCAAGCAAATCAATAAAGCCATAAGCATGCAACATTTCGCCTCCCAAATGCCCTATTGTAGCTCAGGATAATGACCGTACCATATCGGTACCAGGATGAAAGAGGTTTCTTTTTAAAAGTTAAGGAGAGAACAGGATCTAATGCCGTACAGTCAAATAATACCAATGCAAGGGGTTATCATTGATCAGGATCTTCACAGTCAGGACTAATGTAGGCAGAGCATTGGCGCTAGCGCATATTAATCAGGATAGACAATAAACAATACAGTTCGCTCACCAATACAGTACATGCCCGCTGTAACTTAAAACTTTAGAGAAACGTCCACCCTTGCAATTTGAACCATGAGAACGCACGGTGAGCAACCTACCACTCAGTTTCCCGAAAGAGAAGAAAAAGAGGAAGAATAAAGGGAAAGCCAAGAGAAACAAGAGAGAAAAAAGGGGCCATAGAACAGAAAAAGGAAAAGAAAAACAGCAGTGCCCCTCCCCTAACCCCCCACCCTGCACCCCTGCCTACGGCTACGGCCTCCCCCTTAGCAGCGTACCTGTCACCCATTGTATGGAACCCGAACTTTAGAAAAGAGAGGAAGAGAGCTATCGCCCAACTAAATTAAAAGAAGAACCCAAAAGAGGGAAGAAAGAAAACGGAGGAGAACACCAGGACAGACCCCCAGCCCACACCAACCCCCCCTCCCCCACCACAAAGAATACCCACTCCATGCAGAAAACTGAGTGCAATAGAATAAATGTAGTTTGAGTGGGTTCAATCTTCGCCAGCCCACCGTTAGCTCCACAATGACATAGGTGAAAAGTCCCGCACTGGCCGCACACAAAAAACAGCACTACAATTCTTAACCCAGGCCCGCCCGGTCAAAAGTACTGATGCAGCCCAGACCCTCTGCCACAGGTGTGAGTGAGTCAAAATACCAGACTGGGACGAGGATGTCATCTTGGGGTGCGGTAGTATACAATAATGTCGTTCGAAGGACGTCGTCATCAACATGCCCGAGGGCCACCAGGGAACGCAAGTGGTGGCGCTCACTCTTTACCACCAGTCCAATACAAAGTACAGAAGATATGTCGTAGCGCCACAGCTGCACGCCGCTGTAGATCGGTTGATGGTTAAAACAGGTTAACGCTCCCAGGAGTAGTACCTTCGTAAGATCTTCCGTCTCCGCTGTAGACGCCGGACTCCGCGCAGCTTTGCTGTCCCCCTGTCGGGCATGGGCACACACGTTGCCTCCATCTAGCCCCGAAATCACAAAGTCCTGGGGATACTCATGAGCCGTCTGCCAATAAGCCTCATGCCCCACAGCCTCTAGTGGTCCGTCCATCGGGGCGGAATCCGCTCCACCGAGACGACCCCTTCGCACGACGGCATCCAGGGCTCTCCCCACGGTCTCCATATTGTGTTGCAAAAAGGAATGCAAGTCCACAATGGCCGCCATGATATCTCCCAACCGCAGTTCCATTTTCTCTCCCCCATTAACTCCAGTCCCAGCATCAAGCGGGGCTTCATCATACCAGGCCGATCCGTGCCGGGTGTCAGATCGCATCATTCTCGTGGCCCCTGCAGAGCAATTCAGGATCAATTCCGAGACCCTCTCAGGCACCATTGCGTGCAAGGCGTTCCCACCACGGAGTGCGCCTCACTTGGTGAAACGTGTCCCGAGGCCGCTCATCAGGTAGCTGGCAAATAATCCCAAGGGGGGTTTTGGGAGACACTCACCTCCGTCAGGATTGATGCAGTTGGCACAAAGCATACAGTCACGGAGGCACCAACGGGGGGGGTATTCCTTTGAGCGTCCGCAGAAAGCGGCGGATCAAATATCACCATTGCTGCAATATTGTGCGAGGAGCGCCGTCAAAATCGGGAAAATCCGAGTCCCCATCTCGCCAGACCGGTACTTCCGCCATACACTCTGCCGTTGTTGTTGAGGTTGAGGCCGGGCACTTCAGCACCCTAGACCCCGGTTCCATGTCAGGGGCGGGCCGCAGTCTTCGAGTCGACACATCCCCGGCCAGGAAGCCGTCAGAACACTCGGGCGCGCATGGATCAGCGCCGCTTTATCTCGGCCGTGCGGAGCATAGTTGGGGCGCCGGCTAGGAAGCTGGATATGGTGGTGGGAGACGGAGACCGACGGAGCCGGGAGCCCACGTGGCCATCTTGGTCTACGACCTGGCTCCTCCTCCGTACCGAGCTTTCTTAATAAAGCTAAATGGATTACTTTTTACAATAAGTATGTGTCTACACTTATTTATCGTAGCGGTGATTATACTACAATTTTTGGCGACGGGCTGGGCGCTAAGGTAAGCATGGGCGAATTTTGCGAATCTCGCGTTCGCGAATTTTGCGGATTTGCGAACTCGCAATCCGCAAAATCCGCGAATTCACGCGAATTTGCGGATATTTTTTTTTTTCGTGTTCGCGCGGGTTTCTGCCAGTTCGCGAGGGTTTTGTACAATTTCGCAAACGCGAACTTACCTGTCGGGTCGCAAGTTTTGCGAACTTGTTGTTTCTACGTGTCTAGCCTGTTTGGGACACTCTTCTTCATCACTGCCACTCTCTGTCACCACTGCCACTCTCTGACTACTCTGGCCCACCCATGCCACCCTCTGTTTCATCACAGCACCCTCTGGTGTACACTATTGTGGCAAAGCAAAGCACACCTTCCCTGCCTCAAGTGACCTGAATTAATTTGGGGCTGATTAATGTGTCACAGAATATTTTTTTAGCTGGCACCTGCTTCCTTAGTGCTTCCTGATTAGTGATCTTTTGCACTTGCTAAGTGCTTTCATTGTTGCAAAATTAGTTACAACACCTGCCCTGCCCCAACTGACAATAATGAATTAGGGGCTGATTAATGTGTCACTGGATTTGAACTTCCAGCCTGGCTCCTGCTTGTCTGCCTTAGCTGTAATTCAGGACCTTTGTGTAACTATTCTGAGGGTCAGAGCAGGGTCACATAATAGTTGCAAGTAGGCAACTGAACTCTGGAGGGGCCCCTCAGGAAGCACTACAGGAAATGGCTACTAATGATGAGCTTGAACTTTTGAACCTGGTAAGTAGTTTCAGTTTTGCTAAGATCGTATTTCTGCAATTTAGCGCTTATTTGCGGGGCGCGAAGTTGAACTGGGAAGCCGCGAACTCACGCGAACAGTGCGAGCAAGCCATAAAATCCGCTGCTCGCGGATTTGCGGATTTTGCGGGAAATTCGCGAATCTCGCGGATTGCGAATTTACCGAAAATCCGCAAAATCTGCGAGCGGAACGGATTTTGCGCCCATACTTACTGGGCGCAAGTTAGCCTCTCCAAACGAACACCAAGAGTTTGGGAAACCGCCAAGGAAATTTCGGAGCATTATTTTTTAAAAAAAGAATAATAATTGGAGCAGTGCCAAAGAGCGACAAAAGATCTCTACAGAACAAGAAGTGATCCCGTGAATAACCTGAAGTTTCCATTGTGATTACGAGGCGAACCACGTGGATTTAAAAAAAAAAAGGAAATAAAGAACAAAGTCGGGAAAGGAGAAACTACAAGGAATTGTCCGCTTTGTAAATCGCACATCCTCAAGGTGAGCTACATTTTTTTTTTAAGTGGAAGTGCGAAGCATTAACCACATTTGCAACCGACATAGGTCTCTGCCTTACTTTCAAATCACGCACACTACTCGCTCCACTCTCCGCGCTCCTTTGTTTAAATCCCGCAACCTCCGTCGTGCTCCATGACTGTATTATGCTTGTGACGACATTGACGCTATGTTTTTGGCACCAGTTACAGCGGGTCAACAAACGTCAGCGCGATTCAAGGTCACGCACTTCGGCCATTTTGGAAATCGGGTTTCCATAGCAACAAAACAGCAACGAGCAACGTCGCTCCCGAGTAAGACTTTTCAAAGGATTTCTAATGTCTCTAAACCTCCTTGGCGATTTTGTTTTCAAGAAGCACTAATCCACTGTATTTTTCAAAGATTTATGGTTGTACAGGTACATTAACAAGTGCATCCAGCACTATATTTTCGAAGTTTTATTTGGATTTACACTCTTTCTGTGTGACTCTGTGACACCTTTAGTTATGATAATTTGACTTTTTCTGCTTTTAATTGAAGTCATGGTCAGTATGTGTTATTTCACTGCATGAGTGTTTTTTAAATGCAATCTGCACTGTGCTCAAGTAGTATTTCTTTGGCAGCGTAGTGTTTATTTTCGTGGTAAGTCATGTCTACTAAAGCTACAGATGCAGCCCCTTCAAGATCAAACACTGCAGGAGAAGTCAACTTATCAAATTTACACATCAACTTTCCCAAAGAATTTTTGCCAACTCCCGGCGAACCGGTAGTAGCATGGCTGGACTGGAAAGAGTACTTTCTCAATTATATCGCGAACCTTAAAGACGTCAGTGGAATTTTTTCTCCTGAAAGGAAAAAGAGAATGTTATTGTATTCATTAGGTCCTGAAGGTTTACGCATAGTTAATGAATTGCATAGGCACGATAGATCTGAAGGGGATTTAGATGTATTTAAACTTGCTATTTTGGTTCTTGATGACCATTTCTCTCTTTCAGTTTGTATTGCAGTCACTGGACACTCTTTTTTCCATAGGAAGCAAGAAAAAAACGAGTCAATAGAGTAGTATGTTTCTGCATTGAAGAAATTAGCAAGTAAGTGTAGATTTGCACAACTGCATGACGAGTTCATTTGTGACCAGGTGGTCATGTACACTAGGAATAAGACCTTACAGGACAAGTTGTGGGTTGAAGGCGAAGGATCTCTGAAAGATATCATTGTGATAGTAAAAAAAGCCGAACTCTCTTAGCGTTCTGCAAAAGCTACACTTTCGCAAGATAAGAATAGTTCAGAAGAAATTGTGAGGAAGGTTGTTGAAAAAAGTCTGTCTACAAGCACTACAAGTGTACAAAGTTTGAAAAAAAGAAAGCAGACTATGCTGACAGACGAAAAGCGGATGTCACAGAGCAAAAGAAATGTAGTAATGTAATCTGCTATCGATGTGGTAGTTACTCACATTCTGCAGGTTATTAGAGATGTCCTGCCAAATCTGCAAAATGTTTAGATTGTGATTTAGTTGGACACTTTTCTGCGGTTTGCAGACGTGAACTTAAGAAAAAGTCCAAAATGCAAAGAAGAGGAGGATGGAAGTTCCTCAAATTCAACTGACAATGAGGTACAAATTAATTGTGTTCAGAAAAAGGAAGTGGTACTAAATATTATGGGGAGTTCTTCTTCAAAATCATTGTGTCATGTCCCCTTAGGAGGTATCACAGTACAATTGGCAGTTGATTCAGGGTCTCCTTTTACTATCATTTCACAAGATGTATGGAAAAACCATTTTGTCAAGAATATTGGGGAGTGGTTAGAACCTAATGATGTGTCCGCTGAAAGTTTTACAGGGGAAAAAATCGATATTTTAGGTTTTAGGTCTTTAATTTTTAGTTTTAAGGAAAGACAATCGATAGGAAAGCTGTATATAGCTAAGGAAGGACCATCAGTGTTGGGGTGGAGAGATCAAAAGTTGTTAGACATCATTCTCAACCCTAACAGTAAGGAGCAAGTTTTAGTATCTTGTGAAGCCGAAGACACCAATAAATGGGTTCTACAAGAATTTCCAGAAGTATTTACGAGTGGCATGGGAACATTGAAAGGTTTTACTCATAAAATTTGTTTGAAAGAGGGAGCAATTCCAAAAATCCATAAAGCAAGAAATATTCCCTTTATAGTTAGGGAAGGAGTTAAAGGAGAATTGGAAAAGATGTTAATGAACAATGTTATAGAACCTGTAGAAGCAGCTAAATGGGTTTCGCCATTGGTCGTAGCCCGCAAGTCCAATGGCAAGGCCCGTTTATGTGTAGACTTAAGATATCTTAACAACAATATTTTGGTTGACCAGTTTCCTCTACCCAGGATTGATGAAATGCTATCCCTTACACGCAATGCCACATAATTTTCCACTTTGGATCTTTCTGCTGCATATCATCAAGTAGTATTGGATAAAAACAGCAGGCAGTTCACTACATTCTGCACACCTTTTGGGTGCTATAGATTTAAACGGATGCCTTTTGATTTGGCATCGGCCGCTGCAGTATTTCAGAGGCTGATGTCAAATTTATTTGGTCACATTCAGGAGGTCGTGTTCTTCCAAGACAATATTTTAATTATGGGGAAGGGTAAGGCACACCGTGACAGCATTCTGAGAGAGGTGGTCTCCATTCTTCACTTATTTGGGCCATGAAATTGGTGGTTCTGGCATTAAACCTAAGAGTACTTTAGTAGAGGACATACTCAACGCACCTGCTCCCAAGTCAAAAGACGAACTGCGATCTTTTCTGAGGTAGGCAGAATTTTATTTGAAATTTGTAGAAATAATTTTTCACTGAAAACATATGACATGCGCTCACTAATGAAGAACAAAGTTACCTTTGTTTGGAATGATACCTGCCAAAAGTCTTTCAATAGTATCAAGGAATCTATTGCTAATGCACCCACATTACAGCGATTTGATCCACTTGCTGCTAACACAATTGTGACGACTGACACCAGTGGCACTGGTCTGGGTGGCGTGCTGTCACAAATTTATGAACACGGTAAAGAAGTTATTATAGCTTTTGCGTCACGCTCTCTGTCTCCAACTGAAGAGAAGTATTCGGTGATAGAACGAGAGGCGTTGGCATGTGTATGGGCCTTAGAGCATTTTAGGAAATTTATATGGGGACATTTTTTTACCATAAGATCTCACCATAAACCTCTTACAAAATGACTTACCACTCAGGGTCTTTCAAGGGCATCAGCAAGAATTGCTAGGATGTCTATAAGACTTCAAAATTTTGTTTATGATGTGCAATATGTCCCTGGAGCTAAGAATCTGATTACAGATTTTCTTAGTCCTTTATCTTTACCTATGAAGGAAGTTTATCCTGATCCTTGGTCTGATTGATTTTTGTGTTGCTGGAGTGTTTAGCGATACAGTTGGACTACGTAAGAATGATTGGGACAAAGAATATTTGAAGGATGAAGTTCTGTCAACTGTTAAAAATAGGATTATTAATGGATGGTCCAATCAGTGCAAGCTTGATCCTAAGCTAAGAGCATTTTGGGAAGTTTGCGACAAATTGAGTTTAGATGGTGATTTCGTGTGTAGAGGAGGAAAAATTGTACCTCCCTCAGGTATACGAAATAAAATTGTAGTCATAGGCCATGAGGGACATCCTGGAGTGTCCCGCTCTAGGAGAAATATTAAAGCTTTGTATTGGTGGCCGAGCATTGATTTAGACATAGAAAGATATGTACGAGCTTGCGTCAATTGTGAAAGTTCTGACAAAGCTCATAAAACACTTAATCCACCCATGTCATGTCTCAGTTCTCCAAGTTTGCCATGGGAAAACGTTAAATTAGACATTATGGGACCTTTCATCTGGCAAGATGGAGTTACTAAGTACATTTTAGTTCTTGTTGACCTGTTTTCTAGGGGGCTTGAAATTTCGGTGGTCACCAAATTTGATACTGATAGTGTAATCAATTTCCAAAAAAAAGTTTTTTTAAGAGAGGGTTTTCCAGCCTCCAATTTGACCGTCAATGGAGTTCAATTTAAATCAGATTTGATGAAAAAATGTATGAACAATACTAGCATTGAACAGAAGTTTACTGCGTTGTATCATCCCAGGGGAAATTCAGTTGTTGAAAGGGCAAACAGAGTGTTAAAGGGTGTTTTACAGTTAGCAAAGAAAGGGAATAAGAACTGGGATGATGAACTTAACAAATTGACTTGTTCGTATAGGATTACTGTCCATGACACTGTTGGAGAGAGTCTGTTTGGTTTGATGCGGGAAAGGTTTCCCCATTGCAAAATCAACCCTGAATGGTTAGGGAGGAGCAGAAAATATGAATGGGATACTGTACAAGCCAAAGAATCCATTTTGAATTCTCAATGTAAGAATAAGCTTTATTTTGATGCAAAACATGGTACCAAAGAAGTATATATTAAGGTTGGACAAATGGTTAGAGTTAAATCTGGAAGGAAGACAGGTAAAGTCCAGTCCAAGTTTTTGGATCCGAGGACAGTAACTAAGGTTATGAGAAACACGGTTGAACTTGATGATGTACTGTGCATCATATGAGTCGTATTGCTATGTGTGGTGATATAATCTTTAAAAGAAAATGTGTTTTAGAAGGGAAGAAATATTTTTGGGTGGATGGATGTTTTACCCTCTTTTGAAAAGGGGAATGAGATGAGTATGAATACTGATCAAAGTCCTCAATTTTTGGACCTTCCAGGTGCAGATCCTCAAGAGAAAGATTGTGATGGTAGTCAGCTTGGTTTGGAGTCTAAAGAGATTCTTTCTCATAATCATCCTTCTGTGGAGGAATCTGGTAGGCAGAGTGGACTTGTGTCTGAAGACTACATGGTGGTAAACAGGTCCAGCAAATTTGAGAGACGTATTATTACCCCAAAGAAATGTAATGACTTTGTTTGTTTTTGAAAGTTCTTTATTTTTCTTGTGTTAAAAATATATAATTTTTATTTTTCAATTGTTTTAATAAATAAGAAAGATGTGTAGAAATAGGAATATCTCTTTAAGATATTCCATAGTAGAACTGTAGTGATGTAATAAGAATGTCTTACAAGCTATTGTAATATAAGAATGTTGTGATTCATTTTGGATAGCAGTTTCCACAGAGCTGCATGCCTTTTTGGTACCGAGCTTTCTTAATAAAGCTAAATGGATTACTTTTTACAATAAGTGTGTGTCTACAATTATTTATCGTAACGGTGATTATACTACAGGTATCCAGATCCAAGATCTTCTATATGGAAACTCACACAACATTCAATGTTCTGATGAGCCATTGCGTGTTCTGAAGTTGCCGCACATTCAATACTTTACTAATGTTTTAAGTAGAAAAGTATGGTCTATGGAAAGTTTGGCTATGTTACTCTAAAAAAACCTACAGGTTTCTGTATTGTCTCCTGCAATGGCAATGTTGGTTTCTTGAATATAGGGGACTCTGGCCTACCTTTCGTGAAAGATCTGCGCAGCTCCAGGAGGCTCCTGTAGGTAAGATATGATATGTGTGGCTTTCCCCATTGTTTCACATCATCTTCAAAGTCCTCCTCCATCTGCACCCAGTGTGCGGCCTCCATCCAGCGCATCTCCTTGTTGTGGTCCATCACCAGCTCTTGCAGCTCTGTGTAGGCCTAGAGGAGAGAGGGGAAGAAGGGCCAGAAGAAGTGAGAGGATGAAGGAAAAGAGTAGAAGGCAAAGGATGGAAGAGAAAGAGAGGGGGTAAATGGAGAGAACGAGAGAGGACATAGGAAGAAAGAACGAGGGATGGAAAGAGATGGAAAGAGAGACATAGAGGATGAGTAAGGCATGATATGAAGAGGTGGCAAAGGAAAAGAAAGCGGGGAAGCTAAGGAAGAGGAAAGAGGAAACAGAGAAATAAAAGGAGGGCAAATGAAGGCAGATAAGGAGACGGGGAATGAAAGGAGATAATGTGCAAAGAACAAAGAAGAGCATCAAAAATGGTGGAAGATGGTGGCATGAGAGAGAACATAAGGGGATAATGAAAGCAGATATGAGGGGAGAGGGACATCAAAAAAAAAAGAAAAGGAAAGAAGACAAAGAAGCATGTGAGAGAAGTATAATACGTCAAGAACACAGTAAATAAGGATTGAAGGATACACAGAAGGAAAAGAAAAATAATTCAAACCAGGATATGTCATAAAAGATGGAGAAAGGGAAAGAAAAAAAAGAAAGAGAAAGAAAATAAACAAAAAAAATGGAAAGCAGAGTTTCAAAGCCCACAAAAATAAAATAACCACAGAGAAAGATAAGCAGCAAAAGGAACAACCGAGAAAATAGGGTTGACAGAAAAGATGGGAGCGGTAAAAAAGAAAGGAAAAATGAAGGAAAAAGGAAATGGATTAGGTGTCAACTTTTTGACATAGAAGCTGGCATATCCAGTCACCTCAACCCGCAGCAATCTATTCTACATACATGTCCTAATTTGAAAATAACCAGATTACGTGGTAATGGTGTGATAATAGCATTGTCCAATTGCACTAATGCGACGGGTTTTCTGCCCCCTCGTACTGCCCTCATGGGCTAGGGGCTTATTTATATAGTCGCTTGCGCCGGCGGTGCGTCACTTTTAATAAGGGAAAAGGGTAGTACTGGCGGCGCAAGGGGCTTGTAAATAAGCCCCTCAGTCTATAGGTTAGGACAGAACTCAAGGGCACGCGGTCCCGCCTGAGGAGAGCGTGCACGGCATCTGCCGGACACAGGCTCAAGCTTCACAGTGGCTAGTCTGCTAACCGTGTTTATTATTCGCTTGCCAGGGCTCGGGGATTCATGGTGAGCCAAGTCAGGTCACAGCCGAGGTCACTGCAAACGAGACATCTTAATAACAGTGAAGCCAGCCCTTAGGTGAGGTCTCAGGCAACACATCTGTCTCGCGAGGCCTGCCCGAACCTTGCCAAGTGTGCAAACTGTTTTTAGAGGTCGTGAACCAGGTGTTTGACCACTGGGGGACGCCATGTTTGACCACTGAGACATTCACGAGTGGAACCTATTTTGCTTCAGAGATATTCCTTTGAAAGGGTTTCTAAGGGTTCTGGTAGCATATCTGGGAGTATTCAGACATTTTCATGGACAAGTCTGACTCTTGGGGCCATTTCTAGTTTCAAGTTTTATTCGACTTATCATTTGATAGTTATTGCTTGAAGCTTAGGCCTTATCAGCTAAGAACTCTATCCAACCTTGTCTGTGAACAACAGTGTATTCTAGTGCCTCTTTAATATTACAAAAAAGTATTAACTGTCTCAGGTCCCTTATAATTTTTTTATTACATTCACAATAATTCAGGGTGTGGGACACTTTAGTTACACCAAAGGAACTTTATGGAGTTGATAAATTTGCACTTGATGAAAATAGCAAAATATATATTTTTTCCAGATGCACTTCTCGTGAAGTTATCCAGTGAGAAACAGATTAATAGGACATTTGTGTCGCAAAATGTCAATTTGTTGGGTTACTGCCCACTGAAGTTAGAAAAACTTATATTTTATTTATTTTCCTGAAAAAGATATCCACAAAAAATTACTTTGAAAGTTTTGAATTAAAAAATCAATTTTTTCCTTGATGAGTATGTAAAAATGTCAAAGCCCTCCTTAGAGTTTATTGGCACCTTTTATTAGTCAGACTCTTAATAGGAGCTAAGAGGGAAAAAGGAAAGGGTCGCCCTCCACTCAAAACCTGTAATACAACAACAGACCCAGTCCAAAGGCGTCAAGGCATATCAGTGACTCTAAAGAAGGGGCAGTCAAAATATACTGCTACCAATCACTCTCTTGTATAATTTACAAGGAAATGATGCACTGTACTCCGCCCACGTTAAAAGACAAATCTGTTCTCCCCGACAGTACCACAGAACAACAAATCTTGTGACCCAAAAGAGTTGGTTGCAAGAGTCCACACCCTAGTGTTGGACTGAATTCTTAATAGACAAAATGTGTGAGAAACAAGTGACGCCTCACGGAAACACCACCAACGGGGTAACTGGTATGTAATTTCCAGACAAGCCCCTGCCTCATCATCGGTAGCCACTTGCTTCTCAAAGAAAATAAGAAGAAAGGAAAGAAGTGTCCAAAACAAACAACAAAAATTGTGACAAACAGTGGAAAGCAGAAATCTCTGCTGGTGACAAACACAAACATAAACAAGTGCCTAAAAACACAGCACACAGTTCCCTTAACCAACTTTATTTATAGGGAGGTGATTATATGCTGTTTGTGTTAAAAAGGCTATTAGCTATTCATGCATACCATTACCTAATGCCAGTGCCCACATGTTTCACTGCTATAACAACTTAAGCAGTTTCATCAGGGCTGCACTCATATGCTGCCACTCCACTTTTGGACACTAGTTCTGTGTGCACCAGAGTCCGCCAAGTTAGTCATACCAGCCGCTCCAGTATCAGAAAGGTACCAGGGTACTCCAATAGTGAGTTTTCACCTTCACTTAATCTTAAGTTTTCGTAATACCATCGGGAAGACGCTGTTCCTCCACCGTCCATCAGAAACAGCGTCTTCCCGTTGGTGGTGTTTCCGTGAGGCGTCACTTGTTTCTCACACATTTTTTCTATTAAGAATTCAGTCCAACACTAGGGTGTGGACTCTTGCGACCAACTCTTTTGGGTCACAAGATTTGTTGTTCTGTGGTACTGTCGGGGAGAACAGGTTTGTCTTTTAACGTGGGCGGAGTACAGTGCATCGTCTCCTTGTAAATTATACAAGAGAGTGATTGGTAGCAGTATATTTTGACTGCCCCTTCTTTAGAGTCACTGATATGTCTTGACGCCTTTGGACTGGGTCTGTTGTTGTATTACACCTTTTATTAGTACCACATGTTACATTCCCATAAGTGCCCTAAAGAGAGTCCGTTCACAACGTGCGCTTTACAGTAAATAAAAACGTCGCACATTCATTACATTTGTGACCCTAAATCTCACTGTCTGTGTCCAAATGCCGTGCTAGGAGGAATGAACAGTAGCCAAATTTAGTCCTTGGTATGAAAATTATACTAAAAACCCAAGAGGCCAGTGTAAAGTGAGAACTGGCCTTCCCTTCAATCTGGTGAACTTTGACCTGCCAGAAGATGTCTATTGTATCTATTGTGGATACTGATCCTCGGCTTTGGAGTGTGGCAAATACGAGTCTTGCAGGGCAGGTTCTAAAATGTCATCTTGTCCGCCCGTAGACATTGAACGCTGGCTGCTGATGTGCCTACAACAGAACCACTTGGCACTGCTCCTACCCTTAGTACACCCCAAAGTAAGTAATTATACTTGAGTTCCAGTATATCTTGCTCAAACTCCAGCATCAGTTGCAAGGCCCACCGTAGGGAGAAATAACAGAGGAGGACAACATTCAAGCTGAAGACCAATATTCACTGGACGATGGAAACTTCAGAGATCCAGTGGTCCGTACATGTTTCCAAATTCTTTTTTTGGTGACCTATGATTTCTACATGATTGGAAATCTTGGTGGATTCTCTGCTATTTTCTAACTCTTGCCGCTCCTCTGTCAGTTCCCACCCAACTCCCCATGCCTACCCTTCCCTTAACCTCGATTTCCCTCGCTGTGTGCAGTGGCTGCTCCTTACTGACGTGTTTCCACCCTCACTCAGATCTCCTTGAGGCTTATTTCAAGGGCCCGTTGAACTTTTCTCCCTACTCAATCAGATCCTGTTTGAAAGTTTGTGCCTGGTCCGTCCTAATCTGTCTCAGTTTCATTGGATTGTGTTCGACTCTGTGTGCCTGCTGCTGTCTAATCCTTGCCTTAGGCAATCGGTTCCTGTTTTACTTAAGCCGCCTGTCCCTCTCTTACGCTTAAGCCTCCTCACTTGGATCCTGTCGAAGCGCTTCTCCCTTACTGACTGTTGTCTGATGTTTCAGAACTGCTTTCGTCTCACCACAAGTTTCTTCCAAACTTTGGTTCATTCTGCATCAGATCTTCTGCTTGACTCCGCTCCTTTCTAACCCTTGTCCTTACTCCCTCCTACCCCCTCCACTATGTACAGTACAAACCAAAGCCACTTTGTCTGGTTTCAACCTCACTCAAGAAGGGCTCGCTGGTGCCGGAATTGGCCAATTGAAGCAGCACTTGAAGTGATAAGTCCGAACGCCTCCCTTTTCCGTCTGAAGGGTTTGGATAGTTTAGGCTTCAAATATTACCCTGTTCACCTCTCCGCTGCACTGCCAGTAGCTCTGAAGGCTTGACAGGGGTTGCGCTATTATGCGCCTGGCTGCTGAATTAGAGAGCCCTCTGCTTCTCCATTGATAAACAGACCTGCCGAAACAAATCTTTCCAGCAGATAAACCAATGTATTGATCATTAAAACACACAAGATGATGGACAGAATGTTGCACAATGGCAAAACATTCACCCCCAGTCACAGATCTGGGTTTATAACAGCTGAGCATGGAAGGTCCAAGGTTTCCAGAACTATATCTGTTTTCACAGAGTTTTTTGTGAAGGAGGAGGAAACATACTCAAAAACTCTGGACCTTTTAGAGTTTTGAAATTTGAACAGTTTTTAGAAAAAGAGAGTATGTTTTCCAGGTTTATATATTGTTTTTAGGTTGAATCCTGTAATCATTGATTTAAATTTCCATCCAAAAGATAGGGTCGATCCAATTTTAGAAAAAATAGAATTTTATTGATGCAGAATTGAACATTGACAGCCGACACGTGTTTCGCCCTCTGTGGCGAGTTGCGCCAGGGCTTTCTCAAGGCTAAGTTAAGTTTCTTAGTGACATTCTGTTAGATTTTCTAGGGCGCATCATAAGGGATATATAACACAGTAAGTTCCTTGAATATTTCAATTTGGAGTTAAATCTCCCGCAAAATCATAGCGTTTCCACGAAAATGCCGAGGGCGGCAAAGAAGTCCCGTAACAATCTTTGTCTTTGTCCCATGAAAATCTTGTCTTTGTCTTTGTCTTCATTGCCGCGCTCGGCATTTTCGTGGAAACGCTATGATTTTGCAGGAGATTTAATTCCAAATTGAAATATTCAAGGAATTTATTGTGTTATATATCTCTTATGATGCACACTAGAAAATCTAACAGAATGTCACTAAGAAACTGAACTTAGCCTTGAGAAAGCCCTGGCGTAACTCGCCACAGAGGGCGAAAAACGTGTCGGCTGTCAATGCTCAATTCTGCATCAATAAAATTCTTTTTTTCTAAAATTGGATCGACCCTATCTTTTGAATGGAAATTTGAATCAATGATTACAGGATTCATCCTAAAAACAATATATAAACCTGGAAAACATACTCTCTTTTTCTAAAAACAAATCTGGGTTTAATCCATTGTTATTTTGCACACCAAGCCACCCCAGTTCAGACATGGCCATATGCAAATCAGTCTTGACCCTGTGCCTCATGGGAACAGTCCAGACCGAACTGCCAAGCCATGTCTTCCCTGCACCGGAATCAAGCATCCTAGGACCGGTTTCTGGCTATCAGCCGTCTTCAGCCAGGATAGCTTGACTCCAGTGGCGTAGTGAGCACTGATCCCACCTCTGGGCATACCCTTACCCCATAGGGTGAACAGCAAAACACACAAGATGATGGACAGAATGTTGCACAAAGGCCCCTCTATCGTGTGTCAGCATTGCCCACTGACCACTGGTTGATCGTTTTAATGAGTTTCTTTTACAGTATCATTGACCCGCTCTTCTAAAGTGCTTATTGCATACATGCATTAAAGCTAGAATTGAGTCCACCACCCCTCCTCAAAGAAGAACGACTCAAATGCCCCGAGAGGATCCCTGTGAGCGGATGATTTGTCTTTTTGTAAATCTTGAAGGTCTATGAAGAGCCTGTGGTGATGAATCAACCCAGGAGGCATGTTCTATAGTGACTGTTTATAAGTAGGGAAGAGGCCACAGAAAATAAGGTCAATGAGTGCAGTTGCAAAAGACAGTATCATGAGAACAAAGGGGGAAGTGTGTCTTTACAGAGTGGGTGATCACAACAGTGATGGGATCTCAAAGGACTGTGGAGAACAGGGTAACTCTTTGTTTTATTGCGAGGATTTTGAGTTTTTAAGTTGGAAGAACGGTGGGCAGCCTCCATGGGGGCAATACATTGTTTTACACTCTCCGTTTAAATGAACACATAAAGCAAGTGTCATATGGCATAATATAAATATTTCTAGAGCACACATTCACCCTTGTTGCGGACAGATGACCGTTGTTTATTGTTACCACGCTCAATGACACCCATTTTATCAACCTTGTAAGGCTGTGAGGACCCATTAGGATTTGAACCTGTGACCAAGAGGTCAAACGCAGATCCCTTTAGTAGAAGCCTTAGTTCACTGATCCACTAGAAAACTGCAACCACACCCAGTCCTCCCATGTCCAACCTTTTGCAGTACTTTGAGCACATCACAGTCACCAACAGTTTGACATTCAGGGTTTTCTGAGGCTGCAAAGACTCTGTTTTGAATGGTGTTACATCTTAGGCCATGTAGGGCTAAGAAGGTGCGGCCTGCTTCCTTCTTACTTTTCTTAACCCCTTCCATGCTGGTGACGAACCCCAGCCGTCATGCACTACGGTGCTCGTGTGCTGATGACGGCTGGGGTTCGTCATGACCCGCCCCTGTTCGTTTGTTTACCGCACGGGGGCGGAATCGGGCCAGCAGGGAAGGGGTTAAAACAAAAAAATCCTGCTGAATTTCCAAAAGCCCTAAAGATGCTCCAGAAACTAGGAACTGTTAGTATTTGAAAACCTGGCAGGTGGGGTACTTTACCTTGAATTAACCCCTACCTGTCAGAAAGTATTTTAAATACTCTTTATTTATTTTTTAAAATTAACAGTGGATTAGGCAATCCTACATGACAAATCATTGGTAATGGCGGATTAGATATGTGTACATGCAGAGTAAAAATCTACTAGAGCGGCAGAAAACTATAGCTCGCACTGTGCAAGATGCCGTTTTCAATGATGGCATAGTGCCATATGCTTGTCCGCACTGTGCAATCATTGAAAACAGCATCTTGCACAGTGCGAACAGGGTACTACGCAGTTTGCGTAGTGCTACGCGTAGTGCGAAGTGCACTTTGCGTAGTTACGCGTAGCGCTCCTTCACGAACTACGCCCAGCCCTAGTCCTGATGAAAGCCTTGATACTGTGTTTAGATCGACTTGCAGAAACAGACTGTCTTTTCAAATTAGACCGCCTTTTCAATTTAAGCAGTATAAATCCATACTGCTTTTTGCACTGTCTTTTTAATCCTGCCAGTAGGAGCAAGTTATTCAAATTTGTTTTGTCCCTTTTAGGCAGGTAGAACCCTCACTACCTCACTCGTTACATTTTGTTTTGCGCTGTGTCCTCACTACACCTTTACTCATCTCTGGAATTTAGGGGCATATTAGCAAGAACCTTGTTAAGAATTATCGACGTTTTAGTGGCAGGAAACTGCCGCTAAAACGGCGATAATAGGCTTGCTAATATGCGTTATAGAATTCCAATGGAAGCCCAGGTTAGATGTCCTGCACATCTAACCTGGGCTTCTATTGGAATTCTATAATGCATATTAGCAAGCCCATTATCGCCGTTTTTGCAGCAGTTTCCTACCGCTAAAACTGCAATAATTTGAACGAGGTTCTTGCTAATATGCCCCATGGTATCTTTGATAGTGTAGTAACAACGTTTCAAAATGGCAACTAAGGGAGGGAGATCCTTTTCTGTCCAAGTCCCACAGATGTGGCACAAATTGCCACAGCCCCTCCGCAAAGAAACTAATCTTCTCCACTTCAGGAAGTCATTGAAAACGCTTTTGTTTAAGGAAGCTTTCTGTTCCATTTGAGCAAGGTTGTTACTTCTGTACCTTCTGCTCACTCATTTAATTGTTGTTACTGCATTTGTCAGAAGCGCCTAGAGACCTGACGGTGATTTGGCGCTATACAAACCTCCGATAACAATAACAACAATAACAATAACATCTTAAAACATCCCTGAGCTCCTTCTTCTCAGAGAAGAAGTTGTAGCCCATAGTGGGACTAGGTCTTCCCACTAAGAGGAGATACCCATATGATGAAGCATGCCACCTATGGTGGGTGAGGGTATTCATCCTGAAAGGGATCTCTCCCAAGTGGGGATTGTGTGAGACATTAGTCTGTCACTTCATAGACACTTGTGTGCACTGATATAGACCCAAGGATTTGTACTGTGTTGATAGCGTAGTTTATAGGGTCCTTGCAGGTCTTTAAACAGTTTCCCTTGGACCACCCTCTCCCATCCTTTGGGTTATGCCTTTCAGATGCCACCTCTCTTTGCTAAACTTAATGAATTTCAATGGGTGAGTGCACCTCTTCCCACTCCCGTGGTTCCACAGTGACACTGCAGAAAGCCAGAGGAACCGTGATGCTGCCTCTCTTTTGACCAAGGAACTGAGCCCTCTATCAAGGAGATACATTCAGGGCTGCACTAGGGTACCAAGAGCAGCCTTGGCAAAAATTCTCAAACCAGTTCCCCTCCCTTCATCTCCTCTCACAATCTCCCCTTGTCCATCCATCTCGTCTCTCGCTTTCTTTCTCTGTCATTTCTCTGAGCCCCATCTTTCTACCTTCCGTCTCCCTCCCTCCCTTTCTCTCTTCCTCTCTCTCTCTTTCTCTTAAAGCTACCTGTGTCTGCTGCAATTAACTCGGAAACCTAGGGAAAGTGACACAGGCACCGGGAGCAGCCCTGGACATTCAAAAATCAGCCTCCGAGGACTCCAGCCCACCGGGAAGTTCCCAGTGGAATAAAAAGCCTGTCCAGCCCTGGGCAACCTACAAGGCTCCTCTGCAAATATAACCAAAGGATAGGCAGACCAGTCTCTTGTTGCGACCTCTATACAATGAGGCAGAACACCCTGAGGTAGCTGTGGCCATTTTGTGCATCGAATTTTGGATAAAGTCAAATCAAACAGGATTTATAAAGTGCAGCTAATTAGCAGCGGGGGATCCAGGCCCTTGAGGACCTTGCTGCTTTATGTAAGTTCAGTTGAACCGCCAGGTCTTGAGTCCTTCCCAGAAATCTAGAAGGGGGATGTAGTCTGAGGGGAAGGGGGAGGGCGTTCTAGGATTTTGACATGAGGTAGGAGAAGGAGCGTCCACCGCTGTTGCTTAGACAGATGTGAGGGACAGGGAGTCAGAAAGCAGTAGACTGGAGGATTGGCAGAAGTTCAAGTGGAGGTTGATGTGGGATAGTCCCTTCTTGTGTAGGGCTTTGTACGTATGGATGAGCATCTTGAATTGGTACCTCGTCTGAATGGGGAGCCAGTGGAGTTTCTCGAGGTGGAGAGGGATGTGGGTCCATTTGGGGAGGTCGTGGATGAGTCTGACTGCTGAGTTCTGTATGGTCTGCTGTCTATTCAGGAGGTGGGTGGTGAGTCCAATGTAGAGTGCATTGTCATAGTTCAGTCAGCTGGTGACCAGGGCTTGAGTGACATTCTTCTGGTGTTGACGGGTAGCCATTCGATGATTTTCCAGAGCATGCGGAGGGTGAGGAAGCAGGCGGAAGAGACTGCATTTATCTGGATTCTCACTGTGAGTTTACTGTCTAGGATAATGGTGAGGTTGCATCGCTGGTCTGTTGGAGTGGGTGAGGGTCCTAGTTCGGAGGGCCACCAGGAGTCATTCCAAAGGTAGGTGTTGTTCCCAAAGATCACCACTTCAGTTGTGTCTGTGCTGAGTTTTAGGCAGTTGCTTTTCTTCTTGAAATGCATCAAGTTGACCCTTGGGGTGGAGGTGGTCTGCTGATAGAGGGTAAATAAGCTGGGTGTTGTCTGCCTAGGTATGATGCTTAGTCAATGGGTTCTAAAAATCTTGGCCAAGGGGTTCATGTAGGTATTGAACAGAGTAAGGCTGAGGGATGAGTCTTGAGGGATACCGCCGATTATGTTCTTGGGTTCTGAGGTGAACAGTGGTAGGCGGCTTCTCTTGCATCCCCTCAGATTCTGATGTGATGAAGCCTCTTGATAAGGGTTTGGTGGGATATGGTGAGTGTTCAAGGAGGATTAGGGCAGTTGTTTCTCCCCGATCCAGGGGGGTTCTGATGTTGTCAGAGTCAATGATATGGGCGGAGTCAGTGTTGTGGTTGGTGCAGAATCTGGATTGGGAAGTGTCCAGAAGACTGTTGTTGTCCAGGTGTTGAATGGGTTGGTTGTTGATGGCTTTTTCAAAGACTTTGGCAGGAAAGGGGAGCAGAGAGATGGAATACTAATTCTTGAGTTTGTGGTGGTCACCATATGGTTTCCTGAGCAAGGGTTTGACTTCTGCATGTTTCCATTCTACAGGGAAAGTGAATGTGGTGATGGATGCATGGAAAATGGTAGTGAACTTGCTGCCGATCCTCTTGCTCCATAGGTTGAAGATATGGTGGGGACAGGATTCTGTGGGAGCTACTGAGTTCATGATGGCTGTGGTATTCTGTGTGGTGATCTAGTCCCAGGAGGGGAAATAGGTATTCGACGTTCACATCTGTGGGAGCAAGGAGACTGTAGAGATCAGAAGAGTTGGGTTGGGGCTTGAAGTTCTTTTAGGTGGTGTAGATTTAGTTGTGGAAGAAGTCCCCCAGGGTGTTGCAAAGTTCCTGGGAGGGGGGGATGATGTTTTCAGTGGTTCAGGGGTTGCAGAACTCTCTGACGATGTTGAAGAGTTCTTTGCTGTGGTTAGTACTGGCTTTGATGCGGTTGGCCAGGGTGTTCTTTTTCGACTCTTTCAGAAGTTGGTGGTATTGACTGAGGGTTCTCTTGGGGGTGGCTCTGTCTGTGGGATCCTTGCAGGTGCGCTATTTCCTTTCTATTTGCCTCCAGTTGTGTTTCATGGTTATTAGTTCTGTGGTGTACCAACTAGCCTGTTTGGTGCATCTCTTGAGTTTTGGTTGGTTAGATGGGGGCGACTCTGTCGATGCAGTCAGTGATACAGGTGGAGAAATTCTTGACAGCCTGCTCAAGGTTGGTCGCGGTATCACGGTGGGAGGTGTTGAGGGCATCAGTCCACAGGCTCTCTGACACTTTGTTTCAGCTGTGGTGTGAGGTGCTGGGCAGCTTGGGGTGGCACTAGGGGTCATGTGATGGTGAAATGGATGATGACGTGGTCTGTCCAGGTGATCTCTGTGATATGACCAGACTTGACTCTGTCGCTGGCCATGAAGATGGGGGTCAAGAGTGTTTCCAACATTTTGGATAGGGCTGGTGACTAGTTGGGTGAGGCTGATGTTGTGCACGCTTCCGAGGAGATTGTAAGTATTGGTGTTGTTGGGGTCATTGAGGTTGAAATTGATATATCCGAGATAGATGTACCTTTTGGAGTCAAAGGCGAGTGGGGCGAATAAGTTGGAAATGGCATTGCAGAAACTGGGGTGTGGTTCTGCAGGAATGTAGGCGAGGTTACCTCTGATGGTGGTTTTGCCGTTGGTTTGGAGTTGAAAATGTAGGTGTTCCACATTTGGGGTGGCGTCATCTGCATTGGTGGTACAGTGGATTTTTTCTTTGTGGATGATGATGCCGATTCCACTTCTGTGTGCTATCTTGCAACCTTCGGGAGTTGATGAGGGGATGTCGGGAAAGGATGCGGAGTTGAGCCTGGTTTCTGTGAGGACGGTGACATTGGGGTGACGGCAGTGATGGTGTCCCAGATTTTGGTGGCGTGCTTGCAGGGAGATCATGCGTTGAGCAGGGGGCAGTGGAGTTGTTCTGAGGCAGTTGTGTTTATAGTGGTTGGTGTGGCGGAGGTCATCGTGCTTGCAGGTGCTTCGGTGATGCAGAACAAGAGACTGTGCCGGCAGGTAATAGGTCCTACTGTAGATCTAGG
Source organism: Lissotriton vulgaris (assembly GCF_964263255.1). Lineage (NCBI taxonomy): Eukaryota > Metazoa > Chordata > Amphibia > Caudata > Salamandridae > Lissotriton > Lissotriton vulgaris. Next base: position 1,719,121,396 of record NC_141693.1, on the reverse strand, counting down.
CGCGGTAATAGTTGTTGTTAGAGTCTGGGGTCCAGGGGTTGGAGTTCGGTGGCAGTGTAACTTCGTGTGGTGGGAGAGCCATGGTTTCTGGCACTAGACCCGGTCCAGGCGTGGACGGGTGCAGACAGGCTTGGCTTTGGCACATCTTCAGCACGGGTTTCTGCATCCGACATTAAGTAGTTCCAGGGAAAGGGAAGGGCACTTGGTGACAGTGGGCAGGGTTGGCGGTAGAGAAAAATGGAGCAAAAACATTGGGAAAACGATGGGGCAGAGGCGGCAGAGAATAACATTCAGAGAAATAAGGCAACACGCAAACTAGAATTACAGAATTTAAATTAAACTAAACAATGGAGAGAAATTAGGAAACATTGGACTAAACAGTGGGAACAGCAGTACGAAACTGAACAGCAGGCAGTAAAACAAAATAATAGAGGACTACAACAGTGGGGAAACAGTACAATTTAAGCAAAAATCAAACCAATAGACAATTTAACAATGTAAGCAACATAAAACAAGCGTGTTAGAAGCAGCATGAGGGAGCTGGCCCGAAGCACCTGCACCGTCGGATTTCCTTGTTCAGCTATGTGCCTTGATTTCAAGCCTGTACCAGTGACATTTCAGATTGCCAAAGTCTCCTAACTGTGTCACAGGTGGTGTTTATACTTCCTCCCTTCAGACTGTGTTCCTCCCCATCCCATATCTCAAGCCACCATGTCATTTTCTGTGTCCTCCTCCTCGCTCGCCCTCTCATGTCCTGACAAGGCTCTTCTTTATCCCCTGCTTCTTCCTCCCCATGCCACCTCTTTTTGCTCATCTCCAGACTGCTGTCTCTCAGCTGCCCGACCCTGGGCTTAAGTCACCTGGGCGTACTGCCAGCTCTCACCCAGACCCCCGGCATCCATCCCTGGGTCTCTCAGTTTCCATGCCCCAGACCCTCTATCACCCCCCCCCCCCTCCGCCCCCGCCCTCTGTCTCTTTTCTCTTAACCTCTTCTACCGCTCCCATCTCTTCTCCAAGGACCTCCCGACCATGGCGTCTCGCGGTTGGCATTGTCCGGACTCCTCATCCCTGGGGCCTCCCTCCATCTCTCCTGTTGGACCTCCCTCGTCCACCCCTTGGACGTCCCAGCTGCCCCGCCGGGCCCTCAGTAACTAGGCCTCCCTCCATCTATGCTCCTGTACCCTCCTGTGCCCATTTCTGGTGCCTCTCAACTGCCCAGCCTGCACCCTCCATCCCCTGAACGGTCTTCCATCTCCTCTCCTATGTCCTCACATGCCCACCCCTGGTACATCCCGGCTGTCCTGCTGGACCCTCAGTGACTGGGTCTCACTCCATCTCTGCTCCTGTACCCTCCTGTGCCCACCTCTGGTGCATCTAAACTGCCCTGCCTGGAACCTCCCTCTCCTGAACCTTCTCCCATCTCCTCCTCCTTCCATCTCCTATCCTATGCCCTCACATATCCACTCCCTGGCGTCTCCCAGTTGCCCTGCGGGACCCTCCACCCCCTGGGTCTCTTTCCACCTCCACTCCTATGTCCTCCTGTGCCCACTCCTGGTGCCTCTAGGCTGCCCTGCTAACCCTCCCTCCTTCCCCTGGGCCTCCATCCACCTCCGCTCCTATGCCCTCACATACCCACTCCCTGGGGCCTTCCAGTTGCCCTGCCGGACCCTCCCTCCCCTGGCCCTCCTCACTTCGGTTTGCCTCCCCCCCCCCCTCGTGCACCCGTGGGCGCGGTGCCCTCAGCCTCACCTGGGGAGCTGTCCTTGGTGCTGGCGGGGAGCCAGGCCCGTGGATGGGCGCCAAGACCTGTGGATCCGAGGAGATGCCTGGGAATGACAAAAAATACATATAAGTCTTCTCCGTCGGCGGCATGGTGGTCCATGAGCAGGATCCTCGCTCCTGGCGCGTGACACTGCTGAGCTGCGGCTGGCACTGGCGCGAGGAGAGCTTTATAGCAGACACTTAGCCGGCAAATGTGATCACTGCAACCACGCTCTCAAACCCTAATTGATATAATTGCTGTTTTGAATTGTTGTATTTATTTGCAATTTGTATAGCGCACAATTTGCAGTTAGTGGGGCCTGGCTGCAGCCTGAGAGTGACTGTCCGGCCACTTCTGACGCGGTCTGTGGAGTGAACCAACAGGTGAATGAATGAGCGTGAAAACATGGGGAGTTTGAGTGTTCCAAGCCACTTACGACACGTTCTTAATATGCCTGTGACTGACTTGTAGACACAAAAACAAAAAAAAACAAGTGCACGGAAGGCACTGGTGGAAGTGGAGAAGCTCACCGGGTAGTGTATGTGTGGCTGTCTGACGTGTATTAATCATTTCATCTTAATGTGTTTTGTAATACAGTGTGCGATGTATTGCTGTCAGCATATGCATGCTGTATGTGTTTTTTTAAAAACATTTTATTGAGTTTTGATACAAAAGGTAACATCTACTTATCCATACAATGACATTAGTGACAGTATCAGACTATTGTCCAGTGTTTCTGGGTGGGAGGCAATCGTACGTTCTATTATGCATAAACATGTCCCCCATTTCACAGATGGTGACCACCCTCTAGCCGCCCGATACCTACTTCGTTGGCGTTTCTCCAGGGACCCCATATGTTCTCAGACTGACTCTAGGGCAACCTTGAGCCTGGTGTACCCTTTTATTACCCTCCTGCACCATTCTAGGTTAGATTCCCAGGCATGTCCTGCCCCCAGTTTCTGATCACAACTCGTCTGCGTAAAATATATATATATATACAAGTTGTGCATGTGATCTCATGACGTTAAGAGCGACACTGCTGGGCAATCCCTGTTTTGCCCATCCTAGCTCAATAGCTTTTACAAATGCCTTCAAAAATGCGAATTCAGGTTTGAAAACTGAAGTATTGAAAACAAGCTATGAAGTAGTCCAGACAGCAGAGCGGAGAAGCTCGGGAGGCATCGAGAAGGAACTAATTGTAAATAAATACGTTTACATATAACCGTAAATAAATGGGAAAGTACGACCACATTGGAATCTGTCACTGTCTGAAAGTTTACTGGAAAACGGTAGTTTTTCTAAAGAAGAGCAATAAATAACTATGGATAAATGTAGACCGAATGTAACATAAAAAAATACCATAAAAGGGGAATATTGAATTGTAAATCAAATTGCATTACTGACTACTCACAAATGTCAGAGACACTGTAACATAAGCCACAGTAAAGAGAGATGCGCCTTTCTGACCTGACGTACCCTCAGGCGCTTTACGGACACAGAGATGAGGCACTTTCGGATAACTCATTTCTTCACGCAGCTTACAACTGCTCACAGACGTGGGACATTCTATTTAAACAGTCGTTAAACCCATTTTACAGGTGTAAGGTAACGATGCCAATATCAGAGGGTAAACGGAAGGAAATGGGTATATAGGAACGTGTGGTACAAATGGACTGGCACAGCGGTCACAGCACAGGCACTGTTTCCAAAACATGCTTCCAGGAGCTGACTGTTCGCTCCCCTTCGAGTGAATTGTTGGCTAAACACAGGGTTGGGGTCATAAATTCACCCTGCGCCCCTGACTGGCTCTTCCGAGAAGTGTTCGTTCTGGGAGGGCGAGCGAGAGCTCCGTCTTACATTAGGTCGTTCATAAAACGTCACCTTGGCCCTTGGTGGTAGAAGCAATAATAAAACGCACAGCTGAATTTGAAAGAGTGTCGGTCAACATTTTCACAGGAAGCTTTATTCGTCTCCAGTTATTGTTTATCAATGTTCTTCTCGCGAGAAGCCTGCCTAAATGAGCAATAGTGATTTTTGCACAAGGACAAACGCCACCATGACTAGCAGACTGTCACACGGCCTGCACCAGTACTGCAGACCTGCCAGCTCACACGGTCCTACCGTGTGTCACACGATCTTGGCTCCCTTCACACAGTTACCAGGGGGGAGCCAATATCACACGGTGGGAGATAAAGTGAGCTGGAAACCCGTACAATAGTGGGTTTCCACCTCACGTGAGGAGGCTCCCCACAGCCCATATTTATTCATTGGGAGTTTTGAAACCTCCCCAGGACACAGGCAGCCGCCTCAGAAGCATTTGTTTTCTGTTTTATTTGAGGGGGGGTACATGTCACTCTTGACCATTCCTGGCACAGAGCCGTGCCCCCTCTTCATAGACCCTCCACGACTAGACTTACATTAATAAGACTCGAGGTCCCGTCCCCTCACCAGGCCCGCCTCCTCCTCTCACACGCTTAATTCTTTTTCAAGTTGGCTTGTCTGGTCCCATTCTAAAGAGATACTACTCTCTTCAGTCCTTTCTTTGTAATTTAAACATCTCATATATCTTTGAGCAGATCAGATTTATTTCACATCTCAGTTTCCTGACGCCGTCTTGAAAATTCTGGGGCTTATTTACAAGAAACTGACACTTCTGTATAGATGCGTCAGTGTTCCTGCGCCTCCATGCGAAACCCTTGCCGCACCATGAAAGCACCATATATACAACACGGCGCACCATGGCAAAGGATTGACCGATGCATCAGAAATTCTGACCCATCTGTCGGCGCAAAAGTCACACATTCCTGGAGTCGTGACGCAAGCACAACGCAACTCCAGCAATGCACGGGGAGGACTTTTCCTAAAACACTGCATCACTCCTTACGCCTGCTCCAAGCAGGCGTAGGTTTTTGATGCAGTGGCGTCCTAGAAGTGGTGCAGTGAAATCGTGTACATTTCACTGCGTCACTTCTACGAGGGCTTCCTGCGTAGGAATGCCCACCCTGCATACATTATACTTACAAGGAGATGCATCTCCCTAGATGTGTCACGTTGTAAATGGGTTGCAATGTGGCGCATTCTTTACGCCGCCACTGCATCACAAAATGTGATGCAAAAGTGTTGCAATGGGTCTGTAAATCTGCCCCAAAATGTTCAGGTATAGGTAAGTTGAGTTTCTAACCAGTTCACATCATTTTGCAGATTTTGCAGGTTGCAGGTTTATTTTCTAAGGATATTGTGCTTAGTGTGCATGCTTGGCTCGCCACATCTTGGCAACACATTTTCTCCTTTAGAGGGTGGGATGATTGGAGCTGTGTTATGTAGTGTCGTAGTGCTTCTACCACTCACACAAATGGAGAGCTGAGCAGTAACCACCTCCCCTTAGGGTGCTGTAGAAAGGCCAAAAATATTAGCAGTGTCAGTTATGCCAAATAAATACTGCCCGCACTGCCAGACTTTCAAAGCGACCAGCCTGTCAAAAAGAATTAACAAGCAGGTTGGATTCTCGTTTGCCAATTCCTTTTTGTCACAGGTAACATGAACTTGTAAAGTTGCTGTTCCTGTTCGTATCACTTTCGAAAGACAGGTCTCAGTAGCTTCCCTCAATATTTTGAACAGGTGCAGCGCAGAGGCTAGAACTGCACAGGGCCCGGTGCACACACATTCAAAGCCTTTTCAAAGCAGTGGCATCTGTGTGCCTTGTTATCGTAGGGTTACTTAGGCTGTGACTGGGCTGGCTCTTAACAGTCACCTGCTAGATTATGGCTGCCACTCAATGCATAGCAAATCAAAAAATCAACACAGACTGCAGGTTTCTGAGTGACAGCAGCTGGACTTTCAGGATGCTGATGTGGAATATCATTTACATAAGCATGATGACAGAACTCAGATATTCACTCATTCATCCGCCTATACATTACTCTCAGTGAGTTAACCCTTCCATGCGCAGTGAATTTTCGTGCTGTGCGGTCGTTTTTAGGTATCGCCTGTCAATGCGCTTGCGCATTGAGCTTGCAAGATTATAGGGGCTTATCCAGAGTTCAACTAAACTGGCGATTTCATGCAGTGCACGTGGACACAAGCACGTGCATTTCCCCACATCAAAGCCATCAGCCTCCCTCCCACAGGCTTCCCCAGCGTGCGCAGTGCGCGCTGGCCTCACTTCTCCTCCCCCCTAATTGCTTACATCAAAGGGTTCGGCTCCCCGCCCCCTGCTCCCCGCCCCCTGCTTCATGGACGCTTATCAGGCCACCAGTAGCTGGGTACTTCCTATGTCCAGAAATGCAGTGTTGGGAGATCGCCCGCGTCCACTTTTCATTTCCTCTGCTGCAACTTTCACGGCCGCCAGACCGTGTCTCGTTTTAACTTGTGTTCTCCTCCCACCAGTGTACTTTTTTTTATTTTAAACTTGTTTGACTCCCTTTCGTTCTCCCACCCCTTGCTCGCATTTTTATTCACGGCCGGCCGGCTGTACTTTCACTTTCACGGCTGCCAGGCCGTGTCTCGTTTTAACTTGTTCTGCCCATGCTTCTGATCCGTCCAGACTGTGTTGCTGGTATGGCTTCTTTTTCTGCGTTCCCGCTGCCTGTAGCTCTCCTAAAAGTAGTTGGGTACTTCCTATGTCAAGAAATGCAGCGTTGGGAGATCGCCCGTGTCCACTTTTACATTACCTCTGTTGCAACCTTCACGGCCGCTAGGCCGTGTCTCGTTTTAACTTGTGTTCTCCTCCCCCCAGTGTACTTTTTTTATTTTAAACTTGTTTGACGCGCTTTCGTTCTCCCACCCCTTGCTCGCTTTTCACCGTGCCCCCCCCACCTTCTCCTGGACAGTCCCCCCCCAACCCGGTCCTTCCCTCCTTTACTGGCAATCCGACCCGATGACCTGTAGACTGGCCCATTATTCAATGTTTTCTACTGTTGGAAGTGTGCAGCATATGGTCTCATGTGCTCTGCATTTCTTTCAACACTGATGAAGTTTGTATCAGAACTTCTAGGCAAACGCTGTATTTAGCAATAACGTTAAATTGACAAAGCCCCTGCTGCCGAGTTCACTGGCGCGCTTTCCGCCCTCCTCCTCGCATGACGTTATCCATCCGCATAACCACCAAGCCCATGCCACCTTCGCCCGCTTGAACCTCCCACTCCCTTGCAACTGCACTTTTCTTCTACCATTCAACCTCCATCACACCGCGACTTTGGTCCCCCGCTGCGTCATCCCGACCTCCCCCCCATTCTGTGCCCCCCCCGCAGTCCGGACGCCCTCCGCCTCAATGTTTTTTCCAGCCCTTTATGTAGTTTTGCATACTTGATCGGCTGTGAGTCTGTGTCTTCTCAACCTCGGGGTGCAAGACTTCTGTCGGGGAACACTGTTGGTCTCATTAGAATGTAAGGTCCAAAATACAAGGGAAAGCAGAACAATTCAATTATTTAGTCGAGGGCGCTAAGGGCATAGTAGTGAAAAAAGTTGATTTATACACGTGTATTTGTTGTTTATGAATGCCACCTACATCCATGCGAAGGGACAAGGGCTGCAAACTGCGTGAGGTGGCGCTTCAGGTGGCCACAACGTATAGCGTTTCATGGCAGATTTCCAAGTGCTGTAAATTCAAGCGCAGTATATAGTTGAGGAAAGGTTCCAGCAAGGGATTTATTTAAAAGTTTTGTTAAAACAGTATGATAGAGTCTTTATTACTTGAGACTTTTCGACTGAGACAATCAGTCACGGTTGTAATGATTGATATTTTTGCTTAAGACCTCAGAAAAGCTACCACACTAGCCTTGAGGAAATACACCAAAAGAAATGGTAAGTAAATTCAAGCGCATCACTGTAATGTGACTTAGTCTGTCCGCCTCGAGAAGATCCAAGAGTGAGTTGCCTATAGGCCAGTTGATTGCATATGAAGACATGTATGTGAGTTACTTTTGGTGCTGTATTTTTATATGTGTTCGTACGTATGTGGCTTTCATCCTAAACTTTTTTTATTTTTGCACATTCGTTCTGCAACTAAAGTGCTTTCTGCCAGACAAAACAGTGATAGTTCGATTTGCTATTACTACTGATATGCTTTATTACAAATGACACAAAACAATGTTAAATAATGCTATAGGTGTCACATTTGCAAATTCTATAAATATTAGCATTTACAATAACAAAATTAAAACGTAAAAAATTATTAGATTTACAAGACCAATAGCTCCAACTCTTCTAATGCGAGACCTATTCCATTTACAATGCTTGTTATAAGTGGGTGGGATTTGGTCGGCCGCCGGCCACCGGCCATCCTCAGCTCACACCCACCGTGACGCATGACGGCCGGGGGCCGTCTTGAGCATGCAAGGGGTTAAGGACCTGCTCCAAATACCTATGTTTAACCTGCATATCACTCATGTGAGCGATGGAAGCGTGGACTGGTCTGCGCTGCTCAATTCTTTTTGCTGGAAATGAACAATTGCACTTGCTGCTTTCTGTGAGGGAGAGAAGCTTGCTTTCCTATTGTCAGGCTGTTTCTGTTCTGTGAGAAAGCAAAGCTTGCACGGCTGCTACCGGATCTGTACATGTCCTGTGATGGGAAGTGCTTACCCTGCTGCTGCCCGAGGTGTGCCTTTCCTCTGAAGGACTCTAGCTTGCACTGTTCCTGCGCAAGGTGCATCTGTTCTAGGATGAAGAGGTGCTTCCATAGCTGCTGCCTCATCTTACGAAAAAACAAAACATATCTTGAATTCCCTTGCATCAGGGTCAGACTGGCCTATAGGGCAATGAGGCAGTGATCGAAGGGCTGGTCAGACAGGTAAGTGAGTGGGCAGGTGGTTTGTCAGCCTGTTTTATGCTCTGGTGGACCTGCTTTTATTGTTGATTACCCAAGTATCGCCAAAAATATTGCCTGCAGCAAGCAAAAATGAATGCAGCCTCCCGTACCTTACAAAACACATCAACAGGGTGTCTTTACAAGTTGCAAACTGCCCCAATTTGGCAAACTTGGGATACTTTTTTGGCTATCTGATTCGCCAATGGGGGTTACAATTATATAGGTGAGAGCTCATTGCCCCACGCGGGTACTTGAATGGATGCTAATTTCAGGAGAGGTTTGGCTGCTTCTTCCAGGAGAATGAGGCCAGGGATCAGGGAGACAGAGAAGCACGCGAATGAGAGACAGCAATGTGGAGCATGGGGTGAGAAGCACACAAATGAGTGGAGACAAATGAGAGAAACACGGGGCCACAAAAACAAACTGGCAAAAGAGGGCAACATGAGTGGGGGTGGGGGAACAGAAGAACATGGATGAGAGAGCACCTGGGACACAAAGGCAATATAAGTGTGGGTGAATGCAGTGGCATAGCCTGGGTTGCCAGCGTCTGGGGAAGGCAAGTATCCTTCCACTTTTCTTTTAAAATTTTGCACCCCTAAGAATTTTGCACCCGGGGCAACCACATCTCTGCCCCTCCCCCCAACCACCACCCCCCCTACGCTACGCCACTGTTTGAATGACAGTAGCATAAGGATCAGACAGCATCATGGAACATGGGGGCAGGCAAGCACATGTGGGAGATACATTTGAAACACATGCACTCATTGTATAAATAAATAATAGCTCCCAAAATGTGAGTAGTGGAAGTAGAAAAAAGCTTCCACTATGGTCCAGGGGAGTGGCAAGCACAAGAAGAGGAAGTAAATCCCACAAAAGCTAACAAATAAGAACCAAGCAAACCGCTTGCTGGTGGCTGAACGCCCTCAGAAGCCCGCCTACCCCCTCAGACCACGCTATGAACCTCGGCATCGTACTCGACTCATCACTCACCATGAACCAACAGGTCAACGCCATCACCTCCAGCTGCTTCAACACCCTCCGCATCCTCCGCAAGGCCTTCAAGTGGATCCCCCCTGAGTCAAGGAAGACAGTCACCCACGTACTCATCACCAGCAAACTGGATTATGGAAACACACTCTACACCGGCATCAACAAGTCCCTACTCCGCAAACTCCAGACAATACAGAACACCGCCGCCAGACTTGTCTTCGGGATCCCCCGACACCAACACATCCGTTAACATCTACGAAGTCTCCACTGGCTCCCCTTGGAGAAAAGAGTCACTTTTAAAATCCTCACTCACGCCTACACAACAACGGACCGAAATACCTCAACGACAGAATTATCTTCCACGCACCCAAAAGAAACCTCCCGTCTTCCAACCTCGCACTGGCCGAAACCCCGCGCATCCACAGCACCAGAGCAGGTGGAAGATCCTTCTCTCACATTGCAGCCAAGACCTGGAATGAGCTACCAGCAGACATCAGATGCGCCCCCTCCATGAACACCTTCAGGAAGACCCACAAAACCTGGCTCTTAGGCTAAACAAATTGGCGCCCCTCCACCCACAGCGCCTTGAGACCCTCACAGGTGAGTTGCGCGCTTACAATTCCCTGATTGATCGATTGGTTGAGCAAATGTGAGTGACAATACAGTCCACCAGTGATAAGCAATGGGCGGTCTCTAAGCTCATTGTAAGCTAACCTTTTGCAACAAACTTCAGTGCATACACTGTTTTGGGCAAGAGCAAAAAAATGGCACCCACACCTACAAATAACAGCTTTGTCTTTTTTCTTTTGCCCATGCTGCACAACATCTTGCTGATGCTATACAATACAGCCAGCAGATTTTGGCAAAGCCGTATGGTCCGAAAGATGACACCCATAGACTTTGTCAATGCTTGTGTTTCTTCTAGGCAGTCGCGAGTTAAACAGCCAGTTTAAGGAAGGGTAGGGATAGTCTTTCCATCCCAAACTATACCACTGCTAACTGGCTAACATCAACACTCTTCTGTGAAATAAACCAGCATGTTAAAGACATTATTTACCGGGCCAATGCCATCAGCAGCAGCTGAACACGTTAAAGAGACAGTAAGAAACTAAAAACAAAGTGCTGGCACCCCTCTTCCTGAGCCCATCCTCTGTATAGGGATTGCTGTGAGTTAGATGGGGCGCCTGTGATAGCACTGTGATCTGCCCGGGCTTGAACCGGTGCAGCGCGTGCTGCACACCCTGCCTCGCGCAGGCCACCAATCACAGACCTGAAAACTCTCTTCAACTGGCGCCTGGGCAGCTATTTTCCAAGTATAAGCACGTGCTTCTAAACAAATAGTGTAACGATCGCAGGAATACTTTAAAAAACGCTTTTTTGAAAAACATTATTAAATTGCGCTGTAAGTACATAACCCTTCTGCTGCCACAGGCCAGCGCAATTCATAGCTAGTACAATACTTTCTTTTAACCGCTTTAAGTTAATTTGCTTTTCACCTGCTTCTTTCTCAGTGGATTGATGTGAAAGGCGACGATTTGCCTGCGTAAGGACATTTTTGCCCGCTCATTCCACCATCTTACTTTACACCAGCGCCATGAGAATGGAGAACATGGGCACTCGGGAAGCAGATGTTTTACTGATATGGCCTGGGAGAGAAAGAAGTGCTGGTAGCATGAAGGGTATATCAGTGACAGGAGAGGTATCAGTGACAGGAAGAGACTGGCACAGAGAATAAGCCCTGGCACCAAACTAAAAGTGCCCCCACCCCTCTTCGCGAATCAGATAGTTCAAAAAGTGGCCCAGAATTGCCAATCAGATTAGTTATGGTCTGATTTGACAGCACAGCTGATGCCAGACAATTATGTAATAATCACCAGGCGAGGGGCTATGGCTCCGCCCACATGTAGGAGCCAGGAGCACATATGTGGGTGCTTCCACAAAAAAGTGCCTACCCTCCATGCACCTGTGTTCATTTTGTTTATCCAGTTGCCTAATCTTGTACTTTCTGGGGCACACATAACATTAGAATGCTATGAAACTATCGTAGATGACTAGATCATTTATGATGCTTTTCTCTAGCAGCAGCACAGATTGGAGGCGGGCAGTCACTAACTACATTGATTTTTAGGTCTGGCTTGGAAGTGCAACTGTCACCTGACCTTTTAACCCATACCAATTTTGTTAAACAGTTCTTTGCTTCCACACAACCACATATCAATTCCCATGCTATCTAGTTGTAATACTTAACATTTTCATACAACATTCCGGTAAAGCCAGGCCTACTGGCATTATCAATGTATGGGTTCCAGAGTAGCGTGTTACTCACCGAAAAAGCACTTCAACACCCAATTAGGGGTAGCAAGCACTATATAAATGCAAACCTTTTTCACTTCTCTATCCCTCCACTATACTTCTTAATCCAAATAACTGACTAACATATCCACCACTCAAATTACTTTCATATTTTCACTACACTAATTTACCACTAATCCTTTATGGGTTCTGGAGTAGCGTGCTACTCGCAGAAAAAGCACTTCAACACCCCATCAGGTGTAGCAAGCGCTATATAAATGCAAACCTTTTTCCCTTCTCTATCCCTCCACTATCCTTCTCAATCCAAATAGTTGACAAACATATCCACCACTCAAATTACTTTCATATTATCATTATACTAATTCACCACTAATCTTTTTATGGGTTCCGGAGTAGTGAGCTACTTGCCAAAAAAGTGCGTCGACGCCTCGTATGGGGTAGTAAGCACTAGAAATGGAATTTCAATACAATGCTTGCTTTAAACTTGTAAAGACAAACTCTATAAGTGTTTTGCAAGATGAGGGAGAATGCATGCCTTTGTTCTTGCTGTAGCCAATGTTTGTGGTAATATCAAGGAAATTAGCAGCACAAGTAGGCTAGCAGACTATAAACAGGCCCACTAACAGCCAAACACTGACCGCTCGGACCAGCCCGCCTGACACTGCCAGACTGCCCTACAGGATTGTCTGACCCTGGGCTGGTGAAGGCCTGAGAGAGTGAGAGAGGTGGAAATAGGTGGCTGCTGATGGGAGAGGAGGCAAAGGCAGAGGCGCTGTGAAAGGACAGGAGACAGGAGTGTTGAAAGGAGAACGAAGGGCAGTGACAAGAGAAAAGAGGCAGCGACCGGCTCGGGCTGCCGCAAGACAGGAGAGAGTGGGCAATGACTTAGACAGAGTGGCAGTGACAGGAAAGAACAGGTATTAACAGTGATTGCGAGAGAGAGGTGCAGTGGCGGGGAAAAGAGAGTCGGACAGCCGCCGTCGGCCCAGGTAAGCGCGGTGGGGCAGGACGGGCCGCGGCAGGGGGGGAAGTCGACAGGTGACGGAATAGGTATTATTTATTTATTTAATTATACCTATTCCGTCGTCTTTCGACTTCCCCCCACCCCACCCGGCCTGGCCCCGCCACTCAGCGCTTACCCGTGCCGGCCGCCGCTGGAGTCAGAGGTAAGACTGCTGTTTTAAAATGAGACAGAAATGATTGATTTACGTTTTTAAAACATCTCAACAAAAAAATTAAAATACATGAAACATGAAAATATCATTTTAAATGCCTCCAATTTTGTAGTCAGTTCTGAAATCATGCAATTTAAGAAGGCAAAACTATTTTTTTTGCCAATTCCCTGTGTCAAATGACCAGTTTTTGCACTCCAATGGTGAAAGAGTGCTGGCTCCTCCAATGGCCACTAATGTGGTAAATGGACATTGACCAATGTGGTCAATGGACATTGACCACCAGTGTGGGCTCTTCGTACTGCCCAGCAGTCCATTTTGTATATACTGCTTACCCATGCCAGTAAGCCAGAAATTCTTTATTCAGTCAAATACTGACCATAGAAGCACAAGATAAAAACAACACATGTTAAAACCCAATCAAGAAACCCCCAAACCACGATTTAAATTCATTAAAAGGTCACAGTGGCCTAAACCACTAAGAATTAAAAGTTACAATTTTATAAATCATATTCTTTCCTCAGTTTCAAAGCAATAATTATGTAATCTAAAACAGAGAAGCAAATTGTTGGGGGTAGACCAACATTGTAAAAAATGTCAACCTTCTTGATATGCCTTTAAATTCATAATGCTTAAAATGGGATGCGTAAAAAAGAGACTCATAAGGAACAATACATGGCATGGTGAGCAAAAAAACGATGGATTTAGGCCCAGATCTCTGTACTGGGGTGAATGTATGGCATTGTTATGCATTCTGTCCATCACCTGTTGTTTTTTGCATTTGTCACCCCGAGTGAGACGGGTATGCTCAGACGTGAGTCCTGTGCTCTCCATGCCACTGGAATCAAGCTATCTAGGCTGATGAGGGCTGAAAGCCTGAAACCGGTCCTTGGATGCTTGTTTCCAGTCGAGGGAGGACCTGGCTTGGCAGTTCGGGCTGGACTGTTCCCATGGGGCACAGGGTCAAGACTGATTTGCATATGGCTGGGTTAAAACTGGAATGGCATGGTGAGCAAAAGAACGATGGATTTAGGCCCAGATCTCTGTACTGGGGTGCATGTATGACATTGTTCTGCATTATGTCCATCACCTGTTGTTTTTTGCATTTGTCACCCCGAGTGAGACGGGTTTTCTCAGACCTGAGTCCCGTGCTCTCCATGCCACTGGAATCAAGCTATCCAGGTTGATGAGGGCTGAAAGCCCGAAACCGGTCCTTGGATGCTTGTTTCCAGTCCAGGGAGGACCTGGCTTGGCAGTTCGGGCTGGACTGTTCCCATGGGGCACAGGGTCAAGACTGATTTGCAAATGGCTGGGTTCAAACTGGAATGGCATGGTGAGCAATAAAATGATGGATTTAGGCCCAGATCTCTGTACTTGGGTGAATGTATGACATTGTTCTGCATTCTGTCCATCACCTGTTGCTTTTTGTAATAAGGCGTCGTAGCACAACCGGGAGGCACTCAGCCGCCCGGTTGGGACCCCATTGATGAAGCATGACACCAACCAGGTTGGTGTGTGAGGAGTCTTTTAAGAACACCTAATGGGTTCATGTTCATCTTACTACTGAGAGTGATCTAATTACATACGCATAGTGGGTCCGTCCACATTGTTTAAGTCTTGTACTGATTTGGGGAAGGGACGTACCCCTATACAATATTTTCCCTAGCTCTCCCTTTGATTTTGTATTTTATGAATGATTTACCATGGTCAATATTCAAACTTAAGTTCCCCATAAAAACTTTAAAAACATATAAAAGTGCAAGCACTAGCCCGTTTACTGTAATAACCTCAGAATGTCACTTGTGTCTTCGTTTCACACTGCCAGCCACAGCCTTTTCCTCACTGTTCACACCAACACCAGCTCCTCACGTTGCCCAAAGGTGAGGCTCTTATACTGCCTCTTATGCCGTCTTCTCATGGAGCCCACCCCTCCCAAAGTGAATCAACTATGTTGCCTCCCTCTGCTTCAGTTCAAGCTCCTCAAGGTGCCCACTAGTTCAAGCTTTTCAGTCTGCTGATGAGTGCCTGTTCCTTACACTATCTGCTAGTGCAGGGACTTCACACTGCCCACCTGTGCAGGCTCCTCACACTGTTCACCAATGCAGGATCCTCACAGTGTGCACCTGTGCAAGTTCCTCACACTGTTCACCAGTGCAAGCTCCGCACAGTTACCACCAATGCAGGCTCCTCACCGTGTGCACCTGTGCAAGTTCCTCACACTGTTCACCAGTGCAAGCTCCGCACAGTTACCACCAATGCAGGCTCCTCACCGTATCCACCTGTGCAGGCTCCTCCCACCAGAGCAGGATCTTCACACTACTCAACAGTGAAGTGTCTTTACACGGTCCACCAGTGTACTCTCCTCCCATTGTCCAACAGTGCAACCGCCTCACACTGTCCACCCATGCAGGCTCCTCACACTGCCCACCCATGCAGGCTCCTCACACTGTTCACCCATGCAGGCTCCTCACACTGCCCACCCGTGCAGGTTCCTCACACTGTTCACCCATGTAGGATCCTCACACTGTTCACCCGTGCAGGCTCCTCACACTACCCACCCATGCAAGCTCCTCACACTGTTCACCCATGCAAGCTCCTCACACTGTTCACCCGTGCAGGCTCCTCACACTGTTCACCCGTGCAGGTTCCCCACACTGTTCACCCGTGCAGGATCCTCACACTGCCCACCCGTGCAGGCTCCTCACACTGTTCACCCGTGCAGGCTCCTCACACTGTTCACCCGTGCAGGCTCCTCACACTGTTCACCCGTGCAGGCTCCTCACACTGTTCACCCGTGCAGGATCCTCACACTGCCCACCTGTGCAGGCTCCTCACACTGTTCACCCATGCAGGCTCCCCACACTGTTCACCCGTGCAGGCTCCTCACACTGTTCACCCATGCAGGATCCCCACAGTGTGCACCTGTGCATGTTTCTCACAATGTTCACCCGTGCAGGCTCCTCACACTGTTCACCCGTGCAGGTTCCTCACACTGTTCACCCGTGCAGGATCCTCACGCTGCCCACCTGTGCAGGCTCCTCACACTGCCCACCCGTGCAGGCTCCTCACACTGTTCACCCGTGCAGGCTCCTCACACTGTTCACCCGTGCAGGTTCCTCGCACTGTTCACCCGTGCAGGATCCTCACACTGCCCACCTGTGCAGGCTCCTCACACTGTTCACCCGTGCAGGCTCCCCACACTGTTCACCCGTGCAGGCTCCTCACACTGTTCACCCGTGCAGGCTCCTCACACTGTTCACCCGTGCAGGCTCCTCACACTGTTCACCAATGCAGGATCCTCACAGTGTGCACCTGTGCACGTTTCTCACACTGTTCACCATTGCAAGCTCCGCCCAATCACCGCTAATGCAGGTTGCTCACACTGTCCACCCGGGCAGGCTCCTCCCACTGTCTACCAGAGCAGGATCTTCACTGCGCACCAGTGAAGTGTCTTCACATGGTCCACCAGTGTGCTCTCCTCACACTGCCCACCCATGCAGGCTCCTCACACTGTCCACCAATGCTTACTCCTCCTAGTCTCACCAGTGAAGGCTCCTCACACTGTCCACCAATGCTGTCTCCTCCTAGTCTCACCAGTGCAGGCTCCTCACACTGTCCACCAATGCTGTCTCCACCTAGTCTCACCAGTGCAGGCTCTTCACACTGTCCATCAATGCTGTTTCCTCCTAGTCTCACCAGTGAAGGCTCCTCACACTGTCCACCAATGCTGTCTCCTCCTAGTCTCACCAGTGTAGGCTCCTCACACTGTCCTTCAATGCTGTCTCCTCCTAGTCTCACCAATGCAGGTCCCTCACATTGTCCAACAATACTGTCTCCTCCTAGTCTCACCAGTGCAGGTCCCTCACATTGTCCACCAATGCTGTCTCCTCCTAGTCCCACCAGTGCAGGTCCCTCACATTGTCCCACAATGCTATCCCCTCCTAGTCTCACCAGTGCAGGTCCCTCACACTGTCCATCAATGCTGTCTCCTCCTAGTCTCACTAGTGCAAGTCTCTCACACTGTCCATCAATGCTGTCTCCCCCTTGTCTCACTAATGCAGGTCCCTCACACTGTCCATCAATGCTGTCTCCTCCTAGTCTCACTAATGCAGGTCCCTCACACTGTCCATCAATGGTGTCTCCTCCTAGTCTCACTAGTGCAGGTCTCTCACTTAGTCCATCAATGCTGTCTCCTCCTAGTCTCACTAATGCAGGTCCCTCACACTGTCCATCAATGCTGTCTCCTCCTAGTCTCACCTGTGAAGTCTCCTCACACTGTCCACCAATGCTGTCTCCTCGTAGTCTCACCAGTGCAGGTCCCTCACATTGTCCATCAATGCTGTCTCCTCCTAGTCTCACCAGTGCAGATCCCTCACATTGTCCATCAATGGTGTCTCCTCCTAGTCTCACTAGTGCAGGTCCCTCAATTTGTCCATCAATGCGGTCTCCTCCTAGTCTCACTAATGCAGGTCCCTCACACTGTCCATCAATGCTGTCTCCTCCTAGTCTCACTTGTGCAGGTCCCTCACATTGTCCATCAATGATGTCTCCTCCTAGTCTCACTAATGCAGGTCCCTCACGTTGTCCATCAATGCTGTCTCCTCCTAGTCTCACTTATGCAGGTCCCTCACACTGTCCATCAATTCTGTCTCCTGCTAGTCTCACTAGTGCAGGTCCCTCACATTGTCCATCAATGCTGTCTCCTCCTAGTCTCACCTGTGCAGGGTCCTCACACTGTCCTTCAATGCTGTCTCCTCCTAGTCTCACCTGTGCAGGCTCCTCACACTGTCCCGCAAGGGTGTCTCCTCCTAGACTCACCTGTGCAGGGTCCTCACACTGTCCTTCAATGCTGTCTCCTCCTAGTCTCACCTGTGCAGGCTCCTCACACTGTCCATCAAGGGTGTCTCCTCCTAGTCTCACCTGTGCAGGTCCCTCACACTGTCCATCAATGCTGTCTCCTCCTAGTCTCACTAATGCAGGTCCCTCACACTGTCTATCAATGCTGTCTCCTCCTGGTCTCACCAGTGCAAGTCCCTCACACTGTCCATCAATGGTGTCTCCCCACATCAAAGCCATCAGCCTCCCTCCCACAGGCTTCCCCAGCGTGCGCAGTGCGCGCTGGCCTCACTTCTCCTCCCCCCTAATTGCTTTTTTTCACGGCCGCCAGGCCGTGAGCTACATCAAAGGGTTCGGCTCCCGACCCCCTGCTTCATGGACGCTTATCAGGCCACCAGTAGCTGGGTACTTCCTATGTCGAGAAATGCAGTGTTGGGAGATCGCCCGCGTCCACTTTTCATTTCCTCTGCTGCAACTTTCACGGCCGCCAGACCGTGTCTCGTTTTAACTTGTGTTCTCCTCCCACCAGTGTACTTTTTTTTATTTTAAACTTGTTTGACGCCCTTTCGTTCTCCCACCCCTTGCTCGCATTTTTATTCACGGCCGGCCGCCGTACTTTCACTTTCACGGCCGCCAGGCCGTGTCTCGTTTTAACTTGTTCTGCCCATGCTTCTGATCCGTCCAGACTGTGTTGCTGGTATGGTCTCTTTTTCTGCGTTCCCGCTGCCTGTAGCTCTCCTAAAAGTAGTTGGGTACTTCCTATGTCGAGAAATGCAGTGTTGGGAGATCGCCCGCGTCCACTTTTCATTACCTCTGCTGCAACCTTCACGGCCCCTAGGCCGTGTCTCGTTTTAACTTGTGTTCTCCTCCCCCCAGTGTACTTTTTTTATTTTAAACTTGTTTGACGCCCTTTCGTTCTCCCACCCCTTGCTCACTTTTCACCGTGCCCCCCCACCTTCTCCTGGACAGTCCCCCCCAACCCGGTCCTTCCCTCCTTTACTGGCAATCCGACCCGATGACCTGTTGACTGGCCCATTATTCAATGTTTTCTACTGTTGGAAGTGTGCAGCATATGGTCTAATGTGCTCTGCATTTCTTTCAACACTGATGAAGTTTGTATCAGAACTTCTAGGCAAACGCTGTATTTAGCAAAACGTTAAATTGACAAAGCCCCTGCTGCGAGTTCACTGGCGCGCTTTACACCCTCCTCCTCGCATGACGTTACCCATCCGCATAACCACCAAGCCCATGCCACCTTCGCCCGCTTGAACCTCCCACTCCCTTGCAACTGCACTTTTCTTCTACCATTCAACCTCCATCACACCGCGACTTTGGTCCCCCGCTGCGTCATCCTGACCTCCCCCCATTCTGTGCCCCCCCCCCCCCGCAGTCCGGACGCCCTCCGCCTCAATGTTTTTTCCAGCCCTTTATGTAGTTTTGCATACTTGATTGGCTGTGAGTCTGTGTCTTCACAACCTCGGGGTGCAAGACTTCTGTCGGGGAACACTGTTGGTCTCATTAGAATGTAAGGTCCAAAATACAAGGGAAAGCAGAACAATTCAATTATTTAGTCGAGGGCGCTAAGGGCATAGTAGTGAAAAAAGTTTATTTATACACGTGTATTTGTTGTTGCCACCTACATCCATGCGAAGGGACAAGGGTTGCAAACTGCGTGAGGTGGCGCTTCAGGTGGCCACAACGTATAGCGTTTCATGGCAGATTTCCAAGTGCTGTAAATTCAAGCGCATCAATGTAATGTGACTTAGTCTGTCCGCCTCGAGAAGATCCAAGAGTGAGTTGCCTATAAGCCAGTTGATTGCATATGAAGACATGTATGTGAGTTACGTTTGGTGCTGTATTTTTATGTGTGTTCGTACGTATGTGGCTTTCATCCTAAACTTTTTTTATTTGTGCACATTCGTTCTGCAACTAAAGTGCTTTCTGCCAGACAAAACAGTGATAGTTCGATTTGCTATTACTACTGATATGCTTTATTACAAATGACACAAAACAATGTTAAACAATGCTATAGGTGTCACATTTGCAAATTCTATAAATATTGGCATTTACAATAACAAAATTAAAACGTAAAAAATTATTAGATTTACAAGACCAATAGCTCCAACTCTTCTAATGCGAGACCTATTGCATTTCCAATGCTTGTTATAAGTGGGTGGGATTTGGTCGGCCGCCGGCCACCGGCCATCCTCCGCTCACACCCACCGTGACGCATGACGGCCGGGGGCCGTCTTGAGCATGCAAGGGGTTAAGGACCTGCTCCAAATACCTATGTTTAACCTGCATATCACTCATGTGAGCGATGGAAGCGTGGACTGGTCTGCGCTGCTCAAGTCTTTTTGCTGGAAATGAACAATTGCACTTGCTGCTTTCTGTGAGGGAGAGAAGCTTGCTTTCCTATTGTCAGGCTGTTCCTGTTCTGTGAGAAAGCAAAGCTTGCACGGCTGCTACCGGATCTGTACATGTCCTGTGATGGGAAGTGCTTACCCTGCTGCTGCCCGAGGTGTGCCTTTCCTCTGAAGGACTCTAGCTTGCACTGTTCCTGTGCAAGGTGCATCTGTTCTAGGATGAAGAGGTGCTTCCATAGCTGCTGCCTCATCTTACGAAAAAACAAAACATATCTTGAATTCCCTTGCATCAGGGTCAGACTGGCCTATAGGTCAATGAGGCAGTGATCGAAGGGCTGGTCAGACAGGTAAGTGAGTGGGCAGGTGGTTTGTCAGCCTGTTTTATGCTCTGGTGGACCTGTTTTTATTGTTGATTACCCAAGTATCGCCAAAAATATTGCCTGCAGCAAGCAAAAATGAATGCAGCCTCCCGTACCTTACAAAACACATCCACAGGGTGTCTTTACAAGTTGCAAACTGACCCAATTTGGCAAACTTGGGCTACTTTTTTGGCTATCTGATTCGCCAATGGGGGTTACAATTATTTTGGTGATAGGTGAGAACTCATTGCCCCACGCGGGTACTCGAATGGATGCTAATTTCATGAGAGGTTTGGCTGCTTCTTCCAGGAGAATGAGGCCAGGGATCGGGGAGACAGAGAAGCACGCGAATGAGAGACAGCAATGTGGAGCATGGGGTGAGAAGCACACAAATGAGTGGAGACAAATGAGAGAAACACGGGGCCACAAAAACAAACTGGCAAAAGAGGGCAACATGAGTGGGGGTGGGGGAACAGAAGAACATGGATGAGAGAGCACCTGGGACACAAAGGCAATATGAGTGTGGGTGAATGCAGCGGCATAGCCTGGGTTTCCAGCGTCTGGGGAAGGCACCTTTCTTTTAAAATTATGCACCCCTAAGAATTTTGCACCCGGGGCAACCACATCTCTGCCCCTCCCCCCAACCCCCGCCCCCCCTACGCTATGCCACTGTTTGAATGACAGTAGCATAAGGATCAGACAGCATCATGGAACATGGGGGCAGGCAAGCACATGTGGGAGATACATTTGAAACACATGCACTCATTGTATAAATAAATAATAGCTCCCAAAATGTGAGTAGTGGAAGTAGAAAAAAGCTTCCACTATGGTCCAGGGGAGTGGCAAGCACAAGAAGAGGAAGTAAATCCCACAAAAGCTAACAAATAAGAACCAAGCAAACCGCTTGCTGGTGGCTGAACGCCCTCGGAAGCCCACCTACCCCCTCAGACCACGCTATGAACCTCGGCATTGTACTCGACTCATCACTCACCATGAACCGACAGGTCAACGCCATCACCTCCAGCTGCTTCAGCACCCTCCGCATCCTCCGCAAGACCTTCAAGTGGATCCCCCCTGAGTCAAGGAAGACAGTCACCCACGCACTCATCATCAGCAGACTGGATTATTGAAACACACTCTACGCCGGCATCAACAAGTCCCTACTCCGCAAACTCCAGACAATACAGAACACCGCCGCCAGACTTGTCTTCGGGATCCCCTGACACCAACACATCCGTCAACACCTACGAAGTCTCCACTGGCTCACCGTGGAGAAAAGAGTCACTTTTAAAATCCTCACTCACACCAACACAACAACGGACCGAAATACCTCAACGACAGAATTAACTTCCACGCATCCAAAAGAAACCTCCCATCTTTCAACCTCGCACTGGCCGAAACCCCGCGCATCCACAGCACCAGAGCAGGTGGAAGATCCTTCTCACATTGCAGCCAAGACCTGGAATGAGCTACCAGCAGACATCAGATACGCCCCCTCCCTGAACACCTTCAGGAAGACCCACCAAACCTGGCTCTTCGGCTAAACAAATCGGCGCCCCTCCACCCACAGCGCCTTGAGACCCTCATGGGTGAGTTGTGCGCTTACAGTTCCCTGATTGATCGATTGGTTGAGCAAATGTGAGTGACAATACAGTCAACCGGTGATAATCAAGGGGCAGTCTCTAAACTCATTGTAAGCTAACCTTTTGCAACAAACTTCAGTGCATACACTGTTTTGGGCAAGAGCAAACAAAATGGCACCCACACCTACAAAACGGTACTGTTATTTTTATTTTACTCATGCTGCACAACATCTTGCTGATGCTGTACAATACAGCCAGGCAGCAGATTTTGGCAAAGCCGTATGGTCCGAAAGATGACACCCATAGACTTTGTCAATGCTTGTGTTTCTTCTAGGCTGTCGCTAGTTAAACACCGAGTGTAAGGAAGGGTAGGGATAGTCTTTCCATCCCAAACTATATCACTGCTAACTGGCTAACATCAACACTCTTCTGTAAAATAAACCAGCATGTTAAAGACATTATTTACCGGGCCAATGCCATCAGCAGCAGCTGAACACGTTAAAGAGACAGTAAGAAACTAAAAACAAAGTGCTGGCACCCCTCTTCCTGAGCCCATCCTCTGTATAGGGATTGCTGTGAGTTAGATGGGGCGCCTGTGATAGCACTGTGATCTGCCCGGGCTTGAACCGGTGCAGCGCGTGCTGCACACCCTGCTTCGCGGAGGCCACCAATCACAGACCTGAAAACTCTCTCCAGCTGGCGTCTGGGCAGCCATTTTCCAAGTATAAGCACGCGTTTCTACACAAATAGTGTAACGATCGCAGGAATACTTTAAAATACGCTTTTTGGAAAACATTATTAAATTGCACTGTGATTGCGCTGTAAGTACACAACCCTTCTGCTGCCACAGGCGCAATTCATAGTTAGTACAATACTTTCTTTTCACCGCTTTAAGTTAATTTGCTTTTCACCTGCTTCTTTCTCAGCGGATTTCTGTGCACTGATTTGCATTTATCTGAAAGGCGACGATTTGTCTGCGTAAGGACATTTTTGCCCGCTCATTCCACTATCCTACTTTACACCAGCGCCATGAGAATGGAGAACATGTGCACTCGGGAAGCAGATGTTTTACTGATATGGCCTGGGAGAGAAAGAGGTGCTGGTAGCATGAAGGGTATATCAGTGACAGGAAGAGACTGGCACAGAGAATAAGCCCTGGCACCAAACTAAAAGTGCCCCCGCCCCTCTTCGCGAATCAGATAGCTCAAAAGGTGGCCCAGAATTGCCAATCAGATTAGTTATGGTCTGATTTGACAGCACAGTTTATGCCAGACAATTATGTAATAATCACCAGGAGAGGGTTTATGGCTCCGCCCATATTGGGAGCCAGGAGCACATATGTGGGTGCTTCCACAAAAAAGTGCCTACCCTCCATGAACCTGTGTTCATTTTGTTTATTCAGTTGCCTAATCTTGTACTTTCTGGGGCACACATAACATTAGAATGCTATGAAACTATCGTAGATGACTAGATCATTTATGATGCTTTTCTCTAGCAGCAGCACAGATTGGAGGCGGGCAGTCACTAACTACATTGACTTTTAGGTCTGGCTTGGAAGTGCAACTGTCACCTGACCTTTTAATCCATACCAATGTTGTTAAACAGTTCTTTGCTTCCACACAACTACATATCAATTCCCATGCTATCTAGTTGTAATACTTAACATTTTCATACAACATTCCGGTAAAGCCATGCCTACTGGCATTATCAATGTATGGGTTCCAGAGTAGCGTGCTACTCACCGAAAAAGCACTTCAACACCCAATTAGGGGTAGCAAGCACTATATAAATGCAAACCTTTTTCACTTCTCTATCCCTCCACTATACTTCTTAATCCAAATAACTGACTAACATATCCACCACTCAAATTACTTTCATATTTTCACTACACTAATTCACCATAATCCTTTATGGGCTCCGAAGTAGCGTGCTACTCGCAGAAAAAGCACTTCAACACCCCATCAGGTGTAGCAAGCGCTATATAAATGCAAACCTTTTTCCCTTCTCTATCCCTCCACTATCCTTCTCAATCCAAATAGTTGACTAACATATCCACCACTCAAATTACTTTCATATTTTCATTATACTAATTCACCACTAATCTTTTATGGGTTCCGGAGTAGTGAGCTACTTGCCAAAAAAGTGCTTCGACGCCTCGTATGGGGTAGTAAGCACTATAGAAATGGAATTTCAATACAATGCTTGCTTTAAACTTGTAAAGACAAACTCTATAAGTGTTTTGCAAGATGAGGGAGAATGCATGCCTTTGTTCTTGCTGTAGCCAATGTTTGTGGTAATATCAAGGAAATTAGCAGCACAAGTAGGCTAGCAGACTATAAACAGGCCCACTAACAGCCAAACACTGACCTCTCGGACCAGCCCGCCTGACACTGCCTGACTGCCATACAGGATTGTCTGACCCTGGGCTGGTGAAGGCCTGAGAGAGTGAGAGAGGTGGAAATAGGTGGCTGCTGATGGGAGAGGAGGCAAAGGCAGAGGCGCTGTGAAAGGACAGGAGACAGGAGTGTTGAAAGGAGAACGAAGGGCAGTGACAAGAGAAAAGAGGCAGCGACCGGCTCGGGCTGCCGCAAGACAGGAGAGAGTGGGCAATGACTTAGACAGAGTGGCAGTGACAGGAAAGAACAGGTATTAACAGTGATTGCGAGAGAGAGGTGCAGTGGCGGGGAAAAGAGAGTCAGACAGCCGCCGTCGCCCCAGGTAAGCGCGATGGGGCAGGACGGGCCGCGGCAGGGGGGGAAGTCGACAGGTGACGGAATAGGTATTATTTATTTATTTAATTATACCTATTCCGTCGTCTTTCGACTTCCCCCCACCCCACCCGGCCTGGCCCCGCCACTCAGCGCTTACCCGTGCCGGCCGCCGCTGGAGTCAGAGGTAAGACTGCTGTTTTAAAATGAGACAGAAATGATTGATTTACGTTTTTAAAACATCTCAACAAAAAAATTAAAATACATGAAACATGAAAATATCATTTTAAATGCCTCCAATTTTGTAGTCAGTTCTGAAATCATGCAATTTAAGAAGGCAAAACAATTTTTTTTGCCAATTCCCTGTGTCAAATGACCAGTTTTTGCACTCCAATGGTGAAAGAGTGCTGGCTCCTCCAATGGCCACTAATGTGGTCAATGGACATTGACCACCAGTGTGGGCTCTTCGTACTGCCCAGTAGTCCATTTTGCATATGCTGCCTACCCATGCCAGTAAGCCAGAAATTCTTTATTCAGTCAAATACTGACCATAAAAGCACAAGGTAAAAACAACACATGTTAAAACCCAATCAAGAAACCCCCAAACCATGATTTAAATTCATTAAAATGTTACAGTGGGCCTATACCACTAAGAATTAAAAGTTACAATTTTATAAATCATATTCTTTCCTCAGTTTCAAAGCAACAATTGTGTAATCTAAAACAGAGAAGCAAATTGTTGGGGGTAGACCAACATTGTAAAAAATGTCAACCTTCTTGATATGCCTTTAAATTCATAATGCTTAAAATGGGATGCGTAAACAAGAGACTCATAAGGAACAATACATTGTGCAAAACAGCACAAAGAGCAATGTGGATTGATTGGAAATAGCCTCAAAAGGGCGACATGGAAGCTTAGCAAAGCAGGATCCTGCCCTAGGAAATGCTGCTAAAAAGTGAACCATTTTCAATCGTAAACGTGTGAGATAGAATCTATACTCAGCGTTAGTAATCCAGGTTAGGTATGGTTCCATCTCCATAGAGGTAGAAATAGGCACATACCTTACTACTGTGCCCATGTCGAGCACATTTACAATTCTAGCATTTTTTTCTCTTCCAGGAAATTTTCTGTTACCAACGCCTTAGACCTTGAGATAACACTACTTGGGCAATCAAAGCTATTGCTCAGACCCAAGCTGAAGAAGCTGCTTTTTGACATATGCCAACCAGGGAATTGCATCATTTGAATAGAGTTCATACAAACCTCTAATACCTTTCGCGAGAAACTAGTCTCGGAGGTAGACCATCGATTTAGCCACAGTCATAAAGGGACCAATCTAACTTGAGCCTCCAAATACCCAAGTTTCTGGTGTAAAATTAAGCTAGGCAAGGTTTTGGGGATGGCTACGAGTCTGCACAGGAGTGTATTTTCGGCAGTCTCAATGTCACCCCGGCCCGCATGTCCCCATACGCTGGCACTGTATGTTCCAATTATAAAACATATGCTTCAGTAGAGTGCAGACATCTCTCTCAGGGGCTTGTGTGCAAACCTTTTAGAGTCTGTAGATTACTTCACAAGAGGTCACCATCTTCTGAGTTCTCAACACAATTAATCTATCCCAACTTAATTTTGCTTCAAATAAAATGCCAGAATAATTAGAACTAGATACCTTAGTGATCGGGGTTGTACCAATAAAAAAACTTTTGGATCTTGTTTGCTTTGGGCCACGAGTCATTATGAATGATTTGGAGGAGACTTAAACAATGTGGACGGACCCACTATGTGTATGTAATTAGATCACTCTGAGTAGTAAGAAGAACATGGACCCATTAGGTGTTCTTGAAAGCCCCCTCACACACCAACCTGGTTGGTGTCATGCTTCATCATTGGGGTCCCAACCGGGCGGCGAGTGCCTCCCAGTTGTGCTACGACGCCTGATTACAGCGGAGCTGGTGTGCATAAATTTGATGTGAAATGAAGTATTTACAGTTAAAAATATCTCTGAGGATCCTTGAGGTCACACCGCCACACATACAGCAACTTACGGTAATAAATCCAGATTAGTTGCACTACACATTTTGTTTTAACCATATCCTGAGCCGCCATTATTAAAGTTATAGGCAAGGATCCTCAGAGATATTTTTAACTGTAAATACTTCACTTCACATCACATTTATGCACACCACCAGCTCCACTGTAATCAGGGCCGGACTGGGAACCACAACCCTGCAAAGGGCTCGGTCGGCCCCCTCCTCCCCACTCGGGGGGCGGGGGGGGTTGGAGGTGCTGGGGTCGGTTTTCGGCCAATTTTGGTACAGGGCCGATTTTGCAGCTAGGCTGAAAAAAAGGCCCTGTAACAAAAACGGCCCCCAGGGGCCCAAAACCAGCCCCCACCCATGCGGCGCACCAGGGGATTGCCCGGTGCCCGCTATGGCCAGTCCGGCCCAGCTGTAATAAAGCGTCGTGCAAAAACCACAGTTGATGGACAGAATGCAGAACAATGTCATACATTCACCCCAGTACAGAGATCTGGGCCTAAATCCATCGTTTTTTTGCACTCCACGCCACCCCAGTTCAGACACGGCCATATGCAAATCAGTCTGACCGTGTGCCTCATGGGAACAGTCCAGCCCGAACTACCAAGCCCTGCCTTCCCTGGACCGGAAACAAGCTT
Organism: Lissotriton vulgaris; assembly: GCF_964263255.1. NCBI lineage: Eukaryota > Metazoa > Chordata > Amphibia > Caudata > Salamandridae > Lissotriton > Lissotriton vulgaris. The sequence continues at coordinate 1,719,093,827 of NC_141693.1, read as the reverse complement.
CCGAGGACCGTTTTCTGGCATTCCAGCCGTCTTCAGCCTGGCTTGCTTGAATCCAGTGGTGTGGAGTGCATGGGACTCACGTCTGAGCATACCCATCCCACTCGGGGTGACAAATGCAAAAGCCACAGTTGATGGACAGAATGCAGAACAATATCATACACTCACCCCAGTACAGATATCTGGGCCTAAATCCATCGTTTTTTTGCACTCCACACCACCCCAGTTCAGACACGGCCATATGCAAATCAGTCTGACCCTGTACCTCATGGGAACAGTCCAGCCCGAACTGCCAAGCCATGCCTTCCCTGGACCAGAAACAAGCTTCCGAGGACCGGTTTCTGGCATTCCAGCCGTCTTCAGCCCGGCGTGCTTGAATCCAGTGGTGTGGAGTGAATGGGACTCACGTCTAAGCATACCCATCAAAATGCAAAAACCACAGTTGATGGACAGAATACAGAACAATGTCCGCATGGGAATAGACGGGCATGCTCAGACGTGAGTCCTGTGCTCTCCATGCCACTGGAATCAAGCTATCCAGGCTGATGAGGGCTAAAAGCCCGAAAGCGGTCCTTGGATGCTTGTTTCCAGTCCAGGGAGGACCTGGCTTGGCAGTTCGGGCTGGACTGTTCCCATTGGGCACAGGGTTACGACTGATTTGCATATGGCTGAGTTCAACTGGAATGGCATGGTGAGCAAAAAAACGATGGATTTAGGCCCAGATCTCTGTACTGGGGTGAATGTATGACATTGTTCTGCATTCTGTCCATCACCTGTTGTTTTTTGCATTTTTCACCCTGAGTGAGACGGGTTTTCTCAGACCTGAGTCCCGTGCTCTCCATGCCACTGGAATCAAGCTATCCAGGCTGATGAGGGCTGAAAGCCCGAAACCGGTCCTTGGATGCTTGTTTCCAGTCCAGGGAGGACCTGGCTTGGCAGTTCGGGCTGGACTGTTCCCATGGGGCACAGGGTCAAGACTGATTTGCATATGGCTGGGTTCAAACTGGAATGGCATGGTGAGCAATAAAATGATGGATTTAGGCCCAGATCTCTGTACTTGGGTGAATGTATGACATTGTTCTGCATTCTGTCCATCACCTGTTGCTTTTTGTAATAAGGCGTCGTAGCACAACCGGGAGGCACTCAGCCGCCCGGTTGGGACCCCAATGATGAAGCATGACACCAACCAGGTTGGTGTGTGAGGAGTCTTTTAAGAACACCTAATGGGTTCATGTTCATCTTACTACTGAGAGTGATCTAATTACATACGCATAGTGGGTCCGTCCACATTGTTTAAGTCTTGTACTGATTTGGGGAAGGGACGTACCCCTATACAATATTTTCCCTAGCTCTCCCTTTGATTTTGTACTTTATGAATGATTTACCATGGTCAATATTCAAACTTAAGTTCCCCATAAAAACTTTAAAAACATATAAAAGTGCAAGCACTAGCCCGTTTACTGTAATAACCTCAGAATGTCACTTGTGTCTTCGTTTCACACTGCCAGCCACAGCCTTTTCCTCACTGTTCACACCAACACCAGCTCCTCACGTTGCCCAAAGGTGAGGCTCTTATACTGCCTCTTATGCCGTCTTCTCATGGAGCCCACCCCTCCCAAAGTGAATCAACTATGTTGCCTCCCTCTGCTTCAGTTCAAGCTCCTCAAGGTGCACACTAGTTCAAGCTTTTCAGACTGCTGATGAGTGCCTGTTCCTTACACTATCTGCTAGTGCAGGGACTTCACACTGTTCACCCGTGCAGGCTCCTCACACTGTTCACCAATGCAGGATCCTCACAGTGTGCACCTGTGCAAGTTCCTCACACTGTTCACCAGTGCAAGTTCCGCACAGTTACCACCAATGCAGGCTCCTCACCGTATCCACCTGTGCAGGCTCCTCCCACCAGAGCAGGACCTTCACACTACTCAACAGTGAAGTGTCTTTACATGGTGCACCAGTTGACTCTCCTCCCGTTGCCCAACAGTGCAACCTCCTCACTCTGTCCACCCATGCAGGCTCCTCACACTGTTCACCCGTGCAGGATCCTCACACTGCCCACCCACGCAGGCTCCTCACACTGTTCACCCATGCAGGCTCCTCACACTGTTCACCCATGCAGGATCCTCACACTGCCCACCCACGCAGGCTCCTCACACTGTTCACCCATGCAGGCTCCTCACACTGTTCACCCATGCAGGCTCCTCACACTGTTCACCCATGCAGGCTCCTCACACTGTTCACCCGTGCAGGCTCCTCACACTGTTCACCCATGCAGGATCCTCACCGTGAAGGCTCCCCACACTGTTCACCCATGCAGGCTCCTCACACTGCCCACCCGTGCAGGCTCCTCACACTGTTCACCCATGCAGGCTCCTCACACTGTTCACCCATGCAGGCTCCTCACACTGTTCACCAATGCAGGATCCTCACAGTGTGCACCTGTGCACGTTTCTCACACTGTTCACCAGTGCAAGCTCCGTCCAATCACCGCTAATGCAGGCTGCTCACACTGTCCACCCAGGCAGGCTCCTCCCACTGTCTACCAGAGCAGGATCTTCACACTGCTCACCAGTGAAGTGTCTTTACACGGTGCGCCAGTGCACTCTCCTCCCATTGCCCAACAGTGCAACCTTCTCACACTGTTCACCTGTTCAGGCTCCTCACACTGCCCACCCATGCAGGCTCCTCACACTGCCCACCCGTGCAGGTTCCTCACACTGCCCACCCGTGCAGGTTCCTCACACTGTTCACCCGTGCAGGTTCCTCACACTGTTCACCCGTGCAGGCTCCTCACACTGTTCACCCATGCAGGCTCCTCACACTACCCACCCATGCAAGCTCCTCACACTGTTCACCCGTGCAGGCTCCTCACACTGTTCACCCGTGCAGGTTCCTCACACTGTTCACCCGTGCAGGTTCCTCACACTGTTCACCCGTGCAGGATCCTCACACTGCCCACCTGTGCAGGCTCCCCACACTGTTCACCCGTGCAGGCTCCTCACACTGTTCACCCGTGCAGGCTCCCCACACTGTTCACCCGTGCAGGCTCCTCACACTGTTCACCCGTGCAGGCTCCTCACACTGTTCACCCGTGCAGGCTCCCCACACTGTTCACCCGTGCAGGCTCCTCACACTGTTCACCCATGCAGGATCCCCACAGTGTGCACCTGTGCATGTTTCTCACAATGTTCACCCGTGCAGGCTCCTCAAACTATTCACCTGTGCAGGCTCCTCACACTGCCCACCCGTGCAGGCTCCTCACACTGTTCACCCGTGCAGGCTCCTCACACTGTTCACCAATGCAGGATCCTCACAGTGTGCACCTGTGCAAGTTCCTCACACTGTTCACCAGTGCAAGTTCCGCACAGTTACCACCAATGCAGGCTCCTCACCGTATCCACCTGTGCAGGCTCCTCCCACCAGAGCAGGACCTTCACACTACTCAACAGTGAAGTGTCTTTACATGGTGCACCAGTTGACTCTCCTCCCGTTGCCCAACAGTGCAACCTCCTCACTCTGTCCACCCATGCAGGCTCCTCACACTGTTCACCCGTGCAGGATCCTCACACTGTTCACCCATGCAGGATCCTCACCGTGAAGGCTCCCCACACTGTTCACCCGTGCAGGATCCTCACACTATTCACCTGTGCAGGATCCTCACAGTGTGCACCTGTGCACGTTTCTCACACTGTTCACCAGTGCAAGCTCCGCCCAATCACCGCTAATGCAGGTTGCTCACACTGTCCACCAGGGCAGGCTCCTCCCACTGTCTACCAGAGCAGGATCTTCACTGCTCACCAGTGAAGTGTCTTCACATGGTCCACCAGTGTGCTCTCCTCACAATGCCCAACAGTGCAACCTCCTCACACTGCCCACCCATGCAGGCTCCTCACACTGTCCACCAATGCTTACTCCTCCTAGTCTCACCAGTGAAGGCTCCTCACACTGTCCACCAATGTTGTCTCCTCCTAGTCTCACCAGTGCAGGCTCCTCACACTGTCCACCAATGCTGTCTCCACCTAGTCTCACCAGTGCAGGCTCTTCACACTGTCCATCAATGCTGTTTCCTCCTAGTTTCACCAGTGAAGGCTCCTCACACTGTCCACCAATGCTGTCTCCTCCTAGTCTCACCAGTGTAGGCTCCTCACACTGTCCTTCAATGCTGTATCCTCCTAGTCTCACTAGTGCAGGTCCCTCACACTGTCCATCAATGCTGTCTCCTCCTAGTCTCACTAGTGCAAGTCTCTCACACTGTCCATCAATGCTGTCTCCCCCTTGTCTCATTAATGCAGGTCCCTCACACTGTCCATCAATGCTGTCTCCTCCTAGTCTCACTAATGCAGGTCCCTCACGCTGTCCATCAATGGTGTCTCCTCCTAGTCTCACTAGTGCAGGTCCCTCACTTAGTCCATCAATGCTGTCTCCTCCTAGTCTCACTAATGCAGGTCCCTCACACTGTTCATCAATGCTGTCTCCTCCTAGTCTCACCTGTGAAGTCTCCTCACACTATCCACCAATGCTGTCTCCTCCTAGTCTCACCAGTGCAGGTCCCTCACATTGTCCATCAATGCTGTCTCCTTCTAGTCTCACCAGTGCAGATCCCTCACATTGTCCATCAATGGTGTCTCCTCCTAGTCTCACTAGTGCAGGTCCCTCAATTTGTCCATCAATGCTGTCTCCTCCTAGTCTCACCAGTGCAGATCCCTCACATTGTCCATCAATGGTGTCTCCTCCTAGTCTCACTAGTGCAGGTCCCTCAATTTGTCCATCAATGCGGTCTCCTCCTAGTCTCACTAATGCAGGTCCCTCACACTGTCCATCAACGCTGTCTCCTCCTAGTCTCACTTGTGCAGGTCCCTCACATTGTCCATCAATGCTGTCTCCTCCTAGTCTCACTAATGCAGGTCCCTCACGCTGTCCATCAATGCTGTCTCCTCCTAGTCTCACTTATGCAGGTCCCTCACACTGTCCATCAATTCTGTCTCCTGCTAGTCTCACTAGTGCAGGTCCCTCACATTGTCCATCAATGCTGTCTCCTCCTAGTCTCACCTGTGCAGGCTCCTCACACTGTCCTTCAATGCTGTCTCCTCCTAGTCTCACCTGTGCAGGCTCCTCACACTGTCCGTCAATGGTGTCTCCTCCTAGTCTCACCTGTGCAGGTCCCTCACACTGTCCATCAATGCTGTCTCCTCCTAGTCTCACTAATGCAGGTCCCTCACACTGTCTATCAATGCTGTCTCCTCCTAGTCTCACCAGTGCAAGTCCCTCGCACTGTCCATCAATGCTGTCTCCTCCTAGTCTCACTAGTGCAGGTCCCTCACACTGTCCATCAATGCTGTCTCCTCCTAGTCTCACCAGTGCAGGCTCCTCACACTGTCCACCAATGCTGTCTCCTCCTAGTCTCACCAGTGCAGGTCCCTCACATTGTCCATCAATGCTGTCTCCTTCTAGTCTCACCAGTGCAGATCCCTCACATTGTCCATCAATGGTGTCTCCTCCTAGTCTCACTAGTGCAGGTCCCTCAATTTGTCCATCAATGCTGTCTCCTCCTAGTCTCACCAGTGCAGATCCCTCACATTGTCCATCAATGGTGTCTCCTCCTAGTCTCACTAGTGCAGGTCCCTCAATTTGTCCATCAATGCGGTCTCCTCCTAGTCTCACTAATGCAGGTCCCTCACACTGTCCATCAATGCTGTCTCCTCCTAGTCTCACTTGTGCAGGTCCCTCACATTGTCCATCAATGCTGTCTCCTCCTAGTCTCACTAATGCAGGTCCCTCACGCTGTCCATCAATGCTGTCTCCTCCTAGTCTCACTTATGCAGGTCCCTCACACTGTCCATCAATTCTGTCTCCTGCTAGTCTCACTAGTGCAGGTCCCTCACATTGTCCATCAATGCTGTCTCCTCCTAGTCTCACCTGTGCAGGCTCCTCACACTGTCCTTCAATGCTGTCTCCTCCTAGTCTCACCTGTGCAGGCTCCTCACACTGTCCGTCAATGGTGTCTCCTCCTAGTCTCACCTGTGCAGGTCCCTCACACTGTCCATCAATGCTGTCTCCTCCTAGTCTCACTAATGCAGGTCCCTCACACTGTCTATCAATGCTGTCTCCTCCTAGTCTCACCAGTGCAAGTCCCTCGCACTGTCCATCAATGCTGTCTCCTCCTAGTCTCACTAGTGCAGTTCCCTCACACTGTCCATCAATGCTGTCTCCTCCTAGTCTCACCAGTGCAGGCTCCTCAGACTGTCCTTCAATGCTGTCTCCTCCTAGTCTCACCAGTGCAAGTCCCTCACACTGTCCATCAATGCTGTCTCCTCCTAGTCTCACTAGTGCAGGTTCCCTCACACTGTCCATCAATGGTGTCTCCTCCTAGTCTCACATGTGCAGGTCCCTCACACTGTCCATCAATGCTGTCTCCTCCTAGTCTCACTAATGCAGGTCCCTCACACTGTCTATCAATGCTGTCTCCTCCTAGTCTCACCAGTGGAAGTCCCTCACACTGTCCATCAATGCTGTCTCCTCCTAGTCTCACTAGTGCAGGTCCCTCACTTTGTCCATCAATGGTGTCTCCTCCTAGTCTCACTAATGCAGGTCCCTCACACTGTCCATCAATGGTGTCTCCTCCTAGTCTCACTAGTGCAGGTCCCTCACACTGTCCATCAATGGTGTCTCCTCCTAGTCTCACTAGTGCAAGTCCCTCACACTGTCCATCAATGCTGTCTCCTCCTAGTCTCACTAGTGCAGGTCCCTCACACTGTCCATCAATGGTGTCTCCTCCTAGTCTCACTAGTGCAGGTCCCTCACACTGTCCATCAATGGTGTCTCCTCCTAGTCTCACCTGTGCAGGTCCCTCACACTGTCCACCAATGCTGTCTCCTCCTAGTCTCACCAGTGCAGGTCCCTCACACTGTCTATCAATGCTGTCTCCTCCTAGTCTCACCAGTGCAAATCCCTCACACTGTCCATCAATGCTGTCTCCTCCTAGTCTCACTAGTGCAGGTCCCTCACTTTGTCCATCAATGCTGTCTCCTCCTATTCTCACTAGTGCAGGTCCCTCACACTGTCCATCAATGATGTCTCCTCCTAGTCTCACTAATGCAGGTCCCTCACACTGTCTATCAATGCTGTCTCCTCCTAGTCTCACCAATGCAAGTCCCTCACACTGTCCATCAATGCTGTCTCCTCCTAGTCTCACTAGTGCTGGTCCCTCACTTTGTCCATCAATGCTGGCTCCTCCTAGTCTCACTAGTGCAGGTCCCTCACACTGTCTATCAATGCTGTCTCCTCCTAGTCTCACCAGTGCAAGACCCTCACACTGTCCATCAATGCTGTCTCCTCCTAGTCTCATTAGTGCAGGTCCCTCCCACTGTCCATCAATGCTGTCTCCTCCTAGTCTCACTAATGCAGGTCCCTCACACTGTCCATCAATGCTGTCTCCTCCTAGTCTCACCAGTGCAAGTCCCTCACACTGTCCATCAATGCTGTCTCCTCCTAGTCTCACTAGTGCTGGTCCCTCACTTTGTCCATCAATGCTGGCTCCTCCTAGTCTCACTAGTGCAGGTCCCTCACACTGTCTATCAATGCTGTCTCCTCCTAGTCTCACCAGTGCAAGACTCTCACACTGTCCATCAATGCTGTCTCCTCCTAGTCTCACTAGTGCAGGTCCCTCACACTGTCCATCAATGCTGTCTCCTCCTAGTCTCACTAGTGCAGGTCCCTCACACTGTCCATCAATGCTGTCTCCTCCTAGTCTCACGAATGCAGGTCCCTCACACTGTCCATCAATGCTGTCTCCTCCTAGTCTCACGAATGCAGGTCCCTTACACTGTCTATCAATGCTGTCTCCTCCTAGTCTCACCAGTGCAAGACCCTCACACTGTCCATCAATGCTGTCTCCTCCTAGTCTCACTAGTGCAGGTCCCTCACACTGTCCATCAATGCTGTCTCCTCCTAGTCTCACGAATGCAGGTCCCTCACACTGTCCACCAATGCTGTCTCCTCCTAGTCTCACTAATGCAGGTCCCTCACACTGTCCATCAATGGTGTCTCCTTCTAGTCTCACTATTGCAGGTCCCTCACACTGTCCATCAATGCTGTCTCCTCCTAGTCTCACTAGTGCTGGTCCCTCACTTTGTCCATCAATGCTGGCTCCTCCTAGTCTCACTAATGCAGGTCCCTCACACTGTCTATCAATGCTGTCTCCTCCTAGTCTCACCAGTGCAAGACCCTCACACTGTCCATCAATGCTGTCTCCTCCTAGTCTCACTAGTGCAGGTCCCTCACACTGTCCATCAATGCTGTCTCCTCCTAGTCTCACGAATGCAGGTCCCTCACACTGTCCATCAATGCTGTCTCCTCCTAGTCTCACGAATGCAGGTCCCTCACACTGTCCATCAATGCTGTCTCCTCCTAGTCTCACTAGTGCAGGTCCCTCACACTGTCCATCAATGCTGTCTCCTTCTAGTCTCACTAGTGCAGGTCCCTCACACTGTCCATCAATGCTGTCTCCTTCTAGTCTCACTATTGCAGGTCCCTCACACTGTCCACCAATGGTGTCTCCTCCTAGTCTCACCTGTGCAGGCTCCTCACACTGTCCACCTGTGTAGGCCCTTCACACTCCCCATCATTGCAGGCTTCTCGTGCTGCCACCCATGAGAGCAAGCTTCTCACTGTGCCGCCTCTTTATTGCTAGTCACTAATGCCAACGTGATATACCTGCAGCGGTGCATGTTTCTTACACTATCTCTCAGTGCCAGTACTAACTCTGCCCACCAGTGCAATACCCCTACATTGTCTTGCAAAACCAGTGTTATTCTTTGGATCACCAGTGCCAGCTTCTAACAGCATGTTAACAAATGGCTGGAGGAGAGGGGGAAGGGTGTTGATACTCCTTGACCAGACCAGTCAGTGCTTGGCCTCTCTGCTGAGGTGGCAGTCAGTGTGCTCATTATGATTTGATGTGATTTGGAAGCATCCCCATAGTCTTGTTCTCTCTTTGCTCTTCCTCCACTCCCAGTTTAAAAGATCATCCTTCCGAGTCTCTCTCTAACACTCCAATCCTCGCTGCCCTCCCCTACAGTATGATTCTGTTTCACTCTTCCTCAGACACCCACTGACCCTCGGCCTCAATCCCTTCAATTGTGCTGTCTGCCCCCACAACCCCCCCCCCCCTCCCACACACTTCCGTTTCCCTTCTCCTACCTCCATCTCTCCTAGGACGTTATCTCTCCTCTCTCTCCATCCTCTGTTCATTCCGGCAGTTGGGGCTCCCAGTTCAAAGTCCGTTTCGTACTGGCCTCGGGGTCTCTGCACCGCCTTCCTGCCAGATGAGCCGCCAGGGCTAGAGTTTAGGTGAACGGGATCTATGCAGCATCATCGCAGGTACATGGTATTTTGACGCTGGAGCGCTCCCGTCCACTAATCAAAAGGTGGTTATGTCTTTTGGGACTTTCAGTTTATTTAGCGCCTCCTAATGGTGGCACCCAATGGCTGCTGCCTTACCTTGACTTCTTAAAGTGCGGGCCCCCGAGTTAAGGTGGCATCACAGAGCCCTGGCACAGCCGTGTGCACCTCCGGCCCACCTGCCAGTGCCGGAGACACTCTGCGCAGCACTGCAGGGCGGGACTGCTGCAGAACATTTGCCCCGTACCAAAATAAAGGAGGCCCCTAAAAAGTCAAGTGGCCCATACAAACAGGTCCGTTTTGAGCTTTTAAGGACACGCTATATATGTGTTTTGCATGGTATGGCTGGCCGCATGCATTCGTGCTTGCTGCAGACGGTGTTTGTGGTAATCCCAGAACAAGAAAAAGTCCCACCAGACCCAAAACGGGCCCGCAAACAGCCAGACACCGGCCCTCACGCGGACCCGTCAGACCAGCCCTTCCGGCGCCGCCTGACCAGCCTTCCGGCGACCCTGCTGACGCCCAATATGCACAGCTCGCTCGAGGCACCTTCGTTTGGGGTCTGAGCTCACGCCCCTCCTACCCCCCACACTTTGCTATCAAAACAAATGGCTCCTTCATAAAAAAAATGCTCTTCCAACCAGGCCTAGACATTTTTGAAGTTTTAATTTGATCAGCTTTTCATTATCGAGGTGTTCACTTAACTGAGCGATAACACCTCCAGCGACACTGGCATGGGGGGGAGGGGAAGGGGTGAGGGGGGTTTGGATGGGAGGTGAGGGGGTGTATGGGGGTTGAGGATTGTCTCTGGGCCTAAAGCAAGGGGGTGGGGTCAAACTTTCTCTACGTCAAAGCCATTGTATTAGTGTTGCTCTATACTCTGCACTCTTTTGGGTTTAGCGAATGAACTTCGTGTCAAACTCCAGACCGGGGGGCGGAGGCAGCGCGTCGAGCGCTGTGGAGGGAGAACAGGAATAACCAGAGCGACGAAACCAACCTGTCCCTTTGGTTCAACGTGACTTCTTCTCCGAAAAGTGATTATAAAAACACAGAATCAACAAAGGACCTTACGTAAGAAATAAAAAAGTCCTGTCAGCATCACTTCACTATAAGAAACAGATATTTGCTGAGCGCGCCAAGAGGCAGAACTCGCGGCACTTAATTCGGTAGCGCTGAGGGAGGTTCCTACAGGCGCACTCTCCCCGGACTGACATATAACTTATATAAGTGACCCTCGGTGGACCTATGCACCGTGTGGTAAACGCAGGCACGCCAGCACGTTCGCAGAGCTAGGGGCTAGCTTGGCCCTCACAGCCAGAACACGAGCCGAGCCACAAAAAGACGTAGCACGCAGATGACTTGCGCGCGAAAAAAAAATCCAATTAAAAAAGTCGTTCCTAACCCACTGCTCCAATGAGTGACTGCATGGAGTGACATTTATTAAAAGCAAAAGCTGAGGCAGAAAAGCGAGAAGATATTTTTGTCTTTTGTAAACTACATTGGGGTGTCAGTGTTTGGCCCGACTCTACTTTGGCTCGCCTGTCACATGGTACCTCGGGCCGAGTCAGATATTCGGCAGGATGCGGGCTCGAGCCAGGCACGCCTTGTGTATCTCTGGCCAGTATCACAGAGGTGGCCGTGACGTAGGTCGGCCACACTGAATCCCAGCCGGCAGCTCCCTGGATGCGGACAGAAGGCGCCTCGAGTTTAAAGCGCTACAGTGAGGAGAGCAGCTGTCCCAGACACAGAGAGAGGTGCTCCAGGCGTGTGCTGGATGCTGAAAACGAGCACTGTTTTATTTCCCCTTGAAACACTTCAGATCTTCACCCTCACCCTCCTCAAGGTGGTATTCATAACCATGAACCTCGCTAAAAATAACTTCATGGCCTGGATATTGTAGTGTTTTCGGAGCCCACTGTCTTTCCTCTGCCCTTGTTCTCCTGGAGACGAGGCCTCCGGAACGAGACACTGCACTCCTGATGTGGTTCTCGGAAGCGCTGGCAGTGCGCCTAGTATAGTCACTAGAATGAGGCAAAGTAATCAAAAAATTCAGATGTGGCCTCCAGAGCTAGATGCAGTAGTCCAGGTGCGGCCCCACAGCGAGGTGTAGTACTCCAGATGTGGCCTTCAGAACTAGACACAGTACTCCAGATGCGGCCACCGAAGCGAGGTGTAGTACTCCAGATGTGGCCTCCAGAGCGAGACACGGTTCTCCAGGTGCGGCCCTACAGCGAGGTGTAGTACTCCAGATGTGGCCTTCAGAACTAGACACAGTACTCCAGATGCGGCCCCTGAAGCGAGGTGTAGTACTCCAGATGTGCCCTCCTGAACTAGACACGGTACTCCAGGTGCAGCCCCAAATCGAGGTGTAGTACTCCAGATGGGGCCTCCTGAACTAGACACAGTACTCCAGGTGTGGCCTCCTGAACTAGACACTGTACTCCAAATGCAGCCTCCAAAGCGAGGTTTAGTACTCCAGATGTGGCCTCCTGAACTAGACACAGTGCTGCAGCCCCCAAAGCGAGGTGTAGTACTCCAGATGTGGCCTCCAGAGCGAGACACGGTTCTCCAGGAGCAGCCTCCAAAGCGAGATGTAGTACTCCAGATGTGGCCTCCTAAATTAGACACAGTGCTGCAGCCCCCAAAGCGAGGTGTAGTACTCCATATGTGGCCTCCAGAGCGAGACACGGTTCGACAGGTGCAGCCCCCAAAGCGAGGTGTAGTACTCCAGATGTGGCCTCCAGAGCGAGACACGGTTCGACAGGTGCAGCCCCACAGCGGTGTAGTACTCCAGATGTGGCCTCCTGAACTAGACACAGTGCAGCCCCCAAAGCAAGGTGTAGTACTCCGGATGTGGTCTCCTGAACTAGACACAGTGCTGCAGCCCACAAAGCGAGGTGAACTACTCCAGATGTGGCCTCCAGAGCGAGACACGGTTCTCCACATGCAGCCCCACAGCGAGGTGTAGTTCTCCAGATGTGGCCTCCAGAGCGAGACACGGTTCTCCAGGTGCAGCCCCAGAGCGAGGTGTAGTACTCCAGATGTGGCCTCCTGAACTAGACACAGTGCTGCAGCCCCCAAAGCGAGGTGTAGTACTCCAGATGTGGCCTCCAGAGCGAGACACGGTTCGACAGGTTCAGCCCCACAGCGGTGTAGTACTCCAGATGTGGCCTCCTGAACTAGACACAGTGCAGCCCCCAAAGCAAGGTGTAGTACTCCGGATTTGGTCTCCTGAACTAGACACAGTGCTGCAGCCCACAAAGCGAGGTGAACTACTCCAGATGTGGCCTCCAGAGCGAGACACAGTTCTCCACGTGCAGCCCCACAGCGAGGTGTAGTTCTCCAGATGTGGCCTCCAGAGCGAGACACGGTTCTCCAAGTGCAGACCCACAGCGAGGTGTAGTACTCCAGATGTGGCCTCCTGAACTAGACACAGTGCAGCCCCCAAAGCAAGGTGTAGTACTCCGGATGTGGCCTCCTGAACTAGAAACACTGCTGCAGCCCCCAAAGCGAGGTGTAGTACTCCAGATGTGGCCTCCAGAGCGAGACACGGTTCTCCAGGTGCAGCCTCAAAGCGAAGTGTAGTACTCCAGATGTGGCCTCCAGAGCGAGACATGGTTCTCTAGGTGCAGCCCCACAGTGAGGTGTAGTACTCCAGATGTGGCCCTTTGAACTAGACACAGTACTCCAGGTGTGGCCCCCTGAACTAGACACAGTGCTGCAGCCCCCAAAGCGAGATGTGGTACCCCAGATGTGGCCTCCTGAAATAGACACTGTACTCCAGATGCACCCACTGAACTAGACACAGTACTCCAGGTGTGGCCTCCTGAACTAGACATAGTGCTGCAGCCCCCAAAGCGAGATGTGGTACCCCAGATGTGGACTCCTGAAATAGACCCTGCACTCCAGGTGCAGCCCCAAAGCGAGGTGTAGTCAGCACTTCGTCCGCCAGGGCTTCAGGTTCAGCCTCCAGAACCAACCATGGGTGACGCAGACATGTTCATAGTCCTTCAGATGTGGGCTCTCCAGTGAGGCGGAGCGCTGTCCCCAGATGTAATCTGCAGAGCGAGGCCCGGAATACTTCAGACCTCTAGAAGTAGCCCCCAAAACTAAAGAGCGGTCCAAAGGTGGCCCCTAAATGAGCCGCAGGCCTCTAGTTGTAGTCTCTATACTTAAAAGTAGCATTCCAAATGTGGTTTCCAGAAGTAAGCAAGTGCTCCAGGTGTGGTCTCCAGTGCAGGAGTGCAGTGCTCCAGATGTTGCCAGCAGAACTAGGCTTTGCGACCCGGGAGAGCTCCCCAAAACTAGACACGATGTTCATGAAAAAATGGACTCGTCTGCAGGTCCGATGTATATAACTGGACAAAAAGCTTTAGGTGTGCGCTCCAGAGCCGGACACAGGACTGCAGATGTGGCTAAGAGTACCAGACACAGTTCTCAAGATGGTTTGGAAGCAGAGTAGGGGTGTCCTCCCTTTAAAATGAATCAGAGTGACATCCATTCTTTGTTTATCATGCACTTCTTTATTTTCAAGTCATCCCATGTTCCAGTGAGAACAGGATGTGCCGTTTGATGTATGGTATAACATTTGAGAACAGCCGGCACATGTTTCGTTCCCTGTGGCTGATATGCCCAGGGCTTTCTCAAGGGTCAAAAATAACATATCCATTTACATCTTCTTTCAAATCAGCCTTGGTTGTATGTATAGCTTGGTCCATGAGTTGAATCCAGATGGCATCTTAACGCCATGCCAAACATTGTCGCTTATGAGGGATTCAACCCATGGACCAGATATACATAGACCAAGACTGATTTTAAAGAAGTCGTGAATGGATATGTTTTTTTGAGCCCGAGAAACCCCTGAGCATATCAGCCACAGGGAGGCGAAACACGTGTCGGCTGCTCTCAAATATTATACCATACATCAAACGGCACATCCTATTCTCACTCCAACATGAAATTATTCACTTGGAAATAAAAAAAATTGCATGTTAAACAATGAATGGATGCCACTTTGATTCATTTTGAAAGGGAGGACACCCCTATTCTGCTTCCAAACTACTTTATGTCTGGGGTAACAAGGGTCTAAATCCCATACAGGAAGAGGGTGTCGGACCCGACGCATTATTAAACAGTTCTCATGATGGACTCCGTCAAGAGACACAAAACCTATAGATGGGGTCTGCGGAACTGAGGATATTATTTCAAGATGTGGCTTCCAAAACGTGGCACAAGACTCCAGGGGTGGGCTACAGGATTGTGGGGGGTACTTCAGACAATTCTAGAATATAATGCTCAAGATATGACCTCGTGACCTTGACACGGCACTGGGGAGGAAGCCTGCAGAACTGAGTGTCCGTTTACGAGGTCTCACCAGTAATGTATGTACCGGTAACTTATTAATTCCCCTTTTCTCTGAAGATTTTAACACTTCCTACGCTATTAAATGTTCCCTTCATTTTGCCAATTTCAAGTGAAGGTGTAAGGCCATACAGCGTGCTTGCAACACCACCGCCCGTCGTCTTTGCTTGTAGCTCAGAATAACCGAGCCTGCATTATGTATCGGTTCCGGGCCAGGGCCGCCGTGTATCTGCTTTTTCACACAGCGCGGCAATAAACACCTGTCACAACTCAGTGCCATCTGCAAAACATGTCTCCATCCCTTTCCAGCCACTTTGCAATGATATGTTTGAAATGCTTGGTTGAATAAATATATAGGAAAGAAGCCGGCCCTGGGGTGTTGTTGGCTGCGACAGCGTTAGCTACAGTTCCATATACAGCCATAAAGCCAACTTCTCATCAGGCATGTATGGTTCTATCATTTCCTCCCAGGCCCTTTCACAAAAATGACAGACAGGAAGCGAGACAGGCAGACAAGCGGCTAGAAGTATATAAGTAGATAGAGACAGACAGACAGACAGACAGACAGACAGACAGACAGACGACAGACAGACGACAGACAGGGATAGATAGATAGATAGATAGATAGATAGATAGATAGATAGATAGATAGATAGATAGATAGATAGATAGATAGATAGATAGATAGATAGATAGATAGATTGACTGACAGACAGACAGACAGACAGACAGACAGACAGACAGACAGACAGACAGACAGACAGACAGACAGACAGACAGACAGACAGACAGACAGACAGACATAGATAGATAGATAGATAGATAGATAGATAGATAGATAGATAGATAGATAGATAGATAGATAGATAGATAGATAGATAGATAGATAGACAGACAGACAGACAGACAGACAGACAGACAGATAGGGATAGATAGATAGATAGATAGATAGATAGATAGATAGATAGATAGATAGATAGATAGATAGATAGATAGATAGATAGATAGATAGATAGATAGATAGATAGATAGATAGATAGATAGATAGATAGATAGATAGATTGGGTGAATAGCACGACTGAGAGACAGGAGGAGAGACAGGTAGATTGGGCTCACATGGCAGTCCAATAGATAGAGAAACTGCTGCCACAGGAGTGCTCAGTCTCGCCACATACCTGTCACCTTTAGAGTGCACGAGAAGGTAATCCACAGAGATTATTTTTGGGGCATCATATCCTATATATGCCTCCCCCATCCTCGTAAATGGGCAGAGCTGTCATCCAATCCCATGCAGCCTATCCCTCCGTCCATCCAATCCGGAGCCTCCCCTGGCCTGCGTTCTATACCTGTTCAGAGCGGATCTACATTCTCAGTAAATCAAAAAACACTTGACCATTGCTGACTGTAAACAGCTGTGAGGGGAGAGGGCCAAGGGCGGGGGACGGCCGAGGGAGAGGGAGGGAAGGAAAGCGCACGGAAAAGGGCGACCCAACGACGCCGGGATCCCAGCGGAGGCCAGCGGCAAACACGAGGCGCCTCGGTGAGGTCTGAGGTGCGAGGGCCTCTCTGCACCGCCGCAGTTGACGCCAGGTCCCAGTTGAGGCCAGCGGCAGCCATGAGGCGCCTTGGTGAGGTCTGAGGTGCGAGGGCCTCTGCACCGCCGCAGGTGCGGGCGGGAGCGCCAGGAGGAATCTCGCGGCCCCTGTGGAGATTTTGGGGACCCTGGGCCAAACGCATTTTGGGGGCCCCAGTTCAGATCAGCTTTGAATTTATATCCCAGTTTCAGACGTAAAATGCCCTCTTTGGCCAGGTCACTGACCGTGCACTGGTAGACGGCGTGACCAGACGAGTGATGCGGCATATACGTTTTGAATAAACCCCACTAGCTTTCAAGATTTGGGAATCAGACTGTTTCCGACTCTCATCTACTGCTCCCTGAGGAAGGGCAAGTGATGCCCGAAATGCATTGGAGCCTAGAAACATATACGTGTCTTGAAAAGAAATGTGTATGAAAAAAGAGAAATATTTTCAAAAGTATCTTTGAAAACCAACCATGATGAATATAATCAAAAAATAAAAGGAGATCAAACATTAAAAAAACGTCGGAGTCTTCATTCCAAGAGGAACCCACACAGAGTGCCTATTGGGGATGTAACCACTGACTCATTGGCCACACTTATAATTATTGTTAAAAGGACGCATGGGACGGAAAGCGTCACCCAACAGCAGCACCTCAACAAGATTAATCTGAATACAAATTCATTCAAAAATAAGGCTGTGCATTGATCCAAAAAAACTCAAAGAAACATAAACACAACATTTGTCCACAAAATGTCTGTAATATACTCTCACACATCATATACATTAAAAATTAATGAAAGGAAAACACAATTTTCACCAATCTGTTTAAGAATTATTCAAGGTCATCAGGCAAGACTCTCTGCAGATCAGGGTGGGCTGTATCGGGGCTACCTGAAAGGCTGGGGCCCTCGGCCCACTTTGTGCATGCCTTAAAACGTCTCTGCCTAGCTGTATGGAGAGAGTTCCCTTGGTGTATGGAGAGAGCGAGATGTCTTGGTGTATGGAGAGGGGCCCTTGGTGTATGGAGAGCGTGAGATGTCTCGGTGTATGGAGAGGGGCCCTTGGTGTATGGAGAGAGTGAGATGTCTTGGTGTATGGAGAGGGGCCCTTGGTGTATGGAGAGAGTGAGATGTCTCGGTGTATGGAGAGGGGCCCTTGGTGTATGGAGAGAGGCCCCTTGGTGCGTGGAGAGGAGCCCTTGGTGTATGAAGAGAGTGAGATGTCTCGGTGTATGGAGAGGGGCCCTTGGTGTATGGAGAGAGTGAGATGTCTCGGTGTATGGAGAGGGGCCCTTGGTGTATGAAGAGAGTGAGATGTCTCGGTGTATGGAGAGGAGCCCTTGGTGTATGAAGAGAGTGAGATGTCTCGGTGTATGGAGAGGGGCCCTTGGTGTATGGAGAGAGTGAGATGTCTTGGTGTATGGAGAGGGGCCCTTGGTGTATGGAGAGAGTGAGATGTCTCGGTATATGGAGAGGGGCCCTTGGTGTATGAAGAGAGGCCCCTTGGTGCATGGAGAGGAGCCCTTGGTGTATGAAGAGAGTGAGATGTCTCGGTGTATGGAGAGGGGCCCTTGGTGTATGAAGAGAGTGAGATGTCTCGGTGTATGGAGAGGAGCCCTTGGTGTATGAAGAGAGGGAGATGTCTCGGTGTATGGAGAGGGGCCCTTGGTGTATGGAGAGAGTGAGATGTCTTGGTGTATGGAGAGGGGCCCTTGGTGTATGGAGAGAGTGAGATGTCTCGATGTATGGAGAGGGGCCCTTGGTGTATGGAGAGAGGAGCCAAGGGTTTGGCGAGAGGTCCCTTGGTGTATGGAGAGTTAAGTATCTTGGTGTATGGAAAGAGGAACCTAGTTGTATGGAGAGGGGCCCTTGGTGTATGGAGAGAGGGAGGTGTCTTGGTGTATGAAGAGAGGTACCAAGCACAAAGGTGTTTGGAGAGAAGTACCAAGCATCAAAATGCACGGAGAGAGGCAGCAGAGTCTTTGGAGAGAGGTATCCTGGTGTATGGAGAAAGGGACCAAACATCAGGGGTAGCTGGGTGTACCGCAAGAGGTCACTTGTGCTGTAGTGAGATCTACCACAGAGTATCAAGAGAGGTCCCTTTGTGTATGGAGAGATGTGCTGGGATGCATGGAGCGAGGCCCCTAAGTGTATGGTGGGAGGTACCGAGGGGTACGGAGGGAGACCATTTAGTGTAAACTCAGAGGTACCAAGGTTATGAAGAGAGGTCCAACTGTGGATAGAGAGTGACCCTTGATATATGGAGAGCAGTATGACGCTGTATGCATAGAGATCCCAGGGTGCATGTGAGCTGACCCATGGTGTCTGAGATGGATCCTACAGAGCAGAGAGCGGTCCTGTGGGTTTTGGAGCTAAACCTTTAGAATGCGTGTATAGATACCACACTTGTATAGAGAGGCCCTGTCGAGTTAGGAGAGATCCTACAGTATATAGAGAGCAGTACCATAGAGCATTGGTGTATAAAAAGTCCACATAGTGTAGGTCTGTGTGGGGTCCTAACCTGTATGAAGAGCGGTCCTACAGTATATAGAGAATGGGTCTTTTGGTATGAGGTACACAGTGCTAGTTGTCTCTGTGTTTAGAGAGGTCTCGTGGTGTTAGGAAAGGCCCCACCGTGCAGAGACAGAGGTCCTGTGGTATGTGGTGCACGGGTGCGAGGTGCCTGGGTGTATTGAGAGGTCTCTTGGTGCAGGTGTGGCCCGTGCAGGTAAGAGCAGTGGGGTCAGGTTGGGGGCAGGATTCAACAGACGACCACGAGGTAAAATGAAATAAATAATTCATTTTCCCTTGTCGTTGTCTGTTAAAATCGCCACCCCCAATCCGGCCCCACCGCTCGGTCCTGTGAGATGTGGTGCACTGGTGCAATGTGCCTTGATGTATAGAGTGATCTCATGTTTTAGGAAAGGTCCCACAGTATACAGAGAGTGGTTCTGCAGAATGTGGGGTACTGATGTTATGTTACATTAGACATGAATCTGAAGCACACCCTCTTTTTTCTTTTGTCTGATTTTCTGTAACTGTTTATCTAGTTTAGCGTGCATGCACTCGAGTGTGCTCCGCTCCATTTTGCACACTAATACTATCTGTACTTAAACAATGGCCCACTCCGTGCTGGTCATAAACGAGTTGCACAGCTGTATACACATAGTGTTCCAAATGATTCACTTTCACCACAGTTATTCCATATTTAATCCATTTTATTTCCAATTTTCATCCAAACTTCTTTGTCACGCCAAGGATACGAAATTCATTCAAACTTCTGCGTGTAAGTACTTCATGATTGCCTATCCAGGCTTAAACATGAGCATGTGCTGAATCTCGAGTCCTCCAAATTATGCAAACATTACATCACACCCATTGCATTGGGTGTGATGTAATGTTTGCATAATTTGGAGGACTCGAGATTCAGCACATGCTCATGTTTAAGCCTGGATAGGCAATCATGAAGTACTTACACGCAGAAGTTTGGATAAAAATTGGAAATAAAATGGATTAAATATGGAAAAACTGTGGTGACAGTGAATCATTTGGAACACTATGTGTATACAGCACGGAGCGGGCCATTGTTTAAGTACTGATGTTATGTGCCACCGATGCAATGGTGTATAGCGAGGGCTCAGGGTGTTTGGACAGGTCCCATAGTATAGAGTCACACCACTGCCAAATGTTCACAGCAGGAATTGAACAAGATCTCAATAGCATCCCAGTCTTCCAAATTCCTACACCACCAAGCTCGACTCGAAAAACCCTCCCTGAATCCACCTCCAACTTCAATGCTTTGATCACTGCCTGCAGAAACACTCTGGTCACTCTCAAGCCAATAAAGCCTGGAGAACGAGACTGCAAGCAAGTTTGCATGTGGCAGAGTCTAGGCCAAACACACTGCAAACAGCTTGAATGCCGATGGAGACTGTTGGAATGTAGGATCTGCTTTAAGCTTACCCCCCCTTTTTGCCTGGGGCTAAGCTGTTATTGACTAGTTTGACTGGGATCCTGCTAATCAGCATCACAGCCTCTCCGCTTTCTCCCCTAAATTGTTATGTTAAGTACTTAGGTACATTCCAGATTGGATACTGAGGTACCCTTATCAGTCCCTAGTATATGGTACTAAGGTACGCAGGGCATGGGTACACCAGAGGTACCCCATGGGCAGAGGCATGTATTATGCCACCCATGGGAGACCATTCCAACTGTAACTACGGGCCTGCCGTTGCAGCCTGTGTAAGCTGGTGATAGCGCCACTTATGAAATATAAAGCTCTCCTATATCTAGGGTAACTGCACTTAAAACCTATAAGTCACCCCTATAGCAGGCCTTTACAATCCTGAGGGCAGGGTGCTTGGTTCTAAATGGTGTGGGGGTATGATTCCAAGCACTGGAACGGTCCTCCGTTAGGCTTTCAGTGCTCTCAGTACCAGTCTTCTAGACCCAGACAGCACAACATGGCTGCTGCCGACCAGAGACACGATTCTGCCCTCCTGCCGCTGAGCCAAGCTCGAGCAGGGGAAGGCAGAACAATAGGTATCCTGTCACAGGGAGGTGCGACCACCTCCCAGATAGGATTTAGTGTATTGGGGACGGGTGGATGCGCTTGCCAGTGCCACTCAGTCTGCATGAGGGGCACATTTAGTGCCTCCTTGCATAGTCCAGTTCAAACCAGCTCTGGGAGCCGTTAGTTGCGGCTCTGGCGTGAACCTGGACAAAGGACATGGGAGTATCCTCCCCCCTGTCCAAACCCTCCCCTGGGAGTGTCTCCTGAATCATCCCAACCCTTTCCTTAGGGTACTTAAGGGCTTACCTGGGTGAAGGTCCCTAGATTCATCATGGGACACGATTGTATTCAGACACCACTTCAACTTCTACCATCCAGGCACTCTGGACTTCACTGGACTTCGTTTGAGCTTGACTTCATCTCCCTTCCAATGTGCTGCATCGTCTGTGCCTATGCATCATACAGGAACCTTCCTAGGTCTGTGGGCATCCGAGACACCTGAAGGAATCTCCCTTGGAGTGAAGGAGTCACTTCCCTGCATCTGCAGGCAGCACAACTAAGCTGGCTGGTCTGCTGATCCTGAGCTCCAATGGACTCCGAAAGGCTCAACAACACAGGTGGTGGTTCTTCATATCTCTCGAGGCCTGTCTTGCCTCTCACCAAGTTTTGGGCCAGTGTCCCTCGTGGGAGCTGCAGGAACAGAACCCCTGTGCACCACATTGACTTGCTGTTGCAAAGGCTTGTTGGCTTCCTTCCACCAAGATCTTCGGGCTTCAAGTAGCCCCAACCTCAAGCTTCTCCACACCACTTCATCTGCACCAGGGCCTGCATATTTTGGTGATCTGCTCGAGGTCCTCTTGCGACTCCAGTGCCTCTGGCCTGTGGGTCCTGTTGAGAGTCATCTTTGTTTCTTTTGGGCTCACCTGATTGGTCGGGGTCTGCCCTGACTCCCCTGCTTGTGGTGAGTCCCCTGGACTTTGCTGGTGCCGACATTGCACCTTCTTCAGCATCCACATTGTTTGCAGTTGCCAAGGCTTATTGGTGCTCCTAATGGACACCGACCCCTCAACTCTCGACATCCGACGTGGAACAGTTCGTGCACGGCTCCTGATCTTCCACACCGTTGCCTTGTCCTAACAGCTGCAGAGTCAAGGTCACTGTCAATTCTCCTGCAACTCCTGACATCGTGGACATTCATCTTCCGGGTCTCCGGGTCACTCCGCAGTGACATAGACTCAGTCCCCTTTGCTTGAAGGTACTCCTCAACTTGAATCTACCTTTGGATTCCACCGGACACTTTCTCCTTCTCCAGCAGCGGCATTTTCCTGAAGTCCTCCTTTGGGGTTGACGGCTGTTTCCGACACCACTTCACACCTATGCACCCGGCTTCCCGGGTGTAGGTAATGTGGATACTAGGGTATCCACAGGTGAAGTGGCTCTCCAACCTTCTGTCTTCCACTGGGTTTCTTGATGGTCCACTGGGAATGGCCATTAATCTTTCAAATTGCAACAGCGACTTACACGTTGATTTGTACAAAGAACGCAGTTGTGTTCTCACACTGCATACGATCTCCGTGGGGTTCCTAGTTACTAACCATGGATGGTTCCTTGGGTCTCCGACACTTCTACATCATCTGGGCATGTCTTGACACGAGTCGTGGTTCTTATACCACTTTCTTAGTATATAGTTTGGTCCCCCCTTGGAGTCCACTGTGTATTCTGTGCTACTTATGTGATTTCCATGCAAAATATTTTGTGCCTTGTTTATATCTCTGGGTAGGAGATATCTGTATATATTAGTGAGTATTATATAATAAATACATATTTTTATATATACTTTGTGTGGTTCCATTTTCACTTAATCTATACCTATAAGATTGCATTCTGGTAAAACAAGCTCCTTTACACTCTTTTTGGACTAAGACGGAAGGCTGCTCTCCTCAGCTACCACTTGGATAGCTTTCTAAGGTTGTCTAAGACCACTAAAATCACCATAAGGGTTGTCTGGACAGGTGCCGGATGCCCACTTACATAAATGGACATCATATACCAGGCCAGCCTCTCACATAGACATAGCCAGGATGACCCTAACAAGAGCACCTACAAACCAACCCTCAGACACTACCCTCAGCAAATTAGAGCCACCAAACATTCCGCACTCACCCACTGCATCAAAAGCAGCCCAACAGCACCACAGAAATCGTCGCTATAGTAAAATATTTCACCTTTCCAGCAGCAAGCTATACTACCATAACCTCTCTCTGGATCTCTGCTCCCAGCTGCTTCCTATTCCTCAGAACAAGATGACCACCATATATGACAACTTTGAGTCTTAACTGATCCCTTCCACCCTTGCAGCCTTCCTGCTTATTTCAACCCACAACAAGACGACCAGCCTTACCACCATCACCACTTAAGCAACTGCAACGCATATGCAGTGCATACACTCTGGAGGACCCTCGAAACTTGCCCTAACAACATCTTTATTAAAAGACTAGATCCCATCAGTGTAGACCTCATCCCGTTCCTTAGCAACTCAATCATCACTGACACCTACCCAGACTGGAAACACACCACAGTAATACGCCTCCTCAAGAAACCCTCAGCAGACACGAAGACGCTAGCCAATTTCCCGCCTATCTCCCTGCTACCCTACCTGGCACAAGTCATGGAAGGATGATAAAGAAATGCATAGCCACCCACCTCAATGACAACCACCTCCTCAATGTCACTCAATCTGGATTCAGGCCCAACCACAGTACAGAGACCGCCTTAATCACCACCACGGACAACATCAGATGATCATGGACAGAGGTGATACCATGACACTCATCCTATTGCACCTTGCTGCAGCCTTCAACACCATCTCCCACCCCCTCCTTATCCAACGACTGCATGAAGCTGGCAGCCAAGGAGCCTCACATTGTCGGATTTGCTCCTTCCTGGCAGGCTGCATCCAGTCGGTCAGCCTGGCCCATTCGCCTCGGATGCCATCAACCATATCTGTGGAGTTTATCAAGGATCCTCACTCAGCCCAGACCCTGTGCAATGTCTACATGACCGCACTCGCCAACATCATCTGGACCCATGGAAGCAACCTCAAATCCTACGCTGACAACACCCAGCTCATACTCTCTCTCTCCGACAAGACGCAAATTAGCTGCACCAATTTCTGCTCCTGCATGATTAAAGCCACCAGATGGATGAAAACCAACTCCCTCAAGCTAAACACAGACACAAGAGAAGTAGTTGCTCTGGTAATCCACCAGGGGGCCTGCCGAAATAAGGACCCACACCCCTTCTGGGAACCCAAGCAAACAAACACGGAATAGTAATTGACAACCAACTCACCATGAACAGCTAAATGAATGAAGTCTCCATATCCTGCTTCCACACACTCAAGATGCTCAAGAAGATCTTCAAATAACTTCCCACCAACACTCGCACAACTGTCATTCAAGCCCTCATCGACAGCAAGCTGGACTACAACATCGCACTCTGTACTGAAATCAACCCTCAACTGACCCGAAGACTCCAGATCATATAAAACGCAGCGGCTACTCTCTCACCCTCAACCTCTCACCCCCACCTAAAAGACCTTCACTGGCTCCCAATCTACAAACGAGCGCTCTAAAAACTCAGTCCTCACGCACATATACAAAGTCTTTCACAACATTGGCCCGCGACCTCAACAACCGCATACATTTCCACAAAACCTACAGACACCCCACTCAGCTGGACTCCTGTTTGCACACACACCACGCATGCACTGAACCAGAGCTGGCAGCCGTGTCTACACCTACCCGCTCCTAAAGACTGAAACAACCTGCCCTGCACATCAGAGCCGCCTCTGGGCTCTTTACCTCGTCCCAGCCCTGGCTCTGCCTTGTGTCAGTGCTGCGATACCCTACGGTGAGTCGTGAGCTATACAAATACACATTACATATCTGAGAGTGGGCCCATGTTGGCAGGCACTGAGGGCCTTGGTGCACAGCAGAGGCGCAACTAGAGCCAAATTTCGGGGGGGGCTAAGAAAAAATTTCGGGAGGGGGCTCAACCTTTAATCAGTATGCAGAGTGGAGCTGCCGGGCCTCCAACAAGGGGTGAAACAACAGCAAGGCCTAATTACCATTCAAATGGTCTTTTAAAGACCTGTTAAACGATTGGGTGCGGCTCTGTGTGTGCCCGGGATCTGTCTCATCCGGGCTGACACACACGACGGGGGGGGGGGGGGGGGGGGGGGGGGTTTGAAGCCCGGTGAGTTCAATGGGTGTTGCGCGCCTGGCGCACAGAGAGGTCTCATGGTGTTAGAACTGGTCGTACAGCATACAGAGGGCAGTTGGTATGTGGTGCACTGGTGCACTGTGTCTTAGTGTACTGAGAAGCCCCGTGCTGTGTAATGTGTTCATAGAGGTGTCACTGAGGTTCCCGAACAAGCCTAGCTGAAGCCATAATGCCCTTTCATGGTCCGGGTTTGGAAGGTCACACCCCGGCCGTACACAGAAGTGCACGACCCATCGAGGTCGGACGGAGGACAAGTGTTGTGTGCACATCGGAGGGATGGGGGGGGGGGGGTGCCGGTGCACCTCGCACGCCTCCGCCCCCCTCCTTGCGTGCCCCTGCACTGCCACCCGACGCAAGCAAGCAAGGGCTGGGCCGACAAGCTCCGGCCGCAGACGCACGCCAGTCAGATGAGGGCGGATTGTGTCTGCACTTAAAACAAATCCTTTGTTTATTATCAATAACCTGTCACTTGTACTAGAGCGTTTTATATCTCGTGTCAACAGCACGGCGGATTCTTGGCACGTGGAACAAGAGATTCCAGGCCACAGCCCAGCAGGAAAGGGGCCAAAGGGCAAGAGAGTGAAAGGGCATCAAAGAGTGGGAGGAAGGGGGCGGGAGTTGTTGGGGGCGGGGGGGGGGGGGGGTAGGAGTTGCGGGGAGAAAGAGCACAGCAATAGTGCTTCACACGGGTTTCTTCAAGAGAAAACATGTTTTACACGTGGAGAAAAAAATAATTAAATGTGCATTAGATCACGGGGCTGTATTTCCCCACTGTGTATATACAATTAAGCGCTGGGGAAATGGGAATCATATGACATTCCCAGTGGCACCACTGGAAACCTGCACCGGGTTCAGCCTTTAGGCTATACGCTGGGAATGTTTGCAAACAGAAAAACAGTGCAAAAGCATGCTCAAACTGAGTTGTCAATCTCTAGACTTGTGTTGTGAATCAGGCTTATGTATTTAAAGGGCCTGGGAATATTGTACAACTATCATTATCCTGCCAGATCAGATGTGACGTGTCTCTATTTGTTCATTACTTTAAGGCCACTATTTGTCTCCCTGTCTTTGGCACTCAATGTCGAATCCATGTCTTTCCTCTGTCTCCCATAGTCATGCTAAGTTGGATATGAGTGTGCTTACTATGCTGATTTTGGGTTTTATCCAAAATGGATATATTTGCACAGATTGTGTTTTTGTTACTTCTAATATATAGACACTCCCTTTTTCCTGGGTTATATGTTCATTCAGTGCACGAAAAAGCACCATGTTGCTTTGTAGCTGGGCTCGCTCTATGCAAATCCACTTACATTCAAACATACATAATATACAAACTCATGTCCGATTGCATTTTTCAATTATATTGGTAGATCCTCCATATTTCTGGGTGATTCATTTTTAGGTCGAGCCTGAGCAGCACATGTGCTGCTCTGTGAGCCATGCTGTATTGGAGTATGTACTTGAAGCCCACCCACTCTCCGCCCATATTTGTCATTGGCTTGTGTCATTGTCCTTCGTAAATGCTGGCTTCCGATTCGTTATTAGGCTTGTTAGTCCCTCCTTAGTACCGCCTTGTCTTCATTTGTAACCTCCCATGAGGACTGGCCTCTTTTCTTGATTTGTTCCTCTGTGAAATGGATCCAAAAAAGAAAGAAAGTCTTTGGCTGCAAATGTCTCTCTAGACACACTTCCCCCCCTGCAACCGCGAACCCAACCGGAAGGTATTGGAGAGCTTTACTGAGCAGTTATCCAGTTCCAAAGTGGCAGCTTGCTGCGCTTTGCACCTCGGCTCAGATCAGGGCCGGACTGACTACCGGGCAGTTTGGAATGCTGCCGAGCTGGGGGCTGATTTCGTTGATGGGGACCTGCCCTGGCTCAGATTACCTGTGAAGGGTATGATTTCACCCCCAGTTTAACATTGCTCTCGCTCATTTGCTTTTCTCCCCCTGCCACCTTGCTTTGTCTATCGTTTGCTTCCCTATGCCCTCCATGCCCCTTCTCTCATCACACCATCAGTTTTGCTTCCCCACACCCTCCCCGTCTGTGTTCCTTCTGCTACCTTCTGTTTGGACCCCCCCCCCCCCCCCCCCCCACACACACACAGACACTTTCAAACAAGCATTTGGAATGCAATAGGTCTCGCATTTGCGAGAGTTTAAGATATTGGCATTGTAAATGATGCCTTTTATTTATGTTTTGAAAACCAAAACATAAATAAAAGACACTGTCATTCACAATGTCAATAGCTCAAAATCGTGTAAATGTGAGACCTATTGCATTGCAGATGGTTGTTAAATTTGCAACAATTTTTATAATATTTGGGAGTAACAATCTTTTTAAGCCCCGATTTGGTCATTGTAGCTGTCAAACAGATCCACTACTTACAGTAGACATAGAATGGACTTTAGGACTGCCCCTTTCAACCCTTGGCTTTCTTTGACTAGCCACTTACAGCCATGGGCTTGAGACTTTGTCAATTCCATCTTGATATATCACAGTGAAGAAATCATTCATTGCTCACCTAATACTACTGGCTGTTGAGGTGTATCTTTCCACCCCCATTCCACTGCTTACGTTGGACTTTGTGAGGGGCTACTTTACAACCATAACCTTCTCTGTCCATCCCTGTTGGCTTCTTCCCAAGTAAGGTTAAGATCTTTGTTTGAAAAATATATGGCCTACTCGGATGTACCAAATCTCATATCGTAAATTATACGGCGATACAGTATATTTCGTGCACAGGGACACACGCAGGCTTCAACACAGTAAAACAAGCTGCTCACAAGAAAGATTCCTGCTGTAGATCTGCAAAGCCAGATAATCATGACATCAAGGAGCATACTTACTCCTCTATCAGAGTACCACAAGCCCTTCCTTTCCCAGGCACTGAAGTAAAAATCAAGAGCTGCCAGCTTCCGGCTGGCACTCTTGCACTTCCCACTTCCGGTGACACTCACAGAGTCTCAAACGATTGGCAGGATTATCAAAGCGTGACACTCTATTTCCTTAAATGTTAAAATATTCATAGCCTGTGGCTGCTAAGTGAGTACTGATAAGCCGGGGCTGACCAGAGCCTTTAAAAATGGCTGCTGCAACTTTGGTACAAGCTATCACTCCAGAGTAATAGGTGATCAGGTCTAGGGCCTAGGCTGCGGACATCAAACCTGTGCAACTGGGTATGGGCTAGACAGAAAAGAATGAAATCCCAGGTAAGTCTCCCTGTGCCTAAATGGTAAGTACGCTAGTAACAATTCTATTAGAAATATGACAATTGCGCGCGCA
This sequence comes from Lissotriton vulgaris, assembly GCF_964263255.1. Taxonomy (NCBI): domain Eukaryota; kingdom Metazoa; phylum Chordata; class Amphibia; order Caudata; family Salamandridae; genus Lissotriton; species Lissotriton vulgaris. The sequence goes on along the minus strand of NC_141693.1, from coordinate 1,719,065,411 downwards.
CATACACAATTTTATATACCTGCCTACACCTTCCGCAATGCACTCGTACCCAATGAATACACTGCCTGGTAAGTGATCATTAAGTAAAAATCAGAGTTTGATATTGCTGGTATGTACTCGTTGCCGGCACTGGCCTTGAAGCTATAATGACTGGTGGAGTCGGTAAAATACCAGTCAGCTGGCAACCCTACAGTGTCTTCTAATGAAGTGCCAACACTGCATGCTTTAACACAAACCCTAGCCAATTGGCTTTGCCAGTGCTCGTTTTTTGCTGTTTCAACCACTGAAGCAACCAATGAATGATACAATTGGTCATATATAGTAAAGTCTTGTCAGCCGCAGGAGCCATATCCATCTTAGAAACAACCTGGGCAATGGAAACTCACCAGACACAAGAAAGAGAGAATAGAAACAGCCAGAGAATGGAACCATAAGAAGAGAAATCCTGGGGAAAGGAAAACTCACCATAGACAGACAGCAAACTGAGGGGTCGCAAACAGCAGTCTCCTGAATGTGAGATACACTAAAAATATGCACAATGTAAGACTCACATGGCACAGCCTGGAGGGTGGAAGAGACTCTATGGAGAATGAAAGGCTGACAGGAAATACCAAGAGAATGGGGTACTCAGCAGCCTTGAGAGCATAAGACTCGTGAAATGCTGGTGGATGCATTAAGGGAAGCCTCGTGAACAGGGCCGCCTGAATAGCATTATTGGCCCGGGGCAATGCAGTGCACTGGGCCCTGCCTACACAACCACTCACAGGAATAAACATGTTTAACGGAACATTAGGGTTAAATTCTGGTCTGCGTGGAGCTCCTATGCTCATGGGGCCCCGGGCAACTGGCCAGCATGCCCACAGCTTGTACATGTGAATTACACAAAAACTGAACGACTTGATTCTCTCATTTCACAACCGGAAGAGTGGACGACCAGCGAAACACGGAGAGTGGGAGACTCGTAAGAGACAGCGCAGAGAATGTGATACTCACGAGAGAATCCAGGACAATGCATGGCACATAAAAGACAACCGAAGAATGGGAGACTTAAAAGAGACAACCTAGAGAATAGACGACTCACAAGAAACAACCTGCAGAATGAGATTTCAGAAGAGACAACTGAGACAATGTGTGTCTCATAAAAGACAACCAGGATAATGCAAGACTTAAGAGTGATAACCTAGACAATGAATGGCTCACAAGAAACTACTTGCAGACTGGAAATGTTAGGTGAGACAACTACGAGAATCAACGACTTACAAAAGACAGCCTGGACAATAGATAACTCTTAAGAAACAACCCGGAGGATGGAAGACCTAGACGGAATAACATGGAGAATGGAAATCTTAGAGGAGACATCATTGAGAATAGAGATCTTAGAAGAAATACTATAAGAGAATGGATGACTCACAATAGACAACCCAGAGAACAAATTCAAGAGCTCTTGAAGGCTCAGGGAGAAGGAACCTGGACAAACCTCTGGGGCTCACAGCACCCTAGGGGAATAGGTACCAGGACAAACAGCAAGAGTTCATAAGACCTTGGAGGGCGAGGGTCTCCAAGGCAAAAATAAGAAGAAAACCAGGACAATGAAAGACTTAGAAGAGACGAACTGGAGAACCGCTTATTCTCGAAAGACAACCTGGAAAATTGATTTCTTAGAAGAGACAAGCAGGAAAATGGAAGACATAAAAGAGGCAACCTAGAGAATGGGTTATCCATAAGAGACAACCCAGAGAATGGTAGATTTAAAAAAGACAGCCCAGGGAATGGATGATTTAGAAGAGACAACATACAGAATGTAAAACTCACAAGAGATAACTTGGAGAAAGGAACACTCAGAAAGGAAAACCAAGAGAATGTACGAGTCAGAAGAGAATTGAACTACTAGAAGAAAGAATGAGAGAACAGAAGACTCACAAGAGACTGTCACGAAAATTGATGCATGTGTGAAACAATCTAAAAATCTATAGACGTATCCATAAGAATGGGGGGAGTTAAATAGACCCAGACGGAGAACGAGAGACTCACAAAAGAAAGTTGTGAGAATAAGAAAGCCATGTAAAATCACCTTACAAATGTACGTTTTGAAAAAGCAGGAGTATAGAAGACTCACTTGAGACAACCTGGTGACCGAAAGACAGCAAGAAAGGCCTGGAGATTAAAAGTCCCATGAGGGATTGGAGACAGGAATGGTCACGAGAGACAGACATACAATAACAAAAGGCAGCCTACTGAAAGCGAGACACAAAAAAAGACAACATGCAGAATGCATTACTCAGATTAGACATTCTTGGGGATGGACTGCCAGAAGAAACATGGGTATCAGAAGACTAACATGACACAGTTTTGAAAGTGGTAGACCTACACCTGCAATTAGAGAAAGGGAAAATCTTACCAAAGAAGACCATCCCAGATGGGAGAGGCACAGAAATAACCATCCATCTTGTTAGACAGTCACACCGTCTTGTATGATCTGAAGTGTAGTTACTGGAATGTCTTTCCAAAAGTTCTGCCAAAAACATCCTTCTTGGCAAATCTTCCTGCATTAAAATTCCAAGTTCACTGCCTCAGCCTCTGTGTACAATGGTCCAGCCAACGTGTTTCCTTCCACAACCGGACTTCTTCAAGGCTAAGTATTGGTTTGATTATTCCTCAAAACCGGTTCATCGATAAGAATCGCATGAAGATTTGCCCCAAATTTGTTTCGGGGGGGGGGGGAATGCCGTTTGGAACGGACATTCCAGTAACTGTATGCATGAGATCACACCAGACTGACTTGCTAATAAGATAGATGGATGTTTGTGTGTCTCTCCCATCATGGTCTGATTTATGTTGGTTACCACGATTATGATTACCTGTGGAGTATCTGGGGAGTAGAGCATTAACTGATCATATGGGATGGGGATGGGATGCTGTAACCATTGCTGTCTGTTTATATTGTAGTCAAAAGCCTTACCAAAAGCCCTTGGAGAAAAGATGGTCCATAAAAGGAATCCTGGTGAGACTCCAAAGAGACACTCTACTGACCACAGTGCCAAAGAGAAACATGATGAACAGTGGTCGCTCACACGGGAGAGCCAGATAAGACAGCCTTGACCAGGGAGTCTCTCAGATACTCATCTAGAGAGTGGAACAGTAGAATTTGTCAGACTGAAGACTGGAAGACAAAAAACCACTGACAACTGGTAGAATCTCACATATGTATCATATATTGAGGTTGATAATATTGGCCTACAATAATGTTGCATCTTAACACACCTATCACTACATTGTCTCACTAAGTATATAATTACTATTCTTACCTACACTTCCCTTCCAATGTAGTGGTTAGGTCAATGTAGTGGATGAAATATTATTGCCATGTGGCATAACGCACAAACAGAAAGCAAGTGTTCCCAAAAAAAAGTTTTCACACCAATGTCAAGAAATGTTGGGATTTTAGTTGCTTTGGTTTCTAACCTGCAAGGACAATGAGCAGAATCAGGAGACTTTGGTTTCAAGGCCCTAGATGAGTTCCAATCCAAGGGATCTAGACAAGAGACTTCACGTCAGAGCTTTCTAGGCAGCCACTTCCCTCTCCCTGTGCACCTCCTGCAATTTTTCGTTGCATAGAAATAGGCCCCAGATTAAGACAAAATAGAAAGGTTTCTTGATAGCCTCACTAAAGGATATCTGAGGAACCCTCAACCTAGGGGATATTGATGGACCGCCCACTCCTTTCCATACAAACTCTGAGATTTCATAACATGGTGCAGGGCATGCTTCCTCAGATCTCACCCCCCCACCTCAAAAACCCCAATTAAATCTGAACCTACTTCTGTCCTGCTCGCGATATCGTCCTGCCTTGCCCAAAGGGACTCCCTCCTTTCTTCTCCTCTTGCTCAGGTTATAGGTTCCACGGTTACCCCACCAGGATGAGTGCCTGAAAAAGCAGACACCGGTCAGAGCATAGAGTTAGTGCCAGTGGTGCCCTGGGGGGATATTGCATATTTTGCTAGCTGTGGGGGAGGGGAAGGGAAACCTGAAGGAGCACTAGACAGGGAACTGGAATTATCCAGCCTCCAAATAGATATGGAAAAAGAAATTCTAGACATGCCCCAGCACGCAGAACCAGTGGAACAGCATAAGATGTGCCATAAGGTGTGTCACATGCATGTCTGCTCACGTTTGGTTCACATGTTTCTCCCATATGGAGTGATGACTTCTCTTTCACTTGAGCTCCACCCCATCTCAACTCTCACTGAGACAAACCTACATGTTCAACTCATTCAAAATCCCTCAGGGCTTTGTTTACAGTTTAGAGAGATCAGAAAACCCTCGAATTCCTGGAGAACATTTTAAATACAGAGTTTAATCCACCTGCTGAATTTCCTCCACTGTAGGGATATAGATGTGGAAAAAATGCAACTGGTGGATTCTATTCCCTAGTTAGAGTTTCCTCCAGTCAGGTCCCTACGAACTTAAAATGAAGCCCTTAGTCCTATGAAGCACTTGATCCCACTCAGCCACCCAAAAACATATGTGGTTTACGGTTCCCAAAAGATAACATAAAATGATTCCCAGACACCTCGAGTCGGAATATTTCTACGCAAGAAAGATAGTATGACCATAGACAGGGCCATGCTAGGGACGTATTTAGAGTTTCATTGACTGGGCACCATGCCACAAACATGTTTCTGCCAGCGGATCCTCTGCTGGCTCCGCTGGTGGAAACCGTCGACTGACAGCCCGATGAAAACTGGGCTGTTAGCGAACGGACTGAAGACCATGTGCATTATTGAGGCCGGTGTAATTATTCCTGTTTGACCTGTCAGGGTAAACTTTGTAGTTCTGAACAGGAAATAGGATTAATTACCTAATGCACTGTGAACAGATTTCCAGTGTATCAGGGCTCTAATGTTTTAAACACATTTTTAAGAATAAACTCCTGGTTTGGGAATTTGTTTATGATAAACAAAAAACTTTGCTGTACAGGTGCATTGGGCATGGTTCCCACATAGCAAAGCTCCAAAGCATTCACAAGAGCCGCCATGGTGGTGACTCGTCTCAAGGCACAGAGTTCTGGAGAACTCTGAATATGGCAGGCTGCAGTTCAGAACCGCAGTGGAGTACATCCCTCCGTTGACCTATCGGAATGGACTACAGCTTGCCAAAGGACACCCAAGCCCCTTAATATTAAACATTGCAATTGAGGGCTGATAAATGCATAAAATGAAGGACATGTGGATGGCCAGACAGACTCACCTGAGGAGCTTCCGCACTCCTGACTTCTTCTGTTCAAGGGAGAAGGTGCTGCTGTCCCAGGACCCAGAGTGAGATCCAGACCCTACACAAAACAGGCTGCACCATTAGCATGACCACAGCGAGGAAGCAAGCACCGAGACCCAAAAGGCAGGCAGCCAATATCTTGCTAAAGAGTAACTCAGCAGACAAGACCCTGCTTTACTGGATCAAGCAGACAAGTGGGTTCCTCATCCACATGGACTGAAAACTCTTTGCCAGCATGTTGACGCTATACCATCCTTCAATCGCATACTGATTATTCCGTGCAATTGCTCAACATTCACTCAAGAAAAGAGAAAATCCTTGGGAATGGTAATCCTCTGCTGATCTTGCGGGTGAATGGGGTGGGGGGGGGGGGGAGTCAGACTGATGAAATCTCTCCCGACTTACGACTGCTGAGCGATGGAATCAGTCAGACTGAAATCCGAAATTCTACTTCTACCTATGCCACATGTGTTGTTATGTTATGTTATTATGTTACATTACATTACATTAGGTTATGTTTAATCCTCGGCAAAGCACTACGCTACGCTCTCGTAGTTTTCAAAGTTTGCGCAACTTTGCACTACGCGAACTGCACGTAGCACAGTGCAAACATGCGTAGCGTACTGTAGTGCAGTGGTCATTTTTTGCTTGCTCGCGGTCCTCAACGTCAAGTTGGCGACCGCGAGCAAGCAAAATGACATACTTGCAAGACTTTTTCCTTGTTCGCGATCAGCAACATCAAGTTGCCGATCGCGAGCATGGAAAATAAACCTCCCGGCGATATTCTCAACGTGGGGAGGTCAGGTTTCTTATTGCGAGTGGTCGCGCATGCATCCGACCGCTCGCGATGAGAAACTACCAGTTCGCGTTGAGAAAGCTGCAGCTCGAGTAAAAATCTACTTGAGCGGCAGAAAAGAACAGCTCGCACTGTGCAAGATGCTGTTTTCAATGATTGCACAGTGCTGGATGCTTGTCCGCACTGTGCAATCATTGAAAATGACAATTTGCACAGTGCGAACATGCTACTACACAGTTCGCGTAGTGCTACGTGTAGCTCGCGTAGTGCTACGTGTAGCTCGCGTAGTGCGAAGTTCACTTCGCGTAGCTACACATAGTGCTACTTTGCGAACTACGCCCACCCCTATTGTTATGTTATGTTATGTAATGCTATGTTATCTGAGATTTGCAAAGCACTGTATTGTCTGTCTGACTTCAAGGAGCAGAGTGAACTATCAGCGGTGTCACCCTGCATTCATTTTATACTGTGCTTGGCCTGGTATAGTTTCTCCCCAGTGGTCTCAAATCTGAAGCCCAATGGGAGGTGCTCCTCTTGTTTTGTGTGACTGCACCCTCTAGCAGAGTTTCAGATGTTTCCTGGACTAGTTTACCTCAAACTGTACTCACAGTTCTAGTTGTGAGTAGCCACTGCCATCTCACAAAGGGAAAACTGATCGTTGATGGCAGGTGGTAACATATGGGGTGCGTATAGGTAATTTCCCTGTCCCGCTTGGCGGGTAGCTTCCAATCCTATTCACATAACTGGGACTCTTCTCTTTCCTCTGAGTGCCATGTGGTGTCCTCAGTAATTTTGCAGTAACAGTATGACTGGTGTCCTTTAAGAGAAGCACAGTTAAGGAAATGAGTGGGAATGTCTTCCACATGTCTACAGAGACCCTCTCCTGAGTTTTTTCCTGCATGGTTGTCGGATCCTAAGATGCATAACCAAAAGCACACTCACAAGAAGAACAGGTGGAATCCTGGGCAGGGTTGTGTGTCCCTCTTCCATCTCTTCCTGGGTACATAGTCAGAGCCAGTAAGACCTGCCAGCATCAGAGTGCACACATGACCCTCTGTAGTGTATGGACACTGCACACATCCTGGCCCTTTTGGTGTTCTCCCTGGTTCATTTTGGGGAAGCACAAGAAGATAGTGTGTGAACTGATTCAATGGTTCACTGACTTCCAAGGGTGGCAACACCTGTGATTGGCCACTAGGTTTTACATCAGTGACCACAAAAGTGGTTACACACCGACACTCCAAAGCCAATACTTTAGCCCCCTTCCCCCTTGACTTCTAAAGATGCTCCCTGTATTTCCATCTAGGAAATGATGGGCCAGTTGTGGGAAACTGGGTTACCGCGGTATTAACGCTATGACTATACCTAAAACTGCAGAGCTACCCTAGCAGCTGTACACTGCGAGGAAGAGACGGACGGTTCTGAGTGCAGAGGGTCTGGCCCAGACTTGAGGCCCAGATGACAGAGAGCTCCTGTAAGAACATGCCTGAGCAGAAACAACCCACCCAAGAACAGAGGATCCATTGTCCAGCTCTCTAGTGTCACCCAGAAACAAGAACAGTAACACTCAGAACAAACACCTGTAGTGTGCCCCAAAATATAGCAGATCCTCCTTGGTTATCAAGATTGTGGACTCTGTCCCCACTCTGTCTTCTTGTGCACCTACTACATGCAGTCCAGCATTTGCAAGATGAACTTGGGGTTGTGGATATGACGGCGTGCAATTCTCTCCTAACCTTCCATCCGATCACAACTGCTGCAGAGAATACTTTAGGTATACGTGGATCCCCTAACCCTTGGGCATCTGACCTAGAAGAGCAGCAGAACATCTCCCCTTGCACTGGAGCCTTTTGGCGTGATGTATACATTGTGAACCCCATCATGCTAATTTTGGTGCTTTTGGCTTCATATATCAAGATCCAACAGAGCTGAAATATGGTGGTTAGATGCTCTGTGGTTCCCACTGTAGGTCATCAGCCCACAGCGCTCAGTGATTGCAGGAGGACCACTGGGTAGAGCCTCAGCCAAAACCTTTTCACCTCAACCAATCCATTTTGAGTACAAGTCTTTGGAGGGCCTTATTTAGATCTCAGCGGACTGAATACTTTGCTACAAACATTACGGATATCCCATCCATCGTTTCCATAGGATATAATGGCATCTTAATACGGCAGGTGGCATGTCTGTCACGTTTGTGATGGAGTATTCCCCTCTGCCAAGATCTAAATTAGGCCCTAATTTCTTCCCAACATTTAAGATAAGATTACTCTTACTTCAAATCCTTAAACCCTCTTAACGACCCTAAAGAAAATGGATCCACTGATTCCTTTAGGTGGTGGATTTGTTGGTGGGATTTGGGCTGTTTGTAAACATCAAGCTCTACAGCACTGAACTTCTCTATTGAGTGTCATACTTAAGAACTGTCTGACAGCTTGCAGACATGTGGATGAACACAGTCACAGTTGCTTCGAGACTGATCTTTGTGTTACAAGTGACCGGAATGACTTGAGAATTGGGAAGCTTCCTTTTGTCCCCAGGCAAACTGGTGAGATTTATACTTAAGAGTCCTGTGCCCCTGGGGCACTGCTGAGAGAATACTCAGTATTTTAGGACTCAGTGTTGCAGTGTAAGGAATGTCTAGAGGCAGATGTTCTATAAGTTAGTTATTATCTGAGCTCCAAAAGATGTGACTCATCCCCACAAGTTCCTATGCACTTTACTCTGCTTGCTGATCATTATATTGACTGTTCTATTGATCAATGGATTAAATATATGTCTATAAGAATTCTGAAATATAGCTCTGAGTGGACACTGAAACCGATGAAGAAGTTTTTATTATGTTATACTTGTCTGAGTTCCTTCCCCAGGACCACCTCCTGGAATAAGAACCCACTGCTCGACCTCGCTAGTCCCAAACAGTCAAGAAGACTCAAATGGCACCTATGTCCCTTGTAGCACTGCAGAAGTGTCCAAGGCCCTGGGGCACCAGCAGTAAATGACACTTACTCACGTGTGAACTGACCATTACCACTGACTGACCCATGCCCTACAGAAAAGGCCTGAAACTAAAAACATTTTTGCAGTGCAAAAATACTTTTACACTGACATAGCAGTACTAAGATGTTGAGGACCCTGGTGTTTCATTGTGTATTTTCCAAGGCATCCTAAAATGTTAAAAAATCACAGATAAGAGTTTGGTGAAACAATATCCATTTGTTTCACCTATGGTTTCCGTGGGATTTTTGCCAATCAGAGCTTGAGAATTATTCTACTACACAGTGTATAGTGGGCCAGTGACAGGTACAAGTGAAACAAACATTGGCAAAGCCAATAAGTCTCGCCTATGCTAGAGCTATTGGCTTTGCCAATGTGTTTTAGCCATGTTATACACCAGCAAGGTTGCTGTTCAGTATGGCTAAAAGTGTTGTAGAGGAGAGTGGGATAGATTCTTGTAGAGTGTAATGGTGAAGAGTGGAGAAGAGTGTCGTAGAGTGGAGTTGCATAGAGTGAGATATGTATTGGAGTGGCATAGAGTGTAGTCGTGTAGTGTGGCGTACCATGGAGTGTTGTAGAGTAGAGTGGCATAAAGTAGAGTGGACTGGTGTAGAGTACATTTGCATAGAGTGTTGCAGAGTAAAGTGGTGTAGAGTGCAGTGGCATATAGTGGAGTGCTGCAGAGTGCAGTGGCATAGAGTACAGTAATGCACAGTAGAGAGGCGTAGAGTTCAGTGGCAGAGACTAGTGGAGAGTGCAGTGGCATAGAGTGCATAGGTGTAGAGTACAGTGGCGTAGAGTGCAGTGGCATAGAGTGGAGTAGCACTGAGTGGCGTAGAGTGCAGTGGCGTAGAGTAGATTGTTTCAGAGGGGAGTGAATTGACATAGACTGGAGTGGTGCAGAGTAGACTGGACTCGTGCAGTGACACAAAGTGACGTAAAGTGGTGTAGAGTGCAGTGGTGCAAAGTACATTAGAGTGCCATACAGTGGATTGGCATAGAGTGGATTGTTTCGGAGGAGAGTGAAGTGGCATAGACTGGAATGGTGCAGAGTAGAGTGGACTCGTTTAGTGACACAAAGTGACGTAAAGTGGTGTAGAGTGCAGTGGTGCAAAGTAGATTAGAGTGCCATACAGTGGATTGGCATAGAGTGGAGTGGCACTGAGTGGCGTAGAGTACAGTGGCGTAGAGTGGATTGTTTCGGAGGAGAGTGAAGTGGCATAGACTGGAATGGTGCAGAGTAGAGTGGACTGATGCAGTGACAGAGTGACATAAATTGGTGTAGAGTGCAGTGGCATAGAGTGCAGTGGTGCAGAGTAGATTAGAGGTGCCAAACAGCGGATTGGCATAGAGTGCAGGGGCATAAAGTGGAGTGATACAGAGTAGAGTGCATTGGCGTAGAGTGTATTTGGCATAGAGTGCAGTGCCCCAGAGTGAAGAGTTGCAGAGTGGCGTAGAGTGGAGGGACGTGGAGTGGAGTTGTGCAGAGTAGTGTGGAGTGACCTAGACTGGAGTGGTGTAGAGTGCAGTGGCGAAGAGTGCAGTGGTGTAGGGTACAATGGCGTAGAGTTCATTTGCATTGAGTAGAGTGATGCAGAGTAGAGCAGAGAGGCATAGAGTGAAGTGGTGTAGAACAGAGTAGTCCAGAGTGGAGTAGAGTGCAGTGGTGTGGTTTAAATTGGAGTGGTGCAGATTAGAGTGGAGTGGGCTAATGTAGAGTATGCATGGTATGGTAGTGCACTTCCATTACAGACAACACATCTTCAATTGAAACCATCATTACATTGACATTGACAGAGTTTTACTGATAGAAGTATAAAGTGCACAAACGATTAATGTGTGGAAATGTCATCACATGGTGTATTGATTTGTTTTGATTGTTTAAAAATATTTGTTTCCACCACACTTTAAAATTACCCAAAAATGTGCTTCATTTGGGCTTTTCAAAGTGTGAAATATTTGCACAGTTCATTTGCAGACATTTGAATTTTGTTATGTACTAGACAAAAAATAACATTGTACAGCCTTACTCATTCACTCCCCGATGCAAGCATGATTGTCACATAAATCCTCTCACTTTGAAGTCAAAGAAAGAGAAACAAACACCAAGCTCCCTGGAAGAGACAAACCTTTTGACCTCTGTGTTTGAATGTAGAGCAACTGTGACAAGATAAGAACCGGATTTAAAGGCCTGTTCACAGAAATCGAGCACTGGTGGAAGAAGACAGTAAACAGGACTTGGGGGAGGGAAGGGACAAGCTTGAGCTGGACAGCCTAAAACAAATAGAGCCAGCAAATACAAAGCAAGCAAATGTGAGTTACAAACTGCAAAGCCAATGGCAAACAACGGGTCGAATGCATTACCAGGGAATCCAGAAATTGTGACGCAGACGAAAAGATGGAACTACCCAGTAGTTAGATTCGACAAGGCTCACACAGGATCAAACCTTTGATTGGGAGCCATGAGTCACGTTCATGGTACTGTTGCCAAGTTCGTGGATGGAGTTTAGCCTATCTGAGGTTGTCGCCTTGTATAGTCAAATTAAGACAGGGTCTTCAACTGATCTCTTGCCAGCCAAAATGGTAGCCCCATTAGGAAGTCTGCTCTCCTCAGGTATCCGAACAGTAATCAATCTTTCCCTTAGAGAAGGGCTAGTACCCAGTGACTGGAAAAAGGCGATAGTGAACCCTATTCGGAAAAATGCGGCACTACCATGGTCAGGCCTTTCCAATCTCCGCCCAATCTCCCTCCTACCACATCTTAGTAAGATGAACAAGAGATATGTCAATACACATATGTCCAACTTCATCGAGGCAATGGGCGGTCTGGACCATTCACAATCTGGGTTCAGACCTAATCACAGCACCGAAGCAGCCCTCCTCTCCGTGACCGATACCATCAGGATGGCACAGGATAGAGGAGGCTCTATGATTCTGGTGCTGTTGGATTTGTCCGCTGCCTTCGACAAGGTGTCACATGACATTCTTATCGGTCGTCTGAAAAGGGTTGGGATAGGCGGAACTGTTCTGTCATGGTTGGAGAGTTTCATCACTGGCCGCTCACAAAGTGTCCGTCTGGGCTCCCATTTTTCCATTTTAGGGAGCTCACCAAGGGGGTTCCACAGGGCTCATGCCTAATCCCTACACGTTTTAATGTGTATGTGGCCCCCTTGGCTGACATTGTGAGAGAATATGGGTTCACACCAATATCGTATGCTGATGACACCCAGCTTTTGTTTCCTTTCCAGACCCTGACGCCAGCAGTTAAAAACACCTTCGCTGCAGGCATGAGAGCTGTATCCGAATGGATAACCTCCAATTGCCTGCAATGTAATGTGGGCAAGACGATGGTCATGCTCTTCCGAGAAGCCCCGCTCCTTTGGTCTCCTGAGTGGTGGTCTTCTGACCTAGGGCCTGTTCCACATCCCAAACAGGTTGTAAAAAACTTGGGGGTACGGCTAGATCAGTCCCTGCTACTAAAAGATCATGTAAGCCAGGTAGCAGGAACCTGTCTTAGGGTCATTGGGCTCCTGAGGCGGGTATTCCCGTATCTAGCGGACAGTTATAGAAAAACCCTGGTCCAAGCGCTTGTAATCTGCAGACTAGATTACTGTAATGGGTTGCTCCTTTCTGCCAATGAAGAGCAACTCGACGTGTTACAGGTAGCCCAGAATACGGCAGCCAGACTGATCCTGAATGTTCCAGCCAGATCCCCTACCCGTCCCCTTTTGAACAAACTCCAGTGGCTGTCCATCCGCCAGTGGACCAATGCCTGTTTGGCATTGGTCCAAAATATCTGTCAGAAACATTCAAACCCTATGAGCCATCTCGCTCTCTACGATCCAAGAATCAATCACTGCTTCAGGTGCCGCGGATCAAAAGGGAAAGACAGGGCGGGCGAGCTCTCTCCTATAGGGGCCCCACCATCTGGAATACTTTACCCCTTTCTCTCAGGCAAAATTCCAATCTTGGAGCCTTTAGGAAAACTCTAAAGACTCATCTGTTTCTGACAATATGATCTCTGAATTGATCCTGACTCGAACGTCTCCTATTTATTTATGGCTTCTGGTAAGAACACAAGCGCGGAGATACACTTTCGGGGGTCGAATTCCTGCGCTAGATAAGCAAATAAATAAATAAAATGGAGGCCGCAACAATAGAAGCATGGGTGACATTATTTTGTACATTAGTTTACAGCGTTTATCTTGTAAGTTAGTCACAGTTATGTTTTCAGCACCAACCCTTGTCATCCTGAAAAATGAGTATGACCCTATATAGGCAAGAAAATATGGCGAAACATGTCGACACACATGAAGGGCTTGTTAGTGTCGCCCTCTTGATTTTAATCATGCGGTTTGGGGATTAGAACAAAGTTGATAGAAACTCACACTCTCAATATGGTAGCTTGGGCTTTGGATAGGTGACATGAGTGTAGTGTAGCAGAGACCTGTGAACTACACACCTGATGCAACTACAAAGAAGGAGTTGAGCAGAATTGATAGAGGAGATAGAACTACATCAATGTCCCTGGCTGACTCAGACACTCCTGTTACCAGCAAATACATTTCACCACATTCAGTGGATGTTAGTTCGTACTCAAGAGTAAACCAAAGGATGAAGCATGCCACAATACATGTGAGGGTTTAATGCTCTTTTAGCACACACACGTTATCATTCTGCCGCATACTTCTTTCCACCTCTGGTAGGGTACCCATAGGGTTCTAGGTTGTCATATAGTTGGAGGAGTCATACTGGCCTTACTTTAATGAGAGTCATGTTCTGGTCACATGATTATTTTTCTCGCCAATGAACTCCACAAATCAGACACAGTCCAATATGTCTCATCCAATCATCTCATTCCCATCAACATAACTTTAATGTCTTCTAGTGCTCCAAGGCCTCGTCATCTGGTGCTCGGGAATGAATGCATGAGTGAGTTATTCCATGTATGTATGAAATGATTTGCATTGCAATACAGCAGCCTGCCCAGTGGTACACAGATGTATCTGGAACGCCCAGCAGGTGTGGGTCACTTGGTGTCCCCTCCACATATGTGTGTTGATCTCTATCAGGCACACATAGAAAAGAGGTTTTCTTTACTTAGTCATAAGGTTTATTATGTTGATTTGTAGCTAGGCTTGCGCATAATAAATCCAGTACAAGCATACATACTTACATACATGCATATCCTACATACATGTGGAGATGGCCGGAAGCAACAAACTTTAGAGTCGCGACCCAGTGACCCCTATGGGAGAGAAGCGCATCCCTTTACTTACTGGCTTCTTCATCGAGTGATCTCCGGGCCTGCTCGCGAGGCGGGTCCTCAAAGCCCTCTACGTCCAGCATCCCTTCTAGGTCAGCGTCGTAGTCCAGCTGCCAAAGCAAAGGGCATCCATAGAGGGGTTATGAGCGCTTAGAGCGAAGTAATGACTAGAGGCTCGTCGATAAACAGGAGGCAGGTACTGGTGAACAGAGACCGATCCATAGTGAACAGAGACTGATCAACAGAGAGGAGGTAGGTACAGAAGAACAGAGATTGATCAACAGACAGGAGGTAGGTACAGAGGAACAGAGACTGATCAACAGAGAGGAAGTAGGTACAGATGAACAGGGACTGATCAACAGAGAGGAGGTAGGTACAGATGAACAGAGACTGCGCAACAGAGAGGAGGTAGGTACAGATGAACAGGGATGGATCAATAGAGAGGAGGTAGGCACTGGTGAACAAAGACCGATCAACAGAGAGGCTGTAGGCACTGGTGAACAGAGACGGATCAACAGAGAGGCGGTAGGCACTGGTGAACAAAGACCGATCAACAGAGAGAAGGTAGGCACTGGTGAACAGCGATGGATCAACAGAGAGGAGGTAGGTACAGATGAACAGAGATGGATCAACAGAGAGGAGGTAGGCACTGGTGAACAGAGACTGATCAACAAAGAGGCGGTTGGCACTGGTGCACAGAAACTGATCAACAGAGAGGAGGTGGGCACTGGTGAACAGAAACTGATCAACGGAGAGGAGGTGGGCACTGGTGAACAGAGACTGATAAACAGAGAGGAGGTAGGCACTGGTCAACAGCGATGGATCAACAGAGAGGAGGTAGGTACAGATGAACATAGATGGATAAACAGAGAGGAGGTAGGTACAGATGAACATAGATGGATTAAAAGCAGGGAGGTAGGCACTGGTGAACAGAGATGGATCAGCAGAGAGGAGGTAGGCACTGGTCAACAGCGATGGATCAACAGAGAGGAGGTAGGTACAGATGAACATAGATGGATAAACAGAGAGGAGGTAGGTACAGATGAACATAGATGGATTAAAAGCAGGGAGGTAGGCACTGGTGAACAGAGATGGATCAGCAGAGAGGAGGTAGGGACAGATGAACAGAGATGGATCAACAGAAGGGAGGCAGGTACTGGTGAACAGAGACTGATCAACAGAGAGGCAGTAGGCACTGATGCAAAGAGACTGATCAACAGAGAGGAGGTAGGTACTCGTGAACAGAGATGGATCAACAGAGAGGAGGTAGGTACAGATGAACAGAGATGGATCAACAGAAGGGAGGTAGGCACTGGTTAACAGAGACTGATCTACAGAAGGGAGGTAGGCACTGGTGAACAGAGACTGATCAACAGAGAGGAGGTAGGTACAGATGAACAGAGACTGATCAACAGAGAGGAGGCAGGTACAGATAAACAGGGATTGATTAACAGAGAGGAGGTTTGTACAGATGAACAGAGATGGATCAACAGAGAGGAGGTAGGCACTGGTGAACAGAGACTGATCAACAGAGAGGAGGTAGGCACTGATGAACCGATACTGATCAACAGAGAGGCGGTAGGCACTGGTGCACAGAGACTGATCAACAGAGAGGCGGTAGGCACTGGTGCGCAGAGACTGATCAACAGAGAGAAGGTAGCACTGGTGAACAGAGATGGATCAACAGAGAGGAGGTAGGCACTGGTGAACAGAGACTGATCAGCAGAGAGGAGATAGGTACAGATAAACAGGGACTGATCAACAGAGAGGAGGTAGGCACTGGTGAACAGAGACTGACCAACAGAGGAAAAGTAGGCACTGGTGAACAGAGACTGATCAACAGAGATGAGGTAGGCACTGGGGAACAGAGACTGATCAACAGAGAGGCGGTAGGCACTGGTGAACAGAGACTGATCAACAGAGAGGTGGTAGGCACTGGTGAACAGAGACTGGCCAACAGAGCAAAGGTAGGCACTGGTGAACAGAGACTGATCAACAGAGAGGAGGTAGGCATTGGGGAAAAGAGACTGATCAACAGAGAGGCGGTAGGCACTGGTGAACAGAGACTGATCAACAGAGAGGTGGTAGGCACTGGTGAACAGAGATGGGTCAACAGAGAGGAGGTAGGCACTGGGGAACAGAGATGGATCAACAGAGAGGAGGTAGGCACTGGTGAACAAAGACTGATCAACAGAGAGGAGGTAGATACTGCTGAACAGAGACTGATCAAGCGAAAGGAGGTAGGCACTGGGGAACAGAGATGGATCAACAGAGAGGAGGTAGGCACTAGTGAACAGAGACTGATCAACAGAAGGGAGGCAGGCACTGGTGAACAGAGACTGATCAACATAGAGGAGGTAGGTACAGATAAACAGAGATGAATCAACAGAGAGGAGGTAATCACTGGTGAACAGAGACTGATCAACAAAGAGGAGGTAGGCACTGGGAACAGAGACTGATCAACAGAAAGGAGGTAGGCACTGTGGAACAGAGACTGATCAACAGA
Organism: Lissotriton vulgaris; assembly: GCF_964263255.1. Classification (NCBI taxonomy): domain Eukaryota; kingdom Metazoa; phylum Chordata; class Amphibia; order Caudata; family Salamandridae; genus Lissotriton; species Lissotriton vulgaris. The sequence goes on along the minus strand of NC_141693.1, from coordinate 1,719,048,578 downwards.
GAGGGGGTAGGCACCGGGGAACAGAGACTGATCAAGCGAGAGGAGGTAGCACTGGGGAACATAGATGGATCAACAGAGAGGAGGTAGGCACTCATGAACAGAGATGGATCAACAGAGAGGAGGTAGGCCCTCGTGAACAGAGACTGATCAACAGAGAGGAGGTAGGCACTGGTGAACAGAGACTGATCAACAGAGAGGTGGTAGGCACTGGTGAACAGAGACTGATCAACAGAAGGGAGGTAGGCACTGGTGAACAGAGACTGATAAACAGAGAGGTGGTAGGCACTGGTGAACTGAGATTGATCAACAGAGAGGAGGTAGGCACTGGTGAACAAGAACTGATCAACAGAGAGAAGGTAGGCACTGGTGAACAGAGACGGATCAACACAGAGGAGGTAGGTACTGGTGAACAGAGATGGATCAACAGAGTGGAGGTAGGCACTGGTGAACAGAAATGGATCAACAGAGAGGCGGTAGCCACTGGTGAACAGAGATGGATCAACAGGGAAGAGGTAGGCACTGGTGAACATAGACTGATCAATAGAGAGGTGGTAAGCACTGGTGAACAGAGACGGATTAACAAAGAGGCGGTAGGCACTGGTGAACAGAGATAGATCATCAGAGAGGGGGTAGGTACAGATGAACAGATACAGATCAACAGCGAGGTGGTAGGCACTGGTGAACAGAGACTGATCAACAGAGAGGACATATGCACTGGTGAACAGAGACGTATCCATAGTGAACAGAGACTGATAAATAGAGGGATGGCAAGCAGTGGTGAGTAGAAATAGATCAATGGATAGAGGACAAGTAGTAAACAGAGACGGATATATAGACTGCTCGATAGAGTTAGGCCGGGCACTGGTAAACACAGGCTGATCAACAGAGAGGGGTAACCACTGGTGAACAGAGACTTCTCAATAGAAAGTGTGCAGGCAATGTTGAATAAATGCTGATCAATAGAGAGATGACAAACAGCAGAAATCAGAGCTTGATCTACAGAGTGATTGATAGAAAGAGGGTAAGTACTGGCAAAAAGAGACTGGCCAACATACAAAAAGGGCAAGCAGTGGTGAACAGAGACTGGTGAATAGAAAGAGGCAGGCAGTGGTGAACAGAGACTTGTCAATAGAAAGAGGGCAGGCGCTGGTGAACAGAGACTTGTGAATAGAAAGAGGGCAGACAGTGGTGAACAGAGACTTGTGAATAGAAAGAGGCAGGCACTGGTGAACAGAGTCTTGTGAATAGAAAGAGGCAGACAGTGGTTAACAGAGACTTGCCAATAGAAAGAGGCAGGCAGTGGGGAACAGAGACTTGTGAATAGAAAGAGGCAGGCAGTGGTGAACAGAGACTTGTCAATAGAAAGAGGCAGGCACTGGTGAACATAGACTTGTAAATAGAAAGAGGGCAGGCAGTGGTGAATAGAGACTTGTGAATAGAAAGAGGCAGGCAGTGGTGAACAGAGCCTTGTGAATAGAAAGAGGCAGGCAGTGGTGAACAGAGACTTGTGAATAGAAAGAGGGCAGACAGTGGTGAACAGAGACTTGTGAATAGAAAGAGGCAGGCACTGGTGAACAGAGACTTGTAAATAGAAAGAGGGCAGCAGGCACTGGTGAACAGAGACTTGTGAATAGAAAGAGGCAGACAGTGGTTAACAGAGAGTTGTCAATAGAAAGAGGCAGGCAGTGGGGAACAGAGGCTTGTGAATAGAAAGAGGCAGGCAGTGGTGAACAGAGACTTGTCAATAGAAAGAGGCAGGCACTGGTGAACATAGACTTGTAAATAGAAAGAGGGCAGGCAGTAGTGAACAGAGACTTGTGAATAGAAAGAGGCAGGCAGTGGTGAACAGAGACTTGTCAATAGAAAGAGGCAGGCACTGGTGAACATAGACTTGTAAATAGAAAGAGGGCAGGCAGTGGTGAACAGAGACTTGTGAATAGAAAGAGGCAGGCAGTGGTGAACAGAGACTTGTGAATAGAAAGAGGCAGGCAGTGGTGATCAGAGACTTGTGAATAGAAAGAGGCAGGCAGTGGTGAACAGAGACTTGTGAATAGAAAGAGGGCAGACAGTGGTGAACAGAGACTTGTGAATAGAAAGAGGCAGGCACTTGTGAACAGAGACTTGTAAATAGAAAGAGGGCAGCAGGCACTGGTGAACAGAGACTTGTGAATAGAAAGAGGGCAGGCAGTGGGGAACAGAGACTGGTGAATAGAAAGAGGCAGACAGTGGTGAACAGAGACTTGTCAATAGAAAGAGGCAGGCAGTGGTGAACAGAGACTTGTGAGTAGAAAGAGCCAGGCAGTGGGGAACAGAGACTTGTGAATAGAAAGAGGCAGGCAGTGGTGAACAGAGACTTTTGAATAGAAAGAGGCAGGCAGTGGTGAACAGAGAGTTGTGAATAGAAAGAGGGCAGGCAGTGTTGAACAGAGACTTGTGAATAGAAAGAGGCAGGCACTGGCGAACAGAGACTTGTGAATAGAAAGAGGCAGGCAGTGGGGAACAGAGACTTGTCAATAGAAAGAGGCAGGCACTGGTGAACAGAGACTTGTAAATAGAAAGAGGGCAGGCAGTGGTGAACAGAGACTTGTGAATAGAAAGAGGCAGGCAGTGCTGAACAGAGACATGTGAATAGAAAGAGGCAGGCAGTGGTGAACAGAGACTTGTGAATAGAAAGAGGGCAGACAGTGGTGAACAGAGACTTGTGAATAGAAAGAGGCAGGCACTGGTGAACAGAGACTTGTCAATAGAAAGAGGCAGGCAGTGGTGAACAGAGACTTGTGAATAGAAAGAGGGCAGGCAGTGGTGAACAGAAACTTGTGAATAGAAAGAGGCAGGCAGTGGTGAACAGAGACTTGTCAATAGAAAGAGGCAGGCAGTGGTGAACGGAGACTTGTAAATAGAAAGATGGCGGGTAGTGGTGAACAGAGACTTGTGAATAGAAAGAGGCAGGCAGTGGGGAACAGAGACTTGTGAATAGAAAGAGGCAGGCAGTGGTGAGCAGAGACTTGTGAATAGAAAGAGGGCAGACTGTGGTGAATAGAGACTTGTGAATAGAAAGAGGCAGGCACTGGTGAACAGAGACTTGTAAATAGAAAGAGGGCAGGCACTGGTGAACAGAGACTTGTGAATAGAAAGAGGCAGGCAGTGGTGAACAGAGACTCGTGAATAGAAAGAGGCAGGCAGTGGTGATCAGAGACTTGTGAATAGAAAGAGGCAGGCAGTGGTGAACAGAGACTTGTGAATAGAAAGAGGGCAGACAGTGGTGAACAGAGGCTTGTGAATAGAAAGAGGCAGGCACTGGTGAACAGAGATGTGTCAATAGAAAGAGGCAGGCAGTGGTGAACAGAGACTTGTGAATAGAAAGAGGGCAGGCAGTGGTGAACAGAGACTTGTGAATAGAAAGAGCCAGGCAGTGGGGAACAGAGACTTGTGAATAGAAAGAGGCAGGCAGTGGTGAACAGAGACTTGTGAATAGAAAGAGGCAGGCAGTGGGGAACAGAGACTTGTCAATAGAAAGAGGCAGGCAGTGGTGAACAGAGACGTGTCAATAGAAAGAGGCAGGCAGTGGTGAACAGAGACATGTGAATAGAAAGAGCTAGGCAGTGGTGAACAGAGACTTGTGAATAGAATGAGGCAGGCAGTGGTGAACAGAGACTTGTGAATAGAAAGAGCCAGGCAGTGGTGAACAGAGACTTGTCAATAGAAAGAGGGCAGGCACTGGTGAACAGAGACTTGTGAATAGAAAGAGGGCAGGCAGTGGTGAACAGAGACTTGTTTCCATAGAAAGAGGGCAGGCACTGGTGAACAGAGACTTGTGAATAGAAAGAGGCAGGCAGTGGTGAACAGAGACTTGTGAATAGAAAGAGGCAGGCAGTGGTGATCAGAGACGTGTGAATAGAAAGAGGCAGGCAGTGGTGAACAGAGACTTGTGAATAGAAAGAGGGCAGACAGTGGTGAACAGAGGCTTGTGAATAGAAAGAGGCAGGCACTGGTGAACAGAGACGTGTCAATAGAAAGAGGCAGGCAGTGGTGAACAGAGACTTGTGAATAGAAAGAGGGCAGGCAGTGGTGAACAGAGACTTATCAATAGAAAGAGCCAGGCAGTGGGGAACAGAGACTTGTGAATAGAAAGAGGCAGGCAGTGGTGAACAGAGACTTGTGAATAGAAAGAGGCAGGCAGTGGGGAACAGAGACTTGTCTATAGAAAGAGGCAGGCAGTGGTAAACAGAGACTTGTCAATAGAAAGAGGCAGGCAGTGGTGAACAGAGACATGTGAATAGAAAGAGCTAGGCAGTGGTGAACAGAGACTTGTGAATAGAAAGAGGCAGGCAGTGGTGAACAGAGACTTGTGAATAGAAAGAGCCAGGCAGTGGTGAACAGAGACTTGTAAATAGAAAGAGGGCAGGCACTGGTGAACAGAGACTTGTGAATAGAAAGAGGGCAGGCAGTGGTGAACAGAGACTTGTCAATAGAAAGAGGAAGGCACTGGTGAACAGAGACTTGTGAATAGAAAGAGGCAGGCAGTGGTGAACAGAGACTTGTGAATAGAAAGAGCCAGGCAGTGGTGAACAGAGACTTGTCAATAGAAAGAGGGCAGGCACTGGTGAACAGAGACTTGTGAATAGGATGAGGCAGGCACTGGTGAACAAAGACTTGTGAATAGAAAGAGGCAGGCAGTGGTGAACAGAGACTTGTGAATAGAAAGACCTAGGCATTGGTGAACAGAGACGTGTCAATAGAAAGAGGGCAGGCACTGGTGAACAGAGACTTGTGAATAGAAAGAGGCAGGCAGTGGTGAACAGAGACTTGTCAATAAAAAGAGGCAGGCAGTGGTGAACAGAGACTTGTGAATAGAAAGAGGGCAGGCAGTGATGAATAGAAACAGATCGATAGAGAGATGACAGACAGATCAATAAATAACATGTGGTCATGGTTACTGGTAGATCACTACAGAGATTTCCGACATGGCTACAGATTGGGCAGTAGGAAGAAGGGCAGGCATGGCTGCAAGTCAGTGAATAGAAATAGGCAGGCAGCTATATTGAGCTGTATAGAGACTGCATGGGTACTCGCCAGCAGAGCGAGCGCAGGCTTGGACACGCAGAGATGCCATGCACATGCCTCCCGCGGATTGCCTGCCTCACTGACCCGACAGCTGACCACGGACCATATCACTCCAGCGGGAGTTTTCCTGTGCCTGCTGCTGCTGCCGCTACGCCTCGCAGGACCCGCTTCGCGGGCCCCGCTTCGCCGACAGCAGCGGCCAACTGAGTTCTTCAAAGGGTGTTCCTGCATCTGAAGGTCTACAACCGGCAGGGCTGCGAGCTTGCAGCGGGGGACTCCAAGGACCAGGAGCCCCCGCGCGCCCTTCTCCACCTGGGCTGCTCTCCCTGCCGGCTCCACCCCCAACAGCACAGCACAGCTAAAGAAGCGCCGCGCTTTTCCTCCCGCGGATTGCCTGCCTCACTGACCCGACAGCTGACCACGGACCATATCACTCCAGCGGGAGTTTTCCTGTGCCTGCTGCTGCTGCCGCTACGCCTCGCAGGACCCGCTTCGCGGGCCCCGCTTCGCCGACAGCAGCGGCCAACTGAGTTCTTCAAAGGGTGTTCCTGCATCTGAAGGTCTACAACCGGCAGGGCTGCGAGCTTGCAGCGGGGGACTCCAAGGACCAGGAGCCCCCGCGCGCCCTTCTCCACCTGGGCTGCTCTCCCTGCCGGCTCCACCCCCAACAGCACAGCACAGCTAAAGAAGCGCCGCGCTTTTCCTCCCGCGGATTGCCTGCCTCACTGACCCGACAGCTGACCACGGACCATATCACTCCAGCGGGAGTTTTCCTGTGCCTGCTGCTGCTGCCGCTACGCCTCGCAGGACCCGCTTCGCGGGCCCCGCTTCGCCGACAGCAGCGGCCAACTGAGTTCTTCAAAGGGTGTTCCTGCATCTGAAGGTCTACAACCGGCAGGGCTGCGAGCTTGCAGCGGGGGACTCCAAGGACCAGGAGCCCCCGCTCGCCCTTCTCCACCTGGGCTGCTCTCCCTGCCGGCTCCACCCCCAACAGCACAGCACAGCTAAAGAAGCGCCGCGCTTTTCCTCCCGCGGATTGCCTGCCTCACTGACCCGACAGCTGACCACGGACCATATCACTCCAGCGGGAGTTTTCCTGTGCCTGCTGCTGCTGCCGCTACGCCTCGCAGGACCCGCTTCGCGGGCCCCGCTTCGCCGACAGCAGCGGCCAACTGAGTTCTTCAAAGGGTGTTCCTGCATCTGAAGGTCTACAACCGGCAGGGCTGCGAGCTTGCAGCGGGGGACTCCAAGGACCAGGAGCCCCCGCGCGCCCTTCTCCACCTGGGCTGCTCTCCCTGCCGGCTCCACCCCCTTGACCGCCAATTACACATCTATAAAGGGAATTCTACATCCCCGCAGCGCGGGAGCGCGCGGGAGGGCGCCGGGAGAAGCCCGGGACAAGGGCGGGACCGTCTGTGGCCGTCAGAGGCCATAGGAGGCCGGGCCGGGCCCACTCCCTAACATCTCCTTTTACGACATACCCAAGGTACTGGTTTATTCAAACTAACATTTGTGGACTGCCAAGTATTGTCACCTGGAGTGTCATTTAGAGCTGTTCTCCTTTCTACTACTTGTAGCCAGACGGGGGTCAGTGGGGTTCTTACGATCCCCCACTGAATCGCCCAGGTATAAGGTTTAGCAGGGGGGAGTAAACGCTATATAATAGGAGTAAAACATAGATCATCTGGTCTTCTCTGGATGTTTTCTCCTGTTAATTGATTCTTCCACATAGGTGGCTCATCGAGACTGCCTGGGTCTGACCATAGGTTACTTTCAAGACTTATACAAATCAGAGCCTTGGTATTTTTACGTAATTGTTTTAGGATTAGAGTTTATTTAATCTATAATGTGTGCATGCTGCGTGATACTATTTTAACATTTGTAACCTGCTTTTGTTCGTCCATAGCCTTCACCTGTGTAGTTTGCGACCTTTGAATCTATCCCCATCCACCTGCAATTATGTCTAAAAAATCGGCCTCCGCTACCTCAGCCCCACTTAAAACCCTTGACTCCTTTCTAGTACAAGTGGTTAAAAAGATAAATACTGACAGAAGGGAATCTCTGGGCTTGAGTCAATCGCCGATCTTGCCACCACTGAGCCCAGACCCTAGCATACAAATCCCCGACACTACATTGCCAGACCCTTCAATTCTCATACCTGACGATAACCTAACTAACTTAATTAATTTGGAGGTAGATGACGGAAACGCTGACTTGTTAGCGGTTCAGTCAGTAAATGTTTCGTCTGATTCTGAGCAGCAGCAAAATATTGTCGAGGAGTTTCCTTCTCCTCCATCTTCTTCCCCGGTTACGCGCCCTATGAGAAATTGCAGAAAAGCTCAAGCCAAAAGGGGGGGAAAACAGCTAGGAAAGAAAAAAATCAATTCACCTCCTAGACATAAAGGGAAAAATGTGGAGCGTGTAGATGTGGACGACCTTAAACAAATTATTGATGATGACCTATTTAACAGGATTTCTGACATGATAGATACCAAAATTAAAACCATCATCAAGCCCCTCATCGGGAAAATTGATAAACTAACATCTGAAATAAAAAAGTTGGGAGGGCTTCAAAGCAAGTTGGCGGATGATTTGGAGAATTTAGGCAACGAAGTCCGTAAACCTGTAGTCACCTTGGAGGAAGACCTGGGTGCAGTTTTAGGCACTACGGATACCGTACAACAGCCCACCTTGGATGGCCAACTGCTACCATCTGTGCCCACTAACGACAATGTTACCAGAGAGGCCCCCACGTCACAACCTTTGGCTCCAACCCCATTGCCCCAAGTGGATGACCCCCCACAATTTCTTCAGGAAGCTGCTCCTTTAGTCCTGGTGCTGGCAAATGTCCCCGCTTTATCTCAGGAGCAAAAAGAATCTGCCCAAGGCCTTAAGGATAAAGCCTTATATTGGCTTACCAACAACATGCGCATGGCAGATCAGGGAGTCGACCAGTTAGCTGGGGAAATTGTCAGGGCAAGAAGGGTATCTTGGATTGGCAATAAGACCAAGAAATTTAATGGAGACTGTGTCATATTAAATTTTGTTAACGCAGAAGTACTTCCTAACATCTTAGCTAATATTCTCCCACCGCAACGTAGAACTGGATCTATAATTCCCCTAACCCTGAAATTCTTTTACACCGAGAGTCAGATGGAGACTTTCTCCAAAATCCCAAGGTCCAGAAGAAATGATAGAACTGCTCACTGGGGTGGGGAAACTAGACCCGGATTCAACAATAACCATCCTCGCCTCATGAGTAGCCGAGGGCTAGGGCAAAATAACTTTCTATATGGGCCAACGGCCAGAACACCAGGGCCACTTTGGCCCAATACAAATAGGTGGGGCCCACAAACTCCATGTTATGAATATAGGGGCCATGGCAATGGGCCTATGTTCAGGCAAGGGAACGAACACTTTCCAATGCGATCAAACACCCCGCAGCCAACGTGGAATTTAGCAGCAAACGGCTGGGACCAGGTACCCAATCCATTTGACTGGGGAGCGGGAATGGGGAACAGATATGGGGTCCTGTCCGGTCTAAATGACTGTGATTGACTTGCAGAGGCCACGAACCAGGGAACAGATACCACGGTCCAACAACTGGACGTGGCATCAGCTCCGGCTCTATTAACTGAGACTTCCAGGGACTCCTGCAGGATAATGAGTTGGAATGTTGCGGGGTTAAATGGTAAACGTGAGGATAAATCCTGGTCAAGCTTTGTCCTAGGCCACCACATTATTGCCCTCCAGGAAACGTGGGATACTTCCGACAACCTATGGTGGGATGGGTTCATTAGTTTCACCAAAGCCGCTGTTCATAGCCGCATGGGGAGGGCCAAGGGAGGCCTTCTATTTCTGTTTTCTTTAGATTTAATAGGTAGTTTTAGGCAGATCGACACTGACTCCCCTAACATCCTGGTGGTCGAAAGAGTAACTAAAAACACCAAAAGGACGATTTTTGTAAATTTCTATAATTCGGGGAACAGTGACCACAGAGGCCGTAATATTATTAATTTGGATAAGATTTTAAATAAGGTCAGTCAAAATAATACGCTCGATATAGATTATATTTTATTAGGTGATTTTAACATCCATCCGTGTAACCTAAATTGCAGGGGGAACAGTCCTGATGGGGATGATGGGCCTGAGGGACCCCACTTCGAACACTCCCCTGAGGGGGAGGAATTGGAGGATTTTCTTGTCAGTTTCGACCTTTATGAACCAGATGGTGACACTAGACAGCCAACTTTCACTGGTATTTCATATGGCACTATCATTGATTATATATTTGTATCCCTAAGCATTTTTATACGGGTTAATATATATCGCACCACACAATTTCATTCAAGTGACCATAACCCTGTTGAGCTAGAATTGGCTTGGGGAGACTACATAGGACCTTCCCCGCTGAAAGTAACCACCCACCCATTAAAGACAACTGGCCAAGGAAGACGCTTGAAATGGGCTAAGGTGGTCCCAGAAAAATTTTATGCAGAGAACTTCCCAAGGATTAAGGGGCAGGTTGAGGTCTGTAAAAACCTTAGCGCACAGGGCAAAGAAACCGTAGAGGCGTTTGAGGCCATATGTGAGCAGGTGTCACAGGACCTTTTGGCAAAAACTAAAAACGTAACCCCAGGAAACAAACGCTGGTTTGATTCAGCTTGCTCAAAAGCCCATAGATTATTACTGGCAGCCCTCAAAAGTGTTCCTAGGGTAAACGATGAGATCTCAAAACTCAGGAAAATTTATAAATCAGCAGTAAAAAAACGAAAGGACACTATTAAACAAGAAGCCTGGGAAGACCTCCTTTCGGCAGCAGTCCTGAAGAACAGCAAAAAATTCTGGGAGATTATTAAACAGCCCTTCTTCTCAGATAATGATAATGATATTATGGACTGCGTTATTCCTGATGATAAATGGTTATGCCATTTTAAAAATGTCTATGGGGATTCTGTTGACGCTACCACAGACGCCCCGTTGACAAGACCAGCCACCTGCCCCATTATCTTTAACCAAGTAGAGGTGGAGAAAGCCATTATGTCCACCACCAAGCACAAGGCTCCTGGTCCGGACGGGGTGCCTGCTGATTTCTTCATGTACTCCCCAAAATTGTGGGCCGAAGTCCTGACAAATGTGTTTAACGCAGTGAATGATAACCCTGCACCTGCATCATGGAATATTTCCACCATTGTTCCTATTTTCAAAAAAGGTCAGCGGGATGACCCAGGTTGCTATAGGCCCATATCCCTCTTAGATTCTTCGGTAAAAATCTTAGGGAGAGTTCTTTTATCTAGGTTAAGGGAGAATGTTGAGGGTTGTGGTGGACTATCTGAAATCCAATATGGATTTAGGGAAAAAAAAGGCACTATTGAACAATGCATTAATCTACATCTGCTCATCTCCAAATATACTGTAGCTAAGGAGGGGTCCTTGTATCTTGCATTCATGGACCTCTCCTCCGCTTTCGACTTAGTCAATAGGACTAAATTGTGGTCCATTCTGTTGGAGATTGGCATAGATGAAGCATTAGTTACCTTTATGTCCTCCCTGCATCAGGAACTCTTCTCTAGCATACGCGTGACCAACGAGGGCAGGTGCACTGCTCTCTTTAGATCTCTAAGGGGGGTGCGGCAGGGCTGCATTTTGGCCCCCTTACTGTTCACCATTTATATCAATGGCCTGGGTGCGCACCTTGAGGGGCAGGATGCCGACGTCCCGTGTGTAGGAGTAACCAAGATACCGGCACTCCTATACGCCGATGACGCCGTGCTGATCGCCCGCACGGGAGTTGGCCTCCAGCGCCTATTGAACGCTTTCGGCACGTTTATGGACCATCTAGACCTTAGAATAAACGTCGCCAAGTCACACACCATGGTGGTGGGCACAGAGTGCCGCAGGAAGAGAACTAAAACATTCACCTGTAGGGGGGATTTGGTTAGTAGGGTACCCACATTTCCCTATTTAGGTATCTTGTTCGACCAGAGAGGGACATGGGGCCCACAGGTTAGAGCCAAGAGATTGGCGGTCACACGATCAGCCTCAGCAATATTGAGCTTTGCTAGTAGGCTAGGAGCAAGGCCTATGGAAGCCATCCTAAAAATTTATAATAGTAAATCTGTGGCCATCGCATTATATGGCTCAGCACTGTGGGGGTACGCAAATGTGGAGCCCATACAGAGAGCGGAGAATGGATTCATCAGAGCCCTGCTCTCTGTACCTCAGTCCACCCCAACGTACTCCGTACATAAAGAAGTTGGTCTTGAATTTCTTTCAGATAAATTAAGCCTGGCCCCTTTGATTCTCTGGCTAAAAATATGGTTGAATGATGAACTTCCATTAAATCACAAGATCTTGACCGATGTCTTGGCCTTAGATAAATCCAACAAAATTCCTTGGCTGGCCTATTTAGCAAAAGTTTTCTCTGACCTAGGCCGCCCGGAGCTCTTTACCTCCCCGGAGTCCATCAGGATCCAAGACATTGATCTAGTTAGAGAGTCTTTTATGGGCAGGAAAGAAATGCACCGTGAAGAGTGTGAACTAGCAAAGCCGGCAGTGAGGGATCATTGCTTGCTGCTTACTTCACCTTCACTTGCATCTTACCTTAGTTATGTTACACATCCTTTCCATAGGTTTCTTTTAACTAAATTTAGATTTAACCTGCTGCACTACTATTTAGGTTCTTTTACCAGTTGGCAGAAACCAGATTTGGCTCCGCCCTGTAGCTGTGACCAGTTTTCACCACAGGACACAATGCATTTTGTTATGTTTTGTAGTCTGTATTTAGAGCCTAGGAAAAAATTCCTGTTACCAATTCTGAAGGAGGCCGGCTTCACACAGGTGAGACCGGCTTTGCTCTACTTACAACTTCTACCTAACCTTCATATTACCTATTGCGTTGCCAAATTCCTGACAGCTGCCTCCAGGGCGAAAGCCCCTAGCCAAGAATAATTTTTAATGTTAATTACATTTTTCTCTTAAATTGTCTTTTTAATAATTTTTAAAACAGTATCTGACTTTTGTATCATGTGCACTTTTTGGTAAATCTTGTATGTAATGTATTTTATTGTTCGCTTCTTTGTATGGCTTTTAAAGAGCCGAATAAAGATATTTTGACTTGACTGACTGCCATGCACATGTCTTGGGAAACTGACAGGTAAGCAGGTGACAAGCACTCCTTTCCTGCAGTGAGTACATTCACTGCCTTGGGTGCTACTGTGCCTATCACAAGTTGTGGGGAGTCATTGTGATGGGTGGTGGTGTGTTGTGAGGCGGTATGGGGCAGAGACCCCGATGGGGTCAGAGACACTCTTGCTGGGTGCAGACGGTGATTGTAAAGACTGTGAAAGCCTTGTTTTTGGCTTGTGTGAGGGGCACCCCAAACATTGAACCATGGCTTGACTCTCCGGGGTGCACCCTTCATAAGCTCACCTGGCTCGGCCGCCCTGAGGGCTGCATCCTGGCTGCTGGGTGGGTGGGCGTCCAACCTCTGTCACTGTGGAACCGTCTCTCTGCGCCGTCTGCTCTGTCACCTGGGGTGGACCATCACACGAGGAGGAGGACCTGCGACAGCTTCAGGGAGGAGACAGAAAGAGCAGCCAAGGTGACTCTGAGCTGAGGGTCATTGATGTCTCTACCACAAACCAACGCTGGGAAAACCACGAACATTTCAATCACTCCCGCATTGGCATGATGTAACAATGACAGCCAGCAATCCAATAGAAAACATATTTTGTCTGATGATCAACATTTGTATATTGGTTGAAGAAGAAACATATTTAAGTTCATAGCCAGGGAAAGAGTGGAAGCAACAAGTGTGGGAAAGGTGTGAGTTTTGTGGGCCAATACTGGGTGCCAGAGGATCTCAGGGAAGCTGGCAAGGTTCTGACCAATCATTCTGGACACTGAAATAGTGTAATACTTAAGGTCTGTCACAAACAGAGTGGCCTCTGGATTGAGACTGAGTAGTTGAGGATCCTGTCGGCCTCTCTGTGCAGGTGAGCAGTTACAGGGCAGCAGCCTGGTCCCTGAGGCCTCCCGATGAGTCGCGACTAAGGCAAAGCCTGTGTGGTGGTAATGTAAGGTGCCAAACCGCACCAACTCCAGTGTGCCCCATGGAGAGCCTCATACAGAACATCTCCAGGGGGCAAGAGCCACTGTGTGATGAATGCCCGCACAACCGTAAACCTCAGTGTAAGGTATCAGCTAGTAGTAGCATATCGTGCACACCGCCGAACTGGAAACGGCTGTGGGGCTGTGAATTCTAGGACTTCACTTCTGCAAAGTCTATAAACTATATCACAAAAGTCATAACGTGCACATAAAGTGGGAAAATATTCTTGTTAAGTTGCAGAAGAAAAAGTAAAACCCATGAATATTGAATAGCTGATTATTTTACGATCAGAAAAATAAGTGATCTATCGACGGGGGATACAAAACCAGTATATTACCTTTTTTGATAGGAGGATTTTCCCTGAATAATAGGAAAACTGTGCAGTTGTATGACGAACAAATTTAAATTTCAGAATTTGATGATAACACAAACCAAACAACCTGATTATACACGCAAAATTACAATCTGACACAATCCTAGAACTGAGCAGAGTCTTCACAATCATTTAAACGGAATAACAGAGTCTGAAATAAGATTTTAATGACTGTCTGTCTGTTTTTGATTTGAGGGTTATAGGAAAACCCCCATTCTCTTAAGACGGTGCTCAAACTATATGGGAATCAATTAATGAAATTCCCTCAACCTTGCAATCCCCACGATGGAGGAAATTCCATCTGGAAATTCTCCTCCAGATTCAGCAGGGCATTAGCTTGTTACCTGTTCATGAAAGGAGGTTAGTGAATACAAATGCTGGTATTTAATATGGCAAATCATCATCCATCTATATGCCCCTTGGTCATCCTTTCCATGTGGATCTTAAGTCATTAATCTCAGCGCCAGGATGCCTGAAAGGTGATAGCTGCGCTATACAAATATTCTAAATAAATAAATAAATAAATTGTTACCCCATTGTACCTCAGTGCCCAGTTTAAGAAATTCACTGCCTACTCTACAGAACCACGTGCCTAAAACAATTTAGTTATTGGTGCCTGAGATTAGCCACGTCCTCACTCTTACTCCAAAGAGGGCTACTCTTGCGCCTCCTCTGGCATTGATTTGACACTGCAACTACCAATGACCATGTTTTTTCCATCACGCTGAAGCTCTGCGTTGGGGGACTCTTGCGCATGTGGAAAAATGAGATAAGCGTCAGGGGATGCCCTTTCCGTTGCGTGCCAGGCGTGGCATGGAAATTGATTTCCATGATGTCAGCAAAGTTTCCAGGCCACTTTATCCACATGTGACCCCAACAAATGCATGACTAAGGCAGAAAATGAAGAAAGCCAGGGAAGCCCATGCTTCTAAGTTCTAAGTGAGACTCTTGAGTTCTGACTCTTGGGAGACATCCAGTATTCTAAGGGGTACGAGCATTGGAAACTATTCACACCAGACAAGAAAGAGATGGTGGAAATCACCATTGGAGAGGCCATTTTATGATCTAGGCCAAATCTCTTTTATCCTCTAATGTCTCACCTGATTTGCCAATCAACAGAAGTCCTCACTAGGAAGACGTCCTGTGCAACAGCTCACATAACTGTTAGTAAACGATTTAAGAAAGATACACAAGCCCTTGTCCACCACCATGGAAAATCTCCAGGGATCTGGCGATGCTCCACTTTGCATCCTAACCATTATGTGAACGATTCCTATTTAGATTCATTGTGTGAAAATACATCTCATGTGGATAACTTAAATACTTGCACTGACTCTTATGCTTTACCGTTGGCCAAACCTGAGGGAACAACTAGCCCATGACCACTCACTGCATGTGGGCCTCACCCGTGAAGTACAGTTTCACTCCTAGCCAGTCGTAAGTCTCACACATGGGAGAGATCAATGTATAGCAGGCTCTTGGAATCTGCAAATCACTTGCCCTTTAAGTACAGCAGAACAGGAGAGGACAATGTGGCAATTGGGTCACTGTGGGGGATTTTGGGAGTAGGTTCCAGGGCATAAGTGTTTTTGTTCAAGTAGATTGCTTACAGCCAGGAGCCGCAGGAAGGCTCCCATGCTCTCCCTATGGATTTCTATACCTCCATGCCTTTCCCACATATTGTATTGTCAACCGCAGAGTGTCGTTGTAACACAGCAAGGGCTGTGTTCGGACAAATAGATTTCGAGCACAGCCAGCACAGCCCTATTTAGCCCCTCAAAATGAGTTGATGACAGTATCATGTTATATAATTTATTTAGTACTATGACATGCAGTGTCCTCTATGTATTGGGAACCACGCCCACCGAAGTCTTTCTAAGCACGCTATATTAATATGAATAGATGAGGCCTGACCATATAGGCTTGAATCTCAGTGGTGTGGGGAACGTGCATGGATGAAGTTCTCATTTTGTTACATGTGTAAAACTGATGGCTGCACTGGCGGCTCCCGGTGCTCCCTGTCAGGGTCGCCCACGTGGAGCTGCACGCGAGCTCCTGTCTATCATTCACAAGCCGTACAGACATGTTCAATATGGATACATAGCGGTGGACAAGGTTTCAAACTGTGCTTTCCATACTGGGCGACGATGCCAAATTTCGATTGAGATAAAGTCTGCAAAGTTCGCTGAGTCCACCAACTTTGCCTTGCTCACTTGTGGCAGAGGTTTTCTACAAAAAAACATTTTTGCTAGAGAACATTGACGTAAAAACATTTTGCCGTGACAACTGCCCCACTGAAAGAAATGTCTTTGTTTTAACACAATAAACCCTACTGTCAATTAATGTTGTCTCTTTCTATTATTGTGAATCTTTTTATAAATGTTGTGAAATTCACAAAATGTAAAAACCTTCACAAAGTTGCATAGTTTTCACATGAGGATTGTAGCCCCGGTATGGCTTGTCTACAGACAACTTTACAATAGGGGCAGAGTCCAAGCACCAACCTTTGGCGGGAGAGAGGTTAGCCCAACAAGCTGGCTTGTTCTGGTGCAATGTCTTGAGCTATGTTCACTGGCAATGTCCTAATCCATTGACCAAACCAATCAATTGCAGAGCCACCAGTCCCACCGAAGGTGGAAGCCCCTGACCATAGGCTCTGTAGATTAAGGTCAGCATGCATGTACTCCTACATAGCTCTGGTCTTTTTTTATATTTTCTCTACCCATCCTCCAGCTTTAGTCTCTATAAATATATATAAAATAAACATATATATGAATTTAAAAAGTCCAACCAGAAAAGGCACCTGATATCACCCTAATCTTGTCTTTACTGCTCCTGGTTGCACATTCTCTAAAATGGGTGAGCTCTGTCAGATTTCAGTGAGAGCTCTTCCTGTGCCGTTGACCTTGCACACTCAAGAAAGACGCTCACCGGCCCTCTTGAAACCCCACATAAAAATGCTTCGTTAGATACCCTCGAGCAAATGATATTCTGATAGGTTCCAGAGGAACCTTCACTTGGCCAACACTGCCAGGATGCGTTATACCGCTTCGGTCAAGGGATAGTCTGGTAACCCCCCATAGAACCATTTCCTCAAGCAAGGGTCAGCAAGGCTCTCTTAGACCGCCTCAATCGAAGAATATTCTTTTTGGCCTCAAAGGAGCCGTCCTTCGCGCAAGACCCTGCCAGGCTCTGTCCTCAAAATAAAACGACTTCTGCAAACGTAACCACGGGGCATTCTGTCAGGCCCCGATACTCCCTTATTCCCCACGTACACTGCAAAGCTCCGTACTTGGTCATATAATATCCTCTATTATTTAGTCATACTTTTCAGGCGTACATAAATCCCTCCCTCAAAGGGTATTCTGCCAGGTCCTTTGAATACTATCTATAAATGAAAAGCCTTCCAGGCTGCTTGATACCCCTGAATCAAAGGATAGTCTGTTGGGATCAATTAGGTCCGATCACAAGCTCAAGACTTGGCCACCCCCAATCAATGAATATTCTGTGCCATTGATAGATACTCTTACAGGCTCAGTTACACCCTACAATCGATCATGGGATAGTCTATACGGAACTTTAGATCCCATCTATGGATTGAGACACCTCTATGCACATTTACAAGGGTATTCCATCAGGCTACATTCAATGTCCCTCTCTCGAGTAAGAGTGGGCCAGGGTCCATTAGACCGCCACCACTGGACGCCTTCTTCTAATTCAACTCCCCCATCACTAGGCTTATTTTAGATTGTTTTGGACATCCTTTTGTAATTTAGATCTGCTTATATGATCAAAACACTATCATATCTATGAAACTCTGGTCATTAAGTGGCACTCCTCCGGGCGTCAAAGATCGCATCAATCTCCGCTTACTGTCCCACTAAAACAGATTATTCTCTGCACTTTCAGGTCCCTCACTCAAGTAAAGCTCTATGACGCAAGCAAGGCTCCATCAGACCTCATCAGGGCCGACTTTAGCTCTGGTGGTGCCTGGTGCCGCAAGCAGTTTTGGTGCCCTCCCCCCGTTACCTCCTCCTTAGATTCCCTGGCTACCACTGGGCAAAGGTGCCCCTTATCTCTCCATAGCCCCTCTCTCGCGTACATTTCATTCTTTTTAAAGCACTAGTAAAGGTGGGCTTTACTAATAAGAATGTATATCTACCCATAATAACCCATTTTAGCAACATTAGGAAGATAATGAAAAACTGGGGGAGGGAATATATCGTCCTAACCTATTTTATGCAGTTTGCATGCAGCTCTTTGATGACAGTTTGTAACAGTCATTGTTCTATATTAAGGGTGTATCTAATGTTCTGCCGAAACACAAGGATCTTTGTGACAAAAGCAGTAATCCACTCAGCTATACACACAAAATACAGATCTGTGACCTGCAGGGTACGCGTTCTTTGCAGCAGGCATATTAACCCTTTGCACTACTTTATGTCACTAGACAAAACTCCAATCTCTCTCTAACAGGAACATTAATCACAGGAGTTATCTTGAAATTTTTATTGCTGCCTGAAGGCTGGATGCATAAGGAACTCTGCAGACGGTGCTTTGACATCTAAAGTTATTGCTATGCGCAGCGCACCCCCCTGAAGTCAGCGCCCCCTCCCCAGTTCAGCGCCTAGTGCAGCTGCACCAGTCGCACTGCCCTAAAGCCGGCCCCTGGACCTCCTACATCCCATCACTAGACTCTAAACTCTGATGGACCTAGTGGGGGCCCTCACTCAAGCAGGACTTTGTGTGGCATGTAACACTATGTGCCTGAAGCGAGTGTGCCAAGCCTCATGGGAACTCTCACTCGAACAAGACTCAGCCAGACCTCATGGAAACCCTCAATTGTGCAAGACACTCCATCTGGCTCACAACCCTGTGAATCTATCTGGCTCACAACCCTGTGAATCTATCTGGCTCACAACCCTGTGAATGCAGCAAGGCTCTGCCTGGCCTCAAGGTAACTCTCACTCGAACAAGACTCAGCCAGACCTCATGGAAACCCTCACTCGTGCAAGACACTCCATGTGGCTCACAGCCCTGTGAATCTATCTGGCTCACAACCCTGTGAATCTATCTGGCTCACAACCCTGTGAATCTATCTGGCTCACAACCCTGTGAATCTATCTGGCTCACAACCCTGTGAATCTATCTGGCTCATAATCCTGTGAATGCAGCAAGGCTCTGCCTGGCCTCAAGGTAACTCTCACTCAAACTAGACTCAGCCAGACCTCATAGAACCCCTCACGTGTCCAAGACACTCCATCTGGCTCACAACCCTGTGAATCTATCTGGCTCACAACCCTGTGAATCTATCTGGCTCACAACCCTGTGAATCTATCTTGCTCATAATCCTGTAAATTAAGCAAGGCTCTGCCAGGCCTCAAGGTAACTCTCACTCAAACGAGACTCAGCCAGACCTCATAGAACCCCTCACGTGTGCAAGACACTCCATCTGGCTCACAACCCTGTGAATGCAGCACGGCTCTGGCAGGCCTCAAAGGAACTCTCGTCCAAATGCCTGGCACAGTCTTGGTCAGGCAAAGGTTCCGAAAGACCCGGGTGAGATTTGATCAAGTGAGGGTTCTAGTGAGACCTGCAGAGCCTCGCGAAGGTCATACAGTGACAATGCAGATGAGCTCATAGCACCCTCACATCATGAGCAAGACTCTGTCAGGCCTCATAGGACCCTCTCTCAAGCGAGACCATAACTGCCCCCGTGGCACTGTAGGACTAAAGCGAGACTCTCCAGGTCTCACCAGGACCCTCACTGGATCAAAGCTCACCCCGGCCTATCGAAAGACTCGCTTGACCAAGACTGTGCCAGACCTCACAGGAACCATCACTTGAGCGAGACCCTGTCACTATCAGACCTTTGTCTGTTTCTAAACTCTTGAGGTCCAAGCCCAGGAGCCTACTGTAGCCTTGGATGAGACTGCGCCTTCCTACTGTCCTGCTTTGGAGTTTCACCCTATTTTCATAGACTTCCCACCAAGTATAGGCACAGTGCTGAATGAATAGTATACAATACAAATTAAAGACTCATATTAATTAAAGAGTGCTGGCATAGGACGTGGGCGATAATTGTATTTTGAATTTAAGAGGCCCTCGCTAGACAACAATAATGAACTCGGCCATGTTTGATTTCAAAAGTATACATTAAAATGTTAGTGTTGGAGTAAGATAAGCTGAAAGCATGCTGTTTGGGAGGGAATGAGTCTAATCGGATTGAAAGAATCGAAGGGGAAGTTGGAGTTTGAGGCATGGTAAAGAACATGGCCACATTACACTACTTAAATTACCCCCACGGCTACCTCATGAGAGAGACCTAAGTATTCACTGAGCTCTGAGCTCTTCCTCTGCACGCTGAATACCGCACGTCTTCAGATAGCGCTGTGGCAACCTGCAGCCTTCTTGGCACCGTTGCCTCACAATGTTACTTACAACATGAATGATAACTTTTCATTAGCACGCTCGAATTTTCTTCAACTCTTCTTCGCCTTCAAAATAAGAAACTACACTGCCTGGTGGACCAATAAGCACTCCTTGTAGTAGGAACAGAAAAAGAAACCAGAAATGCTAGCATGAAAAAAAAGACTGGTCGAACTATTCAAACTTGAAATGGGGCAGCTTGATATCTTTCACTCTTCAATATAGACACTGCGGGCATCAGGCGTGGTAGAGGTCCCTCAGCTCATGGTGCTCTGGGATCTACCGTCTAATTGCTTCTGCTTGTTACCACCACCTTACTCCCTGCTGCCACAAGCTCCCCCAGCGCCAGTTCTCAACACCAATATAGCACACCTGGTTTCTGCACATCTGTCACAAACATCAAGGCAGATTCACATACCTGGCGATGTCCAGGCCTGAGGAAGCGGTCAACACCCAAGGTCCTCCGTCTCTCCTGCTGTCACAAAGCGCCACCAGCCAAGTGCGGAGCCCAAAAACCTCTACCTCCTGCACCTCTGCAGAGTGAGAAATCCCTGAGTCAGCCCCCAGGTCCTTAATCTCTTGCACCACCAGCTCCGCGGGCCCAGCCCACCCAGTCAAGTTCTTTCCACTAGCACGAATGCTCCATGTTATCAGTCAAGTGCAGCTGAGGTGCCGTGGGCCTTCCCTCGCGCTCTGTAACGGCCCCTACTAGCCAAGCAACCTTCAACTTTGAATTTTGGGCATCTCTCTGGTGTTTCAAATTACACACCCCATTTAGAGGTCCATGGTTTGAGTGCCGTCTCTCACCGGGGGTTGGAGGTCACTTGAGGGCCTGTCACACGCCAGGTTCCCATCTTAAGCGGGAGTTGTTGACAGAGGGATGGCAAAAGTCATGCAAAAATCATTGTGTTTGTTTTTAAAAATTTTGTGACTGCCCTACCCTCCTTTCGGATCGGTGCCAAGTGTGAGTCCGCAGAAACAGTTCTTTACTGCGTTCACTAACTTCGCCCACAAGAGATGGAAGGGTGCCCTATTTTTGCTTGCGGCAGTTTTGGAGGTGGAAACAGGTCCTTATACAGTCCCTCCAGTTCAACCTCTTCTTTAACTTACCTCCTGGCTTCCCACATGTGGAGGGCCCGGGGTCCACTGTGGAGTTGATACTGGTCGCTCCATACATATTTAGTTGCACATTTTGGTGGAGTCTGAGGTCGTACACGAGGTGTGACATCGGCACTGCGGCAAACCCACCTGTAACAGAGAAGCAGGCCTTTACATTAATGTATAGCGCGTGCAGCATACGTGACCCAAACCGCATGCACATGCAGGAGACGCCCCGCTTTTACCTCCCTCTTCTCCTGCAGACTGTATACCCTGACGTGGGTACGCACGTTCCTGTCCACGTGCCCCCTCGTGCAGGGCAGCCCGTAGACCATGGGAACAATACACACATGTCTGGGCGCGCACACAGAGCTCACATGCAACATACATGTTATATGTGCACAACACCCGCATCGAACGCCGAGCCACAACTGTGGGTGGTGCAAACATCGTGTACACTTAGTGTCACTTACACACATGGCCCTGCAGCATCATACAGTCTTGCTCATGTTCGCCATTTTGCGCCCTCATTTCTTGGTTCTTTCGGCTGCCGCTGTAGCTCACCCTAGATTTGTGTCATCTCTCCCTCTTGACTGGTCGGTCCTGGCTCTCAATGCTAGCCAATCAGAATCCAACGTTGTCTTCTCACAGCATCTCTTCTGTGGTCTCTGTCGCACATATCTGCTTCTGTGAACCACAGGTGAGAGCTGACCCCCAGCATCATGTCTGGCGACCTGAAATTGAACCCCAGCGTGTTTTACTTCCATTAACAGTTAAGTACTGACCTGTTCGGATTAGATGTATTTATCTGTAGAATTTATAAAGCGCCGAGGCGCTAGAAACCTGTCCAAGCTCCTGTGCCCTGCACTAATAATAAAGCCTGTACATTAAACAGTCACATGTTCATAAATTCTCTGAAGTTCACACATCTGGTCATCAAACGAAGACCATTAGGTAACTTTTACCCACCCACCTAACCGTAGTCCCCACGAATAGATTAGCTCCAGCAGACACCAGGGGCGCGCTGGAACGGGCCAATTAAAGGATGGGCACATCAATCAAATGCAAGGGCTATTGATCATCCTCGAATATGCAGTCCTACCCATGGCACTGGCGCGCTTACTCTGCTGTTTTCCTCATTCACTGAAGGGCGTTGATTTCTTTAATGGTGCATGTAATAGTTTTTAACTTGTACAGCGCTCATATACTTTTGAGTGACGTCATGCTGTAAAAAAACGTTAAAATAATAATATTGTCTGCTATTCGAGAACTCACCGAGAGTATTGTGTCCTGGTCGGATGGTCTCAGCGATGTAAAGCGAAATGATGGGCCCCCAATACAGAATGTGAGGGCGGGGCCCCCGAATCTCATATGTGGGGTTGTGCAAGGGAGTAGCCAGAATGAAACTTTGATCCATCTCTCGAATGCCATTGGGTGAGTGAAGCGAGGAAGCCCTACCCACTCTAGATGGGGCCCCTTATTAACGCCTTCGATTTATCTTTAAGCCTTTCCTGTATGCATCCATCTATCCATCTTTTCATTCTTTCTTCCATCCTGTCACCATTCCATCCATCCACCCTTTCATTCTTTCTTCCATCCTGTCACCATTCCATCCATCCACCCTTTCATTATTAGTTTTCCATCTATCCATCTGTTCATTCTTTCTTCCATCCTGTCACCATTCCATCCATCCACCCTTTCATTCTTTCTTCCATCCTGTCACCATTCCATCCATCCACCCTTTCATTATTAGTTTTCCATCTATCCATCTGTTCATTCTTTCTTCCATCCTGTCACCATTCCACCCATCCACCCTTTCATTATTAGTTTTCCATCTATCCATCTGTTCATTCTTTCTTCCATCCTGTCACCATTCCATCCATCCACCCTTTCATTATTAGTTTTCCATCTTTCCACTCAATTCCAAACATCCTTTCACCCTTTAACCCATCCATTCTTCTTCATACATACTTCTTCAATCAGATGCAGCTGCAAGTGGGTGTGGGGCAGGCAAAGAAGTCCAAGAAACTCTTGTATATTGAAAAGTCTTTATTCTCCAATTCATTTGTTCAAGTTTTAATGGAACATTAAACTCAGCCAAAGCGTTTCGCTCTCAACTGAGAACTTCATTCATCAGGGCTATAAGTCAAGTAAAGCAGCATTAGCGAATAAGGCTGGTCGATGTGGTCCAGTAAGAGTGCCCCAGTATAATAAACTGTAGACACCTGGGAATTCCCAGAGGCAAATAATGCCCAACGACGGAGATCTGTATAAAATGTCCAAGCGCGGTAGTCCGTCTTCAACCATCCATCAATTCTCACCTAGAGTATTGTGCTGTCCAGGTTTGGAGGCCTGGCGGAGGGTGTTGTGTCTAGTTCCGGAGCGCTCGCCTAGAGTGTTGTGTTCAGCTATGATGACCTCACCTACAGTATTCTGTCTAGTGAATTGTATTTATATCTGGAGCACTGAATCTTGTCTGGAGGTCTGCAGTACTTGAGTGGAGTGTTATGCCCAGATCTGGAGGACTGACCTACAGTGTTAAGTCGAGTTCTGGGGCTTCACTTGTAGTGTTGTGTTCATCTGTGATGATCTCACCCAATGCATGCTGTCTAGTTCTGGAGCATTCACGAAGAGCACCGTATGGAGATCTGGAGTACTCTAGTAGAAGGCCATGGCCAGGTTTGGAGGTCTCACCTGTGGGGTTGTGTCTGGTGATGGAGCGCTCACCTAGAGTATTGTACTGAGGTCTGCAGTATTGAGGTAGAATGTCATGTCCAGGGTTGGAGGTCGGACCTATAGTTTTGTACGTAGGGCTGAAGTGCACTTCCAACATACTGTTTCCACGTCTTTAGGCCTAACATGCAATACTGTGTGTATATGCATCTATATGGGAGAACATAGCGCAAACAAAGCAGCAAAGCAGAGAGGCACTTTATAATTATGGGGATAGGAAACCTGGAGGCAGATTTACAAGCCCCTTGCATCACTTTTGCGCCACCGTTGCGTCACTTTTGTGATGCAGCGGTGGCGAAAGAGTTGTGGCCCATTTTGAACGTGACGCATTTAGGGAGATGAATCACATTGTAAAGCCCTGCATCACATTATACCTGCACCAGGTATAATGCATGCAGGGTAGTCGTTCCCATGCAAAAAGCCCTGTAGAACTGGTGCAGTGAAATTGACAAGATTTCACTGCGTCACTCTACGCCTTCACTGCGTCAAAATTCCTACGCCTGCTCAGACCAGGCGTAAGGATTGACGCAGGACATTTTACATGGGACCTACCTATGTTTTCTGACGCATTGCTGAAGTTGCATCACTTTTGTAAAAAACTCCAACAATGCGTCACTTTTCCTCCAACAGATGCATCACAATTTCTGAAGCATTATAATTCCTTGTGCCATGGTACACTGTATTGTAAATACAGCGCATCCATGGCGGCGCAAGGACATTTGAAGGTGACGCAAGGAAAATGACGCATCTATCCAGATGCGTCAGTTCCGTGTAAATGTGCCCCCTGGTTTGAAGGTCTCGGCTCTGCTTAGAACCTTAGGTTCATATTCCAGAGCCCTCATGTCTCATTGTGCTCAATCACCTGGCTCTTTCCAAGAGTATTATGTCCGCTTCCGAAGGCCACAAACCAGAAGAGAGCTATCAACATGTTCCAAGGTCTGCACTTGAAATTGCGATTCTCCTATTAACATGACCAGAGAATCTGGATTTCATTGAAGACACGGAGGCTAGCATTATGCATATAACTTTTAATGCAACTCCAAACAGCCGCATATGTCATAAAGCAAAAGTTCCAATGGAACAGTAACAACAAAACAATTCTAGAAAACACCAGGCAATCAGCCTCTTTTAAATAAGGAGTAAAGGAGAGAAAGGAAATGTCCCAATGAGAAATTCAACGATGAGACTTCATATAAACGATGAGACTTCAAATAAACCAGGGTAGATGAAAGGTAAGTGAAAGCTCCAAGATCCATAAGTTCACGAAAGGATATCTGAAAAGAAAAGAAGTGTAAATAAATCCAGAAATATAAACAAAGAGAAATCCTGAAAAGGAATTTAAAGAGTTTAAAATAAAGCAATTTATTAATAGCAATATGATCATTGTAAGAGTAATATTATCAATGCAAAACAGTGAGAGAAATATTATTAACCATCAACCACCCAGGGAAGGGTGGGAGGGATAATGCTAGCCTCCGTGTCTTTAATGAAATCCAGATTCTCTGGTCATGTTAATAGGAGAATCGCAATTTCATTACAAGACCGGAGGCTATCATTATGCATGTTGGTAGCTTTGTAAAACAACATCAGACATGTGAGATATAGGTTTGCAATAATGATGAGCAAAGGTTCTAGAAGTTGACCAATCAGCAGCTTTTAGAATATCATCTAACCTACCTCCTGACCAAAAAGACTTACTGGCCATAGCACCTCTGATAGAATGTGGTTTGAAGATGTTTAAATCAACACCAGAAAAATTCATAACAATTTTGACCCATCTTGCAATAGAGGTAGAGGAGATACCCTTATGAGGTTTAACAAAGGATATAAGCAACTGATTAATACCAGAAGGGCGAAGAGCATTGTGAGACTGTGGGTTGGGCGGGCCGGAATAACAAGCGGGGAGGCCGGATGTAGTGTGCTATGGTCAAGGATTTATTGATGGAAAGTGAATACAAAGTCCGGAATAAAGAGTTCGTAGGGAAGAACAGTTCTGCCAAGAAGCTCCCAGCCGGGAGGGAATCTCGATGGTATGTGGATATCCTGGATGTGGTCCGCTGCTGGGCTGTTGTCGTCAGGTTACGGCCGGTCGATGGGTCTCCTCGGAGATAAGTAAGAGAGAGTATAGGGGTTAGTCCCGTCCAGTAAGGACTGCTGAGTACTACCACCGTCACCGGTAAGTGAATGGCCAGGTAATGAACGTGGGGGAAGGAGGGAAGGGTAGGTAAGGACAAGATCACTCGGCAAGCAGGAGGGGTTTGTGATGGGGTTGTTCGGGATAAGTGAGGGGACTATGAATACAGTGCTCGTGATTTTACGTCTAAGTACTAAGGCTGGTGCGGAGTGCTCGTGGGGGCTCTATATACAATATCTTACAGTTAGGTACTATATTTACACTAGGGAAACACGGAGAAGGATAGAGTGTACTCACGTGCCCCGCCGTAACTCTCGTCCGAGTTACGGCCGCTCTCCCGCCACCTCCGGAGGTCGCCACCAATCCTCCGCCCAAAGGTCTTCTTCCTCGTTCTCTTCTCCGGTCTCCGCCTCCTCTTCTCTCTCCTCCTTCCTTCCTCTCTCCGTCGGGGGTTCCGTGCCGTTCGCTGTCTCCTGCCACGAGTCCGCTGGGCTGAACCCTGTCTCCTCGCTCCTGCCGTCTTTTCTAGTGTCTCGGCTGACTGCCGTGGATGTACTTCCGGTTCCGGTCTGGTTGGATTCCGGGTTGTCGGCGGGAGTTCTGTTTCCGGTATCCTGTTCTGGTTCCGGGTCTTCGGGGGTTTGCGGATCCTGTGGGCGAAGAGAGGGAGCCCGATGACAATGGGACGATGTTCCTCCCGGGGTGGGGGTGTGGCTTCCCCACCTACTCTGCGCTTCCAACGAGGTAGGGACCGCGGATCTTTCACAAGCATGCATTCTCAAATCATATTGTTTCATACAATCCACAATACAAAGTTTTTTACAAATATCAAAACGAGGATAGAAAATGAAATCAGACATAGTTTTAGTTCTTCTGTGGAGTTCAAATTTAACTCCAAACATATCATAGGATCTATAGGAAATATCTAGAGCTTTAACATCAGAAACTCTACGACATGAGATTAGACAAAGAAGAGTAGCTAGCTTGATAGAAAGGTTCTTTCTGTTCAAAAGTGAGTTATCTGGCCAACTACAGAAAAGGTCAAGAATTAATTTAACATCCCAGAGAGATTGATATCTAGGTTTTGGAGGTCTTCTGAGTCTTATACTTTTAAGGATTCTACAAATAATAGGATTTTTACCTACCGTTCTATTGTTGATTAAGGAATGGCCAGCAGAAATAGCTGATCTATAGCAATTGATAGATCTGTAACTCAGACCTCTATCAAATTGTTCTCCAAGGAAATTGATTATATCAACGATAGGTGCTTCCACGGGATCCAAGTAGCTTTCCAAGCACCAACGTAACCAGACTTTCCAAATGTTGTTATACCGGTAGTGTGTTCCCGGGGCCCAAGATTCTCCGAGGAGAGTTGAAGCTGTTGACGAAAGTCTAGAGAGATCATTGGATCTCCTGACACTCTCCAGGCAAGAAGGTTCAACTTCCCTGTTTGAACAAGAGGGTGAATTAGACCGTCTATGTTGGTGAGAAGGTTGTTGAGAGAAGGAATTAGGAAAGGAAGGTCGTAAGACATCTCCAGAGTAGTTGGGAACCAGGCTTGGGAAGGCCAAAAGGGAGTTATCAGGACAATGGAGGCCTATTGAAGTCTCACTTTCTGGAGGACCCTCTGGATCATGGCAAAGGGAGGGAAGGCATAAGCGTTGAGTCCCGCCCATGATTGAAGAAAGGCGTTGACTGCTAGAGCACCTGGATCGGGCATCCAGCTGTAATAAGCATCTAGTTGAAAAGTCAGTCTGCTCGCAAAGAGATCTATTTGGAAGGGACCCCAGAAATAGTTGAGGGATCTGAATATTAAGGTGTTGAGTTTCCAATCTGAATGGTCCAAGAGGAATCTGGAATTCCAATCTGCAGAAAGGTTGGAATCTCCTGGAAGGTATTCTGCTCTTAAAGATATTTTGTGTTCTAGACAAAATATCCAAAGTTTTTTTGCTAAATTTGACAAGTCCTCTGACTTCGTTCCACCTAGGCGATTTATGTAAGCAACAGCAGAAATATTGTCCATTTTTAGAATTACTGATCTGCCTTGAAGAGAGTGTTTGAAGCTCATTAGAGCATAAAGACCCGCAGTCAGTTCTAGATAGTTTATATGGTGAGAAGACTCCTCTCGAGACCAAATTCCACCAGTATTTTGATCTAGGAGACAGGCACCCCAGCCATGAAGGCTCGCATCTGATTCCAAAATAAAATCTGGTGTTGAACCAAAAATTGCTCTGGGGGCGTGGCCAAGATGGCGGGGTGAGCGGACGCTTCCTCCCGTAGCTCCTCCGGCCCGGCTCAGCTCGAGCCCCTTTCTCGCGCTTCTCTCCCCCCGCTGATGCTCAGCGAGTGAGAGGAGTGTGGCGGAGTACTTGGCGCGCACATTGATGTCACTTTGGCCCAAATCGCCTCGGAGGAAGCACTTCAAAAGTTTGGTCAAAGATCGAGGAACGGAGGAGAGCCTGGGAGGCGGAGCGAACTGCAGTGCTGTCCAGACGCCTCGGCCGGGCCTGGTGCTGAAAGCTGACGATCCGGAGGGGATCGGACCCGCCATGTGCCGGAGGATAGCGGAGCCCTACGGGCGGGGTCTTGGCGGCACGGAGGACTTTACATTTGAGATTTGCGCTTTGGCCCCCCGACTAGCGACGGCGACACACTGCGCTGTGTAGGCCCCGGCCCCGTGAACGACGACTGGGGGCCTCAACGCTGGGATCGGCCCGCTCGGGCCCTTCTGTGAAACTGTTTGACATTGGCTGTGGAATTTCTTTGATTTTTGATTGCTGTGATCCCGGGGGGCACCGGCGGTGTCGACAGCCCGGGCCGCTCTTCCCGGCCCCGCCCTGCCGCCATCTTGTCCCCGAAGGACTGGTGTTGGTAGCCTCCATTGGTGCCCTTGGCTGGCGGGTGCTTGCAGTCGCCTCCGCTACTATACTAACTTCCTGTGGGACGTGCTGAAGGGGGACCCCTGCTTTGGCTCCCGATCACCGCGACTGGCAGTGCCCGGACTGGTCCGCCATTTTGTCGCTTGTGACGCAGCACCCCTGCTTGCAGAGCGGTCCCCACATCTGGCGCTCGCCGGCGACTGGGCAACCCTGAGGCGGCCGGACCTGAGCCCGCTCGTCCACTGCAGCGACTACGATGACTGGGAGGGGCGGTTCGAGGAAGGGGTACCGTACCCTGCCGGATATGCTTGGCAGGGCCCAGCAGCTGCGGGACGGAACACAGCCGTCGCCGGGGTCCTCCCGAGCCTCGGTGGATGCGGCTGGGGGCGAGCCGCCGGTCACAAGGTCCTTTATGGAGGAACTGTTTAGCTCCCTCAAGGAAGACTTTCAAACGCTGAAGAAGGAAGTGGCCAGTGAGGTCCGTGAAGTACGCAGGGAGGTGGAGGGCCTCGGCGAGCGAGTTGAAACAGTAGAGACGGCGGCCCAGCGCCGGGATGAAGAGATAGTCCATCTTCAACAGGACGTTCTCCGCCTCCGGGAGCAATGTGTTGAGCTCCAGGCCCACTCTGAGGACCTCGAGAACAGGTCCCGGCGGAACAACATCCGGGTGCGTGGTGTCCCATCCGCGGACGAGGGGGCCGACTTGGTGGCCTATCTGCAGGACCTGTTCCGAAAGATCCTGGGGGAAGATGCAGACTTCCCTGTCCGCATTGACAGAGCGCATAGGGTTGGTCGACAGCGCCAGTCATCGGCGCCCCCACCGGACATTTTGGCATTCTTGCCCGACTTCCCGCTGAAGGAACGCATCATGGCGGAGGCCCGAAAGAAGCAGCCTCTAACTTTCAGGGAGCGGCCTGTAGCGCTCTACCAAGACCTGTCCGCCATCACGCTGCAGAAGCGCAGGTCCTTCAGGATTGCCACTGACTTTCTGCGCGAACACGAGACGCCTTACTCCTGGGGACACCCTTTCCGTCTGATCTTTAGGTGGAACGGGGTGCTGCACCAGCTGCGCTCCCTACAAGACATCTGCGGGGTCCTGGGGCTCACGGCTACAGAGGAGGACGGAGCTACACCGTCATGGAGGCGCCCAGAGAGACGGAGCCGACGGAGGTCAATGAGGAGACAGTCGCCAGCGAGTGCAGGGCGTCCTGATTCCCCTACTATCAGGGCGGACATGGCTGATGCTTTGAGGGCGGCGGCCAGGGACTTGGCCGACTCCAACGGCGTGGCCTTGACGGCCTAATTTCACTCCGGGGGGAGATGTTCTTAGCCTTCACGATGCTGGGTTTGGGGCAGGGGTCGGGGGGAGCGGATGGAGGTGAGTGGCTGAACGTCCACTTTGCTGTTTTCTACGGACTTGCCCGTTTTGGGGCTTGACTGAGACAATGGGGTGTTTATGTTTGTCTTTGGCTGGTTGCCATGGGTGTGTTTTGGGAGAGTGTAAGGGTTGTTTTGTTGTTGGGGCGGTCCCGTCCGATGTTGTCCATGCCCACGCTTGGCCTGTCCTGGCCTTTCCCGCGCGCCTGCCCCATGTGCCCCGCCCGCTGATCCCTTGCTTGCTACATAGCGTTTCTGATCCCCGGGTGGAATGCCGTCCTTAAAGGTAGTGACCCTTAATGTTAAGGGTCTGAATAACCCCGTGAAGCGAAGGGCGATCCTATCATTGCTGGAGGGGACACAGGCGGATATATGCCTCCTGCAGGAGACTCATTTGCTGTCCCGGGATTGCCATAGGCTGCGCTCTGCCAAGTTCCCCACTCAGTTCTTCTCCTCGGCGGCGACCAAGACTGCGGGAGTAGCCATTCTTTTAGCGAGCTCCTTTAGAGGTGAGGTTCTGTACAAGTATGCTGAACAGAAGGGGAGGCTCCTTGCATATCGCATGCGCCTAGGGGGAATAGCTTTTACGGTTGGCTCAGTTTATAGCCCGAATGATCACCAGGATCGTTTCTTGGACTCAGTGTTGGTGGACGTCACTGCCTCTCCCGACCGCCATGTTATCCTGGGGGGAGACCTTAACATTGTTTTCGACTCTGCTATGGACAGGTCGGCGCAACGCTCCCCGCAGACGGGGGAACTTTCCCGCGCGGTGAAGGATCGGATTGTGGAGATGGATTTGCACGACCTCTGGCGCTCTATGCACCCCACTGATAGGGACTACTCCTACTTTTCCCATGCGCACCGCACCTACTCGCGACTGGATTACCTCCTGGTGAGTGGGCCAATGTGCACTGCCGCCACAGCGGCGGACATTGGAGTCCTGTCTCTGTCCGACCATGCGCCAGTTTCCGGTGTTTTCAAGTGGCCGGTGGCCTCTCCCTCTCGGGGGACATGGCGTCTTCGCGATACCCTTTTACATAAAAAGTCTGTTGTGAAGCGCATAGGGGAGGTCATACAGGATTATCTGATTCATAATGGCAACTCCGACACGTCCCAAGCAACGCAGTGGGCGGCTTTGAAGGCGGTCCTCCGGGGGGAATTTATTTCCATCTCCTCAGCCGAAAATAAGGAACGGCAACGTAAAAGGGACGAACTGACCACACAGGTCCGGGAGCTTGAGCAGGTCCATCGCCGCACAGGGGCTCCGAGAGTTTGGAGGCAGTTGAAAGCGGCGAGGAAGCTCCTGTCGGCACTGGATCTTGATAGGGCGGAGTATGCCGCTTTACGCCTGAAGCACGCCTTCTACTCAGGGGGGGACAGGTGTGGTAAGCTCCTAGCCCACCGGCTCCGGGTCGCACAGCAGCGTAGTGTCGTGAAGGAACTGGTAGGCACGGACGGGGTTGCTGTTTCTGGTGACGCAGAGGTGGCGGAATCTTTTCGCAGCTTCTACGAAGCGCTGTATGCTGGGGAGCCCTCCTCGCCGCGAGACGCCGAGGACTATTTGGAGTCAGTGGCCCTCCCGGTGCTGGATCCCGCCCAGGCAGAACATCTGGAGAGGGACATCCATGTTGAGGAGGTAATCTCCGCTATAGCGCGACTGAAGCATGGTAAGGCCCCAGGCCCGGATGGCTACACATCCTTGTTTTATAAGACCTTTTGCACCGCTGTGGCCCCTATCCTGGCTCGACTGTTTAATTCGTTCTCCGAGCCTGGCGCCATCCCACCGGACCACCTGAACGCAACGGTATCGGTCATCCCGAAACCCGGGAAAGACCGGGCCTTGTGTGGTTCGTACAGGCCCATCTCGCTCTTAAATGTCGACCTCAAGTTATATACGGGGATTCTAGCGTCCAGGCTTGGTCTACACCTACCAGGACTGGTGGAGGCGGACCAGGCTGGCTTCGTACCCGGTAGACAGACGGTTGACAACACCAAGAGGGTAACGCATGTACTAGAGAAGGCCTCGCGGATCCCGGGGGAGCGGATGCTGCTATCAGTTGATGCGGAGAAGGCCTTCGACAGAGTTCATTGGCCGTACCTCGAGCTGGTTCTCAGGAAACTGGGTATCGGTGAGAAGTTCCGCACCATGGTCTTCAACTGTTACAAACGTCCTTTGGCGTCGGTGCGGGTCAATGGGTGTAGCTCTGGAAGTTTTGCCATCGAACGCGGTACGAGACAGGGTTGCCCCCTCTCGCCGCTTCTGTTTGCCCTCTACATGGAGCCGTTTGCTCAGAGGATTCGCAACAACCCTGACGCTATTGGGGTCAAGATGGGCCAATATGTCCACACGGTCAGCCTCTACGCGGACGATGTCCTGCTGACCCTAGACGACCCCAGGAGATCGCTCCCTGCTTGCGTCCAGGAACTGGACGCCTTTGCGCGTGTGGCCGGCTTCAAAATGAATATGAGCAAGTCGGTGGCGTTGGATGTGTCCCTGGCGGCGGATACCAGGAGGGACCTTCAGCGCCTTTTCCCCATGCAGTGGTCCTCGTCTACGGTGCCATACCTGGGGATCCTACTGGCGCCCACACTGCCTGAGATGGTGACAGGCAATTACACTTCCCTCGGCAGGAAGATCAAGGAGGAACTTGGCCGCTGGAGCAAGGGCCTTCTGTCTTGGCTGGGTCGCATCGCGGCGGTTAAGATGACGGTCCTGCCCCAGATTCGGTACCTCTTTCGCGCTCTGCCTCTCCAACCCCCTGTGGGTTGGATAAGACAAACGCAGGCTGACATCTCCCGCTTCGTTTGGCAAGGCCGCAAGCCACGGATGAAGAGGGTCCTCTCCACGCTTGCTCCGGAGGCGGGGGGTCTTGGTATCCCGGACCTCCGTAAATATTTCCAGGCGGCGCAACTGCGATACTTGGTGGAGTGGAGCAGGTGGGAGTCCGACAAACACTGGCTTTTTCAAGACCAGGCGGTGGCGGGCCGCACCCTCCAAGAGGTTCTGTTCTTACGCCGCGCGCATCGCCCTGCTAATCTCTACGCCTCTTTTGTTACGCGGGTCCCCCTGAGGGTGTGGGACGCAGTTTGCGAGACTCATGACCTGACCACCTTCCCCTCGCCGTTCACACCCATAGCGGGTAACCCGGACTTCTCCCCAGGGATGGAGCCGGGGGCCTTCTCCCATTGGGTGAGCGCGGGCTGTAGGGTGCTTTTCCAGATCTGCGGGCCGGAAGGCGTGATTCCTTTTCAACAACTTCGGCAGGAATTCGGCCTGACGGAGATGGACAGACTGCGCTATATGCAGGTCCGACACTGGGCTCTCCAACCCCAGGTGCGCGACACCGCTGCTCGCCAAATCACACCGTATGAGCGGTGGTTGGTGACTCGGACCTCGGATGCCAAGCTGATTACCGATTTGTATAAATTCCTTCAGCCCCCGAAGTTCCACTATTATAACCCGGGGAGGGAGCGCTGGCACAGAGAATTGGGTAGGACACTCAGCCATAAGGAGTGGGACAAAATTGCATATCGGGCGCGGCACTCGGCATATCACACAGGACTTACGGAGACCTTCACTAAGGTGTCTACTTATTGGTACTACACCCCGGAGAGGCTGTATGAAATGCATAGACACACTGACAAGGGGTGCTGGCGGGGATGCGGACAGGAGGGTACCCTCTCACACATTCTTTGGGCTTGCCCGGTGCTGACCGCTTATTGGAAGGAGGTTTTGGATGAGGTGGATAAGCACTTTGAGATTGAGCTGCCGCGCTTCCCAGCGTATGTTTTGCTAGGCCTTCCCAATGACCTAATGTATCCGTTGAAGTCCCGCAGGGGTAGACAGATTGCAATTGCGCTGGGCTCAGCGGTCCAGAACATTCTTGTCCACTGGCGTACCACCACTGTCCCCTCCATTACGGGTTGGTTGCATAGGCTCTGGCAGGTGTTGGGAATGGAGAAGATGTCGCTCACGGTGGCTGGGGATGTAGATCAATTTTTTTTTTTTTTTTTAAAACCTTTATTTGTAGAGAGCACAATACACAGCGTCTGCCTACAACCCCACGGGGCCGGCCGCTATGACATACGAGAAAGGATAAGAAAAAAGGATCCATCGGGACAGAACGCTGTTGAAGCAGTCTCTGAGCGACAAGTGGCGTGTGGAGCACAAAACATTGCATGAGGATAGGAAAAAGGTTTAATTTTATGGTTTTGTTGAGTACAATTTATAAAACTACGAACAGAGTAGAGGCTAATTATTGACCAGGATAGCTTATAATGATTCGAGGAGCACCCGTAAGGAAGCACAATAGAGGAAGGCAGGCATCAGAAAGTAATTGACCACTATTAAGATCCAGGACCAACCGCTATGTCACATAATGAAAGAATACCATAAACTCCCTAATGACACGGAACCCCAACCCCAAAGGAGCGAAAAGTTTTAGAAGAGAAAGAAACAGAAGAAGAAAGGAAAAAGAAAGAGGGCCATAGAAACAAAGAGAAACACAAAGTACATCCCATCCCCCCCACCCTGCATACCAGCGGAAGGCCACGGCCCACCCCCCCCAATAGGCATGCCTGTCGCCCCAAGAGACCCCAAGTGGGAAAGAGAGTAGAGAGAGTGAGAAAAAACGATCCCAATCTCCAACCCTCAGAGAAGGCGGGAGGAGGAAAGTAAACATACTCCCAGTCTCCCTCGGCCCCGTAAGCATCCCCCACCCCAAGTACCATCAGCATGACAAAAGTAGCAAGCAGAATTATAGGTGGGGAGAATCATTTCCAAATGTGCAAGTAAGTCAGACAAAAATTTAAAAAACCCCAGTTCCATCCTAGTCCCCGCCCAACAGTGTGTGCATAATATTAGAGAAATCGCCTAGCCCTGGCCCGATCTCGGGTGACCCCACGTACCCACCCCCCGTAAGAGGCCACGACCGTGGGAGAAAAGGAGAAAGCCCGCCCCAGTGAGAACAAAGAGGCAAAATGGCCGCACTCGATGATAGAGTAATGTCCAAGGATAAAATGGACGCCGCCAGTCCCAGCCAGAGCCGACACATAGAAGAAACAGCATTATCAATATACTGACTCTTTGCGTTGCAGAAGGTGTAAATGTCTCCAATGAATAGGCACTGTCCTCGGAAATAGTCGGATGTTGTAGCAGCAGCCCCATGAACTCAGCAGGCAAGGTTGAGTGTTGCACCGGGGAAAGCGACATTGTATCAGCGCCAGGGCGGTTAAGTCGCAGCACACAGTCTGTATCCACGCAACGTTGCAGTTTAGGAACACACTCCGGCGGCAACAGTGTATCATTGACAGGGATCGGCGAAGGCTGGTAGACTTTGCAAGAAGAGAGTCCAGACGAAGTAGAGCATGATCCAGTCACAAACCCATCCAGTTTCTCCCTTAACAGTCTTGAGTTTTCTCGCCACTCATTCCGCAGTCGAGTAAGGGCACAAAGCACCGAAGCGCGAGTAAACGTCTGTTTATCCTCCATTACCCCCTCGGTGCGAGGCGCAATAGGCAGGTCTGCTTCCCAGTCGGGTATGAGCCGGGCACACCGGGCAGGAGTCGAAGCGCCTTCCGCCATAGTTGTTGGGGAGCCAGCCGTAGTGATCCTGCCTCTAGAGACAACAAAGGATCTCCGGCGAGGTCGGCACCGTGGCAGATTAATCAATCCCTCCGGAACCAGATAATTCCGTAATCGTGGACGGCACACAGCGAGGCGTCCCTTTCCGCTCGGGACAGGCAGAGGCAAGGCGAGAAAGGAGCCCCGGAGGTCCGGGGCACTCCCAACACTGGAGAGAGCGGAGCGCGGCTCACCTTCAGAGTCCCAAAGAGAAGGAGATGAGAGAAACTCCCAGCTGGCCAGCAGTGCCCTCCACACCAGCGTCCGGTGTAAACAACCACCAGGGATTACAGCACCGTTCCGGAGCGACCGGCCCCCGCAGCTGCAACAGACAAAGGCGGTGCGCTGTATCGTAGGTCCCGGGTACAGGACCAGGAGAGGGGTCGGCGTGTATCTCGACGATTCCCCAGGTTAGCGAGCAGGCAGGGACATCGGAGGAACACCCGAAGAGTCAGGAAGCTGTTCCAAAATTCCCGCTAGCACCAAATAGCAGGATAGCAAACAGGATGGCTGTGCGGGAGATACGGGCTCCGGGAGCCGGGAGACTAAACGTCCGTCTCGGCGGCCATCTTGGCTCCTCCTCCCGATGTAGATCAATTTGAGGAGCTATGGCAACCCTTCCTAGCACTACTGTCCACGGAATTCCGGGAGCTCACCTGCCCGAGGTACCTTCGACTTCTTAGGCTAACGCCACCGACGACCCCGGTGGATTAGACTGCACGGGGGACAGGATCTTAGGGGATGGGGGGTGGGCTGATTGGGGTGGGTTATCCTAGTACAGGGCCATTGGACGGGGGAGTTGGGGTGTTGTTTTCTTTCTCTTTCTTTTATTGGGGGTGGGGGGATCGGAGGGACTGGGTTGAGCTTTGATGTGTCGCTGATGGCTATCCGCGCTCGGCTTTAGATGGGGTGTTGAGGTGCATGCGAGGGTCACACAGATTGCTTATTTGCCTTACATTTGCTGTATTTTTCTTCTGGACCACCGGACTACTTTTCGCCAACGCTCCTGAGATGCACTTCTTCCTTTATTGTGCTGTATGTAACCTTAACCTCCTATTCCCCTCCCCCATGTTTTTCTATCTTAATAAAATGCTTTAAACCTAAAAATTGCTCTGCCGTTCCAAGCATCCAAATTCTCCAACCACCAGGTTAGTTCTGAAATGGATTCTTGGTTCAGCGAAACACAGTCTCCGTACCAGAGACCTGATCTTAAAGCTTTTCCCTTTATCCTTTGAAGGGCTCGATAGTTTAGAGGGCCCAGAAAGATAGCTTGAATGGAGGATGAGAGAAGACCTAGGAGTCTGGCTAGTTCTCTTAAGGAAAGATTTTGATGTTTGAGGACATGTCTTATCTCTTTTTTGATTTTGGAAATCTTCTTTGGAGGAAGAAGGAGAAGGCAATTGGTGGTGTCTACAGTGAAACCTAGGAATTCCATGGATTTTGAGGGGGACAGTATTGACTTTTCTTTGTTTTCAATAAATCCTAGGTTTTCTAAAAGATCCATAACAGTTTTGAGATCTTGAAGAATTTGAGTATAATCTTGAGACATAATAAGGATATCATCTAGGTAAATAATCATACGAATACCCTTCCACTTAGAGATGAGGCGACTGCCCTCATTATTTTGGTGAAACACCAAGGGGCTGATGAGAGACCGAAGGGGAGAGCTTGGAATTGATAAAGACGGTTCTTCCAAATAAATTGTAGGAAGGGGTTATCTTCCTTGGCCATAGGGATCGTGAAATAGGCGTCTTTGAGATCTAGTTTGACCAACCAGTCTCCTTCCAACAAAAGATCTCTCAGAAGATGGATACCTTCCATCTTGAAATGTCTGTAAACAAGGTACTTGTTGAGTTCTCTGAGATTTATAACGGGTCTCCAACCTTTGTCCTTCTTTTCTACGAGAATGAGTGTACTTATGAACCTCACAAATTCCATAGGGACTTCTGTGATTGCGCCTTTCTGGAGCATTGAAGAGATCTCTTCTTCTATGATCTTCTCTTGATCGGGAGAGAGAGACATTACTTTTGGAAAAGAAACCTGAATCGGTGTATCTATGAAGTCTATTGTAAAACCGGTAACGGTGTTCAGAGCCCATGGATCTTGAGTGATAAGTTACCAGTTCTCTAGAAAGAATTTTAGTCTGCCTCCAACTTTCGTGGGAGGGGAAAAAGAAGTCAAAGCACTTACTTTGTGGGTTGTTGTCGGTAGGTCCTCCTCTTGGTCTGGAACCTCTTGACCGAAAGCCTCTTCCTCTTGGAGGGTAAAATTGAGATTGGTAGGAGGATTGGTAACTGCCTCTAGTGTCAAAGCCTCTGGATCTACCGTAGGGCCTACGATTAAAACGGCCGAAAGATTGGCCCCTTCTTCCGGCCCTGCCAAAAAGGTTATTAGTGTTGGGGTTGAAGACTTTCTTCATATTCTGGTGAGCTCTATTTAGGGCAGTAAAGGTTGATACATATCTACCTAGCGTTTTGATTAGGTCTTCCCCAAAAAGTAGCCCTTTAGGGTTGAGGGAGGGTTCTTTGTCAGCCAAGTTGCTCAACTTTGGGCTAATTTTAGTAAGGACGACTCTCCTTCTTTCGGAATTAAGGCCAGCATTTGCGTTTCCTAAAAGGACTAGTGCCCTTTGACTCCAACCACGTATGAGGTTAGTATCCAAGGTGGAGCCATTGATGTGACTGTCTTCAGCTGAATCTATAATTTTAGAGAGGGGGCCTAAGATGTCTAGAACTCGGTCTTGGCAGATTTTGAGGGATCTCTCCATGCCCTTCCTGGGATCTCTGCCGAGTTTGAAGAGATATTTTATCAACTCAGGGTCGAGATTGGGTGTTTGGCAGACTTTGCCTTCAATAGAAGGTCTTGAGCATTCCATTCGTAAGAGGTTGTGAGTATTTCTCTCAAGAGGATTCCTGATCCACTTGGTGATGAATTGGCTAACGTGTTCCAAGGGAGTCCAATCGTAGCTCCTAGGATGTTTAATATTGAGGGGAGAAAACATTTCTTGACCAAGAGGGTCTAAGATACTATCTTTTGAGGAGGAGGGTAGGTTATCATCAATGGATTCGAAATCCTGATCATCCTCATCTAGATCGAGGATGTATTCGTCAGGAAAATCCGAGATAGTATCGTTAAAATCATTGTGAATAAGGTTATTAAAATCATCATGGCTGATGGAATCATCATTTTGAGCACTAGGATAGGTTGTGCCGCTGAGGACACCTTTAAGATTTGTGCCGCGGTGGACACCTTTATATGTTGTGCCGCGGTGGACACCTTGATAAGTTGTGCCGCTAAGGACACCCGAGGTACTAGGACCTGCAATAGTGCTCTTAGGGGTAGGGTCAATATTTTTAATTTTTTTAGTTTTTTTACCCCTTAAATCAGAGAGGTCATTGTCGAGTCCCTCTTGGAATTCATCTTCCTCTTCTGGAGAAAGGGATCTTTTGGATGCCATGACTTGGGAAAGTGTAGAGAACATGCACGATCGCATTTCTCTATGGATAAGAGATTTAAATGCCTCATTGTCAATATTAGGGAGAGAGACATTGTCTTGGTCTGAGTCAGAATCAGACATTGTGGAGAGGCAAAAGATATAGTATAAACGAATTAATTCTCTCCTATTCTTCTCCCTTTTTTTTTTAGGTAAACAGATAAATAAATAATAAATAAATAATATTTCCCCCCCTTTTTTTTATGGATATGTGAATTATTCTCTTAAATCGAATCTGATCGAATTCTGGTTAAATTAAGCTATTTTACGCTTAAATCTGTTAGAAAATGAAGGAAAAGCAAGTTCTTCGTGTGAAATAGCTGATCGCGTCGGAGAAATGACAGTTTCAAACCAGAAGAGAGCTATCAACATGTTCCAAGGTCTGCACTTGAAATCTTATGCTGAGAGCGGTGGAATCTTGGATCTCTAGATCCAGTGAGGGAGGAAAGAGATCCATTTTCATCCATGTAGAGGAAGAGAGCATACGGCAGTGGAGCTCCCTTGCACGCCAGTTTGCATTACCCTATAGTCAGAGCCACAGGAATAATGCGATTGTGCAGCGATTTTTCGCACAATTATAGATATGTAGTATTTACCACATAATCCAGCACCTGCTGCATAATCTGCTGATTTTATCAGAAGAAATGTTGTTTCTAGCTCAGATGGGTCAAAAGTTACTAAAAACTCAGTGACCCGTGTTGCTGCTCAGTGGAAACCCTTTTCCGAAGGTTGACTGGTTATCTTTCTTTTCTTGTTGCTATAGTCGGTTGTTAAATTGGTACTAATGAGGTGCACCCAATGCCTAGACAATGTAAAAAGTACAAAATAATGAAGTAATACTATAAAAAAGTTCCGCATTACATCACATACTTTGCCTTTTCTTGCTGCATATTTGGCCCTCCCGCTGCATAAATCCAGTGGCCTTGCCTTTAGTTGACTCTGCCAAGAGGAGGATATCTAAATGTGTTAACCCGTTAGTCATGGCAGCCAGTACCATATAGTTGGTTTCAGAGTACTTTTCCCTTTGAGATGTGCCAGCCAGCGTCCAATGTGCAAGGGCTATTTGAGCTTCAAAGCGTGCAGGCTAGTATTGTGCCAATGTGCATTGCCCAAGCTCTGAAGGCCAGTATTCTGAATCTGGTGCCCAAGTACGTTAGAGATATATTATACCTTCACCTATGCCAGGCGGTGACCTTTATATTACCCAGGTGCATTTCCCTCGGGGCACTACCACCCATCCTCTGTGCATATTATACCAGGCTGCATCGTTCTCTGAACTGATAATGAATATACTAATGCTTGCAATATGACAGATATATTTGATTCTGACCTTTAGACAGATACATTGGATTATGGCCCATGCCCCCTTGCCTCGATGGGTTGAACAAATATCTAACACATTGGTCACCTTCTTCTGGGGCAAACGAGTCCCACGAAATTCCTCAGATGTCCTGGATAAAGCCACAAAAGAGCTTTTCAAAATGATATTGTATTTCTCTAAGAGGAGCAGTTTGCAAAAGAAGCTCCAGGGAATTCTGGGTGAGCTCCTTGTGTCTGGTAGTGTTAACTCCAAACTCATAAAAAATGTCGAAAGCCTGCAAGGGGTTCCTCGCAGGCCCTCGACATTTTTTATGACTAATTATCCACTAATCCAAATAAAATTCGCCCACGGCCCAAATTT
Source organism: Lissotriton vulgaris (assembly GCF_964263255.1). NCBI lineage: Eukaryota > Metazoa > Chordata > Amphibia > Caudata > Salamandridae > Lissotriton > Lissotriton vulgaris. The sequence goes on along the minus strand of NC_141693.1, from coordinate 1,719,007,581 downwards.
AGGAAACTTTAGCACAATGCAAATGGATGCTCTGCAATCCAAGGATGCTAACAACCGCAATCAATTTCAACCTGCAAAAAGGATGTTTTGCTTTGGTCGAACACAGCGCTGAAACAGCATTACATGGCATTGTGCAAACAGGTGCTTAATTTGAGCCTGTGGTCTCCAGTGCTCAGCACTGGCCCTTAATGGTCAACATCCACTCCTGTGGCAGTTTGTCACAAGGTGGCACTGTCTGGCTAATTTAGAGATGACCACAACAACAGTTCCTTCTTAATTCAATATACATTAAAAATGACTATTACGTGCCGCCCAAGCCATTCTAATAGATTTGGGGGCCTGGAATAGTCTGAATTGTCACACTTGTAGGAGTGCAATGGTTAGTAGTTGTGTTGTTAGTATCATTGGCAGCACGGCAGAGGCAATGCCTGATGCAAGCTGCAATGGCCTCCTGACGAGAGCATTGGTACTTATAATTTTTTTTTACAAATTAAGCACTGGCACTGCAAACCCTGAGTAAACTATACAAACTGGGCATAAGAGGGATAGAGCTGTGCAAACTCCCCTAGGATTCCACTGAAGGTCAGACCACCTGTAGTCATGTGAGGGAGCAAGGCCTGGCCAGCGCCAAAAGAAAAGAGGAGAAAACACTGGCACACGACTCATTGTGTGATATTTCTGAGAAACCACACACCCGATGTGGGTTTACCTCCGTGTGGTTGTCCGTGCATAGACATTTGTGCTGAGCGCGGGCCTCTCTTCTAAAGGTCAGCTCCTCACAACCCACAGCCGAGGCTTGAAGACAATGTCAGACAGCCAGGCTGGCACTCCTGACTCACAACCCTGGCTCCCCTTACAGTCAAGTGTTCCTTGACCTGTGCATGTGCATACATATTGTATTGTATGGCATCAGTCTCACAACTCGCAATCTTGTATCACACCCTGATTATCTCTCCTAGCGCAGGGACCAATGGAAAGCCACCTTGCCCCCACAGACACCCAGTGATGACTACAGACCACTTACATTGTTTATATCCCTCTTTGAGTTGTTTTGAGGCTCTTCTGTCTGCCTCCCATCTCCTGGCAGCGTGTATTTATGTTAAGGTTTTGTTTGATGCCCAGGGCAGGTTGACAGACTGTGCCCTTCCACATTCCTTTCCATTAGCTCCCACCCCTTCGCTCTCATTTCTGCATTTCCCTATATGCCTTCCCTTTCTTGGATTTCCATCCTCCCCTTCCCACGCGAGGAAGCTCTCTGGAGGGCCCACCGCTGTATTTGGGGTCATCTGTGTCCTGCGGATGCCTCTACCCATTTGCTCCTGTAACTCCTCTTGACCTGTCCTCCCAAAAGTTCAACCAGGGCACTGAGGTGAAGGTAAAGGGGTGAAAGGTGAAGGACGTCTCTATATGGCATCTTCCTGCTCTGAACTATTATGGCCAGGAAGGTCATTTGGCCTGAACCCCTGCCCTGATGTTTCTATGTCCCTTCTCTTGATGCCTCCCTCTTACATCTGCCTTCTCTTGTGTGTTTTTCCTTGTTGCATCTTTCCACAGGATCTCACAATCACCCCTGGCATAATATCACCCACTTCTGTGGGGTGTTGAAACCTACTCTGGTAGGCCCAGACATTCAGGCATCCACCATGTCTTGTTGGTTAAGAGTTGCTCCTCTGCCGCACCTCGGTGGACTTTTAAACGATAAACTAGAGCTGAAATAAAGGACACTTATCGTATAATGTGCGTTCCTATGGTTTGCTCCTGGGTGGACTCTTCTGAGCATATATATTATAGTTGGTTGTATAATTACCCGAATAGATGACTTGTGCTGTATGCTTGTATGAAACAAGCCGTTCCAAAGATGGGAGCATGCACAAACATGTCTATTCTCACATTCTTTACCTACACCCATGCATAGGTGCAGCTATACATTTTATGCAATAGAGTTGGGCAGTCTCTGCCACATATGCATGAAATTAAATTGCTTCTCACATCCGCCTCACTGCACTCATACACGTTTATCCATCCAAACACTGGCATCTAAAGAGTGAGTATCTTATCTTTCACTCTTTTTTTGCTTCAGTTCACCACAAAGCACAGCAATAAAAAATGATGAGAACACAACTGTGGTCCTTACTCCCAACACGGAAATATGAATGTCCCAGTACTGTATGTGTAAGGAAATGAATGTTGATGTTGTTTGTAATTAAGGGAGATGTGTAACAAGGGAGTAGCCGGAAAAATAAAATACCCCCGCCCCCCACTGTGACTCTTATATAGCAATAAATGTGCAAGTAAAGTGAGTGATCCCAGTTCTTCCTATGAAGTGTCAAGGGGATTGTTCCTCTTGGGACAATTTGCCGAAATTGGTGCAAAAATACGAATTTTACAGAGAGATTTTAAAGGAATTTGGCCCAAAACTACACATTTACCAGTACAGGCTTATTTCTTTCATTTATCATTTCCATCTTCTTTCTTTCTTTTTATGTTTCCTTCCTTTTTCTTTCCACCATCTTTCCTTTTTTTATGCATATTTCATACTTTCTTGCCATCTTTCTTTCCTTCTGCCTTTTCTTCTTTCATTGCATCTGATCTTTTTCTAGCTTTCCATCCTTCGTCATATCCCTTTATTCTTATCATGGTCATGTTGTTCCTTCACACCTTCTTTGCATCTTTTCTTTTTGCATTCATTTAATTAATTATTTCCATATTCTTTCCTTCAGATGCCCATCCTTTCATCTCACATCTTGTCTTTATTTCAATATATTTTTCGGTTTCCATCTTTCTCTCCTTTCATTTTTTCTTATTTATTTCGGTGTTCCTTCCTTTTCTTAAAACCACCCTTCATTCTTTTCTGGCTTTTTCCTTCCTTTTTATTCTTTCACCTCTTTTTCCATATTTCCTGTGTTCTTTTTTGTACCCTCTGTCCTCCATGCTTTCTTTTTCTTCCTTCTTTCATGATTTGTATTTTAGTTTCTTTCCTTTATGCTGTCTCACTTCATTTGCCTCGTTCTTATTTTTTCTTAGCTATTTTAAGATTTTTTTCGTTCTCTCTGTCACTTTTTCTCCTTCTGAATTGCCAACTACGCCCTTGGTGTGTAGTATCCTGAGTGTCTTAATTCCCTGTACATCTTGGAAGGTGTCTGGAATGCCCTTGGTGAATGATGATATAATAGAAATGTTGGGGTGTGTGTTTGTTGGGTCGAAACCTACATAGTTGGTGAAATGGTGAAACTTTGATGCACGCTATGAACCTGATGCTGTATCTAAGGGTCCAACATGTAAATATAGAAGATATCATCCTCTACCTAATAGCTCCTGTCTCTTCCCTGAAGAACCAATCTCGACTTAACACATCATTTTCAATCTATGCCACAGACAGACACACTTCCATCCAATGCACTTTCACAGTAATGTGCCAACAATCAGCAATGCCCTTCAGTATCTCATCAGAAGTTTTAAGATCTATATAAATGCAACTATAATGCAATATCATAGAATAGATATATGACAGACCACCCCGCTTCATAACCTCTGTCCAGCCTTCCCAGAGCCTCACACAGCACTCCCCACATCTCAGCTGATCACACCAACCCTGCTTTTTCCATCAACACAGGCCTGCTATCTCAGCTCCTAACCTCTTAGCCCAATAAATGGCACTGCCAATGCCTAGCTGGAACTCTGTGATTTTATTAAATTAGTACAGTTAATTAAAACCATTGCAATAAAATGTCTCTGTAGCGTATTTACCACATTAAAAGCAAAACTAAGCAAACCGTCAAATTCGTACACATATTTCTAACAAGGCAGCAGGGCCGGCTCTAGGCATGTACAAGCTGTGCACCTGCACAGGGCCACCAAACCCCAGGGGCCACCACGCCAATATATATCCTTAATATATTAATCCTCTGAGGATGGATACATATTTGCGTGGTGGCCCCTGGCAGGGATTTGGCGGCCTCCAGCTCTGTTCCACTACTAAACACCCTGACCCCTCCCCTCTTTACTGGCCTGCGCGCTCCGCCCCGCCCGGACCACCTCTTCCGGGCCCCCACCTACGCTCCTTTCCCAGGGCCACCATGCGCCTAGAGCCGGCCCTGAAGGCAGTGTTGTAATTAGTATTATGATCACAGTACAACCTTCTAAATCAAGGATAAAATGAGCCTTGTGGCTCAATTTAGTGAAGAGATCCTAGGGCAAAGTGCAAAAATAGTCTGTGATGAGTTTTTGGGAAGGAGGGACCGGTTGGGCAGAGGCAGGAGATGCCTACCAACATGTGCTGATTCCCCTTTTCCGATATAAGGGTTTTAGTAGAAGTCTTCTCGGAGCGTCAAGGGCGGGACAACAGCACAGAAGATGCAGCCATGATTCAGACCTGTAATTGCACAGTCTACAAGCCCCCTTCTCACTAGTTGGAGCCTATAGGTTAAAGGCAGTGGAGCATAGACCTAATAGACGCATAAACATTATGTTTTTGGAACTCTGTGTCACTGGTTACAGGTGAGTATTTTGCCAGTCTATTACTCCTGACCATAGAACTTTCCTTGCCAACAAGGAGAGAGACAGGATTGACTCAGCAGAAATGGACAGGAATTCAACAACCCTCCTCAATCAGGAGGGCTTAAAACATGGCCGACCCTACCACATTCCGTCATAATGAAGATCAGTGGCGGCTCTCCCTTATGGGTTCCAGGGCTACACCCTCCTTGTTTTCTGGCCCATGTTTATTTGTACCAAACAGTGAATAAGAATACATTATTCACTGTTGATAATCTGTCACTCGCTGTTGGTATAATATAAAATGACGACCCACTTCGAGTCAAGCAACAACCCTGGGCAACTGACACAGGCAGGTGACTAGTGCAGGCACAAAAAGCATCTGCATCAGCCATCAGAGAGCTTGTCCAGGGCTGGTGAAATCCCAGCCCTGGCCTCAGTGCTGCCCTTATTTGTGACATGTCAAAGTGTCACTGCCAAAGTCAGCCATAGGTGCTGCAGGCTTCAGCCCTGCAGGGCTCGGGGGCTACATGGCAATCTGCCTGTCACCCCACCCTTCCCCAACTCGTAGCAGAGTTGGGAAAGGATAGGATGAAAGAGCAGGGACTGAAACCTGCGACTGCACTGGTTCTTGGTTTCAGTTCCACGTGTCAGTGCTGGAAGCAGAAAGGAGCCATGTGGCTGGCCGGAGGGAAAATGGAACAGAAGGAATCCAAACAGAACCTGCGCAGGCATGGAATTAAGTTTAAAAAAAACGTTTAATTGTTGTGTGCGTATGGGTGAGAGAATGTTTGCATGTGTGTCTGTGTGTGTGTGAGTGAAAGTGAAAGAAAGGCAGAGAATGAGTATTAGGAATGATGAATTAGAGTTAGGGAGAATCACAGTGAGTGTACTGTGTGGCATTAAGGGCGGGGGTCCCGTAGGGGGAATTAGGGGGAATTAGGATGCGCCCGCCACAGTGGCGGGCACATCCTGTATTTTTAACATTGCGGCGGGCGGTGCTGAATGCAACGCCCGCCGCATTGTCAAAAATGCATGTTATGCATTTCAAAGCACAACGTGACAGGCACCGCGCCGTGCCTGCCACGTTGTCCTTTGAAATGAAGGGGGGTACCATAGGTACCCCGCATGTGCACCCCCCACTGCCCCGGAGTCCTTGGGGGCCCGCAACGGGCCCTCAAAGTAGACTCCCCATGCCTTTCCGTGGCCACATTGCCGCCACGGAAAGGCATTGGAAAATGCAAAAGGTAATATGGCTGGCGGTGACTGATAGACACCGCCACCATATAAACCCTTTTCCGCCCCGATCGCAAGGCGACCGGGGCGGAAAAACGGCGGACGATCTTTCCGTTCGCCGCGAACCCTCCAGCCATACTAATATGGTGGGCGGTCATTCCGGCAAGGACGGGGGCGGATCGCCCACGCCCCGGCCTGGCGGGGGCGATCCGCCCACCATCCTAATGGGCCCCTTAGAGTCTGAAAGAGTCAGAGCATGAGTGAGACTTAATGAGAGTGAGAATCAGTTAGACTGATTGAGTCAAAGTGAGTCTGAGTGAGACTGGATGAGTTAGAGTGAGTGAGTATGAGTGGAATTAAGCGATAATGAGTGGCATTGAGTGAGAATATGTGAGAATAGGTGAGTCAACGGGAGATTGAGTGATAATGAGCCAGACTAAGTGAGACTGAGTTAGAATAAGTAAGAATGAGTGGGACTGCGAGAGAATGAGTGTGACCAAGTGAGACAAGGGTGAGTCAGAGTGAGATTGATTGAGTGACAATGAGTGAGATTGAGTGACAATGAGTGAGACTGAATAAGACAGATTAACAATGAGTTCGTCTGAGTGAGTGAAACTGAGTGAGTCCGAGTGAGTGAAACTGAGTGAGTCCGTGAGTCTGAGTGAGACAAAGTGAGTCTAAGTGAGATTAAATTAGGCTGAGTGAGTCAGAGTGAGACTGAGTGGGTCAGAGTGAGACTAAATAAGACTTAGTGAATCAGAGTGAGATTGAGTCAGAATGAGACTAAGTGAGTTTGAGTGAGTCACAGTGAGATTGCATGAGGCTCAATGAAAATGAGGGAGACTGAATGGATCAGAGTGTATGTGAGCGGGACTGCGTGAGTCTATGATACCAAGTGAGACTGAATGAGTAAGAGTGAGTAAAAGTAAGTGCAAGTGCAAATGAGAGTAAGTAAATGTGAGTGAATGAGAGTGAGTGCAAGCGAATGAGAGAGAAACCCTTGAGCCCTCTTAGAAGAAGTCAGGCTCGCTCACTGGATTTCAAGTCAGGGGTTATGCCCTACCACTTTTAAAGATCACCGGCTGCCACTGATGAACGGTAACACCTCTTAAGAAACTATCAGGTAGCCCAACCGCCTACAACTCTGAACACAAGATACAAAATTAAGTAGAGATAGCAGGAGGGAGTCAGCCTAACCCTTGACCCAGGAGTTTTAAAGAACATTATAGAAATGGACATAAGAAGCAGGGAAATATGGGGACCAAGAACAAAGGGACGGGAACAACCTGTATCATAGCAGCACTTTCCAGGAAGTAAAGATGCAACAAAGCTTTGTAAGCAGCTAGCATGTGCCTACTGGAAACTCAGACAACTGATTTTCATAGACCTTACTATGAACATTAGGAACTCAACAACATGGACCATAACAAACAGCTAAGTCACAAGAATATGAGCTTGTGCTCAAAGCACACATAATCATTACAGGGCAACAACTAAGAGATCCGTCAGATCCCAACTAGTGTGGGGTCTGCAGTAGCGGACGCACTTTAGGTTGAGGGCCGCAGGCCTCAAACCTCTCTGTGATCCAACACGCAGAGCAAACTCACAACTAATTGGACATCTACACTGATAAGATTGGAAGGTCATATGCCCCCCACTGTAGAACACTTCCGTAGGAACAACCTAAAACCCCAAACCGCTCAAACACATGAAACAGGGCTCAAGACTGAATCCCCCTTATGCAGAATCTCCATTATGAAGAGTCACTTTATTTATTTATTTAATGCAATTTTGTATAGCGTGAACATTACCCGAAGGTGTCAGAGCGCTTTACAAAAGAACCAGTTGGGTTACATAAGGACTTTGGTTTACATGAGTTACATAAGAGATACAAACAGAAAAAATAAATGCAAATGTACAAGGAGGGAAAAATTGCAAATGTACAAGTTGCAAAGTCACTCAAGGAAGAGATACAAACAGATGCACTCTTAAATCCCATAGGAGAGGTAGTAAGGACAAAGGTTTACTACATATACTAGTGGTTAGAGTTATATATACAAGTGGAGTGAAAAGAGGGAAAAATTGCAAATGTACAAGTTGTAAAGTCACTCAAGGAAGAGATACACACTGATAAACTCTGAAATCACATAGGAATGGTAGTAAGTACAAAGGTCTACTACATAAGTGGTTAGAGTTATATAAATATACAAATTGCAAATTCACTCAGGATTACATTTTAACAGCAATTAGGCTTAGACAATTATATATTACATATTTACAGAGCAGTGAATTCTTGCCATAGTTCAGCCAGGTGTTCAGCTGCTCCACCGGGAATCGGCCATGTGGTTCGAGTTCCACCGGATTTAGACTGAAGATCTTGAAGTGAGCGAAAAGTCTTGAGTCCAGAAACGGGGGTGGAGATGATGAGGATGGTATGGTAGGAAAGGGTATGTAGCTTGGTTGCCATCTTGCAGTAGCTTTACTCCTGCATGTTGCTCATCTACTGTACGGCGGGCGCCAAGTCCGGGTCAAGCATTTCTCATCTTGGGCGCCATGTTGAAGTAAGGCAGGGCTTATCTAGATGTCAGCGCTGTCATCTAAGCCCCCCAAGCCCCTACGATTCAATTTAACAAGAATAAGAAGTTGCCCCACAGGCTGATCTCTACCTTGCAAGCAGGCCGTTTGCAATGGCAGTCTGAGGTCCACGCAGGCCATGGTCACGAGGACGGACAGATTCAGGTCAGTCCGACCGCCATCTTGAGGTGAGGCAGTGCTCAGGGCATCCACGTGGGTCATCACCCCGGAATCTGCTGCTGTCATTCTGACCTTAGGCTGCCTTTTCTAATTAAAGGTCTGCGGCCGCTAGTCCGGCACCGTCCGCATACTCACTGGGTCTGCCGATCTCTGGTCGCACCTCGCTCACCGGTGAGCAACTGGATCGTGTCTGCCTGCTCTTCTTGTTCAGAGTAGTCCGGTCGCCATCTTGCTTCCAAGCCAGCATTTACACGGGAGAAAGCATTGGTCCCGTTTTTTATCAGGAATCTCGAGTCCGCAAGTGGGAGATTAGAGCATCGAGGACCACAGCCCAGTAGGTCCTCAGGTGGGAAATTGGGTCCAAGGAAGGAGGAGGGCATCTGGGGATTTGATCCGAAAAGGCAGTCCCTGGCCGGGAGCTCCCTGCCGGAGCTTCTCACCTGTCGGCCATCACCCGAAGACCTAAATTAAATATAACTATTGCTGACTGAAGTCTGCACAATGTTCCGAGAGGCCAAGTGAATAGTGAACACTGTGCAAAACAAATACTTAGAACCATAAATACAATTATAGTACAGTACAATTAACTTTCAACGTTGGTACGTGGTAAAAATAGTGGAAAGCAGGAGAGTATGGGCCTCAATAGTAGACCATTGTGAGAGCTTGTATGGGGTTTAGCACTTGAGTAGCAGAAGTGCTTTAGATCTGGTTTGAGGTACATTGATAGCATTTTGTGTGTCCCTTTTAGTGGACTAGAATGGCGCGGTTTAAATATGGATGGTGTTTATTGTCACTGCTGGTGTGTGGTATCAGCGCGCGGTAACAGCAAGGACAATTATATTTGGATTGGTTACATTGGCCGAGCTGGTGTGAAGTGCAATCAATGGAAAAGCCAGGGGGCCTTATATCTTTGGATTGAGGTTCATCAACAGAGCTTTTGTTTCACCCATATGGTCGAGTGTGGGAAGCAATTTATGGGAACTGAACTCAGTATATAGAATAGAGGTAGGCGAGCCAATGAAGCCTTGAGCCAGGCTTAAGCCAGATGCCTGGCTGTGATTCAGCTTGAGGCCCTCTTGGCCCCTGCGAGCCCAAAATAAGCCAAGCTTTCATGAGGGTTCTGCCTGCCACTCATACTGTAACATAATGCTCAAAGTAATGAAACAAAGCATTAACCTTTTGACATAAAACAGGCGACAGTTACCTATTTAGTGACTAAATTGCACAAATAAACCAGAAAACCTGTACTCAATCCCAGTTTGCTTGGTTGACCATGTGTGATCCTAGGGAAATCTTTGTTTTTACTAAGCCTCCTTTTTTAGGTCTCGCCTAGCAACGCAGCGCATGCACTACACGCCTTCGCGAGATCTATTGTCGTCGACGTGGTTGCCGAAGGGGGACAGGCGATGTGCACTTGCCCAGACAGCCGATGTGCACGCTCACACTGTCTCGTCTCTGGCGATGTCAGCTTGCAGCCGGACAGCAGATGTGCACGCTCACGGCATCTCAAGCGCTTCCACCGCGCTTTCACTTTTGCACGCTCAAACAACGCCCCCGCTGCATTCGTGATGGCTCCGTGCGCTGAATATTTTATAGTACGGGGAGGGACGGGCTTTAGGAAGGAGGCATCGGCGAGCATTCTTCCGGGCTGTATCTGGCTCCCTGACCAGCACCGCAGCCTGCAGAGGAAGCAGCGATGCCGACAACTTCCTGCACCGGCTCAACAGCAGTTTCTACCCCGACTGGGTGAGCAGGTGGCCAGTTGAACCACATGCTGGGCTTCCCGGCGGTGCTAGCCCGAGCCTACTTCCAGGGTAACATTGAGCTCTGCGTGCTCTTCAATGGTGCCCTGGAGAAGGGCCACCTGCATGAGTGGGCCAAGCGGTAGGGCAACAAGCAAAACAAGGGCATGCCGCCGCCCAAGGTCAGTTTTTTAAAACATTTTTTATTATTATGAAAAAAAAACAAGGCATGACATGCTGCATCCGCCAGGCGCTGCTGTGCTTCCACATCAAGGTAAGCGGAGCCACGGCAGCCTGCTCTCCATGCCCAGTTTATCCTACATTGGTAACACATCCTAGTGTTTTAACTGGCACTCCAACTTTCCACCATCATGCCCTACTTGCTTGACTCTTTGCATCCCTGCCATCTATCACTACCTAGCAGCACTGGCCTCTCCTCACTGATCTCCATCCCAACTTTCGGTACCTCTTAGCACATGTAATCCAGGCCTCCAAGGAGATCCCCATCCCGCCTCTGCTCTCTGCTATACAATCTGTCTCCTGGACCTCTCCACTATACCATCTCCTCATACCGCCACTGCTCCCCGTCTCTGCCTGTCAGGGCCTTCCTGGCCCGGCAGCCATGATGAGTGCCAAAGTGCTGGCACTAGCCACCTCCCTCCTGCTGACACAGCTGCCTGCAGTGACGGCATGCCCTGCAGCCAGCTCGGTCATCGTAAACATAGGAAGTTAATAAGTGAGAGGCATGTTAGGACGGCAGAGGCCTCAGCTCAGCCTTTCACACTTACCCTCCAATCTGTGCCTATCGAGCCAGGACCTCACACCCCTCCGACCCTCTGATGGCCATCTTGCCTGCCACCTGTTGATGGCTGATCAAACCCCCTGGGCAGGAACAGTTTAGCTTCTATGGGATTATCACGTGTCCTCAAACTCCACACCACCATCGACAGCTTGTCGCACACCGCCTACATGTCACTCCTTTAGCCCGCTAACTTTCCCATATGCATTTTCCATCAGTAAAAAAACAAAAAACGTACTCATCATTAATTTTGTCTCTACTAGCTATGCCCCTCAAACCAATCTTTCCTCCCTTCAGCACGTCCATTGTCCTTCAAAAAAGCTACCTAAAGATTATAAGCACCCTCATGTCTTCTGCAGGGCAGTGTTGTTACACATGTGAAACTCGCTGAAAAAGTTCAGATATCTAAATTATATGTGTGTGAATATTGTATGTTTGTAATGTACAAAGTGCTCTGATCTAGGCGGATAGTGATGTGGCCACAATTCTTTATTATTTTTTTTGGTGCGTTAATCTAATTGGTGTAATAGAGGTAAAACAATACTGCAATACCTAGAATGTGTTTAGTTAACACGCGGAGGTCCACTGTTTAAAACTGCATGCTTGATGACCTGGATGGAGGTGATCACCCTATGGATACTGGTCTGCTCTAAATAACACTCCAAATACAGATGGCTTTCCCAATGTTTCCTTTAACTTTGCTTGTTTTAAGGTATATCTTACTGTAATGAGAATCTAATCTACCTTTTTACAGAAACTGAAAGGCTGATAATTGACAACGAAACAATTAAAAACAAATGCCTGAACCAGTGATGTACTGCGTATTTGCCCAACTGTATTTAAAATCAATTATTAAAAAATATGAAAAGTACTTCACAAAACAACACCCCTTCGATCCTCCTTCAGGCATTTGCATATGGTCCTCACAACTTTGTAGAAACCTTTGCTATCTTGATCTACCGCCACTTTTTAATCACTCAACATAGCAACCTTACCCCCAACCATGTTTCTTTCAACTTGACTGGTTAACTCTATCACCTTAAAGAAAACTGCTGTTGTAGTTTTTTTCTCTTTAGTCCAATCAAATGACAATGGTTTTATTTATGTGCACTTTGTCAGTGCTTAATTTGTAAAATATTAAGTGCAGGTGCTCAAATTTTTTTAGGAGGCCACACCCACTTTACCGGCTCCACCCACTTCTTCCACTGGCCCCACCCACTTACTCTATAGGCTCTACCCACATCCTCAACTGGCACTTCGGAAAGGCAGATGTAATACCCAGTGATTCCATGATATATAGGGGAGTCATGTCTTTGAAAAATAAACATACTGGGTCATGTCCTTCAAATATCCAAGTGCATTAGGCTTACACAGTCCTCATATGCACTATAACATCTCCAAATTAACTGCACACGCACTGCAATGAACATGGCTGCGACATAATCTATCCTGAAAACATAGGTAGTGTACGGTGGTAGGTGGTGTTCTCCACAGAGCTGAAGGTGGGATAGTGGTGTGTATGCGCTGCTGCTTTAATAATAGGGTTCCTCTTAAGTGGTTGTTTTTGGCACCCTCGAGCAAAGGGGCGAGAGGGACTCCTGCTTTGACTGAGGTGCAGTGTGCTGTGAATGAGGGAGTTGCTTTCAGGGCTGGAAAGACAGAAACTTCCTGAAAGCAGCATCCCAGTCACCATTGGAACGGGGTTACTAACCCCTTCCAATCTAGTAGCTCAGCCCCTCCTAGATTCTTACTATGCACAGAGCTTACGGTTAGACTATTAAATCAAACCAAATAGATGTTTTTGTACAGCAGGAATGCTGAGCTCACAAATTGGAACATGCTCTCCTATGTGATGAAGAAAAAAGTGGCTTTGAAAATAAAATATTAGCATAGGATGACATAATGAGACCAGTTTATGGGTCATGTACAGGACAGATCTAAAGGATTCTTCAACTTAGCATACCTGGGGGTTATGATTTTTCGAGGTCTTCAGAGGTATTAATATGTGGATGGCGCCCCTGTCTCAGTAGGACTTTGAAAGCTCTTTCTTGTTGATCACTTACGGTCAAGTACCCTTTGAACTGTGCAGGCAGACAAAACAATCATTTGCAATGCAATAGGTCTCACATTTACGCAAGTTTAAGCTATTGGCAGTGTAAATGACAATGCGTTTTATTTATGTTTTAAAAACCAAACCATACATAAAAGGCATTATCATTTATAATGCCTATAGCTCAAATTTGCATAAATGCAAGACCTGTTGTATTGCAAATTAATTGTTGTTTGGAGTATTTCTGCTGACATGGTGTTCTTTCTACAATAAAACATGGCGGATCAGATAACAAGCCAAAGAGCGTAAAGTGTGATCAGAAAAGAAGGTAGCAGGACGAGTTTGTTATTTAATAGGGTGAAAGTAACATCATTATGCATATTTCATTTGAACAAGTGAAACAGGCATTCGAACAAGTGAGTCGAAAAAAAAAAACAGGAGCAAAACTACAACTTAACAGCCTGAAAATTAAAATGAATTACAACAGTTTATGAAATAAAACCACTTACCACCAGATTGGGTAACTTGATAGACCATGAGTCAGTCTACACACAAACAGTGCACATTCAAAAAAGGCCATCTTAAGAGTGTTTTTAAAGCAGCTAGTGGCGGGGGCCTGGGGAGAACACAGCAAGGGGAGATGAGGTAACAGGGGCACGGAAGACACGAGACGAAAAAAAAGCAACAGAGTATTAAGCAGTGACTTGGAAGGTAATAACAGTCTTGTTAAATTACTTATGGATTGAACATCGGGTTCTCATTTTAATCAAGCCATTATCCACAATATGTTTGTTGGTCACTTCGTGTTTTCTGTCAATGGGGAAACCTGCAATTATGTCCTTTAAGTGGATCGATAAAAAGATTACATAAACAAATTAAAACTAAAACTTTTTTTTTTATCTGAAAGGAAATTCGCACTATGATGTTGTGGGCCCTAAAGGTGACATTGCAGGGAAAACAAGGCAGACAATGAAGTGCTCAGTGTAACTGGAGCGCTGGAGAGGTTTGTCTAGCTGAAGATGATCATCAATCATCATGGCATGGACGGCAGGCGCCTGGTGGCTACGCTACGTCGCACTTGCTACTACACTACTTGTTTAGTTAACTAACTTCCTGCTTATCTACTTAAACTTAGGGTTTGTTTGTTGACGTGGTGGTGGTGCGAGCGGCTGGCCTGGATTACTAAAAATCTGTTGCATTCGAAATAAAATGATTTTTTTTTATATTATTGCGCTAACATTTTAAGGCCAGAGGTGAACTACTCCCGCAGACAATGTGCCAGGTAGGCGCTCATTCTACAGTAAACTAGCATACTTTTTTAAGAAGTGGGGGGTGTAGGATCAAGGGAACGTCAGGGAGAGAGGAGGGGGCCGGGGGCCGGGGACCGGGTGGGTCGTCAGTCAGTCAGTGTTCGAAAATACAGCAAAGTCAGAAGAACGCAGACACGCAGTGACTGCCTAGTGCAGACAGTGCACTGCGGTGCGTGCGTTAACTGAAAAATAAGGGCACATTGGGCCAGGCGGGCCTGCAGTGCCTGCCTCACCTTGTGCTGCAGCTGTTGCCTGTTACTGTAGTATGGCCACACACTACACTACTGCTGCCACCGATCCTCAACCAACGTAGTTGTCGGTCGTCGCGCTCAGTCGCTGGAGACTTAAATTGAATTGATTGAGGTACCAGTCATGTTTACTCAGTCGTAGGGTGCGACCCGCCCGTGCGCGGCTATGGTAGGGCGTGGCAATGCGCAATCGGAAATCTGCGCACGCTCACGCTCCCTGCTGCCGCCCAACCCCCGTAGAAGAACCAAAATCCAGCCCATCCCGCCCCACCAGCCGGGGACACTGAACGAAGGGCAGCGCGGCCGCGTAACATAGAGATTTCATTGCACTGACTCTGATTGATGAGAATGAGACAGACGGACGAACTCGGCAGCAGACACTGTTCCATAAAATAACAGCAACACACTGTGATACACACAGCCAAGTATAGTAATAGAGGTCGGGAAAATTATTATCAAAGAAAGTCAATGGCGTGCTGCAATTCATGTAGACCCGGCCCTGTTAATTAAGTGCTGGTGCTAAGCACCGGAAAGCACCGGCACAAATTAAGCACTGCACTTTGTACTTATTGTCATTGCTTGCAGGTATTCAGAGGATATAAAAAAAAGCCATTGTCATTTACAATGCTAATAGCTCAAAATCTCGCAAATGTGAGACCTATTGCATTTCAAATGCTTGTTCTTCAGTGTTATGAATGAGAGCATGAGCAGCGTATCACAACCTCTTGTGTTTGATTTAATATATAATTTTTGTCCATGTTGAAGCACACATAACGACAGGACCAATGGAATTATGAGATATTGGAGCCGCTGCATTTTCAGCATATTTGTGGGTTTGCCACATAAAACATCATCTGCTGCATAATCTGCAGATTTTAGGAAAAAAATCCTTCTAGCTGAAACTCATCAAAAATTAACTAAATATACAGGGACACGTGTCGCGGCAGTTGAAGGCTTTTCTCAAAGGCTGACCGGTCACCATTCTTCTTCTTATTGCTGTATTTGAGTGTTAAACTGACACTAATGAGTTGAGACCTTTTTCCCAGTCTCGGTTAAAATGTGCAAAATGGAAAAAGAATGAAGTAATACAATCCTAAAATGAGCTACATTATGCTGCATAATTTGATGTGCTAAGGAGAAACGCGTCCGCTTGTTACAGAAAGTTTTTTTGAATTTCGAAGTGACTTTGCCATATTTTTTATGTGATGTTCGTCGCATGATTTACATGCCACATATTTCACTGGATCGCCTCAACACGGGCTCTTAGAACCAAGCCAGCCCATTGGCTCGGCTCTCCCCGTTCATTTTTTGGCTCGCACACTACTAATATCGGAGTAAAGTCTTGCTCTCAGTTTAAACGATGCTTGCCGCCACAGCCGTTGGTGCTCTGGGCGGCCTGCCTGAGGTGGAAAGGCCGCCCTGACAGCGACTTTAGGCAGTGGCTCTCAGTGATTAAGCCTATCTGCTCCTCAGTGCACAGAGACCCGGACGCTATCTGTCCCAGGCAGCGGCCAGGCCCCGCCCTGCGCGGAGAGAGGGCCGCGCTGGTGCCCCGGGGGCACTGCCCGGCCCAGCAAACGGAGGTCTGATCAAGAGACAGGCAGGACAGGGCTCTACCGCTCTGGAGGCATTGTAGGAGAGTGCGGGCGGTCTATATGTGCGACAGATTAAGGAGGGAAGGGACTTTCAAAGGTAAACTCTTTTTAAAGGGGGTCTTCATGCGGGAATGGTTCAGTCCTGTAGTCTAACTAAGGATAAAACATTTTTTATTTTTTTATTTTATGCGTTTTTATATAGCGCGGACTTTACCCGAAGGTGTCAGAGCGCTTCACAATAGGAACGTTAATGATACATGAGGAGAAAATTACCAGTAAACAAATTACAAAAGCAAACGTTAAGTTACATGAGGTAAAAGTGACAATTGTGAGCAACAAAATACAAGAGGTAGCAAACGGTACATTACAGGAGGAAAAAAGTGACATGTGTGCAAGTTACAAAGGTGTACAAAGTACAAGTAGAGGAATAATATTGCAAAAAATGGCAGACACTGAAACACAAGAACAAACGTTACGTAGGCAATGGTGGCACTTGTGCAAGTATCAAAAGCAAACAAAATGGGGCAATGGGCACCTACCAGCTGCGCCCCTTCACTGGAGGGCGCCTTTAAAACAATACTTATATAAAAAGATTTATATGATTCTTGTGTCCACGAAGTGGACTCGGATCCTGTAGTGAAGGATATGCCTCCTCCTTGTACCTAATAATTGTTATGCACCTTTCTTATCGTACAATATAATGAGGGCCCCTCCAATTGGATCACACCTCCACCATCTCCTCCCTACGCCCCCACTGCACTGCAGATGGGTCACAAATAATTGTGTCTATGCTCATTTACTGCTGGCTCGGCCCCAGTAAGCAAATGGTTTACATTTATTCTGGTTGGACCCCTTCGGTGTGTTTTTGAAATGCTCAGTGTTTTCTTTATGCTTTGGGCTATGCTTAAATGGGCTGAGACTGTGAGGCTCCCAGCACCTTTTGCTCACTGCATTCCCCTCTCCCCATCACCGCCACTGCACTGTGATCATATTGTTATTAGCATCGTGCAGGCGTCTCCCAGCTGCACCATACTTGTAACTGGGCGGCAGCGGCGCCTCTCAACTGAACCATCATAGCTCCAGCATGACAGAGCAAGCACCTGCACGCAGCGCTATCACGCCTTTTAATAGGACAGCACAGGCCCTCTAAGCAGTGCCTTAATATCTCAGATAGGACAGTGCAGGTACCTCTCAACAGCACCCTCATGCATTCTCCAGGACAGTATAGACTCTTCCCAGTTAAACGTCCTTACTTTTAATAGGACGTTCACTATCATACATTTAATAGGACAGCACAGGTGATTCCGAGCAGCACCTTCATATCTCTGATAGGACAGTGCAGGCACCTCTCAACAGCACCCTCATGTATTCTCTAGGACAGTATAGACTCCTCCCAGTTAATTGTTCTTTCCTTTAATAGGACGTGCACTATCATACATTTAATAGGACAGTTCAGGCGCTTCCGAGCCGCGCCTTCATAGCTCAGAAAGGACAGTGCACGCACCTCTCAACAGCACCCTCATGCATTCTCTAGGACGGTATAGACTCCTCCCAGTTAAACGTCCTTTCCTTTAATAGGATAGGCACTATCATACATTTAATAGAACAGCGCAAACACCTCTTATCCGCTCTATTCTACTTTTAATAGGATTCTTTGGGCACCTGTTAGCAGCGCTAGCATACCACTAAAAGGGCAGTGCACACAGCACTATCATATCTGTAATAGGACAATTCAGAACACTCTCTGTGCTATCATATTGAATAGGACAGTGCAGGCACGTCTCAACAGCACTACAAACAGAACCTCTCTGCAGAGGGAGCATACTTTGAATAAGTAGTCAAGCAAGGAAGTCCCACAGTTGGCCCTGATTGGGTGGTATGACCTTGTGGATGCCCAAACTTATGTTTTTACAAATACCAATCACACATTATCGTCTGCAAAACCTAATCGTAGTTATATTAGCTAATGGAGCGGCCAACATTTAGGCACAAACAAATCAGAATATTTTTAGTGCTCTTACAATCTTTTAGTTTAATCAAATTCTAAGAAGGACAGGACGTGTAGGTTTTTAGAAAAATATAACAATGTATATTTATTTCAAAAGTCATTCGCAAAGACCCCTGTTCTTGTAATAAATTGTTGTGTTTATATTTCTTATGAATGAATTTTGGTCTTGAAGTACATACTACTGTATTTTTATTTTTTGTTTTTAATCTAGCTATTGTATAAATTGTTTTTAACTACTTGTGCTTTGCGAATGACTTTTGAAATAAATATACATTGTTATATTTTTCTAAAAACCTACACGTCCTGTCCTTCTTAGAATTTGATTAAACTAAAAGATTGTAAGAGCACTAAAAATATTCTGATTTGTTTGTGCCTAAATGTTGGCCGCTCCATTAGCTAATATAACTACGATTAGGTTTTGCAGACGATAATGTGTGATTGGTATTTGTAAAAACATAAGTTTGGGCATCCACAAGGTCATACCACCCAATCAGGGCCAACTGTGGGACTTCCTTGCTTGACTACTTATTCTCCCCTGTCCCAGAACTGACAGTTAAGGGGGCCTCCTTCATTTGTTACATACTTTGAATAAGCCAGCATAGCTTCCTCTCAACACTAGCATATATTTAGAAGGACAGTATAGACACATACCATCAGCCCTATTTTGCATTTAGTTGGACAGTTCAGGTACTCTCAGCGGCACTACCATAACTTTAACGAGATATAAAAGGCACCTGTTAGCAGTAACTTAATCTAATAGGTGCATGCACCTCTCAGCAGCACTGTCGTACCCTTAATACTATAGGTGCATGCACCACTCAGCAGCACTGTCGTACCTTTAATACAATAGGCGCATGCACCTCTCAGCATCACTGTTGTGCCTTTAATACTATAGGTGCATGCACCTCTCAGCATCACTGTTGTATCTTTATTACAATGGATGCTTGCACCTCTCAGCAGCACTCTCGTACCTTTAATACAATAGGTGCATGCACCACTCAGCAGCACTGTCGTATCTTTAATACAATAGGTGCATGCCCCTCTCAGCAGCACTGTCAGACCTTTAATGCAATAGGTGCATGCATCTCTCAGCAGCACTGGTGTATCTTTATTACAATGGATGCATGCACCTCTCAGCAGCACTGTTGTACCTTTAATACCATAGGTGCATGCACCACTCAGCAGCACTGTCGTACCTTTAATACAATAGGTGCATGCCCCTCTCAGCAGCACTGTCAGACCTTTAATGCAATAGGTGCACGCACCTCTCAGCAGCACTGTCAGACCTTTAATGCAATAGGTGCATGCATCTCTCAGCAGCACTGGTGTATCTTTAATACAATAGGTGCATGCACCTCTCAGCAGCACTATCGTATCTTTAATACAATGGATGCATGCACCTCTCAACAGTACTGTCGTACCTTTAATACAATAAGTGCATGCCCCTCTCAGCAGCACTGTCAGACCTTTAATACAATAGGTGCATGCCCCTCTCAGCAGCACTGTCAGACCTTTAATGCAATAGGTGCATGCACCTCTCAGCTGCACTGTGAGACCTTTAATACAATAAGTGCATGCATCTCTCAGCAGCACTGTCGTACCTTTAATACAATAGGTGCATGCCCCTCTCAGCAGCACTGTCAGACCTTTAATACAATAGGTGCATTCCCCTCTCAGCAGCACTGTCAGACCTTTAATACAATAGGCGCATGCACCTCTCAGTTGCACTGTCAGACCTTTAATACAATAGGTGCATGCATCTCTCAGCAGCACTGTCGTACCTTTAATACCATAGGTGCATGCACCTCACAGCAGCACTGTTGTACCTTTAATACAATAGGCGCATACACCTCTCAGCATCACTGTCGTACCTTTAATACAATAGGCGCATGCACCTCTAAACAGGATTATTGTACCTTTAATACAATAGGCGCATGAACCTCTCAGCAGCACTATTGTATTTTTAATACAATAGATGCATGCACCTCTCAGCAGTACTGTTGTACCTTTAATACAATAGGCGCATGCATCTCTCAGCAGCACTGTCAGACCTTTAATACAATAGGTCCATGCACCTCTCAGCAGCACTGTCAGACCATTAATGCAATAGGTGCATGCACCTCTCAGCAGCACTGTCAGACCTTTAATGCAATAGATGCATGCACCTCTCAGCAGCATTATCAGACCTTTTATGCAATAGGTGCATGCATCTCTCAGCAGCATTGTCGTACATTTAATACTATAGGTGCATGCACCTCTCAGCAGCACTATCGTATCTTTAATACAATAGGCGCATGTACCTCTCAGCATCACTGTTGTACCTTTAATACAATAGGCGCATGCACCTCTAAGCAGGATTATTGTATCTTAAATGCAATAAGCGCATGCACCTCTCAGCAGCACTATCGTATCTTTTAATACAATAGGTACATGCACCTCTCAGCAGCACTATCGTATCTTTAATACTATAGTACTATAGGTGCATGCACCTCTCAGCAGTAGTATTGTAAAAAAAAAAGAAATACATTTTATATGAAAAGAAATAAAAGAGAATATCTTGTGAAAAAATAAAAAAAACTTTTATAAAAAGGACAAAGGAATATTGTGTGTTTGTCACCCATGTTCTGTTTACATATATGTTAAAAAGTATATTAGAATTATATCTGTACAAAATTATTATGGTCAATGAGGGAAATGTGTTTTTCTTGTGTTTCTTCATCCCCCTCTTTCCCTGACCTGCTTTAGTTTTGAGGGGGTCCCATCAATTTTGCTATTGGCATTCACAGTTTTTTAACTGTGGGATTTGCGGTGGACTTGGTCCATTTTTTGATGTGTGCAGTATTTATCTTAGGGAGATCCGACACAGACTTTCTTGTGTGACCATTAGACTTGGTGTTTCTATGGGGTATCTTTATTTGTTGGCTAAAACTCTTTTTTCTTTTCTCTTTTTGTCCTATAACCTCCTTTAGGTGCAACTTGGAGTTTGTAAGTAGTGAAGTGTGTCTCCTTTCTTTGTCTCATTCTGAATATGGAAGGCCTACAAACCTTTGGCTTTTCCGATGAGGATTTTAACTCACTGATGGGTCAGGTCACCGGTAATGCTGGATCGAATTCGACACATCGAGTAGATAATGGTGAATGGCAGAACCTTTTGAATATGAGGAAAAAGTTAAAACGTATTGAATCCCACACATTTTATATGTTTGAGTATCTTAAAGTGGGTGTCAATCCATCAGGCTTGCGAGTTCGCAATGCCCCTGCATTATTTGTTGAAATCAGAAAGTTCCTGGAGCGGTGGTCATTGATCTCGAACCGCTGCTCCAGGGACTGGATGATGCTTATCATCGAAACTGGAGATTGCATCTGCCCTTATGCAGGAAATTGCAGACTTGGAAGAGAAACTTAATGCCTCTGCGGCTGTGGAGGACGCGAAAACCAGACTTGAGAAAATGCAAACAGAAATGAAGGACTTTGACACCTATCTAACAAATAAAAAAGCAGAGAAACTCAGTAAGGATAAAAAATGGTTTACTAAAGAAAAGGCCTATCCCTACCTTAACCCTAACTATTATCAGGATGGGGGCCAGAATAGTTACAACCCCAACTATAACAGCTATCCCCATAGAAGATTTACCAATTTCTCTGAAACAGGGTCATCAGGCTCTGAGGGTGATAATTATCAAGACCCTGGAAATGGTCAATATAATTCAAGACCTTTTAGAGGGAGACCTACACAACGACCATTCCACGGACAGGGTTTTTTACCCCGGGGCCAATACATAGGCAGGAATGTCCAGTGGCAAGATCAAGGAGCCCAACAGCAAATGAGCCCTCAACCTCAGCAATATGTCAAAATGCTCAATCAACAGTATTGGTGGTAGACAATGCCCCTATGTTGATTAATTGCACAACGGAGGAGGCTCTACCCATTTAAAATCTTTCTACAGAGACACTCAAACCTGAAGATTCTCTAATGTTAAGTAGGGGTCTGTCATTTGTGCCTAGTACTCATTTGAATACATTCAAGTTACATGAAGACCTTTTTGCTTTCTTTAGGAAAGTGAGACTAAATAGATTTTTTGCGGATCGTCCACCCCTTGAGGAGGATAATAACCTGTTTCATTGTAAACCACCATCAACATTTACACCTACATTAGATATGGTAGGGGCAGATGTCCGTATCTTTGAATAAAGTGTCTTACGGAATATTGCTCATATTATCAAACATCCCTATAAACCTCAGTCTAACCTATCTAAACCAGAGTACATGTCGTTGGAAAAAATGAAAAGAGATTTTAATTTAGTCATCAAACCCTGCGACAAGGGTGGCAGGATCGCCATCTTTGATAAAAACCAATATGATCAAAAAATGCTTGACATGCTTGCTGTAACTGATCACTACAGACCAGCCCAACGTAGAGAATTAAATAGACTAAATACCCATATTCTAGAAATGACTCAAGCTGCTCTTGCAGAGGGTTACATTTGTGATGATGAATACGAATTTTTAAATAAATCATGTCCGGTGACCTCTGCTCTTTATGGTCTGCCTAAGACCCATAAATCAGAAACTGATACACCTATGCGGCCCATTATTTCAACAATTGGGTCGAGTACCGAGCCTTTATCCAAATATCTTGATGCCTTTCTATGCCCGCTCACACATAAGTATGCCTCTTTTATACGATATACAGGAGATATCATCAACAAGATAGAGGGGACACCATTCAACCCAGTGACTGACACCTTGGTAACGCTCGACATTGAGGCTTTATATACTAACATTCCTCAATGTCGAGCGTTACTCTCGGTTGCAGCCCTTTTGCAAAGATTTCCAGATAACCGCCCAGATAATTTTATCCTACAATGCCTTGAAGTGGTCCTACTGAATAACTTTTTGAGTATAATGGCTCCCTCTATAAACAAATCAAAGGTACATCGATGGGGGCATCTTGTGCCCCGAGTGTGGCAAATACCTTCATGGGTGAATGGGAGCTACTAAACATCTATAATGAGGCGGCACCATTCTTTGAAAACGTGTCTATGTGGAGACGCTTCATAGATGATCTTGTTTTTATTTGGAGCGGTCCCACAGACACATTACAGACATTTATTCTTTGGCTTAATGCCAGTGATACAAATCTTAAGTTTACAGCTAACCCAAGTCACTCCATGGTAGAATTCCTGGACATTAGGATTGATGGTACTAGTGGTCAACTGAAGGTAAGTCTTTTCAGGAAACCCACTGCCAAGAATACTATTTTACAATTTAACAGCTACCACCCGAATTGCCACAGGGAATCAATTCCCTTTGGAGAATTTCTACGCATTCAGCGTAACTGTACGGATATAGCATCCTTTCATGTGCATGGAGATGCCTTGAAGGATAGACTTTTGAGTAGAGGCTACCCTCATCGTCTTGTACGCCAGGCATACAAGAAAGCCAAGTATTATGATAGAGAGGCACTTTTACAAGGTTCTAAACGTCCGAGCCAAAATCGCATTACATGCGTTATAAATCATTCCACTCTCAATTTCAAAATTAGGAACGCTATAAACAAAATTTGAAAATTTTTAAACTCTTATGAAAGCATTCCTCCTATTCCACTCCCTTTGGTGGCCTACAGAAGAAACAAGAATCCTAAGGACATGTTGGTCCATACTCGGCACCTTAAAAGGAAAAATCTGGATGGTCAAAAATCAGTTACAGGTTTGCCCGTTACATTGGGCAATCATAGATGTGGCTCCTGTCACGCCTGTGAATCAGCTCTAGTATCGGACATAATTAACTACAACAATATGGAAATCAAATTACGTCATTTTACCAACTGTCGGAGCAGTAATGTGATATATATTCCTTTCTGCCCCTGCGGCCTAGCCTATGTGGGGGAGACTGGCCGGGAATTTCGATTGCAGTTTAGTGAACATAAATCTGCCATCAGAACAAAAAGAATTACGGCACCCCTGGTCCAACATTGTCTAGATATGAACCACTGCGAAAAGGAATTAAAATGGTCGATCCTGGGGCGTGGCTGGCGGCCGAACATGGCGGCAGCATAGAGGACTAGCTCCGGCGGGGAAGCGACCTCTCCATCTATCCGCACGTTAATCCGTGAATATTTGTTACCTCCGACGGCAGCACCGAACGCCCGGGACCGGGCGGGACTGGCGGCAGGTCTCCAGACGAAAATCGAACATTGAATGACGGAGTTATCGTCGAAAGTTGAATCGACCGGAGCATAGGCCCACCTCCGGACCCTCAAGTGCTAGCTGAGACCGACCGGAAGTGCAGCCTGCCTGGCTGCCACAGACAGGAAGTGGTCGGTGCAGGAGACCCACGCCCAGTAACGGTCCTGCCCTGCGTCATTCGACTCGCTATCTCCAGCGACGACTCCTTGGAAGGGTGGCCGCAAACTACCGAAACTATCATCCGAACTTTGCCCGGCAGACCGTACAGGAGTCTCACTTTTAGCGACGGAGGTCCTTTCCGTCCGGCACTGAGAGCAGCGTGGTAACTACTCGTTTACCTGATACCCCACCGGACCGACGAACTGTATTCCCTCCGTGACCGAACGATGGCCGGGAAAGGTGTGAAAGGCGGCACAACCCAGACTCGTATTGACCGCTTCACCAACGACAGGACCGCTTCCCCTCCGGCGGAGGGAAGAACCCCCCCCGTGAAACCAGGCGAGTCTGGGGGACCGAAGAAGGCGACGCTGGACGATGTCATGAAGGCTCTCACACAGGTCCAAGCAACGGTGGGCTGTATATCGACAGAAATCACCCTTATCCGCGCTGACTTTCACAAAATGGCGGAAAAGGTAGGCTCTCTGGAGCTCGTCACGAAGTCGCTGGTGGAGGATGTCTCGGAACTGCAGACGGCCATGGAAGCGGTCATGGCGGAAAACAAGCTCCTTAAGGACAAGCTCGACGACCAGGAGGGCCGCTCCAGGCGGAACAATGTACGCATTCTTGGCGTTCCGGAGTCTGAAGGTGTGAGGGCTACGGATCTCTACGTGGAGGAACTCATTAAGACTCATCTTCAACCTAAAGGCCTGTCGGCCTTCTTTTCTGTGGAGCGAGCCCATAGAGTCCCGGGAGGTCAACCGAAACCAGGGGCCACGCCGCGGCCGATCCTAGCGAGACTGTTTAACTACCGTGACCGGGACATCATCCTGCAGGCGGCACGTGTCTCGCCGCCGGTGAAAATCCTCAACTCTACGGTGGCTTTCTTCCCGGACTACACGGCGGAAGTGGCCAGGCGGCGGAAAACATTCTTGGACATTAAGAAAGAACTTAGGAAACGAGAACTCCCATATTCTATGATCTTCCCAGCCAGGCTTCGGGTGGTGGCGGAAAACAGGACATGGTTTTTTGACGACCCAAGCACTGCGCGAGACTGGCTGGACGGCTGGCGTCCTGCTTCTCACTCTCGTCGCCCTGGGCGGACTAAGACCGGCTCGCCTCACTCTGACTGCACCGCTGCAGGGGCCGAGGGTACGAACAGTGGCAGGAGTTCTCCGATACGAGATGAAGCAGCTTTGAGTCTGGAGGTGGACCCCTGAACACATGACTATGCTGTAGAAGTTTGGAACTGTGGCTGGAACCGTCAAGGACACTGGGCCGAGGGCCTCCGTGGAGGGTATGAGGGGCCGCTGATTCCGGAGCGCTCCTCACCCCCAACGAGCAAGTAACTGTGTGTTTTCTTTGGGGTGGGACGAAGCACTCTGCTAAATTGGGGTGGCGGGCAGTTTGGAGTCCGTGTAGCAGGGAAGCAGGGAGGGTGGGGTTGTTGGGAGTGGGGGGGTTGTGTTGGTTGTTTAGTTTGAAATGTTTGGCTCAACTTCTTGTTTTGAAACTGCTAGTGTTCACACTTGACCGTATTCCTGACACCGGGTATATTGCCTCTGTTCCTCGATCATTATATCGGTACACACACACGCTTAGTTACACTGGCTTGGGGAATTTCCTATCTGCTATGACTCCGTCCCGCCCTCTAGGACACTCAACTGCACGCTTGATCACAATATGGCGGATCCCCCACGACCTGCTGTAGTAACGCATGACACTGGGATGGGGGCGGTACCGCCGCTTCGGGTAGTCTCCTGGAATGTGCGGGGGTTGGGAGATAAAGTGAAGAGAGGGCTGGTCCTACAATGTATTAAGAGACTGAACTGTGATATCGCCCTCCTCCAAGAGACACACTTAATGGGGGTTGCCACCAAAGCCCTGGATAGGAGAGGGTACCGCATGCTAATACACTCGGACTTTACTTCGGGATCCCGGGGAACGGGAGTATGGGTAAAGAGGACGTCACGATTCATTCACCACTCCACAAAAACAGATCAACATGGCCGCTTCGCGGCGGTGTGTGGACAATCGGAGGGCGTGCCCATCAACGTGGTGTCTGCGTACATCCCGCCGGCGCTACATTCATCGGCACTTCCGGACCTGGGTAAATTTCTTCTGGAACTCCCGGAAGGGGATTTGTTAGTGGGCGGAGATTTCAATGCATTGGCTGATTCTGATATGGACAGGTTCCCGGCTCGCCCCCTCCCTACTGGCCCAACGAAATTCAGGGACTTCCTGGAGGCACAGGGTCTGATAGACATTTGGAGACAGCTTCACCCTAACGATCGTCACTATTCATACTACTCCTCCACTCATGCTTGCCTGTCGCGCATAGACTACTTTCTCACATTGGGGGGCGGTAAACTCACTTTTGACAAAATACACATCGCACCACGGGGTATTTCAGATCACTCTCCCCTGATCGCTACACTGTCCTGCTCTGCCACGGCCCGCACACGTCTCTTTCCCATCTACCCTGGTTATCTTAAAACTCCCCGATCCGAAAATCCCTTAAAACTGCCACTAAACTTTACTTCCAGGAGAACTCCGGGTCGGTGTCCTCACCGACGATTCTCTGGGAGGCATACAAGACGGTGCTCAGGGGCCAGGCCATTTCGACCATAGCCGACCATAAACGCAAACAAAAACTGGAATTGGTCGAACTGGAACTGCAACTGGAACAAGCAAATGTGACTCACATGGCCACACCGTCAGAGGCCACCAGGCACGCGCTGACTCTCTGCCAACTAAAGCATGACGACTTTCTCCGCCGTAGGGTGTTAGAGCGGATTGAATCAACGGCATGCAGAGTTTATGAGGTAGGCGACAAAGCCAACAAGTTGCTGGCTTGGTTGGACAAAAAGCGGGATGGAGGCAGGCATATCCTGCAGTTACAAGACCACACGGGGACATTTCACACGCACCCTCCCAAGATAGTTGACCTCCTGGCAGACCACTTCCAAACGGTGTACACCCCAGAAGTGGTGGTCACGTCGGAACAGGCGGAACTGGCACTCCAAGAGATTGAGGTGGAGGTGCTAACGCCGGAGGCGCAAACCGAGTTGGAAGCGGATCTCACGGTAGAGGAACTCCGTATGGCGATAGGCACACTGCACACGGGCAGAGCGATGGGCCCGAACGGGATTCCAATCGAATGGTTCCAAACGATGTCCGACACACTGGGCCCACCACTACTGGCCATGTTCGAGAACTGTCGTGAGTCCGGAACGCTGCCCTTGGATCAGCGCCTGGCAACGATAGTAGCTATCCCAAAACCTGAAAAACCTCCAGAATGTTGTGCATCCTACCGCCCGATCTCGCTAATCAATGCAGAGGCGAAGATCCTGGCGAAGGTGATTGCTAATAGATTGACCCCACACCTAGGCCAGCTGATCCACCCGGACCAATCCGGCTTTATGCCTCACAGGAGTACAGCATTAAATCTCCGTAGAGTGCACGGCGCGTTGGCACGTGCGCACTCCTTGACAGAGCCAGCAGCCATCTTGTCGCTGGACGCCAGGATGGCCTTCGATATGGTGGAGTGGCAGTACCTGTTCGCAGTCCTGCACCGGATGGGCTTCGGTCCGAAGTTCCTATCCTGGATCCGACTGCTCTACACAGGTCCAGTAGCTCATGTAGCGGCCAATGGCCATATCTCCCGTGCGATCTCTTTGGCGCGTGGGACCCGCCAGGGCTGCCCCTTATCCCCATTGCTATTCGCACTGGTCCTTGAACCCCTCGCGATCATCCTCAGAACGACACCACTGTTGAAGGGCATCAAGTGGACGGAGACCTGGGAAGATAGAATATCATTGTATGCGGATGATATGCTGGTGTACGTATCAGCACCCGAACTGAGTGTCCCGATTCTATTGGCGCTT
The DNA here is from genome assembly GCF_964263255.1 of Lissotriton vulgaris. Lineage (NCBI taxonomy): Eukaryota > Metazoa > Chordata > Amphibia > Caudata > Salamandridae > Lissotriton > Lissotriton vulgaris. The sequence goes on along the minus strand of NC_141693.1, from coordinate 1,718,979,113 downwards.
TGTGACAAACACGGTGCGGCCTCTGGTTACACAATTAACTGGACGAAATCGGTCCTTTATGTACTGAAGGGCCCTCGACCAATCCTCCCGGAACACTGTCCGTTGGTGGTGACAGATGTTTCCTTCAAATATTTGGGTATCCATGTCACTAACGATATGACCGTCTTCACCAATCGAAACCTGGCGCCCCCCCTCCTCCGTTTGAAGGCAGACGTGCGGCACTGGTCGTCCCTGCCGCTCACACTCTTAGGCCGCGCTGCGCTGTTTAAAATGATGGCGCTCCCGCGCCTCCTATATATCTTTGAAAATACGCCTGTCGTGATTCCGCCCTCCTACTTGCAGAAAATTACCGCGATTGTTACCACTCTACTTTGGGGTGGGCGTCCCCCGAGGATAGCTCACCTCAAACTCAACCGCGGCTGGTACGATGGTGGAATTGCACTACCAAACATACAGCTTTATTATTGGGCATCCCAACTTAAGGTACTTAACCAATGGATCCATGCATCGCACACTGACCCGGCATACATGGCGGACAGGGCCCAACTAGGAACACAGACTCTCCTGGCCCCCCTCTATAACCCTAGCCTCCTCAAGAACCTGATTGGCCCCACTAAACACACAATTACTCTATGGTACAGGGCACTCACCAAGCTACAGTGGAAGGGAGTCATCACGAAGCTTACCCCGCTTTGGGATACTAAAAAACTGGGCTGCCTGAGGACCAGTAGAGGGTTCACCCAATGGGACAATATAGGCATCTCTACAGTGGGGGATCTCTGGACGTCCACTGGGGTGGTACCCTTCGAGCAACTCCAACAACAATATGCGCTGGGCCCCACGGAAACGTATAGATACATCCAAATCAGGCACGCTCTCCTGGCGGTGTTGGAGCCGGGAACCACAATCCCGGAATCCTCGCCCCTAGAAGACCGGCTCCTCACGGATTACATGCAAACAAGAGCCACCTCACTCACCTACCGTAAATTACTAAACAATCTCCCTGACCCCCTACAGACACTGCGAGGAAAATGGGAGGATGAGTTGGGTGCTATGGATGAAACGGACTGGAACGCTGCTGTGGCATCCCCGAGAGAGGCTGGGGTTTCGGCCAGGTTCAGACTCATACAACTGAAAATACTACACAGAACATACTACACGAGGACCACCCTACATAAAATGCACAGGGCTGACTCCCCTTGTTGTCTTAGGGGATGTGGGGAGGATGGCACACTACTGCACACGTTGTGGGACTGCCCTCTCATTGCCCGGTACTGGCAGCAGGTCATGCGCACGATTTCCCAGGCCCTTGGCACCTCCCTCACGCCCGAACCGCGCCTCTGTCTCCTGAATGTTTGGGAGGGCACTGACCTTAACCTCAGACAACAGCAGTGGGTTACAATTGGAACAATGATGGCTAAGCGTGATATGGCACAGAGGTGGAGGGTGGCTGAGCTACCTACTTTGTCGCTATGGTGTCAAAACATGGACAAATTGATGTTAACTGAACGAACTGTCTACAAACTGAGAGCGAACCCAAAGAAATGGAACAGGGTGTGGGAGGCCTGGAATAGATATAGAGGGGATCTGTGCGACCCGCTCCAGGAGGCTGAAGACGAAGACGAAGACTCGGAAGATGAGGAGGGGATGCTTGATTAACCTGTGGGTTACTACGGGGCAGGACTAGAACTGTACTCGTATAATTGGAACTTTTGCTCACGTTCTGCGGGGGGTGGAGGGGGTAGGCCTGGGGTAGGGGGTCGGTGTGTTCTACTAGCGTCTTCTGTTCTGTATTGCTTCGTATCTAAGCACTACTATTGAGCCACTTTGTTTGGTTTGTTTTCTGATGTTTTATAAATGGAACAAATAACAAAAATGCACTTTAAAAAAGTAAAACTTCATGACTCCGATGTTTCCATCCTTATGGTCTGCCACATCATCCTCATCCTATGCTGCCGGACCGGAGGGTTGTCGGCTAATTAGCTGTGTATAAATACGGGACATTCTGTTCTTCTCTCCTGTCATGATTACTGTGTAATTGTCTTGTTGTACAATGGATGATGAATATCAATAAAAGTTTTTACACCAAAAAAAAAAAAAAAAAAAAAAAAAAATGGTCGATCCTAGAGAAAATTCAAGTTAAATTGGGTCAATCTGTCGAAGTCACACGTAAGAAACGAGAGACCTTTTGGGTGTTTCATCTGAATTGTGCCAGACATGGTTTAAATGAAGAAATTGTCTGGTATGTAACCAAATAAACCAGGTATGTTTATATCAGCTAGCATCTCTTCCCCTTTTCCTGTATTTGGCCCTACGGGGTTTTGCGTTCTTGACTTTAGTAAATCCTTTAGCTTCCATCGCTTAACTGATAATGCCACTTCATGTACTCCCACATTTATATTGCTTACCGGTGGCTTTTTATACGTGGACCCTTTTCCCTTTGGTCAGTGCATAATGTACTTAATTGGGCAATTTTTCTTCGTAATACTTTATGATTATTTGTTTGCTGCACTATGCGGCATCATATAATTATTCTTATCGTCACATAATTATTTTCATGGCAAAAAAATCCCCTTCTTTTTCGTTTTTTGGCAGACCTGGTGGCTGTGACACGTCAAATACTTTCATCTACTTCTAAAACACATGCTCAATCGATGGTTCAGAGCGCTCTTTATTTGCGCCGTAGTACGTTGTTTATTTTTGTTACCTTCGTGTTAGGGATGTTCCTTGACATGCACGATTTTGTAGTTAGACAGTGCAATTATTTTCCTCTCCTGTTCCATATGGCCGCCCTGTAGTCCTTTATTGACTCCGGAACTTCCGGGGTTTTGAAACCATGACTTTCCTCACGTAATATGGCTTTGGTGTGGTCCCTTGTTTATTTTCTCTAAAGTACGAGTGTCCCATCGGAAGTAAGCAGCTATCGCGAGAGTTTGTATAACTTGGATTGGGCTTAAATACGGAAGTATTTCGGTTGCTCCTAACTTCGATACGTGTCATGAAGTTGGTAGACCCGACGACCCGCCATAATCTTTGACTCAGGTAAGCCTCATTATGACGATCCAGAACGCCTTAGAGTGGTCTATTCGAGGATTGATTTTTGAGCAGTCAGTTACCCCCCTCTCCTTCCCTTTGCTAACGACTGGGATAGTAGGGTATGTGCTTTAACCAAGATAGCGGCTACAGTTAAGCTTTCTTCGGCACACAATCTATGTGAACATACCCGTGATATCACGTTTTATAAACAATAATCGGGACAGGGGCGGCGTTTAACTTTTACGCCGCCTTCGCGCCCCTTAACCCATATCACGGCGACTTTCATGGTGGTTTTTGCACACATCACCAATGATTGAGCACCCAGGGAATATTACGGACTGTATATAAGGGATGCCGGTTTACCTTAATGCAACTTTCCGCGCCCATTTAGTAACTATATTCAATCATTAGTGAATCATTCCAGTACGTAGTTATACCCTACGGGGCAGATGTTCTTCTGCACGATGATTATTTAACCTTTCTAATGCGCAGCATTGTTCTCTTCTTCAGGGGCCATTGAGGTGGAGATGTTAGTCACATATTTGGCGTTATACTGAGGAGCATATGACATTGAGGCCATTAAGAAATACATACGACCTATACATATAAAAATAAGGTAGGTCCAACTCACTGAAGTAGTCATTGGACCATTTATTTCATTTCAAAATCGTGTGAACCCCTCGTTCTTACTATCTCGTGGTTGTCCCCTTGCAGCCAATGAGACAGATGCTTGCATCTTGAACTTGTACTGACCTTGTGACGTGTATAGTAGGCCACGCTACGACATTTGGAGTAAGATATGTTTCTACTACTAAATAGTTTTTAGCCCAATTATGAGGTGACTTGACACTAATGGTTGACATTTTTGTCTTCCAATTTTTAGGTCGCTCTTCCTACACTATATAGGCTTATAGACTGTATACTATAGCGGGATCAAATTGCTGAACTCTATGATTTTGGATAAGAATAGTTGCTTTTTATCTGAAGTAAGTATTGAAGTGTTCATTAATTATGTAGGCTATGTGTTATACAGAAGATTACATTCTACACCTTCTTGGCATATGGTTGATATATGTATTTTTCTATTTATGCTTCTTTCTTTGCTTTTTTCTTCATGTTCTCTTATATTTAACTCTCATTGAGTAGGTGAAATTCATGTTGGCTGGTCACATAGGGAAGCTAGTGTTGTTTCTATGCTAATTATGGTATTTTAAATTCCTCCTCTTTTTGGAGATCATACGTGGTGACATATACTTTATGTATTTATAGGTCCCCTGGGCAAGTGTGGTTGTGTAAATCTGGAAGAGGTCCTGAAGAAGGTGGCCTTGTACCACTGAAACGCACGGCGACCAAGTGCAGAATCTCATACTGTGGTCTGAGATTTGTCTATGGGGACTTCTCTGCTAATTAGATCTAGTCCTTGTACAGATTTTGTCTGAATGAGTGTAGTGAGGGTATGACTGTGTGAGAACGACTGATGAAGAGTGGTGCTATCCAGGGGGCATAATTGCTTTACGATATGCAATTTGTTTCGTATATTGGTTTTTATTATGTGTATATTTGAATGTTAAAAAAAACTTCTTTTGTATGAATTTGTAATGTAATTTCATGCTCAATATTTATGAATTGCTTATGAACTTGGACACAAGGTAATACAAACCTTTATGAGAGGAAAAAAAGAAATACATTTTATGAAAAGAAATAAAAGAGAATATCTTGTGAAAAAAAAACTTTTATAAAAAGGACAAAGGAATATTGTGTGTTTGTCACCCATGTTCTGTTTACATATATGTTAAAAAGTATATTAGAATTATATCTTTACTAAATTATTAAGGTCAATGAGGGAAATGTGCTTTTCTTGTGTTTCTTCATTCCCCTCTTTCCCTGACCTGCTTTAGTTTTGAGGGGGTCCCATCAATTTTGCTATTGTCTATCAGCAGCACTGTCAGACCTTTAATACAATAGGTGCATGCACCTCTCAGCAGCACTGTCGTACATTTAATACTATAGGTGCATGCACCTCTCAGCAGCACTGTCGTACATTTAATACTATAGGTGCATGCACCTCTCAGCAGCACTGTCGTACCTTTAATACAATAGGCGCATGCACCTCTCAGCAGCACTGTCAGACCTTTAATACAACAGGTGCATGCATCTCTCAGCAGGACTGTCGTACCTTTAATACTATAGGTGCATGCACCTCTCAGCAGCACTGTTGTACCTTTCATACAATAGGTGTAGGCATCTCTCAGCAGCACTGCCATACCTTTTATACAGTAGGTGCATGTACGTCTAAACAGCAGTATCTGATCTTTAATACCATAGGCGTATGCACCTCTCAGCAGCACTGTCAGACCTTTAATACAATAGGTGCCTGCAGCACTGTTAGACATTTAATACTATAGGTGCATGCACCTCTCAGCAGCACTGTTCTACCTTTAATACTATAGGTGCATGCACCTCTCAGCAGCACTGTTGTACCTTTAATACTATAGGTGCATGCACCTCTCAGCGGCACTGTTGTACCTTTAATACTATAGGTGCATGCACCTCTCAGCAGCACTGTTGTTCCTTTAATATAATAGGTGTAGGCATCTCTCAGCAGCACTGTCAGAACTTTTATACAGTAGGCGCATGTACTTCTAAACAGCAGTGTCAAACCCCGAAGACTCCTAGGGTTCAACGCTCAGCCAACCCTATTTAACATCCACATGATCCCCTCTCACCAACATCATCAAATGTGAAGGCATCATATGCTACACTGATAACACCCAACTCATGCTCTCCCTGACCGACAAATCTACCAACACCTGAGCCACCTTCTCCAAATTTATGATCAACGTAGCAGGTTGGCTGAGAGCTAACTGGCTGAAACTGATCTCCAACAAGACGGAAATGCTGATCTTCGAGGAATAAGAACTCCCCTTGGGACTCCACTTGGTGGCCTTCTGAGCCTGGGCCTACACCAACTTCAACCAGTCATGCCAAAAACCTGGGAAACTTCTTGGATGACAAGTTCAACATTACAGTGCAGGTCAACGCAGTCAGCTCCTTCTGCTTAGATATCTGTGGTATGTCTGCTAGATTTTCAAATGGCTACCGCAGAACACGAGATGGACAGTCACACACCCCTCATCACATGCGGACTGGACTACGGCCACGCACTTTACGCCGGGAACTTCAACCATCTCTTATACTGTCTCCAGATAATCCAGACCACCGCAGTAAGACTCATTCGTGACCTCCCTCATCACACCCATATATCACTCCCCCTCAGTGACCTCCACTGGCTCCCCATCCACAAATGCTGCCAACCCAAACTCCTAATGCATGCATACAAAGCCCTGCACAACATCCGATTTCCATACCTCAACAACCACCTGCACTTGCACCATCCCACCAAACACCCACGTTTATCCACACTCTCACATGCACACATCCCCACATCAACAAATGTAGAACGGGAGGTCGAGCATTCTCCTACATTGCAGCCAAGACTTCAAACAACCTCCCACAACACATCAGGGCTGCGCCTCACTTCTTGAATTCTGGAAGAAGCTGAAGACCTGGCTTTTTGACTAACTCCGAGGGGCCGGGCACTTCTTAGCCCCACATCTACAAGTGTAGGCATTATTAAAAGGGTTGCCAGGAGTCACAGCTCCTTGAGACCTCTGACCCCTCCTTTTTGAGCCTAGGCCTCAGGGGTGGCAAAATCAGTGCCAAGAACACATGAGGGCTCCATACTCTCTCTTGTCTGACTGTTTTTCAAAATGTATGTTGTGTGAGTGATTGTGGGTGAGTGCGTGTTTAAGTGAGAGAGAGCGTGCGTATGTGTGGGAAAATGTTTCTGTGTGTGTAAGCATGTGTGAGTGGTGAAAGTGAATGAGAGTTAAGTGACAGGTACTGAGCAAGATTATGTGAGATGGGATTGTGTGAGATTGAGGCCCAGATCTACTATTCTTTGACTGAAGACAATGCTGCAACAAAGTTGTTGTGCTGCCGGGTGTCAAAGGGAGAGAGAAAAAATGCACCATATTTAATAAGAAATGGCACCTTTTTTCTCTCTCCGTGCGCTACTGCACTTTTGTCAGCTATCGGCCAATGCTCATATCCTTGGGCAAGAGTGCAAGGTGTGTGCATTCACTGAAGCAAAATCCGGAACAGGGGTCATATGCTGTTCTCTGTGATGCCATTGCTATCAAAGGGTATGTGATATCACTTCTGCTACCCCAGGCATTTTGGTGAACCAAAGCCCTTGCCTACATGCCTGCTCCAGTGGCTGGATCCCCCCAAGGGAGATTAGCTTCACTATATAAATCCATGTAACATAACATATCATAAGATAACATGACATGATATGACAAAATGTAACAGACAATGCAAAATCACTTGGTTACCTTCACAACACAGACCTGGTCTTAAAAGAATACACTGATAAGAAAGCCAAGGCGATAGGGCACCTAAAACAGAGGTAAAACTTTCTGAACAGAGGCCAGCTTCAGGACAAAAGTGCGAGTTCTGACTCTCTCTCACATGGATGACACTAATGATCCGCCTCATGGTCTCACTGACACCAAGCTGGCACTCTGGTAGTTCATCCAACATTCTGTGTGCATGTCTCATGAAGGGCGTAATGAACTTTGAGTATGAAGTGCATCATCTTCAAGGCTAGCAGCATCACCTTTAGAACTCTCAGGAAGGACACACCTGTTTTCCTTGCCAAGAAACTAAGCACCTCAGGCAAACACTGTCTCACCGTGAGCCAGGAAATCACTAGACCATATGGATCTCAGTGATGTGGCATCTGAGCACTTCTCTATTGTCTTCCATTCGCTGGATATAAAAGGTTGGATTACTTGCAATTACCTGTACCTAAATGCCGTACACATTGAAATTCCTTCAGTTCTCTTAGATAATTTAATCTGCTCTTCTTTGATTGACCTGTAGTATTTGGGGCTTCACCTGCAGCAGTACAGTCTGTCAGGAACCTGGGAGTTATATTAGATTCAAAACTATATTTTGACCTTCAGGTACTTGCTCACCTCCAATATATAATCTTTAAACATAAACCAGACCCTTTTGAATGATCTAAACTGTTCAAGGCAGTTTTATTGTGCTGCAATATATCCAGATCTCCCACAGACATTCACAGCAATTGTCTACTCTAGACAGTATACAATTCAGCAACCAGAAACATCTTGTGCTAAATTTGAACCTGTGTTCTCCGTTGTTCGGCACTGGGACATAATTGTCAACACCAGCTCTATTGGCCGTTCACCACATGGTGGCGCTGTCTGTCTAATTTCGAGATGAGCAGAACAACAGTGTTTAATATCCCAATAGACCTGGCAAGATTAGCGACATTTTCACACAAGGTGAAAGGACTTTTAGGCAAAGCATTTAGTCATGGAATAGAACTAGTTTACGGGTTTAACATATGTTTTATACCAATTTTATCTGTTTTGCACCTCCTAAGTGCTGCGCTTTTAGATCTATCTTATCTATGTTTTAGTCACAAATATTAGACTTGTTAACTATGTACCAACTTTAACTGAAGAAAGTGAGTGGTGGAGACACTCTGCTTGATCTTTTTTATAACAATGTTTGTTAATTGACACAATAGATGTATTCATTCATTCAGGGTTTAATAAGTCAGTAATCATTAAAAAAGAGTAGTAACTTTTGCTCATCCACACTTATTATAGCTTTGGATGGACTGGTATAGTCTGATTTTCACACTGGTAGGATTGCGATGGCTAGTAGTTGTGTTGGTACTGTTATTAGCAGCGCTGGCAGGGGCAATGGGTGATGCAGGCTGCAGCAGCCTCCTGAGAAGGACCCTGGCACTTACTTTGTTTTTTTTTTACAAATTAAGCACTGCTTGGGAGTCAGAAAACACAACCATGTTTCCTCACCCTCTGCAGCTGGGCTGGCTGTCAGTCCACTGCACATTATGTTCAGAGTCCTGTGTGTAGGTTAGAAAGATGGATAAAGGCCTACCCCGTTTATCTGTGTAATAAATTCCCTTTTTAGCACCATACCGGATTACTTCAAACGGCTGCAGATCCTAGATTGGTAATTCTCATGTGACATTTGTAGAGTGCAGAGGGGGAAACTCCTCAATAATTTTGGGCTTCTCTGCGCCAAATGGAAAATTTGCAAAGTTTTAACATTATTTTTAAACAGTTTTGAAGGCTTTGGGCCTGATTCACTAAGGTAAGCTACACTTTTGAGTAAGTTTACACTTTGAAGTAAGTTTACTACTTTCAGTATTCACAAACTCCAGTATAAGTTAGGTGTCTCCACCACACAGTAAAGCAATTGACTTACTCTTGTGCTGGTGGGTAACATCCCTGCCTAAACCCAACCCGAACCTCACTAAGCCCCTTTTCTCCTCCCTGTCCACCCCCTTTAGTAGGAAGTCTGCTCTTTTTGCACCCACTCCCCATTTCCCTCCTACATTTGCTACTGAAATCTATACTTACATGTGCAGAGGCACCTCAGTACGGGCAGAGAACTCCATCCAGATATCTGTAGGCAAAACTTTTATTTTGTAGTACGCTTTGAAGTATGTTTTATAGTACTACAAAACATACTAAAAAAGTGCAATTTGAGAATCAGGCCCTTTGTCTCTATCCCTTAGGCAATATCTAACATGTCCATGTTGGAACGCCGTCATGTGGCCGCCTTGTAGTTTTGTGCAGCGTTTCATTTAGAAAAGAGAAAGTGTCAGGCAAAAAGTTTTTTTTTTTCAGTTTAAGAAAGTTTTTATTTTGTTTAAACAAAGTTCAATACAAAGATAGTACAATAGTACATTAGAACCAAGTGAAACACATGTGAGGCAAAGAAAAGCGATAAAATAACGGTTCATCAGTAAAAGAAGAGATGAAAAGATATAGAGATAAAAGAGATAGAAGGAGACTAAGAGGAGAGAGGGGACAGAAGAGAAGAGGAAAGAAGAAAGGAGAAGAGGGAAGAAGGGAGGAAGAAAAACCAGAGGATATACAGGCAAGTTTTCATTATGCGAAAAAACTATATCGGAAACACAATTATGCGAAAAAACTATATAGGAAACACAAATTTATGCAAAAAAAATATATACTATAACACAAAAAGTTTTCCTCAGAAGTCATCTGCTGATGCTGCTGAATGTCGGTGTTGCTGAATGCCAACTCTGTCTAGTCTTGATGCCACCGCATTCCTCTTTCATTCACCATTATACACTCTCTGCCTAGTTTGTCATCCTTGCAGTTTTTTTTTCATTTCTTCTTTCTTCCTTTGTTACCGTTTTTTCGCTGTTCTCTTCCTCCTTCTCTCCCTCTTTTCTGCCTTTTGTCTTTCTTGTTCCGGGACAAAGTCTGAAATTAAAAAATAAGAATCAGCTCCCAGAAAACAGTGCTGGTGGGTCCCACCTTCAACCACTGGCCAAATTAAACACTGCTTTTATGGTGTGGTGTAATTCATGTAGCTTTGGGGATTTTCCGTTGTATTTATTTATTATACGTTTTCTTTGTTTTTTTACGCCTAGAACCTGGATGGCTATCTGGCATGTAATATACAATATCACATCAATAAGTACAAAATACTATTAGGCTGGAGAACAGGAAGTGCAAGATAAAAAACAGAAGAATCGTCTTCTCCACATATGCCCTCAGTTTCTGAAAGAACCCACCATCACCTTCAGAACTGAACTGGCCTTCTTCCAATTCAGAAAGAATCACATTAAAATCCCTTCAGGGAGTCCTAAACCCCCACCCCTAAAAAGAGCTTGTTATAGGCCACCTGGTAAATGATCTTACAGGTGATAATATAACAATCAAACTCCAGGGCTCACACTTGCCGTTCAGCTCAGCCTGTCTGCTTCCCTGCTAGGTTTGCAGTGCACATATACACAGAAAGCACATTTATATATCTAATCATCAAAAATACAAAGTTAGCAAAACTATTCAATGCATAAAATGAATAAAAGACACAGAAACATGCGGCAGATAGACCCTTCCCCACGACGACTCATCGGGGGCGGCTGTTCTCACATACTGTTACCAGCAGCCTGATTGAGCGTGGCCTAGTTATAGAGGCAGCAGAAGGTACCCTCGAACAACATGTGGTGGGGAAAGATCTGGTCGATGTACACTATGGAAAAACTACCAGCTATTGCACGTGAGGGAGGGGCCAAATTTGATGCAACATGGCACCCCTTCAGCACTTACATATGATGCCTACGGAGGGTGGGGGAGCGGTCAATATGACCATGTCCAGGTAGGGTGACCAACCGTCCGTAAATTTCACGGACTGTCCGTTATTTTTGGATGATGTCTGTAAGGCGTCCGTAATTTGGGGTCCAGAAATTACGGACGCCTTACAGACATCACACTAAAATCAAATTGGGGGATTTCAGGAAGGTATGCTGTTGCCCTGCGAGAGGCTGAGTCTGAAGGGAGTGTGCAGTTCCTGGCTGGGCATGGGGGACAGACAGGTCTTTTTACCTGATGCCCTCACACACCCCGGGGGATGTCATGCTTCATCATAGGGCGTTTGACCCTCGTCAGGCCGGTGTTGCAATGCCTGACGGGCTCCCGTAAATGGGGCTCTTTTTCGGGGATCTTTTTAAAGAAGCTGTTGGGTGCGTGCAGGTGTGGGGGCTGGGTAGTGCACAGGAGAGTGAGGTAAAGTAAAATGGGTTTGGAGCAGTCCTACTTAGGTCAAGTTTTAATGGTTTAGGTAGCTCTAGCCTGGTTAAAAATGGTGTGAGTGACCCTATATGGGAATAAAGGGGCATATTACCAAGCAATAGCGATAATTATCGCTATTGCTTGGTTAGCGGGGAAAAAATATCGCCGAGCACCGAGGATTTTTACCGCTGAGATACCTTGATATTATCAAGGTTTATCTCAAAAGCTGTAAAAATCCTGCGAAATGCATGAATATTGCTGAAAAATCAGCGATATTCATGCATTATCGTGGGTATACACCCGTTACAACGCATCTTTTACTCCGCACTACCACTACAACGCGACTTTTACAACGCATACCATTACAACGCATTGCGCTGGGGGGCGCTCTAGGATAGGGAATAAGTATAATTTACTATCCAACACCTTCCCTAGGGTCCACGGGGACTAGAGTTAGAATAGTAAATTATACTTACCACTATCCAGCACCTCAAAGCGCTATGCGTTGTAAAGGTATGTGTTGTAATGGTCGCGTTGTAACGGTAGGTAGTTGTAATAGTATGCGTTGTAACATGGTACATCCATTATCGTGACAATGCTCTTAGCCATGTTATCCACCTTCCATTGGATAACATGGCTAAGAAGTGCTTTTAGCAGGCGTTAGCTTTTGGAGATATTCACGCTTAGCGCAAATATTTCCAAAAGTTGTTAATAGTAGTTAGAGATGTTAGCGACTGTTTTCAGTCGCTAACATCTTGGCACGCCCACTTTGCATGTCATTAGTGATAATTATCGCTGACATGCAAAGTGGACCGCTAAATGCCCGCTATCGCCTACAAGCTGTCGCTAACTGGCGTTAGCGACAGCTTGGTAATAGGGCGATAAAATTATCGCCCCATTAGCGGGAAAAAGTCCCGCTAATGCGGCGATAATGCCCTTGGTAATATGCCCTAAAGTTCCTAAAGGGCAGTCAAGGTGGAGTTGGTCAACATGTTTCATGCCCAGTTTGCCCCTAACGGGTCAATTGGCACTTCACCAGGACTTAGAAAGCTAAATGTGAATGGTGCACTACCGTCTGGTATTGAGGTTCTGTGAGTTTTATTACCAGATACGGTAGGGAGTCCCTAGTTGACTTGTACTCGGGAGTACTGTAGACCCCTCGATACACAGTCTAAGGCTGACGGGGAAAACCGGAGCGCATTGTTGCTCCGGGAGAGGTGTAGGCAGCCGACTAGCATTCGTCCTACCCTAGCCCCTGGCGCCGTGAGTTTAAAAGTTTCCACTCAGGGCATTTCTCTCGCATTTCTCTTTTAATCTATAGACTGAGGCTGCCTGCAGCAGCCCTCCTGGACCTCGCAAAGACTGTGGACTGGCCCATTGTCATTCTGAGAGTGCAGACGGTTATCACAGATAGAATTACAAGGGGCCCTGTGTGCCTTCTCCTGCACAAATCTTGAATGGAAAGGACCTAATGTCACTTTGCAAAGCTGTGTGCATACTCAAAAACTGTGAAGTGCACAATTGTCTCAACCTTCTATAACTTATTTTGACTTGTACTTATTTTGGTTGTCTATTTACTTATATACTATTCTGCGACCTCCTCTGATATGTCTGTAAAATGTATGTTTTGCCCCAAATTTTTGTCCTGAATTTTGACCTTCTGACCTGAATTTTTGTCCTGAATTTTGACCCTTTGTCCTGAATGTTTACACTGACCGTCCTGAATTTGCATCCATGCCAGTTGGTCTCCCTATGTCCAGGCCTCTGGGGGCTTCTGAAATTTGTATAATGTATGCAGTGCTTTAAATGGGCCAGTACTGTCAGGTATGGAGTACCGGCACTTTTTTATTTTGAGAGGAAGAGTACCGGCACTTCTCAGAAATAAGCAGGTACTCTGGTACAGCGTACATGCGCTTCTATTTTTCCATTTCAAGCACTGAATATATGTAACGCTGATGAGGGCTCATCTGCAGCCGAGCGCCCAACTTGATTGCTGTGGCTCATTCGGGTCAGTGGGGGGACAGGCAGGGTGGGGGTGGGCTTCTGTGTATTTACAAAGCGGGGTTCTACTAAATGTGTAATCATTGTTTTCATAAGAGTGTTGGGGTTGTGTTCCCCATGCTTTTAGTTGTTCACATGGCTTTATCCGGAAATGTACTGTGTGTCCTATTGTTTTATTTAAAATACAACATTCGTTTGTTAGAAATACATTTTCAAGTAGACAGAGAAACATTTGTCAAGGAATGTTCATTCAGAGCAAAAGATGAGGGACAGTGTAAAATTCCCAGATGAACATTGCATACAAGGAACCTCAGTTATCAATGAGCCAACAGGAACAAATTACACATGGGACCAATTATAATTAAGACACATCTTCAAACAGACCTAGGGGCTTGTGATAGCACAGGCACCATCACGAGGCAACGTCCACTGAATGTTCATATGAAGGGAAAGGCCATGAACCCGCAAGAAGAACCCGTACTGGAAGACAAACTCATGTGAGACCTCAAGACAAGCAGACAATAAAGAAGACACAAAGGGCAGCTGTCAGTGACTGTGCCAACCACGGCCATCTGTAGACATTCATGTTCATCAAGGGCACCAGTCTTCTGAGCTGAAGGTGCTACAATGCTAAACCAAAGGTGCCCCCAAGAGGGTTTAACTTCAAAGCCAAATAACACGAGGGCCATGTATCCATGGAGAAAGGTGGGTGAGAACTGATACAATAATGACTGAAAATGGGTTTTATTAGATTAATCTGAAATGCCACTTCACAGACATAGGTCATAGGATGGATTTTATTAAAATAATCTGAAATCCCCTTCATAGACATAGGTCGTTTGATGAGAATACCACAAATATTTAAAAACAAAACAAACTATCTCTCAATCAGCCACTCATTTCTAACACGTTTTTTAAAGGAAAAATAACAGAACCTTCAACTTATTTCTGAAAGCCACAAGAAAGAAATGTATATTTCCAGCATATGAGAATGCCAATTCTATATCAACATGCCAGGATCAGGGAAGTTTTAATGTTATAACATTGACAACAACAATGCTTCTGCGTTGCAACATTCAAAAGATGAAACATTCGCTTCCTGTATTCCTATATTTAAAACATTTTTAAAAAGCGGCACGAATATCATATAACAATAGTCCTTATGTTTTAATAATAACCAAGCACTCATCTTCCACCAATGTGCGGTTAGGTACTCATGTATATCTCATGAGGCAAAAAAATCAAAGTGGGGAAGGATCACTTGTCCTGAGTAACCAGGGTTTTGTTATTATTCGTTCTGGTACCGATAAAAAACCCTCATTCACGTATTTAGGCTCGAATGGCGGTATATCTTGATTCTCCGCCTTTCTTTGGTTTCTAGCTACGTGACAGCATCATCATTGGGTTGAATTTGTGTGCTTCCTCCACCCGGAGGTGAACCACTGGTTAGTACAGTAGCGATTTAGTGATGAAAAAGGATTAGTGCATAAGAAAAAGTGTTCTTGCTAAAAGACCTAGGTAACCAAAAAGAATGCAATTTTATTAGGTTTGGTATCAGGCTTGTTAAAAAATATTTTTGTGTGTAGGATGGAACGTTATGGGGCTTCCGCACTGTTTAGAGTCCAAAAAAAGCTCGACATGTTTCAGCCTTGGTCTGCCTGGGTGGGGGGGGGTGAGGGGGGGTTGGCAATTAGGCTTTCTTCAGGACCTAGAAACTAGTGGAAAATAAATTGGAATAACCTCTTCTTTGTGAAGGTTGGTCTAGGTATATTATCCTGACCTGTATCGAAGGTCTATGAGTAGTTCGTCTGAGTTTATTCTAAACTTCGTCGGGCCGCCAGAAAGGGGGGACCTGCTCCTGTGCAGTCGTGCACCACTTGTACTTACTCTGCCTTTCTGGACCCGGATTCCTGAAAAGGATGCCTTTAATCACTCTATTGGTTAATCACAACCAGTTCCATAGAACATTAACATACAGCACTCTTATAAGTAAAAAAATGTGGAAACTGACAGACACCATTCTGGGTAAACTTGATGTATGTTTAATTTGGAGAAGTGGCACCTTTGTCCACACGGTCAACAAGATTATATTCCAAAATGCTAGGGATATGGCCAAACATATACCTTCAACAGGGTACCTGTGGGGGAACCTATCATTAAGCCGATTTGAACTTGGATGATCAGCCATACACACCTCCTTGTCCTTCAGATGCCATATTTTGCTTTGGAGTTTCTCAAGTCTGGTCATTCAGTTTTACACCTGTATTTGCATATTTCATAGTTGGAGATTATCATTTAAATTTCTAAGAATTTCATCATACCTTCTGAGAATGTAAGCTTATAAACTTGCAGTTTTTTCTCTATATAACAAAGGAAATTTTCCGTCAAAATAAAATGTTCTGACACAGCCTGATTGATAAAACATGTGAATCTCATAGAACCTCGAGATTTAATCATACCCACTAATACAAGACAAGCATCTGCCTAGGGCCCGGATTTAGGTGCCCACAATGCTGGCTCTCAAAGGAATACCAGGATCTTTTTACCACTATTTAAACAAAGAATATAAAAATAACTCCTCTTAATCGCTGATAAGAAGACAATCCAGACTTCAACAAAGTGACAAAAAGACTCTATAAGGCCAATATTGGGAACCCTACTGACCATCATTAAAATGTACGTTCTTTTTAACATTCAGACCAACAAAGACTTACTAACTTGGCTGTTAGAAGCGTACAATGCAGTAAAATAATCGTATGAAAACAGCATAGAAATGCTGATGAAAAGTGAGGGCAGCAATAATCCACCAGAAATATCAATTGCAGTGATGATCATTCTGTATATTCACTAAAATAACAGTCCAGTTAAAAATCTCTTTTAAAAGGTGCAAGATAATAAGTATGGAGGAAAAGGTCACAAGCCTGGGAGGGGTGGCAAGTAATTGTAATTTAATCCCTTTCGGACAAACCAAAAGATTCCAAATGTGCTTTCTGAAAGAAAGACAGACGACAGAGTCCTTCTGTGGGTATTTCTTTGCAGTGGTTGAATTGATGAGTGCTGACAAAATCACAACATTTGTGACCAAGAGGTGGAGAAATGTGTTTACATCATAAAGAAGGCAAGTACAAATATAGGGAACACCCAACTACAAACTTGTAAGGTTGTGGGTGTTACACACATTTAGCTTGCAAACTGCCCTACGGGAAGCTAAAACAAAGTTGAAACGGATAAAATGGGGCAACCAGAAGCGAAGTAACGAAGAACTATGGGTGAAGCTAGTCTACGAGGGGAAGCAGAAGAACAGCTCCAGATTCTGGCAAATGGTTAAAAGAATACAGAATCCTGACTTCTCTGGTCAAAACTCGCATATAACTGAAGAAGTATGGTCGAAATACCTATTGACGCACTTTAATAACGATGGGACTACTGACGAGGCCGTTAGTAATGATCCTAGACTTCAGGTAGGGACTCCCCTGCCTCTTACATGGTCAGATCATTATTTGATTCCCATACAGTGGCTGCCAGTCACCTCGGCCCTGGTACATCCTCGTACTATTTTGCAAGGGAGAGAATGGACAAAACTGTCCACTGACGAGTGGATCAAATCCCTGTCCCCTGCCCCCTCCCAAGTTGAGGCTGACCCTACATCTCTAAGACTAAGTCAAGGGACTCACCTTGGTATACCCCCCAACTCAAGGAACTAAAGAGAGTCTGTAGGAAACTTGAAAGAACGTGGAGGGAATCCCGCAGCAATTTAGATAAAGCAAAACATCACGAAGCAATAAAAAAATACAAAGCTGAAATACGAAGCACGAAAGCCTCCTACTTTGAAGGAAAAATTACTAATGCTTCCAACTCCCCGAGAGAAATTTTTAAAATTGCTAAATTCCTTACTGACACTCCCCCTATTCCCCTAGACCCCAGTAAAGCTCAAATGCGCTGTGATAAACAGGCAGAATATTTCTACACGAAAATACAGACTATCTCCTCCACTTTTGCCCCACCCAATCTGATCTCTGATGGGGGATCATCTCCACCGCGCACTAGGTCCCACCAATTGGAAGAGTTTCCTCTGCTCAATGATGATTCTCTTGATATCCTTATGAGGAAAGTTAAATCAGGGTCTCCCACTGACCCCGCTCCCCCGTACCATCTAATAAAGATTTTAGATATTATTAGACCTGTTATTCTTAACATACTAAACACCTCTATCACCACTGGCCTAGTCCCTCCAGCATGGAAATGTGCCCAAGTTAGAGCACTGCTGAAGAAACCCACCTTGGATCCGGAAAATATGGCCAACTACAGACCCATTTCTTTACTTCCCTGGGTCAGTAAACTACTAGAAAAACACATCAATACCTCTATCACTCAATTTTTGGAAAAGAACCATCTGCTCCACGATTCCCAGACAGGCTTTCGCCCTAAATTAGGAACTGAGGCCGCCCTTCTGAAGGTAACTGAACTGGCTAGGAAACAGATGGACGAAGGCGGCACCACAGCAATTTTGTTGCTTGATCTTAGTGCCGCCTTCGACACTGTTAACACTAGCATTCTTTTTCACCGCCTACACCAAATAGGAATCGCAGGAAAGGCCATTCAATGGCTTCAGTCCTTTCTGGAGAACCGTTCCTTTGAGGTAACAGAAGACACCACTCACTCAAAAACCTGGCCTCTTGACCAAGGTGTGCCCCAAAGCTCTGCCTTAAGCCCTACCCTTTTTAATATTTATATGCAACCTCTCGCTGATATAGTGCATTCGTTCGGCTTAGACATAGTGACCTACGCCGACGATACGCAACTGGTTGTATCTTTGAATCAGCCCAACACCTCCCCTCACAATCTTAGTAACTGCTTGATAGCGGTTACCCAGTGGATGACCTCCTTGCATTTGAAGCTCAACGGAGAAAAAACTGAGCTAATGATTCTGGGCAATCCTTCCATCTCTAGTCCTCCGCTGGATTGGCCCACATGCTTAGGTACCCCACCGCAATCAAAAACCCATATAAAAAGCTTGGGCATTTGGCTAGATGCCAACTTAAACTTCACACAACAAGCAACTATTCTGTCTGCCACTTGCTTCGGCCTTATGCGCATGCTTAGGAAGGTGTTACCTCTTCTTCCCCCCCAAGCCCGTAGAATAACGGTGCAAGCCATCATCCTGTCCCGTTTGGACTACGGGAATTCCTTATACCTTGGGTCCCCGGTATCTACTACAAGGAAGCTCCAGGTCACTCAAAACGCGGCAGCCCGCCTTTTGCTGGGCCTTAATCATCGTGAATCAGGCACAGCGGCTCTCAAAAGACTTCACTGGCTTCCTATTAAGGCCAGAGTACTGTTCAAATCTATGTGCATCATGCAGAAGGCCATGTGGAAGACCGCACCAGCAATGATTCGTTCCTTAGCAACCCCGTATCTCCCCCATCGAACAGTGCAATCTAGCACCGCTTTTCTGGCCACTATCAATAAGATCAAACGCACCAGATGGGGCGGACGCTCTTTTTCTTGGAATGCCGCCAAGGCCTGGAACACCCTTCCCGCTACCCTTCGCAGCTAAGCGAACCTTCTGCAATTTAGGAAGAAACTGAAAACTTTACTGTTCATTTAATTTAGTCTTCCTTTCCCTGTCCGGTTGGCAATACTTAGCGCTACGAGGCCCCCGGGTTGTTTGCGCTTAAAAAAACTCAAAAAAAAAAAAAAACCCTGCTTAAAAACCACAAAGCACAAAAAAAAAAAAATCTCAATCACCACACTCCCACAAATCCCCTGGGAACGGGGGAGCATATCGTCATGAATACACTGAAACTCGAAAAATCAAAAACGGAACAAAATTCAACAAAGGCAGTTGAGTCAGGGTCAAAGACAATTCTCCCATCAGACATCCAACGACAAATATCAAGGGGGAGACCAACCGGTGCGCCTGGGCCGAATGGCCTACCATCTATACACTATAAATCTGATGTCGAATTTTGGAGCGCATCTTTAGCACCAGTGTTCAATAGCATTAGACTCTCACAGACCCTTCCAGCTTCCTGGCACGGTTCAATTATCAGCCCGATACATAAACAAGGTAGCAAGAGGCTTCCAAACAACTATCGCCTTATTGCTCTCCTAGATGTGGAGGCAAAATACTTTGCTGGCCTGATCTTGGAGGAGCTAACATCATGGGCAACTGAAAATTCCATCATGCCAACCAACCAAACGGGTTTCTGCAAAGGCCAAGGGACTACAACTAATCTCATGGCTTTATCACTGCTGATGGAAGCAGCAAAAGAAACTAAGTCATCCTTATTCTTCTCATTTATTGACTATACCGCCGCATTCGACCATGTGGACCGAAACAAACTTTGGCTAAAACTGGACAACTTGGGAATACCTAAATTCTTATTATGTTATGTTATGTTATGTTATGTTATATTAATTTATTGTGCGCACAGCTACTCCAGCCAAGGAGCGTCCCGGCGCAAAGACAAGGAGAAACATAACACAACAGGAAAAGAAAAGATAAAACCTGAACGGAACAGCTTAAAACAAGAATGTTTTTTTTGCTCTACGAAAAGTCATCAGGTCCTCTAGCAGACGGATTTCGACTGGGAGGGTGTTCCAAATTAGTGCAGCTTTCATGCTGAAAGAACGACCCCCCATCCGGCTGAGTTTGAATCTGGGGACCACGGCAAGGGCCTGGCCTTGGGATCGGAGATTGCGGGTGGGGACATAGAAAGAAATACAGTTGGACAGAATTTCAGGGCCTAAGCCTCTTAAGATTTTGAAGGTCAAACAAAGGACCTTAAAAAGAATACGCTTCCTTACAGGAAGCCAATGCAAAGAGCGGAGGACATTCGCCACCGGGCAAAATCTGGGCAGGCCAACAATGGCTCTGGCCGCAGCATTTTGAACCCGCTGCAGGCGAGTTAACTCAGCCTGGTTGGCCCCAGCCAGTAGAGAGCTAGCGTAGTCCAGGCGAGAGATGATAGTTGCCTGGACTACAAGCTGTCTGGTTGGGGCGTCAAAGAATTTAAGTACTGGTCTTAAGCCTCTCAGCAGACCAAAACAACAGGCTGCAGTTTTTTTGGTATGCCCTACAAAGGTAAGGCCTGCGTCCAACCAGACCCCCAGATTTTTCACCTCCGACACCGGGGTCGGAGTGGGTCCCAGCTCAGAAGGCCACCATTGATCGCCCCATAGCTCTACTCCCTTCCCGACAACCATTACCTCCGTTTTCGTGGCATTAAGCTGGAGACAGGAAACAGTGCATTACCAGTATCACAATCCAGACCTGAGAATAGGAGGGCTTGAACAGCAGTTTGAAGCAGCAAGAATATGGTCTTGTGGCAAACATTCTACTTTGAACTTGGGTATACATTTTAACCCTTGTAGGATCCTTTCACATCTTCCTACCAAAATGGTTACATAGGAAACATGAATAAATATACATAACTCCATTAATAATGAAGATATCTTCAGAACTACCATTCAAAAGTGCCACAATTCAATATGCTAGCAATCAACTTCTTTGATCACAAGCTAATGAGTCTCTGACAGCCCCAAAGTCATTTGGGGCTGTCAGAGACTCATTAGCTTTACAACCGAGGGCATCAGTTGAAAGGACTGGGATGTGAGAAAAGCAGAGCAAGACTTCTGCAGGATAACATTATTTTGACGTCACTGTTACCTGTGGCTCAAGTTTACACATCACAGTACAGTTATGTGAGATGAAAGGTAAACAAAAAACAGGTGTATGTGAGACCTAGACTTCCGGCGTCTTAATGACAATTAAGCCATCATTACAAGCCTGCTGGGAAAACCCTTTAAGAATTCTCCTTCCTCCTCAGAGAAATACCAGTACTTTGGAGAGTGTTTTTTCTCCAGTGAGTAATTTCAAGTTTTGAGCCTCACAGTAGGTGAAAAACAATGGGAATTGGCGATTCCACATGATTCCTGCAGTATATTTGCTCTGGGCCTTTTTAACAATGCCCATTTCCTGGCAAAGTGTGAGTGGAGAAAGAACAGAGGGCCCGATTCACAGAACTAACTTAAGACAAAATCCTAAACTTACTACTTTTGGTATTCACAGAAGTTAGGATTTTCTCTTAAATTTGTCTTAAAACAGACTTAAGTTAGGATTTTATCTTAAGTCTGTCTTAAGACAAACTTAAGACAAAATCCTAACTTCTATTAATACCAAAAGTAGTAAGTTTAGGTTTTTGTCTTAAGTTAGTTCTGTGAATCGGGCCCCCAGACTGTACATTTTTTTTTTTTTTTTTTTGAAAACCTTTATTGGAAGTCGGAACACACAGCTATTCAGCCTGACATCCCGGAGGCAAGGCAGCAGAGACAACAGGAGAGAAGTAGTGTCAAACAATTGAGACATAGTTGTCGAAGGTTAATTTTATATTTAAGATGAACACAACAATAAGGCGCCCGCGGGCGCGAAAGTGGCAGTGGGGATAGTGCGTCGCTGGGTGTCGGGGATGGGTGAGGGAGAAGGCAGGAAAATGTGTATCAAGGATAGATTACCGGATAGGAAGGAGGAGGGAGGGGGAAGGTAACAGGAGAATACAGTACAATCGAGCCCAGTCGGCGTCACAGGCTAGGGGGACACATTATCATGCAGGTTGACTGATTCAGGCGGTAAACACACATCTCCCCTGTATTCATTCCATGCTCCCCAAATTTTAGTCCAAGTTCGAGGTCTCCCCCTAGCCACATAGACTGTCTTCTCCCTGAACATGCACCAGTCCATGTTGGCCTTCCACTGTATCAGCAGGGGGGCCTCGGACGCACCCCACTTCTGGGCTATGTCTCTCTTAGCAACCATGTTCCCAAGGATAACCCACCTAGTCTGCGCTACGTTATGATCGGAAGGCTCCCATACGTTTAGAAGGCATCGACGGGCCTCAGCGTGAGCAGCCACGCCAGTCACCTCCTCCATAACGCGGTGCACTCTCCTCCAGTAGGAGGCGATCACCGGGCAGTCCCAGAGGATGTGCAAGAAGGTGGCAAGAGCTCCGCAGCCCCTACGACAGAGACCATCAGATGAGAAACCCATTCGCATTAATCGGGGTCCTGTCATATACACCCGGTGCAGGATCTTAAATTGCACGAGGCGAAGACGGGACGAAATGGCTACCTCTTTAGGTGAGGAAACTGCGCTCTGCCAATCCTCATCGTCCAATTCAAGGCCATCCGCCACCCACTGGTCTCTCAAACTAAGGAGGAGGTCCGTGCATACATTGATCAGTTTTTTATATGAGAGGGAGATTGCGCTGTCCGGCATGTGCCCATCTAGTATCCTATCTTCCAAGGGGGAACTCTCAGGAATGACGCCGTCCGGCGGAGAGGCCGAGAGCAGCGCGTGTCGCAGTTGAGCGTAGCGAAAAAACTCCGTCGCGCCCAGCTGGTACTCGGTCTGTAACTGGGGGAAGGTCTTAATTGAGCCCCGGGAGAGCATATCATCAACCCTGCTGATGCCGATAAGGTCCCACTTATCAAATCCCTTGGTGTGCCATAGTCTACCCAGGATGTCCGAATCAAAGAGGGGAGTGAACCTCGTGAGTCTGCCCTGCCACCCTTGCGCCTTAGTAACCGCACGCCAAGTGCGGACCGCCGTACGGGTGGGGCCCGTCAACCGTCGGTCAAAAGACTTCGAGTAAAGGGCCCGATAATAGTTACCATCGCCCATCAGCCATCTATCCATGGCATAGCCGGGGCTCCCCATTGGGCCATAGAAGCCATGGTTGAGGGCAGCTAGTTGCAAAGACCAATAGTAGCGGCGCACATCTGGGAGGGCGATGCCACCGTCGTACCAGGGGAGTGTGAGTTTGTGAAAGGCAACGCGGGGCCGACCTTCCCAGAGGAGGGTACGGAGAAGGCCCTCAAGATCACGAAAATAGCGCGCAGGGACAGGGTCCTGAGCGTTCTGGAGCGCGTATAGGAACCTGGGCAGGGCCATCATCTTGAATAGAGCGGCACGGCCAAGAAGGGAGAGCGGCAGTTTACGCCAGCTGTCCACGTCACGCCGTTACCGCTGAAGAGGAGGAAGTAGATTATTATCATGCCTCAACTTGGAATTACCGGAGATGTAGATGCCCAGGTACTTGAAGCCGCGCGTGGCAATCTGTAACCTGCAGCCTCTGGGAAGACGTGGAGTATCCCCTTTGAGGACGTATAGTGAGGATTTGGCCCAGTTGATAATCAGGCCAGAGTACCGCCCGAAAAGTCTGATCACATCACAGGCCACAATGAGGGACTTGCAGGGGGAAGTCAGATAAAGCAGGATGTCATCGGCGTACAGGGAGACCCTGTCTTCAAAGCCAGGGGCCCATGTAATGCCTCGCAGGTCAGGATGCACCCGCAGTAAAGCTGCAAGCGGTTCAAGGGCCAAGGCAAACAGAAGGGGCGACAGGGGGCAACCCTGCCTAGTACCCCGACGTAGGGGGAACGGCGCCGACAGGCGGCCGTTAACCGTAACATTAGCCATCGGGTCCGCATACAAGAGCTTCACCCAGCTCACAAAGACAGGTCCAAACCCGAGTTTGGTCAGCACCGCCCAGAGGTATGGCCATTCGAGCGAGTCGAAGGCCATAGTGGCGTCGAGAGACGCCAGGACAGCCGGCTCTTCGAGGGTGTGGGCCCTGGCCATGACACCATGGAGGCGTCGCAAATTGAGGGCGGTGTTTCTGTGGGGAATGAATCCCGACTGATCGGGGTGCACGAGGTCACTAATGACGCCAATCAATCGGTTGGCGAGCAGCTTGGCGAGGACCTTGGGCTCCACGTTAAGGAGGGAAATAGGACGGTACGATCGACAGACGTCCAGCGGCCTGCCCTCCTTGTGGATAACCACGATGGTAGCTAGTCGTTGATCCAGAGGGAGACAGCCTCTCTCAAAGGACTCCAAGAACATTTTACGAAGGTGCGGGGAGATCGCGTCCGAGCGGATTTTATATAGTTCCACCGGTATGCCGTTAGGCCCGGAGGCCTTTCCGGTCCGTAAGGAGCGGATCGCAAGGTCAATCTCGTCAACGGTGATGTCCCTCGGAGAGGCAGGGTAGGTCAATATCCGAGAGGAAGGCCGATGAGTCCGCCTCCGAAAAGTCCGAGACAGACCCATAGACCCCCTGAAAGTAGCCAGCGAATGAGTCAACGATAGCACTAGGGTACGTGAGGATCACACCATCATCTCCGAGGAGTTCGGGCACCACACGGCTGGCCATCTCCCGTCTGTCCAACCAGGCCAGCAACTTCCCGGCCTTATCGCCCACGTCGTAGATGCGGCCTCGCTGTTCCTTGGCTAGAGCGATTGCGGCATTAGTGGCCAAGTCATGGTACTCCGCTCGTTTCAGCGAGAGGGTATGCAGGACAGAGGGGTCCGGCTCGGGCCCCAGCTGGGCCTCGAGTCGCAGGACCTCCTGCTCAACAGCCAGCATATCAGAATCCCTAGTCCGGCGGGCCTCAGCGATAAGCGCCTGGGCCTCGCCACGAAGCACCGTCTTGAAGGCTTCCCAGAGTGTAACGGCCGACCTCACCGAGCCCATGTTCTCGGAGAAATACAGGTCAATGGCTTTGGCCAGGAGGGAGCGGGTTTTGAAGTTCCGGAAATACCACGGATTGACCGCTGCCGGTCGTTCCGACAGGACCACCCCAAAGTCAAAGGAGACCCATAACGGGGAGTGATCAGAAATGCCCCGCGCCAGGAAACGGGCTTCGGAAACGGCCAGTGCGTCCGAAGCCAATGTAAGGACATAGTCAATGCGAGAGAGACTCCCGTGTGCACCCGATAGGAAGGAAAATTGATGGAGCGTGGGATGCAGAAGTCGCCACCCATCTACCAGACCCGTGGACTCAAGAAAGGACGGCAGCCACATCTGCGGGCTGCGTAGGTCGCGGGGCGGTTGGCGATCAAGCTGACCAGAGCAAACTGAATTAAAGTCACCCCCCACTATCAACCGGCCAGCCGGCATAGACAAGATGGCACCACCAAGGTCCTGGAAGGTACTAGATTGAAGCCCCGGGGGGACGTACACAGAAAACAACGAGAGGGAACGCCCTTCCCATCTACCAGCCACGGCGGCGTACCGCCCCCTGTCATCAATCAAGGTGGTCTCTATCTCTAGGGGAAGGGACGCCCGCATGAGGATGCCCGCCCCCCGGGAGCCGGAAGAGAACCCCGAGTGCGCCACCATTTTGTAGCCCTTACGATTCAGTGCTTTACAAGCGTTGCCCACCAAGTGCGTCTCCTGAAGAAGGACAATATCTGGCATGTGACGTTTAATCAGTTGTATCACCACCCCTCTCTTGATTCGGTCCCCCAACCCGTTGACATTCCAACTGAGAATTCTTAACATCCTACCCCCCATCCCCCCACTGCCCGTCCCACCCAATACCCAAAGACACCCGCATCAAAAACAGTTCAGGAGCACCAATGACCCATTGCCACACTAGAGAGAGAAAAGAAAAAACAACACACAGAATAACTGTACCCAACAAACCCCCCACCCTGCATCCCTGCAGTAGACTAAAAAGCCCCCCCAACCAGCAGTGTGCCTGTCGCCCCATTAACTACTCTACGGAAGACCCAGAGGAGTAAGGAATCCCCGTGAAATCGTCCCGCCACCCACCCTGTAAATGAAGGAGAGATCATCAAGTAACAAGGCACCAGTCCGGCGGTCATTCGAGGCGGGGGTAGCACCAGCTCCTAGTTCAGTCTTGCCGCTCCGCTCCGCCCGAGGCGCCTCCAACTTCATCTTCTTGCTCGTCGCGAGCAGGCGAAACAGTGTCCAGCCACTCACTAACGTTTTCAGGATAGTCAAAAAAGAGGGCACGTCCCTTGTGTTCAATGCGGAGTTTCGCAGGGAACATCATTGAGTACTTGAGACCCAAGTCTCGGAGGCGTCTCTTCACCCCCGCGTAACTCAAGCGCTGACGCTGCACCATCCTGGTGAAGTCCGGATAAAAGTGCACCTCCGCATTTTGGTAGTGAAGTGGTCCATGCGATCTGGATGCTTGAAGGATCGCGTCTCGGTCTCTGAAGTTGAGAAGGCGCGCCACAATCGGTCGCGGCGACGCTCCTGTTTTCGGCGGGCCCCCCGGTACACGGGGGGCACGCTCCACTGAGAAAAAATTACTAAGTCCAGAGGGCGCCAAATGAGTCTTTACCAAGTCCTCCACAAATAGGTCAGCTGCAGCATTCTCGGATCCCTCCGGTACCCCCACTATGCGGACGTTCTGCCGCCTGGCTCGCCCTTCAAAGTCCTCCAGCCTCCTTGAGAATAAATCAGCGGTCGTCCGCAGATTGCGGACCTCAGTCTGTAGCTCGGAAACGTCCGAGGTTAGGCTGGAGGTCTTGATATCAAGAGCCTTCACACGCTCGTTGGTCTTGCCCAAGTCGGCCCTGATGAGGGTGATATCAACAGCCATGGAGTCCACTTTATAAGTCAGGGTCTCGTGCTGCTGCTGCATGTCGGCACGGAGGCTAGTAATGGCACCCATGATGTCCACAAGGGTGGGGTCCGATCCATCCGGCGGGCTCGTCGATGGGGCACCTTTAGAGACTGCTCCCGATGCAGGAGGCGACTTGAGGTTCACATATCGCTCCATGCGATTGTTCTGCGTTTGCGATTTGCCCCGACCACCTTTATTCGATGCCCTGTCCGGATCACCTCTGCCCGCCATGATGGGTACGTGAGCACAAAGGCGAGGTGGCAGCAGGTCTGGGTCCACAGCCGAGAGGCAGACGGATCAAGAAGGCGAGACCAGGGTGCCGAAGGCTCAAGCAGGAGCGTGGTTAGTTCACCAACGAGGGCGGCAGGCGGGCACTACGCAGTCCGATCGTGCGAAGTGACGAAGTCCGGAGGGACAATGGCACCGTCACGGAGCGGAGTTCAGCTCGACGTAACTTTGCTCAGGATCCACCGATTCGGAAGCCGATTACAGCCCCCACCTCAGCAGGCCACCAGAATTACAATTCCACCAGTGTGGACCAGGATTTCATGCAGGATAGTTGCGGTGGGTCGGACGGTCCACGGAGCTCCGAGCTTACGCGGCCATCTTGGTCGCCCGCGAAGCTCCTCCCAGACTGTACATTTTAAGCACAAAAATTGTAACACCTTCGCAGGTGGAGATAGCTGATTTTCATCGAGGCATTTTTTGTGTGGTCCATAGATGAAGTTTTGCATATTTAAGTCCTGAGGCCAGATTTATGCATTTTCTGGACGCAAAAAGTGGTCACAAATTGTGTTAAAGATTTTTTTTAAGCAGCTCAGTTTCCTTTAAGAAAACGGGGCGCCATTGTAAATAAAAAAAGTTTAGAAAAAAGAATTCTCAGTAGTGAGTTGGCAGTGGTTCCCTGGGCCATTGCCAGGTCCCCCTGAAACGTTTACCCCAGGTAACTAAAGAGACTCATTTTCTTAGGCGGATCAGTTACCACCACAACTTGGGAGTAACGTGTCAATGGTTTGCGACTGGAATTATGGTACCAAAACACTCTTCTTCCTAACACTGAATCAGTATCCAGTCGCATTCCCATTTTAGAATCGGTAGAACTATAACCAACTCCTAAAATGGGGGTTGTACATGGCCAAAATATATAGTGGGGTTGCAAACTCTGAATCGGAGCATTTGCAACCTTAAAAAAAATTCGACATCTGCCGGTAGTTTCTCTAACTTTGCAATATTACAATTAGAAAAATCCACAACTATAAAAATCCATAATGAAAATCATAAATAGCATGAAAACCCATGTTTATAGAATCGCCTAGTTTTTCAGACAGTGCCCAGACATGGCTAATTGACCCAGCCATCTGAAGGTCAGATTTCCTGTCATATTTTCACAAGTCCACCAATTCCATTCAGCATGAGGCAACTTTAGCTTTCCCACGACAGCATCCTCAGCAAGTGACATCCAATAATAGGCAATTCCTGTAGGACTCTGCAAAAAAACCTTTGATTACTTAGCAACATCTCTGCATTTTATTTCTTAGGCACTGGTTTAATACAGTAATAAAAATGTTTTTTCTAGGATTGAGTAGTGCTGTTGTTCCATTACTGGGTCTGCCTCCTGCAATGTACTTCCTAATTACTTCATGAACTCCCATTTTAACATGATCATAAAGAATTGTTGTATAAATGTTGATTTTCGAAATGCGTACACACATGAAGCGTGTCCCAAACTTCCCACTCAACTGTTCAAACCAAAATGAAGTGTCATCTCGCTAAAACCTTCAACTTTGAATGAAAATTGACAGAGAACAATTACATTTTAGTAGTACATGCAGTGCTTAATTTGTAAAAAAAAAGAAAATAAGTGCCAGGGCTGTCGTCTGGAGGTCACTGCAGCTTGCATCAAACATTGCCCCTGCTATGCTGCCAAGGATAGTAACATCACAACTACTAACCCTCACACTCCTACAAATGTGGCAATTCGGACTACTTCAGGCCCCAACGCTATGAGAATGTGTTTGTCGGCAGGTAATATCATTTTTAATTTATATTGAACTAATAATTACCAGTTCTTATGGTCACCTGTAAATTAACCAGACAGTGCCACCTTGTGGCAGACTGTCACAGGCGCCTGTATTGACAATTCAGTGCCACCACCGGTTCAAATTAAGCACTGAGTACATGCTGATGATATCATATGAATAAATCATTGTTACGGTTGAAAGTTAATATAAAAATACAGACACACCAATCTGGTCAATGCAGGAGCTACCCAAGATGTGTGTGAAGGATTTTCTGCTAACTTATATGTAAACATTTTACAAATACTAATTCATAGTCTCTATTGGGTTTAATGCACCTTGGCCACATCGATTGTGAGTTTTACTACCATATTTCACTTTATCTTTTACTTAAATTAACCACTCAGTTCTGATTAAACAGGCTACAGACTACATTTATAACACAGATGTGTGAATCTGGATCTCAAGATGCTCCATAGACATGACCCTGACGCTACTTCTAGTCACATTTGTTGCATGGCGTATATTTTAGGGACTTCACCCTTCTAGGCCTAGGTATGTTTTTGCATTTTAAATAAATAAATGCAGCCTTACAGGTATACTATGAGATTTTCATTTGTGTTACATTATGTTCCAGACTATATGCTCTACAAGGATGCCGGGCAACCTTTTAGGGGATTGTTTATTAACCAGACACCTTTCCTCCGGCATTATTCCAATATGATGTAAAGAAATTCATACAACTGTGTAATACATTTACGTATGAACCCGATAGTAGTATCTCCACCACAGCAGAGGAGTCACTGAAACTGTTATTACACTCCTGCTATCAACATGGGCAAATATTGTTGCCAATAAGAGGTGGCTGCAACGAGCCCTTGTGCTTCCATTCCTGCATCCCATGCACATCTACCTCAGATGAGTATACATGTGGCTATATAATCAGCATTTTACAACATTACCGTACAATGCCCTAGATATGGCAAGATACCAAATCCGGAGCAGCCAGTAAGAACACTTCTTAAAAATGAAGTTGCTACAGCCACTCAGTGTTGTCCAAGCGTTTTCCTCTCTGACGCCTTAGCCCTTGCATATGCCCAATCACTCCTGCTAGATAGTCAGTCACTGTTCTCAAAGAATGAAAAGGAGCCTATGTAATGAGTAGCAGACAGCTTTACACATTTCAGATCACATATCTTTTGTAGCAAAATAACAATTGGCCAAGATATTTCACACGTCACCATGCCTTCTTGTAAGCCAATTAGTCAAACACCAATCCCCAAAATCACAGCACCTGCAGGAGGTATGACCATGACCGAGAAATACTATGAAGATGTCAGCTGTCAGCTGTCAACTAAACGCCATAAAATGTAAAAATCAAAGGCAGAATGAAAATACAGGGGTTTAATAAAATCCAAGCCATTGTGGAAACAAAGGTTTCTCCAATCAAAGGTTACATGGAAACATAAGCAGGTGAAATCCAGTCCAAGGCAACATGGAAACATAGGGGGGCCTTCAACCACAGCTAGAATGAAAACATAGAGTGGGCTAATCCAAGGCAACATGGAAACATAGGGGGGCCTTCAACCACAGCTAGAATGAAAACATAGAGTGGGCTAATCCAAGGCAACATGGAAACATAGCGGGGCCTTCAACCACAGCTAGAATGAAAACATAGAGTGGGCTAATCCAAGGCAACATGGAAACATAGGGGGCCTTCAACCACGGCTAGAATGAAAACAGAATGGTCTAATCCAAGGCAGCATGGAAACATAGGGAGGTCTCCAATCCATGACCATACGTAACTATGGGGAGACTGCAATCCAAGGTAGTTTTAAGAAATATGAGGATTTATAATCCAATGGAGTATAGAAAGATAGAGGGAACATAATTCAAGGCAGTTTGAAAGGTTAGGGTATCTCCAGACTAAAGAAGCATTAAAACGTAGAGGAATCTCTGAGGTTTATGAACATAGTTTACATTTCTTAACAAATAGTTTACCTTGTACATACTTGCTCTTAAATCTTGGTATAAATATAGAAAAAAACTAAACCTAAATTCTAACTATCGTCAAGCAAAATATACTGTTTTCATTTTTTCAATTCAATTGCCTGATCGATGCATCCATCTTTGTACGATTATTTGGAGCATAAAAATAAGATGAAATATTGTGGCAAAGAGTGAATCTTGAAAGCAGTGTGACGCTTCTTTGTTAGTGATGTGACACAGGCATGCCACCTGGGTATGAATAGAATGAAGATATTATGTTATGTGCTTAGGGTGACTATACCTGCAATATATTTTGACTCTTTGGGCTCCTAATTGAATTAAAACAGAATTTGAATTGCATTAACGAAGTTTTGTGAGTCAAAAACTGTTATGGCTGTATACTTTTTATTTAGTCATGCTAAATCAAATCTTCAAGAAGAGGAGTGAGCTAAACGATTAGTCATCTTAACTATATTTTTAATCTTTGGAGGGCCCCTTATATTATAATACTAATTAGTTCCCTGTTACCTAATGGCATACCAGGTAGCGCCATACTTTAATATAATTAACGAAGCACAATAATGAATGCAGGTTTGTCAAGTACAATTATTCTACTCGATGTTCTTTCAGCCTGTGTCTTGCCCTTCGTGGTATTTGTCAGTATGGTGCAGCTAACATGATTTGACAGGTATGGAGCAAGACGCGCCCAGTGCCAGCCCATTTCGCGGAATAATGAGAGGGTAGAAGAAACGATTCAGCGTAGCATGATTTACTAAATGATTATGTCATTCCAAATCATCATTCACACATCACTCCCTGGCCTGAAAGCTCTTTGTACTTTTCTATGGTGACATCTTACAAACGCACTACTGCAACAGCAATGCCGTGATCTGCAAGAACTAGACCCATGACGGGTTTTCAAGATATCCACACAGGATCCATTCAAAGAAAATAACTGCGACAGCAATTCTATGGTCTGCAATGACCAGACACATGCTTGGAGTTCAAGGTACCGACATGGGATTCATGCACAGAAAATAACTGCAACAGCAATGCTGTGATGTACAAGGACCAGACGCATGCCAGGTTTTCAAGATATTCACACAGGATCCATTCACAGAAAATAACTGCAACAGCAATGCTGTGATCTATAAGGATCAGAAATATGCCAGGTTTTTTAGATATCCACATGGGATCCATTCACAGAAAATAACTGCAACAGCAACGCTATGGTCTGCAAGGACCAGACACATGCTTGATGTTCAAGGTACCGACATGGGATTCATGCACAGAAAATAACTGCAACAGCAATGCTGTGATGTAAAAGGACCAGAAGCGTGCCAGGTTTTCAAGATATTCACAGGGATCCATTCACAGAAAATAACTGCAAGAGCAATGCTATGGTCTGCAAGGACCAGATATATGCTTGGTGTTCAAGGTACCGACATGGGATTTATGCACAGAAAATAACTGCAACAGCAATGCTGTGATGTACAAGGACCAGACGCGTGCCAGGTTTTCAAGATATTCACAGGGATCCATTCACAGAAAATAACTGCAAGAGCAATGCTATGGTCTGCAAGGACCAGATATATGCTTGGTGTTCAAGGTACCGACATGGGATTCATGCACAGAAAATAACTGCAACAGCAATGCTGTGATGTACAAGGACTAGACGCGTGCCAGGTTTTCAAGATATTCACAGGGATCCATTCACAGAAAATAACTGCAAGAGCAATGCTATGGTCTGCAAGGACCAGATATATGCTTGGTGTTCAAGGTACCGACATGGGATTTATGCACAGAAAATAACTGCAACAGCAATGCTGTGATGTAAAAGGACCAGACGCATGCCATGTTTTCAAGATATTTACACAGGATCCATTCACAGAAAATAACTGCAACAGCAATGCTGTGGTCTACAAGGACCAGACGCATGCCAGATTTTCAAGATATCCGCACGGGATCCATTCACAGAAAATAACTGCAACAGCAATGCTGTGATCTATAAGGATCAGAAATATGCCAGGTTTTTTAGATATCCACATGGGATCCATTCACAGAAAATAACTGCAACAGCAACGCTATGGTCTGCAAGGACCAGACACATGCTTGATGTTCAAGGTACCGACATGGGATTCATGCACAGAAAATAACTGCAACAGCAATGCTGTGATGTAAAAGGACCAGACGCGTGCCAGGTTTTCAAGATATTCACAGGGATCCATTCACAGAAAATAACTGCAAGAGCAATGCTATGGTCTGCAAGGACCAGATATATGCTTGGTGTTCAAGGTACCGACATGGGATTTATGCACAGAAAATAACTGCAACAGCAATGCTGTGATGTACAAGGACCAGACGCGTGCCAGGTTTTCAAGATATTCACAGGGATCCATTCACAGAAAATAACTGCAAGAGCAATGCTATGGTCTGCAAGGACCAGATATATGCTTGGTGTTCAAGGTACCGACATGGGATTCATGCACAGAAAATAACTGCAACAGCAATGCTGTGATGTACAAGGACTAGACGCGTGCCAGGTTTTCAAGATATTCACAGGGATCCATTCACAGAAAATAACTGCAAGAGCAATGCTATGGTCTGCAAGGACCAGATATATGCTTGGTGTTCAAGGTACCGACATGGGATTTATGCACAGAAAATAACTGCAACAGCAATGCTGTGATGTAAAAGGACCAGACGCATGCCATGTTTTCAAGATATTTACACAGGATCCATTCACAGAAAATAACTGCAACAGCAATGCTGTGGTCTACAAGGACCAGACGCATGCCAGATTTTCAAGATATCCGCACGGGATCCATTCACAGAAAATAACTGCAACAGCAATGCTATGATCGGCAAGGACCAGAAACATGGCAGGTTTCCAAAATATCCACACGGGATCCAGTCACAGAAAATAACTGCAACAGCAATGCTATGGTCTGCAAGGACCAGACACATGCTTGGTGTTCAAGGTACAGACATGGGATTCATGCACAGAAAATAACTGCAACAGCAATGCTGTGATGTACAAGGACCAGACGCGTGCCAGGTTTTCAAGATATCCGCACGGGATCCATTCACAGAAAATAACTGCAACAGCAATGCTATGATCGGCAAGGACCAGAAACATGGCAGGTTTCCAAAATATCCACACGGGATCCAGTCACAGAAAATAATTGCAACAGCAATGCTGTGGTCTTCAAGGATCAGACGCATGCCAGGGTTCCAAGATATCCACATGGGATCCATTCACAGAAAATAACTGCATCTAAGAGTTAGTTGTCCTACAAATCTGGCAAGAATACAGCCATTTTAGGTAAATGTTGCCTTTCCTGGGATCAAAGTTGTCAGGGAAGTCCTCTGTCTACACTTTATGGTGCTGTAATGTAAAAGAGTTAGATTTTCTCATCCTTCAGAAAGTGGAGATACATATTTGAGGCAACGTGGCGATATGCTAGGAGTGAGGAGCGGTGCGTTAGGCACTGGCCACATGATGACCCTACACCGATTCTTTTCTCTCTGTCGACCATACTAGAATCGAATGTGAGTTGGGTCCATATAGATGGGTGGTTTCCATGCATCTATGGTTCGATGTACATATCTCAATATACTAGTATCAACAAATAGTGATGTCAGCGCCCTGAGCATGATGGGATACCAATACAAGTACCAACGGGACTTTCATCACTTGCAGACATAGCTACTAGTTTCTCCTTGTGAGACTGAGCATGTCATGAACGTCTGTTTATGGAGTTCTTCTGCTTCAGAGGTTTGTATATCCCATGAGGTTTTTTTGTTGTTGCCTCAGATTAAGTTGTCAAGAAATCATATAAGCTAGACAGAAACCATTCACCCATAACTACTGCCACTATTATTACCCTATTGATCACAAGTGAATCTGAAGTTGCTAAATCCAAGATCTCGTATTACAGAACTAGATATTTTATATCATGCTATATCATGCCATGTAATATTACATTACTTAACTGTGTAGTACTTTAAACCATGAAAAGTCTCCTTTAAAGGCAAGGGCATCACAGACGCCATTCAGAAAATGGGCCAAGAGATAGAAACAGAAGGGGCAATAAAGATGCACAATGAAGAAGAAACCATATTGATGGAGTGCCCCTAGGTGCTAATATCATACTGAACAGAGGAATAGCATGTTTCGGTAGCTGGCCTTTAGCATCTGACCTGCACGTAAGAAGGCACTAGAGAGGGTATCAAAGAGGATAAGCAAGAGACGGCAGGAGAGAACAAGGGAGTGTAGGAGTTTGATGTTGCGTGGTGTGAGAATGAGGAGTGGCAATGAAAGAAAAAATACAATGAGAGAGTTTGAAAACGTGCATTGTTTCAGAGATACTATGACAGGACAAAGAGAGTTTGGGCCGGATTTAGTTCTTGGCGGATAGGTTACTCCGTCACAACAGAGTCGGATATCCCTTCCACCAATATATCAATCCCATTATATCCTATGAGATTTACATTGCGGGTAATGGGATATCCATCACCTTTGTGACAGAGTAACCCACCTGCCAAGATCTAAATCAGGCCCATAGTCGTGTGTACAATGTTGAAAATGGACTTGTGGTAAGGTACTACTGGGGCGCTCCTCCTTTCTCTAGGTGCTGACACCCAAAGGCGCTAAGAGTAGATGAAGAGCTCTTCACAGACTGCTAAATACTTGACCCTAGGTCTCTGCAAACCTGGGCCATCAGCACTTAAGACCCCGCCCTAACTTGCTTGGCTGCCTGCTCTGGTGAGACCATTATGCTGCTAGCCCAGCCAGGGATAGAGTAGGATCAAGGCTGAACTCATGTTTCCAATTAATGTGGAATACATGGAGAGTGCAGGGTTTGGAACCCTGTCGATTTCATGCCAGAATTTCTGGACACGGTTTGTGCCGCTACTGGACTACTGGTGTAATGAAGAGAGAGTCTAGCTTTGCAGCGCATAACAATACAATGCAAAATTCTTCATTGGCATAAAATGTTCAAAAACTCTCGCGATGAGGGAACCTGAAGAAAGATGTGCAGCAAGTGGGAACAGCCGTCACCAGAATTAGAGGTGAAAACTCTGTCAGTGTTTTTTACCAAGAGTAGAGATTTAGGGGCCCATTAGGATGACGGGCGGACTTTGTCCACCCGCCATTCTATCGTAGAAAGTGACCGCCCGCCATAAGGGCGGGGGTCCCGTGCCTGCCATTATGATGCGCCCGCCACAGTGGCAGGCGCATCCAGCATTCCTGACATTGTGGCGGGCTGTTCACTCAGCACCGCCCGCCACAGTGCCAGGAAGTCATGCTGTGCACTTCCATGAACAACATGGCAGGCACCGCGCGCACATGTTGTGCATGTGCACCCCCCACCCCCCAGACTCCCTGGGGGCTGCAAAGGGCCCCCAAAGCAGACTCCGCATGCCTTTCCGTGGCAGCAATGCCGCCACGGAAAGGCATTGTAAAATTCCCTTTCTAATATGGCTGGCGGTGTCTGATAGACACCGCCACCATATAGAACCCTTTTCCGCCCGGTCGACATGTCGACCGGGCGGAAAAGCGGCGGACGGTCTTTCCGTCCGCCGCGGACCCCCCAGCCATAATAATATGGTGAGGAGTCATTACGGCACGGATGGCGGGTGGATCGCCCCCGCCAGGCCGGCGGTGGCTACCACCAGCCTGGCAGGGGCGATCCGCCCGCCATCCTAATGGGGCCCCGTATTTCAGAGATTGTGCGCTTCTTTGTGATTTAAACCAACCAAAGTTCCACAGTATATATTAGAGTCAGTCTTATTCACGGTGAAAGCAAAACAATATTTCTACCGTCCTCTTTATTGTGCTGAAGCTAATTATTTTGCTCAAACGCCCGCTCTTACCCTGTGGTTCCCACATCCACCTCGAGGTCCCTCAGAACAAAGGACAAGGTAAGTGTAAGTGCATATCAAAAATCTGGTAGAGATTTTCTTATTTTATTTCTTTTTCTCTTTATTTAAGGTGTTAAGGTTTCTCTTTATTTTAAAGAGTTTCTTGTTCAATTTCTTTTTCCACCTTTTCACTTGTTTGGATGTCCACTTTTTTGCCCTATCGCCCTTAAGTATATACAGAGCTAGGGTGACTAGAGTTTTAAGAAACAAAAACCAGGACATGGCAGGACATGCCAGACATAGACGTAGGACTAAGTGTTTTGCTTAACCTTGTTTTCTATATCATATATATATATATGATTATGAGTGATTTCAGTGAATATATATTCACTGAAAAAACCATAGGTTTCACACCAGTTATAGTTACCTGGAAATTTTACTGACATAAAACCATTGAAATTCCCACGTTATAGTTAGTTGGACTCACTATAACTTGCGCGTGTAATGCACTGCTGATGACATCACATATTACATCACTCATGACATGGTCAGAAACCTATGGTTTTTTCAGTGAATTTAATAGGTTTTTTAAATGCTAATTCCTAACTATAACTGGTGTGAAACCTATGTTTTTTTCAGTAAATTTCATAGGTTTTTTTAAATGCTAATTCCTAACTATAACTGGTGTGAAACCTATGTTTTTTTCGGTGAATTTCATAGGTTTTTCATCTGCTAATTCTTAACTTTTTAAAGGTTCTCATACCTATGTGTTTTTTAGTGAATTTCTAAGGTTATTTTTTTGCAAATATCTATAGCTTAAAAAGGTATGTTTTTCTAAAAATGAATCCTATGTTGTATATTAATATAATATTTTGTTTTTTAAAAGTATATTCTTTTTTTTTTATATTTCACTCTGGAGCGTACTGGTGAGCGCCACGGTGCGCGTACCGGGGCGCGTCCCGTCAGCGCACCAACAAAAAAAAAGAAAAAAAAAGAATGAAGGAGTGAGCATGAGGAATGGGGATAAAGAGAGTGGTGTAAAGAGAAAGAGAGCTAGAGGGAGGAACACAGAGGAACTGTGTAATAGATAGTACAACTGAGAAAAGGTATAAGAGGAAGTAACTGAGAAAAGGAAAATGAATAAGGGAGCAAAAGAAGAGAAGAAAGAGGAAGAAGACTAAAGCAGATATTCTGGGAGAATGTGAATGGGTGATGAGAGTAAAACGAAGGAGAGTAAAGGATGAGGAATGAAAGGTAGTGACGGAACCAGAGCAAAGAAACAGTGGTGACGGAGGGAAAGAAAATAGCAGTGAGTGTAAGTAAAAAGGAGTGAAAGAGGGTGGATAAAAGTGAATAAGGGTAAGACATGGGGAGTGACAGAGAGAAAGAACAGAGAGAGTAAAGGAAGAAGTGTCAGAAAGGGACTAAGTGAAGCAGAAAAAAAAGAAAAGAGAGGGAGTGTGGGTGAGCAGGGGCACTGAAAGAAGTTGAATGTGGTAGGAAAGTAAGGAAAAGAGAAGTAAATATGGAGGATAAGAATAAGTGAGGGAAGCAGAGTAAGAAAACAGAGGTGAGGTAGGGTGAGAGAAAAGTAGTGATGCTAAAACAAAGGGTGATGATAAACTACATTTTGTACTCACACTTACCATATAATTAATGAAAACTTACTTGCATCATTAAACTACACTTTGTATCTGTGAAAGACAAAAGAAAAAACAAGTTATAATTAGTAAAATATATTTTTTTTTAAATAGAAGAAACAGGTCAAGAGGTAAAAAATCAAAAAAAGTGTACTAAGAAATAAAGCAATAGTGAAGGATACAAAAACAGAAATAAAGTAATGTAGAAAGAGAAAAAAGAGGGGAAACAAACAAACTCAGGGCTTTATTTATTGAAGCCTTGCGCCACAAGAGCGTCACTTATTTCCCATGTTTAAAGTGATGCACCGGCTGTACAAGGCAATCATAAATAAGGGCCAAATGAAAATATCATTCATTTGCACCCAAAATCGTTTTTTGAATAACATTTTAGAAAAACTGCGCAGAACCTATGTACAACCACTCAATATCACTTTTGAAACCTCACTGTTTCCCAAAATACAAACCCTCTATTTTGCAAATGTTCATAGCTAGTATTATCAAAAAGCAAAACACAAACCAACAACAAAAAAAATCATGGCCTTATTTATGAAGGCCTTGCGCCATAAGAGCGTCACTTATTTCCCATGTTTAAAGTGATGCACTGGCTGCACAAGGCAATCATAAATAAGGGCCAAATGAAAATACCATTCATTTGCACCCAAAATCGTTTTTTGAATAACATTTTAGAAACACAACACAGGACCTATGTACAAGCATACAATTTCACTACTGAAACATAACTATCTGCTTCCAAATATTCTCCATAGAGCAAACAAGTCTCTATCTAAATTAAATAAATCATTACTTACCTTTTCAAATGCTTTGGGAGATTAAGAACAGTGTCAGACACACACACCAATTTTTCTTTAGCAGAGCAAAAGGTGTGCACTCAATACACTGAAACCAAGACTGGCATAGAAAATCTCTATCTTTACACACAAATGCCTTATTTCAACCAATCAAAAGTCTTCCCTCACTATTTTCAAACCAACACCCTTTCCCTTCTCAGACCTTTCAATCTATTACCATAGCAACTCCCTCCTAACTGAACTCTCAGGTTCAAACGTTTATTCTACAATGTTGCAAATTAAGTCATCAGGGATGTTTGACCTCTCAATACACCACCTTATCCAGGGCATTATTGCTTTTAGTAACTTTTTCTTAACCATTCAAATTGCTTCTTACACACAACACAACCATGCACCCTAACTTTCTGTTTTCAACTAACTGAATCCACCAATCATTGCTTGTGATTCAACAGCAGGGAAACTCCACAATTATTTTTTTGTAAACTCCTACAGTTCCAACTGCCATTTCATTCCCACACTTCATCTGACTGCACCAGAACCTTCTCACATCATGTATTCTGTATGGATTATTGGACATAGCTACATCCACTGGGCTCAAAGGTATGCAGCAAGCAGAAATTATCACAACCTTGATTTATCAAATGTGGAAATTAAGTGGATTGGCCAGAGAGGATTGAGATGTCATCAATTGATAGAATTGGTGAAAACCTTTTTACATCTGCCAAACCCTGACCTCTTAATCGTGCACTGTGGTGGAAATGATTTGGGCACTATGACTGGGGTTGGTCTGGAAATGCTTTTAAAGGACACCTTTGATCAATTGATGACACTTTTTCCACAAACTGCCTTGGTATATTCCAATATATGCCAAAGACAGAAATGGAACTGGTCCAACCAATTTTGTCCACAATTTGAGAAAGCACGGAAACATGTGAATAAATCTGTTTCTGCTTACATGAGAGACTATGGAATGGGTTCAATATACAATAATAACTTGCGTTACAACATGCAAGACATCTACAGAGGAGATGGTGTGCACTTCTCAGATGAGGGGAATAGAATATTCCTCCTGAATTTAAGACTGTGCATTGGAACCTACTTGTAGGTACCTAAATCAGCCACAGAACCCAAAAGCTCTTTTCAGAGCTACCCTTCCTCTGATCATTCAAAACGTTTATCTATTTCTAACTTTTTTTACTATTTTTCACCAAAGTACGCTCCCCGGTACGCTTACCGGTGCATGTACCGAGCGCTCCCCCCGCGAAATTTTTCAAATTTATTTTTTATTTTTGCCTATATGAGCGTCCTAAGCCCCCCTCAGAAAACCTAGAGGGTCAGGAAGTGTCTACCGTGCCCCCTTCTACCCATTCCCAATGTTGTTTGTCCTCCATCTGACCGTCAGTAGGTAATATATATATACATATATATATATATATATATATATATATATATATATATATATATATATATATATATATATATATATATATATATATATATATATATATGTTTATCCTGAACAGCAACTCCAGCTACTTCCACCACAGCGCGGCGGCGAAGATAGAGAAACGGACCACTTCTGTAGGCAAGATGATTTATTTTCAACCTTTCACATCCAGTGCAGCATTGGCAGATGACGCGTTTTGGGCCCGAGAGCCCTTGATCACATAAAGACTGACTGAATTATTGCCATTTTTAAATGCTGATTTGTATCCCGCCCAAATCACATGATCTGTTCAGTAGTAGTCAAGCTAGAAAACAGACTTACGGTGTTTTTGCTTGCAACCTTTAAGTTACAAACGTAATTGTCAATTATAATTACAACATTTAGCAGCCATACATTTATAAATATTCAATAAAATGTATCAAATGTTAAAAAGACAATGCTTGTCCATTTTTACCTATAAGATAATATTACTGCATAGTGTGCTCACTTATATTAGGTAAAAGAACCTCTCAATTCTTCTGAATTTAATTAATTGGAAACAAAATGTCAATAACATCCAATATCAACTGTTGCTGCTGACATTATAACCGGTTAAATCCATTCACAAAAAAACACAGTAAAATATGCTTACAGCAAGATCACTAAATGCATGATATTCAAGTATGAGCAGGATGTGCATAACCATGCATAGCAGCAATGAAAATATGTGCAAAACGTGCTAGTTAAGATCTTAAATATAGAGAATTGTTAAAAGACCAAAATATGATTTAAATATGAACACGTGCTATATTAAATCAAAGCAACATAAACTTCATATTGTTTAAATGTTTAAAAAACTATTTAAAAATTATTTAATCATATTGGACCTAAGGTGCAAAAAAAGTGTGTTACTTTGTTTTCTGATATTTAAAATCGGATCAAAATAGCATGATTTTTATGCTTTAACTGACGAGAAATAGCATTGCAGCTTACAACAAATGCCTCCGATACTTCACTTATCTGTACAGAGTGTAACAGAGTCCAGGTAAAGACTTATATAGAAACACTGATAGGACCAGATTGTCGTAAATATTTAATTTACCGTCTTAATTTCTATGTAGGTAAGTACTTAATCAATAATAACTCAATCGGAAAGAAAAAAACAGAGTCCGTGGTGTTAGAGTTCTTAGGAGTTTTATTCCTTAAAAAGGAATCGTTCCGGAACTGGATATCATGTGCCTGCAACCACAAGGGGTTCAGGAAGGGATAGAGCAATATTTTATTGACAATACATAGCTTATATACTTAATTCACATCATAGAAAGCAATATAGTAGGCGTAACA
Source organism: Lissotriton vulgaris (assembly GCF_964263255.1). Taxonomy (NCBI): domain Eukaryota; kingdom Metazoa; phylum Chordata; class Amphibia; order Caudata; family Salamandridae; genus Lissotriton; species Lissotriton vulgaris. The sequence continues at coordinate 1,718,936,867 of NC_141693.1, read as the reverse complement.
GCTGAGAGAAGACAAGATAACAGCATCCACGTGTTAATACTACGTAATCAGGAGGCGTGAACTAGGCGTGAACTAGAGGTGTGTGCTAGAAGCGTCACAGGTAGGTGTCATAAGTGGGTGGCACAAAACAGAAATGTTGCAATGTCAGCAGAAATCGGAGGCTTGGATGCGCGCGCAGCTGCATGACGTGTGATTGACGTGAAACTGGAGGGTGCAGGGGACTTGACATTTACACTAGCGGAAAGAGACAGAAGTCTGGCATGTCAGATCAACTCGTACTTCTATCATATCTGATATCTGATGTTTGGGAACCATATTATCTGAACGGAAAAGGTCTCTGGGGCAGAAGCTATTCTATACTGACTGTGAGTGCGTGTATAAGCGCCTAAGTGTCTGCATGAGAAGCGTGGGGGCATGGGCCTTCCATGGGAGCATGGTAACAGAGGCTATGAATTACTTGCACGGAGACAGGCCGGCAGCTGGGGGAATGTTTACTTAAACTAGTAGGCAGGAATGTATTTTCGAGGAGCGGAACAGATAATTCGAAGGTTGTAGTCAGTCTTGGCAGGCAGCAGGCTGAGCTAAGCGCGGTGGGCCGCGCTGGAAGTAAGTCAGAGTTCACGGGTACAGAGACAGCCTGGGCTGAGGCTTTCAGAGTCAGAAGCCAGCAAAAGGCTCGATGGCAGAAATTCAGGGCCTACCTTGCCAGAGCTGAAAAACGTGTAAAGTACACTACAAAAAGACGTTGGCATAGCATACTTAGGAACGGACTATTCAACCCATTCAGGGTGGGTCTGAAAGAGGACATGTTAACGTTGGACGCAAATGTATTTGCGTCTTCATAGCTGGCACAGGAGGGAAGTTACATGCACTTTAAGCTGGTACATGGAGACGGTGGGGTACACGATAGGGAACACAACTTGACCATAAAATTTATATTTCCTCAAGATGGACGAACTGCATATTGGCTTTAAATTTACCATCACTGAACCGGACAGTCAGAGGAAGGTGTACATGTCCTCAGAACTATTCAGTCCGTTCGGACATTTGCTGTCGAATTCGAGGATGAATTTAGTTTCCAGTCTCCTTAACAATAAATCTCTGTTGCCTCCTCTACGTTGTTTAGGTACCGAAGCAACCACGCAATACTGCAAACAGTTTAAGTTATTGTCGTGCACCTGTTTGAAGTGATGTGTTACCGGATAAGCGGGGTCACTATGTAAAATTGCATGCAGGTGTTGCAAAATCCTCACGTGCACCTGTAGCCTGGCACTGCCGATATAATTCAAGCCACAGGAGCACGTGAGGACATATACTGCAAATTCCGTTTTGCAGTTAAAACTTCCAACTATTTTATTCGCCGTAGAGCCAAAGGGTGTATAGTACTCTTTCTTGTTTACCCCAAATTTGCATGATCTACAAGAAGAACATTTCTGGAAGCCAGGAGTGGGTTTCAACCAGTTTGAATTTGTTCTAACTTCTGGACTAGATTGGTCCAGAATGGAGCCCATATTTTTGCCTCTGCTAAAAGTTATAGTGGGTGTTGGTGGTAAACTCATCCTCAGAACTGGATCTGTCAATACAATAGCCCAGTTTCTATTTACTATGGACCTGATCTTCCATTCATTTTCACTGTAGGTGGTTATTAATCTAGGACTTTGATCAATTGGAGAGACAACATCAGTCAAAGGAGGCTCAGACGTCATGGTGTCATCTTCCTCTATTGTCGTTTGTAGACTTTCCCTCGATCTTGTAGTGGCTTTGGACATAGCAGTTTTCAGCATTTTATCGGTATAGCCACGGACTTTAAGTCTCTGCAGCAATTCTGCTGCACATACATTAAAATCACTATCTACACTGCCGATTCTTTTCAGGCATAAAAGCTCCCCATAGGGGATGCTCGCAATCAGATGCTTAGAATGTGAGCTTGAGGCGTGAAGCGTTACATTCCCAGCTGTCGGCTTCCTAAATAAAGTGGTTTCTACTTTATTGTTCTTAATGTATAATTTGATGTCCAAGAATTCTATACTGAATTCATCTATATGAGATGTGAAATGGAAATTAAGATTGTTTGTATTAATCTTATTAATAAAGTCTAATGCTTCTTTTCTACTTCCATCCCACACCATAAAGATGTCGTCAATATATCTGAGGAAGCATTAGATGTTGTTGTCAAAGAATGTTTTATGATCTTTCTTCAACACCTGTTCCTCCCACCAGCCCACGTGCAAGCACGCGTAACTGGGGGAGAAACAGGCGCCCATCGCCACGCCTCTAAGATGCCTGAAAAGTTCTTTGCTGAAAAGGAAGAAATTGTTATTTAAACACCAGTCCATCAAACTAATAATGGCTTTGTTGTGCTGGTAAAACTCAAAAGGTCTTTGGCCTAAAAAGAATATAACTGCTTTTAGACCTGCACTATGATTGATTCTCGTGTATAACGATTCTATATCTAGTGCTATGAGTAACATGCCCTCAGACCATGGAAGATTTTTGGTTTTAACTAAAAAATCTCCGGTATCTTTGATGTAACTTGGCAACAACTTAACCAAATCTTGAAGGAAAAAATCAATATATTGACCAACTTGTTCTGCCACGCTATGCATAGCTTAAATAATAGGGCGACCTGGAATGGGAGAAACAGCTTTATGTATTTTTGGTATTAAATACAAAATAGGTAAAACAAGATTATATATATATTTTCCACAAAGACAGCTCAGTTGTCCAGACCAATGGCGCCTCTGTTTCTGGTGGATTTCGTCAGCAGAGCCTCGCCGAAAATTATCATCCATGACTTCCTCAAGAAGAGGAAAAATGAAAATCGCACTCGCAGGATTAGCGTGTTCCCAAGTTTTTTATTTTTTATTCCATCAAACAACAACACCCAGGTCACAAAACCGACGCGTTTCGTTATCCCCTGATAATTTGCTTACAGTTAAAATATACAGGTTTGAATGTACCCATTAGAATGTTTACAATGCACCATGTGACACGTGATGTCAGTTCTACGTTCAATACAGCAAGGTATTCTGGTATAAGTAGGCAAAGGCAGTGTGTGTGTAATTTTGTTATTCTTTTTTTATTCTTATTGTCAAACTGATGTTAAATTTGATTGGTCTCATTTGCTTTTAAAATCGATTTTCATTCCTGTGTTTTATTTTTTCCTTTCTAAAAGCATTCCGCTTTTTATTGGGACTGAGGTTACTTTACATCCTCGCCCTGCGTTACTGTCAATTGATTCCCTTACTCCATTATGAGAGGGAATGGCATATCATTGGATCCAATGTTTTAATTTATGTTATTTGTACCCTATATATTGATTAATTATCTATACTGCGACAGTTATTGCAATATAGCACCTTCCAGTGGGCTTAGGTATAAAAATGGGATTTGGTGAAGGCAGTCTTGCCGACTTTTATTAACTGAGTCGATTGATTTTGGCCCTCCAGTTGGCAAATGTCTTGTCATTCACACACCCTATTTTATATTATTTATCCCCTGTGTGTTGATTGTGTCTCTGCAATTCAGCAGTTCATACAATACAACACCCTTAATAAGTTGAGGTATATCAATGGGATTTGGTGAAAGAAGTCTACCAACTTAGTTTGACTGCTTAAATTAGTTTTAGCCCTCCAGTGGGCACCTGTGTTGTCACTCTCACATCCTATTGTATTTGATCTTTTAATGTAGATTTATTTACATCACCCAATCTTTCGTACCCAATATATGCTCATGTATATTCCTACTATGTCAGCTAACAGAAAAAACACAGAATCATGTTCTATTTTTACACACATAACAACTGTCCATTTCCATACCCAATATCTCTCTTTAAAAACCAGGATGAGACAACCTATTCCCTAAAGATGTACATAGAGTTCCTCACTTTGATTAAGACCCCAAGGAGTCAAAGTTCTGAAATTCAATATTTGTCGAGATTCTCTTTGTCTCAATTTCTTTTCTCGGTCACCACCTCTCTCACTTATGGGTACCGTTTCCAGCGCATAGAAGCGCAATGCTTTCCAATCGCCTCAAGGGTTTGTCTCCATATGTTTTGCAACTGCGTTGCTTCTGTCCCGATTTATAGTAGTACGTACATGTTCGAGAATTCTCTTTTTTAACTCACATTTTGTGCTTCCGATGTATTTTAATGCACATGGGCATTCAATCACATATACAGCATATTGGCTCTTACATGTAATAAGTTCTTTTATTTGCCATATTTTATTGTTTGGTAACGTCGCTGTGGTTGTAATTTTCACGATTTGGCAAACCTTGCAAGTTTGGCATTTTATAAATCCTTTTGTTTTTAGCCACTGTGTTCCTTTCTTCTTTCCACACGTTGATGATGACTGTGCACCAGAGGAGATTAAATAGTCATCTGCAGGTACTCCATCAATTTGCTGAGGCTCACCACCTAAAGATTAATATATCAAAAAGTAAAATTATGTGTATGCATGGAAGAAAGAAGCTGAAGTATGGAAATTTTGTATGGTCTGAAGGTGGCCAAAAATTGGAACTTGTAAAATTGTATACCTTTTTAGGAAAAATAGTGTGTGGTTATCTAAGCGATAAAGACCATATAGGAAATATTATCTATAAAGCCGCCACTTAGGGGAGAACCTTGGGTTCCCTTCATAGGTTTACCCGGAAAGACATTTTTCTTTTTCTATTCGCAAATATCCCTGTCTCCTTGTTGTTTGGGGATTTCTAAATGCAATGGAACGCCAAATTGTAAGAAGTTTAGCTACCGTTAATTTGACTTATTCCGCGCTGTCCTCAAGTTAGAATTTGGATTGAGAAGTACCTGGGCACAGGGTCTCGCGGGGGTAGAGCGTTGGGTCTTCGGCTTGGCAAAGAGTGATTATGGTACACTAAGGTCTTTGCTTTGGAAATAAATATTAGAAGGTTTAAAACAGGGCCGGACTGGGAACCAAAACCGGCCCAGGCAAATTGCTCACCCCCACCCCCTCCTCCTCCGGGTTGGGGGGTGGGGGGGTTTGTGGGTGCCACCGAGCTCTCTTCCAGGGCCGGGTTTCGGCCGATTTTGCTACAGGGCCGATTTTACAGCTATGCTGCAAAAATGGCCCTGTAACAAAAACGGCCGCCAGGGGCCCCAAACCGGTTCCCCACCCGTGCGGCGCACCGGGGAATTGCCTGGTACCTGCTGCGGCCAGTCCGGCCCTGTTTAAAAGGTCAGTCATTAATTTTTAGAAATGTCATGACTGTGATTGATTTGCTGCAATTAGATCAGTCACTGCTCTTCACTTTATAGCCGTATCAATTAAGGGCCTCCCTGAAACAGGCCACTTGGGAAATAAGATTCTCTAGGGACAGGTAAGCTTGCACTTTAAACTTGGGTAACCATTTGGATATTGACTCCTGCGTAGTAAATAAAGTACAGGCATATATTTATTGGAATTTGCTACATGGAGTGCGTCGGTTTTGGTTACTATTGAGGCAGGGTTTGCTCCCTTTAAACCCTTTATTGGCAAAATGGTATGTTTCATCACCGATTTGTAGTTTGTGCAATAACGGCCTGCAAGATGTTCATCATGTATTATTCATTTGCTCAGCATTACTATTGTGTCGACGGAAATGGATGAGACCAATATGTCTACAGCTATCTATTCTTTCGGCCTCAGCATTAATTGAATCTCTTTGTGAGCCGCCAAATAAAATGTTTGTCATCAAATTTTTAAAAAGTTACATGTTTTTTAAACTTGTACTAAGGTTCATTGGGTATGTAGGGAGTAGCTGCTAATACTTGCTCTGCATGGGCGATTTTATTTTTTAGCTTGTGATTGAATTTTAGAATAGATATATTATTTTATGTTATTTACTTCCTAAACTTTTGCACTAAGGTTATGAAGGATATTTAATTATCTTGTACTGTACATTATATTGCTATGTTTTTAATTTGAAGACTTTTTAAAATGTTGGAATGCTTTTTATTGTGCTGCTGGTTTCTTACTTTATGTGGACCTCCACGAAGTTCCGTAATCATAAAATTAATAAATGAATGATAGGAGCCCCAGACCTTAACAGGGCGGCCAGTGTCTCGGGAACGAAGCTTCCCGAAAATGTAAGCACACACTTTCTTCTTTAACTGTCCTTGACAAGAAGTAGACCGGCTCAGGCTTTGTAAGTTAAAATTGTTTTAATCCATAGAGATATTAACTGGAAAAAACAAAGGATACAGTAATATTATAGTTAGGTGAAATGTTCTGTAACAACGTAATGTTTGAAACTCTAAAAGCCACAGTAATTCATCAGTTATAGTTATATCAAGTAACTATAACTCGTGCCTTAAAGTAACTATAACTTACACCCTGCTATGCATAGTTTTCTAATCAATAATTTCACTGCAGATTTTGCAGTGATTTTATCAATGATGTCTTAGAAAATGTCATGAGTGATGTAATGTGTTGGGTAATTAGCAGTAGCCCCTCACTTTTTTTTGATAATCAATTTTTATTATAATTTTTGAAAAACAAGCAAACAAATCTTCAGCACACCTCTTACAAAATAAAGCAAGAAACAGCCTCCAACAAGCAGTGAAAACCACAGTCACATTGGGACTAAGCAGGCAAGAAATTCATACTTAATTACATAGAAGAACCATAGCAAGGAGTTTAAAACAGTAAGTTCAACCATTTACCCCAAACCTTGTGGAATTTCGTTGGGCAGCCACGAGCCTCATAGAGCAGTTCCTCCTGGGCCGTGCACCAATCGACGAATCATTGGCATTTTCTCAGGGTACGAGGTTTGGCCTGAGCCCAGGCCACCACAATGTCACGCTTGGCCACAGCAACCGCCGTTCCCAGAAAACAATTATCCTCTCTAGAGCCGTCTAAGCCACCCAAGACAAGGCGTAGGGGGTTATGGGGGACCTTTAAACCCAAGGTCTGTGTGAGCTCAGATTCCACCCCCGACCAGAGCGAGGCAAGGTCCGGACACAATCATACCATATGATAAAAGTCAGCCGGAGCTCGGCCACAACATGTGCAGTCCGGGCAGGGGTGCAACCCCGCCCTATGCAAGCGCGCTGGAGTAAGATAGGCCAGGTGGAGGTAATGAAGTTATATGAGACAGAGTTTAGAGGAGGTCATGAGGGTTTTGGGAGCTATAAGGGCACCGCACCAGTCCGCCTCGTCTAAGGGGCCCAGCCATCCCTCCCAGCCAGCCCGGAGCGAGGCTACAGTGGTCGCACCATGGTCGCACCATGGTTCACTAGGGAGCGGTGTATCCGAGACACCCTTCTTCTGCCCAGATTCCCCATCATGACCTGTGCTTCCAGCGGGCTAAACTCGGTTAGATGTGTACCTTTTGGGACATGGGCAGTGAGGGCATGACGAAGCTGCAGGTACTTAAAGAATTGAGAGGTGTGAAGGGTGTGATTGATGCAAGTCAGAGAAGGCCCTGATGTGATCCCCACCCATAATCCCAACATGGTCCCACTGCCGGAAGCCTATGAGGGTCGCCGTCTCTTGCAACCACTTGCCCTGCCAGAGAGGTGTGTGTAGTGTGAGTCGCTTATCCCAGCACGTGTGTCGCAGGGCGGAGCACCAGACCACTAGGACCGCTCTAGTGATTGGTGACATCGCTTGTGGTATTGGAGCCCGTATAATCCCTCCCTTTTTAAGGTCAAGCCTGCGAGCGCATGTGCTCGCTTGCGAAACTATTGTGTTCAATAAAGGACTTGCAAGCCGCCCATTGCTTACCATTTGTTGGCTCAGTTGTCCTTTTTCTTTGCTGCCTCTTAACTGTCCAACGCAGCCCAAACATCACTCCAGTTTGCCTCTGTGGAGCAAGGATCAAGCTTAATCAATGCCCATCCCGAAGTGATTGACATTCTATTTCTCCTCCCCCTCCACCCACTCTCCTATTTTCCAGTTTCCCATGTATTGTTTGGACGTGAAAATCAGGCTGTGAAATTAACAAAAACATCATTCGAAATGTGCAATCCCTGCGTCTCCCTCAGAGCGCATTTTTTTTCTTTCACTGGCTCCTGTCGCTGCTTCTTGCCCCGTTGCTCGTACCCCTCCTGCGTTCTGTTCCCCACCAGTCCTCCGCCCCACCCTCTCCTGTGTTGCATATTTGCAGTTCAGCTTTCTAATTTCTATTGTCTGGCTACGGTGTCTGATGTAAAGTAATGGTGTCCACAGTTACTTTGTTGATGAACTGTCATAGAATTCCACAGCCAATAGCTGTTTTCAGGTCTCGCCTACAATGTGCGCATGAGTTGCATAGGAGGACCTTTAGCCGTCGTTCTGCTTTTTTTCGAAGCACATACTCATGCTTGTTGCGGCATCCAGTGCCACAAGCACAAGTATGTGTTTTAAAAAATTGCAGACTGTGCACGCACGCACACACACAAGCACCACTCCTGGGCCAGCAAACACATGATTGAAGTGCCAGCAGTGTGTTTTTCTTTTACTGTGACAAGCATGCATGTGGCGCACGCACGCATCACTCCTGAGCTTCATAAGATAAGAGTTTAACTTGTTATCTCAGGTGCGTTGTAATCCTCTTATCTAAAACGCTCTTCTGATCTTTCACAACACCATGCATGCATTGCACTAAATACTAACTCATTTTAAGGTGGCTGACACTTTCCCAAAAGTATCACATGACCTACCCAGCTTGCCTCTATAATAAGCCCCTTCACCTAATCACCTCCAGCTCAATCTGAAAATGTGGCACGACTGCATGACTAACATGTTGCATCTGAAACAGGGTGGTTACTCTCCCTCCAGCTCTAGCGGACAGAGGACTCCGCCGAACTGACCCAGAAGTAAGTTGTTTATTCGCATCTAACCCACACAGCCAGGTTTTACGGTCATATCATGATTAAGATGCATTCACCGCACAGGGAAATCCCTTTAACCAGGAAGTGCAAGCCTACAGTGGCGGTAACTCTCTGGCTTTTCTGCCCAGCAGCATTAAGCCCGGTAAATAGGAAGCGTTTGTCTCCATAGCGGTGGTAACTTTATGGCTTCAACTAGTGCCGCTCTTTGTCTCTCCATGTAGCAGTGATCCAACACCTCATTGGTTTTCATGTGCATGGCAGAGACTAATTCTTTGCACTGCTCGAACTCTCCGATTTGTTTAGCAACTGTTCCTCCGTCCTGCTCATCCCAATTAGCTAAGAACCTAGGGGTCAAGATGGACAAGGGTCTGACGTTGAGATCCCAGATCCTAGGTGTGACGGGTACATGTTTTGGCCTCCTAAAGATGTTGCGGAGGTTCTGCCTCTTTTGTCTGAGAAACACAGGAAGCTGACTGTGCAGGCTCTGATCGGCTCAAGATTGGATTATTCTAACGTTCTCTACCTGGGCCTGCCAGAGTACCTGTTGCAGCGGCTCCAAGTTGTGCAGAATGCGGCCGCAAGGGCCATTTATGGACTAAACAGGCGAGCCAGTGCTGTTGGCCTTCTGCAGACCCTACATTGGCTGCCTATCCGCAAACGGATTGCTTTTAAGGCATTAACTCTGGCCTACAAAGCTCTGCACGCGGTGGGCGCTAAGTATCTCCAAAGGAGACTCGCCTTTTACCACCCGGCCTGCTCTCTCAGATCAGAATCTCTGTTTCTGGCGGCTGTCCCGCGCGTAAAGAGAGCTCGCATTGGAGACCGCTCCTTTGGACTGCTGGCGTCACAGCTGTGGAACACTCTGCTGCTGACACTCCGTGGAGCTACTAATTTACTTGCATTCAGGAAGGGCCTTAAAACCTGGCTGTTTTCCCTCTAGGCTGTTTTATTTTCTTTCTCTGTTCTGCTCCCCATTATGTTTTTATCTCTGTGTTGTGTTATTCCGCTGTAGATTTCACTAGCAAAAGCGCCGGGACACTCTTTTTGAGTAGCCGTGCGCTATACAAGAATAAATATAACATAACATAACATAACAAAGTGCTTGGACTCTGGCATAACTCTCCAAGCACCCCTGCAGGATCCCAGTGTCTTATTTATTTAATTGCAGGCAACACAGTAGACATTTCTGTTTGCCCTTTGACCCAGCGCTTGCATCAACTTTAAACTCTACTGCGGACGTAATTTCCCGCTACTACTATAGCGCCCTGATTTTCTATCTTTATTTATTGCATCAATTCCTGAGACACAGCATAAAGTGCACTTTGTCAGTTCCTCCCAGCACTGCTGTATGCTCACTATTTCCTATAATCTTGCAGGCATCACAGCAGTTGCAAGAGCTCACGCCCTGTGAGCCCCCTGCCAGCACACAGAGTACTTAGCCACTGAGCAGACGAAAGACTTTGCTGCTACCCCCTTGTGATCAGTATTCACACACCATACATTGTCAGACTTTTGGCAAGTTCCAACCAGCGGCAAAGACCGGTCTATGTTGTTTATTCCTGAGATCCATCTTCCCACAGCTAGTAGGTTGAATTTGAATTTAAAACATTTGTAAAGCGCAGCGTTCACCCTACGGTTTCTTGGCGCTATAGAGGTAGGTCCAGCAACTGAGGGCGGAGAGAGCCTGGCGCAGAGAAAGGAGGGACAAGTTACAAGGAAAAGGCCTGTTTGAACAAAAACGTTTTTAGATCTTTGCGAAAGGAGGAATAGTGTGTAGCAAATCGTAGGTGGTCGGGGAGGGAGTTCCAAAAGGTGGGAGCCAAAGTTGAAAAATTGGCTCCTCCCCACTTTTTACGTTTGAAACGTGGGATTTGCAGGAGGGATTTAGAAGTAGAACGAAGCTCTCTGACCGGAACATATTCGTTGATCAGAGAGGAAATGAAGGCGGGGGCAGTGCCCTGGCGGGCCTGAAAGACCATACAGCCGGTTTTAAAAAGGGAGCGTTCCTTGATAGGAAGCCAATGGAGCTCCTTGAGAGGGGTGTAGAGTGATGAAAACGTGGGAGACCATACACCAACCGAGCTGCTTGGTTCTGGACCATCTGGAGCTTCCGCAGGCTGTATGCAGGGATGCCGTTGTACAGGGCATTAATAATTACAACAAGGGGTGGTGAGGGACAGAGTCTCTGAATTAAGCAGAAAGCTCTCACCCAGTCAAGAGATCAGGGCTAGATCCAACACCGTTTTTTAGCTCACTGCACCATCCCAGTTTCAGAACCTGGCTGTATGCAAATTAGTCTGTTCCTGTCCCAGTGCATGATGGGAACAGGGCAAACCAAACTACAAAAGCCAATTCTTACACTGGGAAGGAAACAAGCTCCCGGGGACCGGTTTCTGGCATTACAGCCGTCTTCGGCCCGGTTTGCTTGAATCCTGATGGTGCAATGAGCAAGGGTCTCACATCTGAGAATACCCTTCCACGCTTAGGGTGGACAAAAATAATTACAACAAGGGGTGGTGAGGGACAGAGTCTCTGAATTAAGCAGAAAGCTCTCACCCAGTCAAGAGATCAGGGCTAGATCCAACACCGTTTTTTAGCTCACTGCACCATCCCAGTTTCAGAACCTGGCTGTATGCAAATTAGTCTGTTCCTGTCCCAGTGCATGATGGGAACAGGGCAAACCAAACTACAAAAGCCAATTCTTACACTGGGAAGGAAACAAGCTCCCGGGGACCGGTTTCTGGCATTACAGCCGTCTTCGGCCCGGTTTGCTTGAATCCTGATGGTGCAATGAGCAAGGGTCTCACATCTGAGAATACCCTTCCACGCTTAGGGTGGACAAAAATAATTACAACAAGGGGTGGTGAGGGACAGAGTCTCTGAATTAAGCAGAAAGCTCTCACCCAGTCAAGAGATCAGGGCTAGATCCAACACCGTTTTTTAGCTCACTGCACCATCCCAGTTTCAGAACCTGGCTGTATGCAAATTAGTCTGTTCCTGTCCCAGTGCATGATGGGAACAGGGCAAACCAAACTACAAAAGCCAATTCTTACACTGGGAAGGAAACAAGCTCCCGGGGACCGGTTTCTGGCATTACAGCCGTCTTCGGCCCGGTTTGCTTGAATCCTGATGGTGCAATGAGCAAGGGTCTCACATCTGAGAATACCCTTCCACGCTTAGGGTGGACAAAAATAATTACAACAAGGGGTGGTGAGGGACAGAGTCTCTGAATTAAGCAGAAAGCTCTCACCCAGTCAAGAAATCAGGGCTAGATCCAACACCGTTTTTTAGCTCACTGCACCATCCCAGTTTCAGAACCTGGCTGTATGCAAATTAGTCTGTTCCTGTCCCAGTGCATGATGGGAACAGGCAAACCAAACTACAAAAGCCAATTCTTACACTGGGAAGGAAACAAGCTCCCGGGGACCGGTTTCTGGCATTACAGCCGTCTTCGGCCCGGTTTGCTTGAATCCTGATGGTGCAATGAGCAAGGGTCTCACATCTGAGAATACCCTTCCACGCTTAGGGTGGACAAAAATAATTACAACAAGGGGTGGTGAGGGACAGAGTCTCTGAATTAAGCAGAAAGCTCTCACCCAGTCAAGAGATCAGGGCTAGATCCAACACCGTTTTTTAGCTCACTGCACCATCCCAGTTTCAGAACCTGGCTGTATGCAAATTAGTCTGTTCCTGTCCCAGTGCATGATGGGAACAGGGCAAACCAAACTACAAAAGCCAATTCTTACACTGGGAAGGAAACAAGCTCCCGGGGACCGGTTTCTGGCATTACAGCCGTCTTCGGCCCGGTTTGCTTGAATCCTGATGGTGCAATGAGCAAGGGTCTCACATCTGAGAATACCCTTCCACGCTTAGGGTGGACAAAAATAATTACAACAAGGGGTGGTGAGGGACAGAGTCTCTGAATTAAGCAGAAAGCTCTCACCCAGTCAAGAGATCAGGGCTAGATCCAACACCGTTTTTTAGCTCACTGCACCATCCCAGTTTCAGAACCTGGCTGTATGCAAATTAGTCTGTTCCTGTCCCAGTGCATGATGGGAACAGGGCAAACCAAACTACAAAAGCCAATTCTTACACTGGGAAGGAAACAAGCTCCCGGGGACCGGTTTCTGGCATTACAGCCGTCTTCGGCCCGGTTTGCTTGAATCCTGATGGTGCAATGAGCAAGGGTCTCACATCTGAGAATACCCTTCCACGCTTAGGGTGGACAAAAATAATTACAACAAGGGGTGGTGAGGGACAGAGTCTCTGAATTAAGCAGAAAGCTCTCACCCAGTCAAGAGATCAGGGCTAGATCCAACACCGTTTTTTAGCTCACTGCACCATCCCAGTTTCAGAACCTGGCTGTATGCAAATTAGTCTGTTCCTGTCCCAGTGCATGATGGGAACAGGGCAAACCAAACTACAAAAGCCAATTCTTACACTGGGAAGGAAACAAGCTCCCGGGGACCAGTTTCTGGCATTACAGCCGTCTTCGGCCCGGTTTGCTTGAATCCTGATGGTGCAATGAGCAAGGGTCTCACATCTGAGAATACCCTTCCACGCTTAGGGTGGACAAAAATAATTACAACAAGGGGTGGTGAGGGACAGAGTCTCTGAATTAAGCAGAAAGCTCTCACCCAGTCAAGAGATCAGGGCTAGATCCAACACCGTTTTTTAGCTCACTGCACCATCCCAGTTTCAGAACCTGGCTGTATGCAAATTAGTCTGTTCCTGTCCCAGTGCATGATGGGAACAGGGCAAACCAAACTACAAAAGCCAATTCTTACACTGGGAAGGAAACAAGCTCCCGGGGACCGGTTTCTGGCATTACAGCCGTCTTCGGCCTGGTTTGCTTGAATCCTGATGGTGCAATGAGCAAGGGTCTCACATCTGAGAATACCCTTCCACGCTTAGGGTGGACAAAAATAATTACAACAAGGGGTGGTGAGGGACAGAGTCTCTGAATTAAGCAGAAAGCTCTCACCCAGTCAAGAGATCAGGGCTAGATCCAACACCGTTTTTTAGCTCACTGCACCATCCCAGTTTCAGAACCTGGCTGTATGCAAATTAGTCTGTTCCTGTCCCAGTGCATGATGGGAACAGGGCAAACCAAACTACAAAAGCCAATTCTTACACTGGGAAGGAAACAAGCTCCCGGGGACCGGTTTCTGGCATTACAGCCGTCTTCGGCCCGGTTTGCTTGAATCCTGATGGTGCAATGAGCAAGGGTCTCACATCTGAGAATACCCTTCCACGCTTAGGGTGGACAAAAATAATTACAACAAGGGGTGGTGAGGGACAGAGTCTCTGAATTAAGCAGAAAGCTCTCACCCAGTCAAGAGATCAGGGCTAGATCCAACACCGTTTTTTAGCTCACTGCACCATCCCAGTTTCAGAACCTGGCTGTATGCAAATTAGTCTGTTCCTGTCCCAGTGCATGATGGGAACAGGGCAAACCAAACTACAAAAGCCAATTCTTACACTGGGAAGGAAACAAGCTCCCGGGGACCGGTTTCTGGCATTACAGCCGTCTTCGGCCCGGTTTGCTTGAATCCTGATGGTGCAATGAGCAAGGGTCTCACATCTGAGAATACCCTTCCACGCTTAGGGTGGACAAAAATAATTACAACAAGGGGCATTGGCATAATCCAGCCGCGAAATCACCAGCGCGGACCCACCCATGCAACCAGTTTGCCCCATGCAGCGCACTCTGCAGCTCATCCCATTGACAGCTGAACGGCTTCTTCTCGAGGAGGCAAACATATCTGCCCCTATCCCTCATACGTCCACAGGCTTTGTTCGCCCTTTTTTCCTCCCTTACCTGCCTTGGGTGAATCACGAATGAAAAACAATGTTTCCTCTACCCCTGGATACCTCTACTCCCCATTACCTCCACACCAACTGGCGTACTAGGTGACTTTTCCAAACAAACCATGCTCACTTGAGCACACTCAATTAATTTTTTGCAATGCACTCACCTTTATGTAAAATGAGCATGCAACCCGCGGACCATAAAAGTCATAGGATCTTGTAGGAAATCGTTTTTTCACTTCTGCCCTAGTAATGTTTTACTCACTAAATGCTGGACCATAGCCAATAGGTCTCACTTTTGGGACCTTATAAGTATTGAGTTATGCAGCACAATATCCTTGGAGCAACAACATTAACTGTTGCATGGTTAAACACTTATAAGGTCCCAAATGCGAGACCTATTGGCTATGCCAATGCTTGTTTATAATTGTAAGGAGTAAGCATTTCAACTTGTGTACATGTTTTGCTATTAATTTTTCAACCAGGAACCAAGAGATCACACAATGCAATGATTGCCTCTCTATTCAGTATGTAATATGAAAAACTTTGAGTGATGTAGGAAGAGTGTCACAGTGGGCACTAATGCAAATGAGGAAGGTGGCCACTCCTACCATCTGGATGTGTAATATAAGACGGTAACTTTTGTGGTGGTGCAGTTGCCCCCGAAAACCCTGGGCCCCAGTGCCACTACACCTACTGCACTATCGATAAACACGCGCCCAAGGACCTCCTATGCAACATTGTAGCAGAACTCCCCACTTATATGTAGGACTGTGAGTGGCAGGGGAGGATCATAGGGCAGAGTCTCCTGGTGCATGACGCATAATGGATTATTAGGAAACGTGTTTAACAGGACTAACCCGATCTGGATGCACGGGAAGACGCTGGAGGCGTCGCTATACCATAGAAGCAAATAGTGGTGGTTAGCATGGAGACTCGTTTTTATATTATGAAGAATAGAGTTATGATACCCCCATAGAAGTCCTCCATATTGACGAGTCACATGCAATTGATTGGTGCCTAGTCAGGTGGAGTTTTGGTCCAAAGGTAACCCACTATATGTTGATCTGTGGGTACAAACGTTGGCAGGTTTGTGGGAATCATCAGCAATAGTTTTGTTTTCTGGAAACAGCAGCTAGGCTGGACTGGTACGTTGGATTTATGGATACCCACATGGTATAAATGTATCACATGTTAATTACTACACTATTGCACTTATGAGCACAGGGCCGTCTGCACTTTTTTTATTTCTTGGTTAGCACCATTAATTAATGAATACAATAACATTTTTAATTTTGTATATGATCCATAGTATTGACATAGATTTTTGGATCATGAGATGACTGGGGTGAGTCCCACTGAACCATCTTGTCTTTATTTTCCATGCACCCAGGTTCACTTGATTGGGCATACTTAGGTTTGGTCTGTGGTTGATGTTTGTTGTACATATTAAATGTTTCTGGTAATAGACCTTATTTTTTCACCTTACGTACCCTGAGACCCTCAAATTTGCAATCATAGGCTTGAAGCCACACGCCTATCACCTTTCACACTCTGTCAAACATCT
The DNA here is from genome assembly GCF_964263255.1 of Lissotriton vulgaris. Classification (NCBI taxonomy): domain Eukaryota; kingdom Metazoa; phylum Chordata; class Amphibia; order Caudata; family Salamandridae; genus Lissotriton; species Lissotriton vulgaris. The sequence goes on along the minus strand of NC_141693.1, from coordinate 1,718,920,677 downwards.
GCCGTTGCCGTAGTCCACATCCTTTGTCACATGTCTGGAGCCCTAACACTATTTTCAATTACAAATTTACAATAACAGGCCATACAATACCACATAAGTAAAAAACTATGACAAAGTCAATAAATCTCGCACAGGCGAGACCGAAAGGTTTTGCCAATGCTTGTTTTAATAATAGTGGCCCTAGGTGATCGTGTTCCCAGGGCCTTTTAAAGGCTCATGGAAGGCCCCTCCCCTTAAAAAATACAGTGGGCCCCAGGAGATGAAGTACACAGGGCCAAAAGTAGCCTAAAAAGCGGGGCCATGCATCCCACTTAAAAATACTTCCGGCCGCAGGGGTTGAGATTCCAGAGGATGAAAAAGACCTGGGGAGGGGGGAAGGGGCCTAAGCGTGCTCTTTCCATAAAAAATGCTTCAGGCACCAGGGAATGGGCTCCCTGAGGCTGAAAACAGCCTGAAAAGGGGAGCCATACACCCCCCTCCCCAATAGAATAAACATGCATTGTCCCTCAGGCCCTGGCCCACTCCAGGCATTAAAGAAATTCCTGTGCTTTCTTTTTTTTAATGTGCTGCGGATTTGCGGATCCTCTGCAAATCTGTTGCAAAATCTTTGTAAAATGTTGTGGACCCCTGGCCGGGTCGCTCTGGGACAACACCATCAGGCCTAGGGCCTAGTGGGTGAGGGTTTCCCTAGCCTATCCCCTTATGCCTTTTGTCTGAACTGAGTCCCAAGTCCTAAGGTGGCTGCCACCACTTCCTAGTTAAGGTGGCGGCAGTGAATCATATCTCAGTTTGAGATCTGTCTGCTCCGCAGATCCTCTGTGGCATGATGTATAATTTTTTTCCACCTTGATTTCTCCAAAACTACTGGACCAATGTTCACTAAAACACAAAAAGGACTCTTTCTGGATCATTATCTAGCTTTCTGCTAAATTTGGTGGACATCCGTTCAGCAGTTTGGGCTGTACTGGTGTCTATAGTTCCTATAGAAAAATGAATGTGGAAAACAAGTTTTGGGTCCCCCCCTTTTTCTCGAAACACATTTGACAGATCACCCTGAAACTTTCTGTGCGCATACTAGTCAAAAGTAGCACTTTTTTAGAATGTTTTTTGGAGATTCGTCAATCAAGGCCAAAGTTATTAGCGATACAAAATATGAATTTCATATGGAAACACCATCCTAACTATAACTACCCAGTGTCAATCACCACTGGGTGATATATATATATGTATGTCCATTGTTTTTTCCACAAACCTGGCTACATCCATATATGGTGTTGACGCGAGACAACGGGGAACAAGTCATGTTTACAATTGCAATAAAGGTATGCTGACTGACACCATTCCTCCAAACACAGCTTATACACACTCCATGATGTGTTTCAGTAATTATTTAGGGATTACTTTGGGATAACGCATCTCAGCCTTGCTGTCTTCACCACAGCCTAACAAACAAAGTGCACTATTCTTTTTAAAAACATAAGTGCAACAATAAACATAGAAAGGTTACTTTCATGGAGTCACAATAGAAGTGAAAGTGAAGGCAGCCACATAAAATCATAAATTATTACAAAATATATAAAAAAACAGTTTAAATAAAATATAAATAATAAAAGTGATCACAAATTTGTATTTTAATTGATAGAATTTGAAAATCACAGTTCATCATATGCTGAAAGTTGATTAGTGAAAAAACAAACAGGGGATTATTATCTCAGTTATCACAAACAACTATGAGGAATTTAGAAAAAGAATTGATCTCTGGCCCAGTGGATTGATGAAACTATTACAAAACATCAGGATCAAATTGGTCTATCCCTATAATCATAATGGTCTCCCAGCATACATCTCTCAAGCATTATACATTTCCATCACGGCTGTCTTCTATTAATAAATTTTATAACTGGAAAGAATTACTAGTACAGACAATTGTTGACATAAATAATCAAACCCAATGTATGCAACAAGTGCAAAATGGCGAGGAAAGTGCAGAATACATTAAAATGATTTGCCTATGGGAGAGATATTTCAAAAGAGCACTCTTTTTTCTCTCCAATAGTTGAAGGAACCACCTTCAAGAAACAAACATGAAATAATTAATAACCTCTTTTCACTTAACAATGACAATAATGCACTAATCAAGATTCAAATGGTGCCAAAAAAAGGCTTATTCAGCTATCCAATATGCACAAATAATTTCTCATCCATGTCCAACCCTCCAGGGGACCTGGTGTTCAGAAAGATGAGATACTCAGATTCCAAGATCCTTAGTTTCTTTTCTCTATCCCCAACTCTTGGAGTAACATCGAACTTGTCAATTTCAAAAAAGGAAAGGGTGTCAGCATTGTGGTCATGTTTCATTTGCCAATGTCTGGCTATAGGATGATTTTGATCACAATTTTTGACATCTCTAATATGCTCAATTATCCTTTTCTTTACTATAAAGATTGAGCTGCCCACCTATTGAAAACCACACAGCCATTCTAGGACATACACTCAGTGATCTCTGCTGCAAGTTATAAACTTCCTTACTTTGACAGTCTTCACATTGGTTAACTGTAACTCTTTCTATTAGTGCTGCCTTAGCATGGCTTGCACCTCCCACAACTAAAGAATCCTCATTGTTCCTTTATTCACCCCTTCTTATCTTGTTTACTGTGGTAACTGTGAACCAAGATATCTTTCATTGACCTTGATTTCCCATAGGTCACAAGAGAATGTGGTGTGACTAGGAGTCCTTTTATGGGATATGACTTCACTAAATGCCAATGTTTAGTAAGCATGTGTTTTATGGTTGATGATGCGCCATAAAAAGTGGCAATTATTCTAACTCGGTTTGTTTCCGTCCTCTTATCTTTCTTGACTAGGAGGCTATCCCTTGTGAGTTTACTTGCCTTCTCACTGCTATTAGGGTAATTGCTTGCCTTAATTCTATGAAACATCTGGTTTTCTTCATTTTTAAAGACCTTTTAGGTACTAAAATTACCCTAGGCTCTCAAAAGTTCCACAAAGGGTATGCTCCATTTCAAGTTTTTTGTAGGATGACTGTGGGCATGAAGAATACTGTCCCTGCTGTACTTTTGTATGGAGGCTTGTATGTATCGTATTGTCTTTAATGCATATGGATACATCCTGGAAATCTATATGGGTCTTGTGTATTTTATGTGTGTTTTCTGGATGTGCCCATACACATTAAAGGCAATACATCAAAGACATTAAAGACCTCCCCTCTGAGCCCCCCCCCCCACCCCCCAACCCTCCTCCTCACGTTGTCTCCCCTCTGATAGGAGCATGCAGCTGTTCTTCTCCTGCAAAAGATAAATTAACTAAATTGTTAGAATTTAGTGGAAATCATAGCATATGTTTCAAATCTTCTTTGCAGGATTACTCAATCTTTGAACCGAAAAATTGGGACATGTGTTTAAAATTAAGAAAGCGTCGGGACACTGGGACAATCCTCTGAAAAGTGGGATTGTCCCTGTAAGTCTGGGACATCTGGTCACCCCCCAAAAAAATTCTCTCTTTTTAGGTCTCAGGTGGCATTTCAGCGCAAAGTGCTGCTCACCTCGGTGAGAGATTTTGTCAGAGAGATATTTCAGAAGGGGGCTTGAAGCCCCGCCCCTCATTTCTATTGACTGGCGTCACTGTTTATGCTAAACGGTGGCCTGCCAATGGAAATGAGCTGTTTGCTGCCTCCCTTTGGCCTTTTGGTCTGGCCCATCCGGACTGGATCGCCTGCTTCATGGCTGTCGTGAAGCAGTTTCTTATCTCAAGAGGCGTGTTAGATAAACAAGCCGTGAGATCCAGTCCGGGTGGGCTTTCCCAAAAGGAGGCAGGACGCTGCATATTTATTTTTGCATCACGCTTTCACCAAGTGAAAGCGCAATCCAAAAATAAACAGCGGGAATGGTGAGCGCTTGTTGTCAGTGTTGGCATGTTAACATCCCAGTTGAAATCTCACAAGCACTTCAAATTACCGACTTTTAGGGGGGGCATATCACCACAAACACCTCCCTGGAGCTGTGCTCCTGGTTAAAACAGCTTTGCACGTTACAAGGACGCCACACTCCTGTTCAGACTGACGATTAATGGACTGAAACGGGGCAATGGAACACCTCAACGAGGCAGGCAGGACCGTCTACATCCGGAGGTTGAGGAAGTGCGCCCTCTAGAAGTGACCGCTGGCACAGCACGCACATTCCCTAAGGCAGAATGTGATGGAGACTATTATTGTGGGGTGTTTAACTGAGGCAGTTTATTGGGGATGGTTGGGGCTTGCCACAGCACACCGGCACACAATGAATTAAAAAGAAAACAAAATAGCTTTATTTTATTGGGCTAAGTTTAACATCTGTAATATATCGCCCCACCCACAAGAAACATCTGTTGTGTAACGTTTTTCCTCCTACATTAGCCTGCGTTTGCTTTAGGGACAATTTCAAAAGGTGGTCCCATTAATGGCAAATCACTTAAATTAATTTGCCTCATGATCACACAAGTATTTGTAATTCCTGGTTAGTTTGCATGAGGTGCGGCTGAATCAAAGCGGGGCAAAAGGACCAGGGCGCGCACAGGATGTAGCAATGTGAATAGAAGCAAAGAGAAAGAAACCACGCAGGTTTTAAACTTTCCCCTCAGGATAAGTCTTTCTCCAGTGCCGGGTAGGTGTCCATCTTCAGACTAGGACACCTGCTGCCTATTCCACTCAATGCTGCCCAATCCCAGAGTGAAGGCAGCATTTGGGATCAGCAGCTCCCTTGCCTCGTTGAAGAGTAGGTCGGAGGCAGGAGCCGGGGCAAGACACCGCCCTTCTTGCCCCAGCCACTCACCCCTGTTAAATGATAGTTCTAAGTGTGTGGAACTGGTGGGAGCCACCCAGGAGCGTAACAAACGCACCCGCAGCCCCCGCGGTGTGGGGGGCCCCACTCTCTTCAGTAAATGAAGGGGGCCCGGGCCCCCTCAGCTCTTCGGTGAGAGCTGTGAGAGAGGCTTGCGCTAAAGCAAGAGGGTGGAGAGAGAGTGGAGAGAGAGACAGTGGAGAGAGAGTGAGGAGAGAATGTAGAGAGTGGAGGGAGACAGTGGAGAGAGAGTGGAGAGCGTGGAGAGAGAGAGAGTGGAGAGAGAGCGGAGAGAGAGTAGAGAGAGAGTGGAGGGAAAGAGTGGAGAGAGAGAGTAGAGAGAGACAGTGGAGAGAGAGTGGAGAGAGTCAGTGGAGAGAGACAGTGGAGAGAGACAGTGGAGAGAGAGTGGAGAGAGTCAGTGGAGAGAGACAGTGGAGAGAGACAGTGGAGAGAGAGAGAGTGGAGAGAGAGAAGAGAGAGAGAGAGTGGCGATAGACAGTGGAGAGAGAGAGTGGAGAGATTGTGGAGAGACAGTGGAGAGAGTGAGCGAGAGAGAGTGGAGAGAGAGAGTTGAGAGAGAAAGTGGAGTGGAGAGAGTGGAGAGAGAGTGGAGAGAGAGTGAGAGAGTGGAGAGAGAGAGTGGAGAGATTGGAGAGAGAGAGAGTGGAGAGAGAGAGAGTGGAGAGAGAAAGTGGAGAGAGTGGAGAGAGAGTAGAGAGAGAGTGGAGAGAGAGAGCGGAGGGAGAGTGGAGAGAGAGTGGAGAGAGTGGAGAGAGATTGGAGAGAGAGTGGAAAGAGTGGAGAGAGATCAATGAGAGTGGAGAGAGAGTGGAGAGAGAGAGGAGAGAGAAGAGAGAGTGGAGAGAGAGAGGAGAGAGAGTGGAGTGAGAGAGAATGGAGAGAGGGAAGGGAGAGAGAGTGGAGAGAGACTGAAGGGAGACAGTGGAGAGAGAGTGGAGAGAGAAAGGGGGAGAGTGAGAGAGTGGAGAGAGAGTAGAGATAGAGAAAGTGGAGAGAGAGACAGTGGAGAGAGAGACAGTGGGTAGAGAGTAGAGAGAGAGACAGTGGAAATAGAGTTGACAGAGTTAAGAGAGAATGGAGAGAGAGAGAGAGTGGAGAGAGAGTAGAGACTGACTGACTCAGAGACTCAATACTGACTGACCGAGAGACTGACTGGCTGAGAAACTGACTGAGAGAGAGAGAGAGACTGACTGACTGACTGAGAGAGAGATAGAGACTGACTGACAGACTGACTGACAGAAAGAGATAGATAGAGAGACTGACAGAGAGAGAGTGACAGACTGACTGACAGACTGAGAGACTGACTGACTGAGAGAGACTGAATGACAGAGAGAGAGAGACTGACTGACTGAGAGAGAGAGACTGACTCACTGAGAGAGAGAGAGAGAGAGAGAGAGAGAGAGAGAGAGAAAGAGAGAGAGAGAAAGAGAGAGAGAGAGAGAGAGAGAGATTGTGATGGAATTAGGGTCACAGTGTGTATGAAGCTATGCAATGCCTCTTAAGATTGCTATTCTCTACTAATAAAAATGTATTATAAAAATTTGCTCTTTGTAGTTACATCTGCTTTTGAAATTCTGCATTGTCGCATTGTCTAATGTTTTAAAACGAAAACGAGAAGGAGCAGTGGATGCACTTATGACAAAACTGAACAATGAGTGTGCCCGATGTTGTATATCATGACAGGAGTCTGCATCAGGAAACCCACCTAAAATTGGGCAAACTTCCCCTGGTACCGATGGCAGGGACCCTGTAATGAATGGACCACCACCTTTGATAGCCTGCGGGCAGACTAAGCCCAACCTTTGACTCCACCATCCAGTGTTATTAATAACGGCTGGATTAGTGACAGTGGCGTAACAATCGCCCGCATCCCCTGCAGTATGGCGGGTCGCTGGCCTGAGAGCTCTAGACTGGCACGGAGGATGGGAGGGGGGCCCCCTCCATGTAGTTTGCAGGGGGGCCCTCAAGTTTTTTTATGCGACTGGAGCCAACCTACAAGACATAACCCTGTACCAACAGCACCCTGTCCACACTACCCTTACCTGAGCCCGCAAAGCCCAGCATCAGCATCCGTCCTCCCCGCTGTCCTGCAGCTGACTCTGCCCTGGGGAAGCAGGCGGGCCCGAGGCAGGCGCCCCACCTCCTGCTCCTCAGCAGCGTCCTCTCTCACTCACCACCTCTGCCCGCTAGCTCTCCTCGTGGAGTGGAAATGTGTCACACGGTGGTAGTTACACTCACTCCTGTGGTGCTCCAGTGCGGTCACAAACTTTAATGTAGGCTCGGAACTAGAAATCAGCGCTTGTAGTTTAAAAGGAAGAGTGCCAGCACTTCTCAGCAGGACTGAAGTACCTTTCGCAGGAGGGTATGCGCACTTGTGAGAAGCAAACGTAACCGTCACAGCACATCTGCGCTTCAATGTTTTCATTTCATGCACAGCCTGAAGCAATTTGTGTTGTATTGCAACTGCATTTATATAGCGCTTCATGCAACTCACAGGGCTCCTAAGTACCTTCTGTGGCTGGGTAGTACGCTACTTCATAAATTCTGGACCACAAGCGAGTGTGTAGAATATGGTCTTTGATTCCTGTCCTAATCGGGTATAAAAGTGTCAGTGCCTGCACCTCCTTGTGCCGTGGCTTCGAGTTCGGAGACCAGACGTCTACATTTGCCAATAATGACAGTCTGGGTTTTTCATCATCATCTGACCTAAAAAAATTCAGTAAAATTAGCACGCCTCGGTTTTAAGAGAGAGTGGAGTGAACATAGAGTGGGGGAAGTTTTCCAGTGGTTCCAGTGTAAGCTTAGTTAGCAGCTTGTAGCAGGAAGAAATCAATTTAGTTAGCACAAGTGATGTGTGTACAGTTTGTGATTTTGTGATTTGTGGGGGTATTTATAAAGCGCAACGGTCGCTCCGGAAGGAGCATCATGGCGCTGTTAAAACCCATAGCGCCTTTTTGTGTTTTCTACATTGTCGAGAGACAATCTAATTTATGCCTACATGGTTCGAAAAGTATGACACTTCACTGTAATGAGGTAAAATAAGTATGAGTAATTCATGACTCTCTTTAGAGGTGCAACAGCGGATCCTGAGATCACGCCAAAGTGCATCTTTGTCTTTGACCCCCGCCAGAGACTCATGGAGTTTGTTTCCTGAACGTAGGAAGTACAAACTTAGAGGAAATCCTCCTCTTACAGCTACAGCACCTTAGCGAGTGCTTCACATAGAACGCGTATACCATTAAGTTCCTTGTCTCACCCCTCACACATAGGTCCTGAAGAAGGCCAGTTTTTAATCCAAGGCCTGGCTGAAACTAGTTGACCACATCGGACATTGAAGACCATAAGTCTGTCCTACCATGTCCAAAAGCCTTGTTTTTAACTCTACCTAGGGCCCATCAATAAAGTAATTCATTGGGACCCTTAGGACAGTTTTTAAACCTCACTCTTAACACCACTACTGCACGCTCACTTAACACAACCGGCTCCACTGTAAACAGGCGTTGCAGCACACCTGAGGAAGACTCGGTGCCTCGGGTGGGGCACGATGATGAAGCATGCCACCAACTAGTTTGGTGGGTGAGGGCCTTCTTAAAAACTAGTATGTTTCCCTAAAGACACATACAACATGAGCGTTATCAGTGTAGCTAGCTCCTATTTATCACTACATACATCTCTTTAGATTGAAGCATAACTTCGTGGGATTAAAATAATAGATAAATAACAAAGTGATTTCTGTCTGACAATCAAAAAAACTGCATAAAACAATACAAGCGCTTTACTAGCAACAACAAAGGGCTTGGAAGCTTAAGAAACAAGTTTGATTCTCTGTGGGAAACTTCCTGTCTTCTTGTTAACTGGACCTCACTCCATGACAATATCTAAAACAAGCATTTGCAATAGGTCTCTCATTTGCGAGAGTTTAAGCTATTGGCATTGTAAATGACAGTGGGGCATATTAGCAAGAACCTCATTAAAATTATCGCCATTTTAGCGGCAGGAAACTGCCGCTTAATCGGCGATAATGGGCTTGCTAATATGCATTATAGAATTCCAATAGAAGCCCAGGTTAGATGTGTAGGACATCTAACCTGGGCTTCTATTGGAATTCTATAACGCATATTAGCAAGCAAATTATCGCCGTTTTAGCGGCAGTTTCCTGCTGCTAAAACTGCGATCATTTTAACAAGGTTCTTGCTAATATGCCCCAATGCCTTTTATTTATGTTTCCAAAACCAACATATGAACAAGCATTAAAAATGCAATAGGTCTCGCCTTTAATTAAGTTAAAGCCATTTGTTTTGCTATACAATACCATTAGCAAAGCAAATGGCTTTAACGCAATCAATGGCAAGATCTATTGCATTTTCAATGCTTGTTTTTCTATCAGCCAAATTTGGGCTTTTTTTTTCTCCAAATTTGTATATGCTCCCACCTCCCAGTTTCAAATCCCCCTTGTTTTCCGTAGTTACTTTTTCTCCCCCTCCCTCTCTCTAATCCTTTACCTTTTGTGCAGTTCCCCTTCTGCCCTTAGTTTTCCCCTACAGTCCTGCCCTACCACCTTTGCTGCACACCAAGGCCACCCAGGAACACATTGGCAAAGCCACAACCCTTCCGTGGGTCATGGGGGGGACCGGTACGTCATGACTGTACTCGCGTCCTGCTCCTCATTTGGTGGTGGACAATGAGATCCTCTGGTTCCTTGTGCCCTGTGGGACCTCACAGTTCGGTTGTTGGTTCTCCTGGGTTTGGTGCTGTGTGGTGGTCTTAGCTGTCTGCTTCCTTCTTCGCCTTCACTGTACCCATAAAGCCAGGCATTTATAGTCTTTTACCAAGTTTGTTTTCTCTTACTAGTTATTTCTTCTTTTTTTCTTTTGATTCCTTCATGTAGTCTTTCCTCTCTCTCTCTAACCCACTATTTTCTTTTCAACCTGTGGCTGAAGATTTAATGGATTTTGGAAGTCTCCAGCAAATATTCAGTTAAATCTCCATCACAGGATGTTAGTGATGGTTTTGTCCTTTCCTCTGTTTTCTATATGGTGCTATTTTTTCTGTGTGCCACAACCCTTATGCTATTGTGCTTAAAGCATCACTATACTACTTTCTCTTAACCAACATGTCGCCCATCCCGAGCTTAGCCGCACTGCACTCCAACAGATATGCATTATGTTGTATGTCACTAATACACCCTCCTCAATTCCAGATTTCATCATTTCTAGTGTTTTTTTTTTCAATTTACCATAAATTGGGCCTGGTAGTAAATGTACCTTATTTCGATTTTTTAATTTTACTTTTTAATTTTTTTTATTATTTTTCAGCTTTTTAATTAAGATCACATTTACTATTGTTTTTAAAGTTGAAGTATAAGCCCAAAAATGTTTTTTACTGAGTGGCTAAACCCCCCAAACTCCATATAATTAGAGTGAAACGCCTCCAGGAAAGGTACTAAAAGGAAGCGGTATACCCTTGGAAGCTGGAACTAAATTCAATTTATTGTGAAGTCAGGGTGGCAGTAAAGATTGAGACAGCCAATGCGCTTTGGCCTACAGGCCTTGGTCACAGTAACAACATGGGTCATTTCTACATTATACTTCATTCAACAATCTGAAATACCTCAAAATATTCAGCAAAGTTCTGGAAATAATCATCTACACCTTATCAACGTCCTCGTTACATAGAATTTGTTCATAGCACTGTATTACAACTATTTAACATGGTCACATTCTCAGACATCCACTGGTGGATAATTTATTGTCAACTGAAGCTTTGGCTTTTCTCACAGATTTTTAAAACAGGCTTTGGCTTTAAGCCACAACCTACTTTGAAACATGCCTCTGCAATTTACATCAGGTTGGCTGAGCCTCTAACCTTGTTTAATATGGAGCATTGCCTACACCCCAAACTTTACTGGTTTATAAATGGTGCACCACATAACTTTCAACAATCACACTTGCCTCAAGGGCTTACTCTATTTCCATTCTATGCATTCACACGTGTACACACAGAAACGCTATGCTGTCGATGACTATAGCCTTTTACAACTTTCCTTTTTAAAATGATGTACGGATCAACTATATCCAGCAAATTTCTGTGTTTTTTCTGTTTTTAAATGTTAGTTCTTATCTTATTTAAGCACCTAACTAAGTCACTGTAACCCCTGTTTTTCAGTGAATTCATGTTTTTTTTAAAATAGATTTTATTACCATACATATCTATAATGCCACTTTAAACTTTATATTTTAAAAGTTAAGCATCTGCCCAACCGCTCTCGAGCAACCTGCACCAGGGAGCGGGGGGGGGGGCGGGGTGGCTGCAGGAGGTGGCAGCAGGACCTGGCCTATAGTCAGGCCCTGCTCCCAATCCACGGCTGTCATCCAGTGCTTAATTTGAGCCAGTGGTTTCCGGGGCTCAGCTTTTAGCTTTTGATTAAGGTGGGTCCCTTAGGCCAAAGAAAATAGCAAGGTGTTTCTTCAATGGCAGATATGCTGAGACACAAGAAAAGAAGACGTGTCCCTGTTGAGAATCATAGATTCTGAATGGGATATATGTTTGAAAAAAGGAAAATTTCTCCTTTTGTAAAAAAACCCTCACTCACCAGCCTGGTGGTGACATGCTTCATCATTGGGGTCCACCCTGATGACCGAGTGCCATCAGGGTGTGCTGCGACACCTGAACTACAGGTGCCAGATAAGCAAAAACCTGCAACTGGTGTGGGCTCTAGCCAAACTAGGCGAGACCAAAAGAAAAAGTCCTGTGGGAGGAAGAAAACATGCACCTATTGATCTGTGTGTATGAGTACGCTATTAATCTCATATATAGACACCTTCCCCAGCAAGAGACGATTCTAGCAGGTCGCCCATAGCAGCCTGCCCTCTGATACAAATATCAAACCAGGCTTATGAACAGAATGGGATTTGCATGATGCATGCAGACACGTGAGAGTCAACGCAACGTTACAGGCATGTAATTGAGTTCATTTGTGACTGTTTCTTTGTTGTTTTCTTCCTCCCACAGGTCTTTTTCTTTTGGTCTCGCCTAGTTTGGCTAGAGCCCACACCAGTTGCAGATTTTTGCTTATCTGGCACCAAGAATTTAGGATTGGATACACCTTTTAGGGGGTGTAGACCGTCCATTTTCTTGCACTTTGGCCCTGAAGAAAACCTGGTAAATCCCACACATAGGTTGAAACATGTAGACCATCCACACAGATACTCTTGGTCATAATTACCCACTAAGTATCTTCACACCCTTTTAATATTGTCCAGTTGCTTACAAATAAAAAAAAATTCTATTAAGTTAAACCAGGACAATTTTTAACATTTTTTCTGCACTTATCACTCACAACAACCAGCTCCGCTGTAGTTCAGGTGTCGCAGCACACCCTGATGGCACTCGGTCATCAGGGTGGACCCCAATGATGAAGCATGTCACCCCCAGGCTGGTGAGTGAGGGGTTTTTACAAAAGGAGAAATTTTCCTTTTTTCAAACATATATGCCATTCAGAATCTATGATTCTCAACGGTGACACTCCTTCTTTTGTTACTCATATACCTTACTCAGGGGAACAGGAGTACTCTCCGATCACACTTTGTGAAATCAATCCCTTACTCTCCCTTTTTGTTACTACAGATATGCTGAGACCCCACTGAAACTTTACACAGAATGGGTTTACGATTTCATAGAATTCAGTGGGAAAATCTATGTTCTTCTCAGCAAGGTGCTATTACAATTGCTCGATCCACTAGCTCATGCACATCTGGGCATTCAGCATTCCATCCATCATTGGTTGCTGCAGCACTTTATGCCCTAAGTGGGATGGGTATGTCCCTTGCTTGCTGTGCACTAGATTCAAGCTAGCCTGGCTGATGAGGGGTATTACCCCGAAACTGGTCCCAGGATGCTTGCTTCCGGTCCAGGGAGAACCTGGCATGGTAGTTTGGACTGGACAGTTCCCATGAGGGACAGGGTCAAGACTGATTCGCATATGGTTCTAACTCAGGTGGCGTAGTGAGCAAAAGAACAATGGATTGAACCCAGATGTCTTGACTTGGGGAGAATATTTGATTCATTCAGCATTCCGTCCATCATTCGTTGCCGGAGCATGGAGGTATAAGCATGACAGAGACCTCTTACCTCCAGAAGTCCTCATCTCTGTTGAGACAGGGCACAAACAGGAGGATGCTGGGAATGTCAGCCCTATTATGGTGCCCAGCTGAGGGAATGTGGGGCTTGCATTGCAGCAATCAATCCTCTTTATTCTCTACCTCAAGAGGCAGTAGCAACTCCTTGATAAGGGCTCCGGGGCGCAGCCCCCTTCCTCCAGGGAGGCCTCAAATTCTGCTCCTTGCTTCTCCCAGTCCTGACACCGCACAGTATTTCATTTTGCAGAGTTCATGAAAAACAAGCTTGTGTTTTCATAAACACTTTCATGAACACTGCCAGTGGCAGGTCAGCCCTCTTGGCCAGGAGGAGGAGAGGCAGAGGGCTGAGACATGATCCAGCCACAGAGTGCTGTCAAAACACAACACTCTGTAGGTGAATGTCTGGACTGTGCATGTCTGAGGGACATACTTCAACTACGATCTCCTTACACAGGCACAGATCTTTTCAGAGATACTGTGCATGCCTCAGGAAGTACAGTATATCTGCTAAAATGTGGGTGTCAGAGCACACATCAATGCATCCCTGAGGCCAATGAGAAGCCACACGGAGCCGCAGCGGCAGGATGCCCAGCTCTGTCCCAGCTTCTTATAGGGATGTGCTTCCAGCCCTATCAAGAAGCTGAAAGAGGGATTGATGTGGGTCTATTCCTTTTCAAGGCTGCCCTTTCTGCCCTGGCTGGTCACTCTTTGGGAATCATGGCTTGCTAGTTCCACTGTCCAGCGCTACATTCCTGCTCTGTTGGATAGGAAGCAAGGTCAGTAAGAAAAGGCTTCTCTGTTCATGCATGTATGTGTTTGTGAGTGTGTTTGTGAGTGATTGGAAGTGAATAGAATTGAGCGAAATTGAGTTTGTGAAGGTGCAAATGAGAGTGAAAGTGGGTGAGAATCAGTGTTTGGGTGGTTCTAAATAAGTGAATGTGATTACGAAGGAGTGACTGAGTGCGTTAGAAGGAGTAAATGATTGGAGATTGTGAGAGGGAGAGGAAGGGAGTCAAGGGTGTAACTATCAATGGTGCAGCAGGTGCAGTTGCACAAGGGCCCAGAGTTAGTGGGTGTCTACAAGTCTGTTTTCAGGTGAGAATGAGAACCAGTGAGTAACAGTGAGCAGGAATGAGCACGACAGAGAATGAGTAAGTGAGAGAATGTGAGATAGAAGTGAGAGGAAGAGAGTGGATGTGAAAGCCAGTGAGTATGAGTGAGGCAGATTTTGAAAAACAGAGGGTGAACTCCTGGCAGGTATTACATCCCACCCCTTTCGAAGGGCACAAGCTGCCACTGTCGGGAGGTGGGATTCACCCCCAGTGTAACTACCGGGAGGACGAAGACGAGGTATGAGAATGTAATTATTTTCTTCCATCTAGAGTCTTGGAATATGAAGGGAAACAGGCTCCTAGGGCCACTAAGAGTTCCTTCTGAGTTCTAACCAGTGCAGTATTTGATCTCTAGTGCATAAAATGCATCAGGATACTTTGGCCGGTTCCCGGTGTTTGGGAAAGCATGTGCAGGCAAGAGGCCAGTTCACAACTGGTTCCGCTGGTGAATCCCAAGTCCTAATTAGCCTGCAGATGGCGCCTCTTGGTGGCTGCATGGCTGAGATGGGACACACTGTGGGTGGTGAACATGTGGGCACCACGAAACCAATGAGGGCAGCTACGGGCTGGTTCGGGCGGAGGTTCAGCGAGGAGAACGACTCCGGGTCCCATCGGGTCCATGAGTCTCTGCATCAAGCGCAACCCTTCAAATGGAGGGTACATGGGCTTCAGCGCCTCGTGAAATGCAAAGCAATTCATCGCCTCAGCATGGGTAGTAAGTACTATATGCACTTCAGTTCGATGCTGTGTGAGTCATATATTGTTGCACCTTTTGGGAAGATTTAAAAATCGCCTCCAGCAAGGCACATCGGGCCAGGCTTCCGTGGCTGACAGAAATGCTTAGGCCCAGGGCTAAGAAATGTGTCTGCGGAGGACCTTGCATGAACAGAGGGCACTGGGTGTGTGAGAGAGCGAGGCTGAGAAGCTGAAGGGCCACAGAGCCACTGGGCGAATACCTGACCAAAGCCTAGCTGTGTTTGTCTCTAGACTGGCTAGGTCTGACTAGAACTAGCCGCTCTACTCACTGATGATGCCATGTAAGTCCAAGCGCGTATCTGAGAGGGGCGAGGTGGTCTGTGGGTGTGGGGGCGCGCATCTGTGCGGGTTTACGTTTCTTGTTTCAGTGTCAGCGGGTCATTGTGGGCGGTTATGAGAGGGAGAGACAGGCTGTGTCTGTGTAGGCAGCTTCTCTTTGGGGTTTACCCCTGATGTAGTCTTAGAATGCATACTAATGCCCCGAGTCTGTGTATATGCGCTATGCAGAGTGCCTAAACTTACACTCTGTTCTGCTCTCTTACATACAGTTATGCTATATACTGTGGTAGGTGGTGCTGTGTTTAAATTGCTGTTGTGTTATTAGTCATCAGACTAGGCATAGCTTATGCTGTGCTGTATTCTGTTCTAAGGTATGCCATATGCTATCCTTATACATTCTTTGATATGTATTGTCTTATAAGATACCCCTTCGTGCTGTACTTCTTGAGTTTTTAAGCACCGGAAATAACTGACGTGGTTGTTATAGAATGCAATGGTATTCAGGGTAACAACATCGGAAAGGCTAAAGGCCGAGCTGGCCTTGAGGACATGTAAACAAATGATGGACGGAATGCTGAATAAATCATACATTCACCCCGAGTCAAGAGATCTGGGTTAAATCTATTGTTCTTTTGCTCACCGTGCCACCCCAGTTTAGACCCAGCCATAAGCAAATCAGTCTTGACTCCTGGGGGACCTCAACTTCCATCTGGAGAACACAACGACCGCAACACCAGCACCCTGCTCGACAACCTCGCCAACCTGGGACTCAAGCAACTGGTGTCCACCCCCACCCACCTCGCCGGACACACACTCGACGCAGTCTTCTCTTCCAGCACAGACATCGACTTCAGCCACGCCACAGAGCTTCAATGGACGGACCACAGCTGCGTCCACTTCACCTTCAAGAGAACGACGACCCACCAACACCAGCAACAGGCCGCCCGCAGAAGCTGGAACAAGATCACAGCAGACCAGCTCGCCACCTCCCTGAGCCAGCACCCTCCTGCCAGCTCAGCGAACCCCAGCCAGGCCGCCGACAACCTCACGAAGTGGATCAGCAACTGCGCGGACGAACTCGCCCCACTGAGGACCCCGCCTCGCAGACCCGGCAGCAAGAAGGCCCCGTGGTTCACCGACGAACTCAAGAGCTCCAAGAAGAACTGCCGAGCCCTCGAGAAAGTCTGGAGAAGGGAACCGACACCGGACAACAGGACCTCCTTCAAACTTGCCACCCGGAAACACCACCAGCTGATCCGCGCCGCCAAGAAAACAGCATTCAAGGACCGGTTGGACAACAACGCACACAACTGCAAGGAACTCTTCAACATCGTGAAAGAGCTTTCCAACCCCAGCGCAGGAAACAACGACATCACCCCATCGCAAGACCTCTGCAACTCCCTCGCTTCATACTTCCACAACAAGATCGCGGACATACACAGCAGCTTCAACAACCAACCAACGCACACCATGACCGAACAACCACCCCCCACCACCACCCTCCACGCCTGGACCCCGATCAGCACCGAAGACACCATCCGCACGATGAACTCCATCCACTCCGGATCACCGACCGACCCCTGCCCTCACCACGTCTTCAACAAGGCCAACGCTGTCATCGCACCCCACCTGCGAGACATCATCAACACATCCTTCGACACCACCATCTTCCCTGAGAGCTGGAAACACGCCGAACTCAGCGCTCTACTCAAGAAACCAACAGCGGACCCCACCGACCTCAAGAATTACCGCCCCATCTCGCTCCTCCCGTTTCCAGCCAAAGTCATCGAGAAGACCGTCAACAAGCAGATGGCCGCCTTCCTCGAGACGAACGGATCCCTCGACCCCTCACAGTCCGGATTCCGAGCCAACCACAGCACCGAGACCGCCCTCATCGCCGCCACCGATGACATCCGAGCCCTGATGGACAATGGAGAAACAGCGGCCCTCATCCTCCTAGACCTCTCCGCGGTATTCGACACGGTCTGCCACCGCACCCTAGTACGGCGCCTCAGCAACATCGGAATCCGGGACAAGGCGCTGGAATGGATCATCTCCTTCCTCGACGGAAGAACACAGAGAGTCCGCCTACCACCGTACAAGTCAGAGGCCTCCGAAGTCATCTGCGGCATCCCCCAAGGATCATCTCTGAGCCCCACCCTCTTCAACGTCTACATGAGCCCCCTCGCGGCCATCGTACGCAAACACAACCTCAGCATAATCTCCTACGCCGACGACACCCAGCTGATCCTCTCCCTGACCAACGACCCAGCCGCCGCCAGAGCCAACCTGCACGAAGGGATGAAAGAGGTAGCCGAGTGGATGACGACCAGCCGCCTGAAACTGAACTCGGACAAGACGGAGGTCCTCATCCTGGGCTCCTCACCCTCCGCCTGGGACGACTCCTGGTGGCCTCCCGCCCTGGGCACCGCACCCAAACCGACAGACCATGCACGCAACCTGGGCTTCATCCTGGACTCCTCCCTCTCCATGACCAGGCAAGTCAACAACGTCTCCTCGGCGTGCTTCAACATCCTACGCATGCTACGGAAGATCTTCTGGTGGATCCCCACCGAGACCAGGAAGACCGTCACCCAGGCCCTCGTCACCAGCCGACTGGACTACGGCAACGCCCTCTACGCCGGAACCACCGCCAAACTCCAGAAGAGACTCCAGCGGATCCAGAACGCCTCAGCCAGACTCATCCTCGACATCCCACGAACCAGCCACATCTCCGGACATCTGAGAGACCTTCACTGGCTCCCCGTCAACAAAAGAATCACCTTCCGCCTCCTCACCCACGCACACAAAGCCCTACACGACCAAGGCCCGAGCTACCTCAACAGCCGAGTCAACTTCTACGCTCCCAAACGCCACCTCCGATCAGCCAACCACGCCCTCGCCGCTGTCCCCCGCATCCGAAGAGCGACTACAGGAGGAAGGTCCTTCTCCTACTTGGCCGCCAAGACCTGGAACTCCCTCCCTCCCGACCTGCGCCTGACCCAAGACCACCTCTCCTTCAGGAAGAAGTTGAAGACCTGGCTGTTCGAGCAGTAGCGGCACCCCCCCCCCCCCCCCCCCCCAGCGCCTTGAGACCCTACGGGTATGTAGCGCGCTTTATAAGTGTCACTGATTGATTGATTGATTGATTGATTGATTGATTGATTGATTGACCCTGCTCCTCATGGGAACAGTCCAGACCAGGTCCTCCCTGGACCGGAAACAAGCATCCTGGGACCGGTTTCTAAGTATGTGGCGATGCACACTCGTGGCACGTAGATGACAACAGTCGTCAGCAGCAAGTCTGAATCATCTTACCAGCTTGTCATGTGTTCGACTGTCTATACTAATTATATCGCAGTGTATGCTATTTATACAATCAGCATACTACACAGCTTCGGAGCACGTGATAATATGATTATCACAAAAGATTCATGTATGGTGGCACAGCCGGTGGTGGGTTCAACTTGAGTGGGGGATGTGGAAAGGATCTAATGACCCCTGAACATCCTAATAACCATCAGAGGGAGGGAAGCCCTTTCCAGCTACAACAATAGATTCTGTGTGAACTGCAAACTGATTTGCTGTTGAATGCGCCAACCAGCCAGTTCTGGTGACATAAGCAGGCTCCCTGGGACTCTCTGTTCTGGGGTACCAGTGATCTGTGCAGGAGGGCGGCACGCAGGAGGCGTTCGCAGTTCCCATGACTCCTAGGGGCTGAATCATGGCAGCGCCTGCCGTGTGCTCAGCTTTTTATGGGAAGAAGGTGACCTCATCGAGCGGGTCTCCTCCTTGTTCTGCTCCACCAGCCAGGGCTGCGAGGCGGCGGCGGTGACGTCACGGCAGAGGGCGGGCCGCTCCGCTCCCTGCCTGAGATCCAGGAACAGCATCAGCAGCATCAGGACCGGGGCCAGCTTCAGCACCAGGACCAGCTCCCGGCCTCCGCATCCTCGCGTCGGCTCCCAGCGCTGCCCGGCTTCGAGGCACTAGCAGCGCCATCTCCCCCGAGAGGCGGAGCCCCAGCGCTTCGAGGCTCTGGGCGCTGCCCAGAGGAGCCCGACGGCGGTGCTGGAACCGGCCAGGAGGGAGCTCTGGTTCCTGGGTCTCCCCGCCAGACTCTCCGTGCTCTGGATGGAATCGAGCTGTATCCAGTCCGCCATGGCTCTGGGACTCTCGTCCAAGAAGGCATCGTCCAGGAACATCGGCGTGGAGAGGAAGAACCTGCTCACAGTGTGCAGGTCAGGCCCGGGGTCTCATCACACCGCGCACCGGGGCGGGGGCGGCATGGATGGCCGCGGGGGTAGAGGGAAGCATGGAAGGAAAGAGACGGAAGGTGGCTGGGCGAAGGCAATAGGAATGGGTGGCCGGATCCACCCTCCAGGCTAAATCTTATTAGTAGATTAGATGCACACATACATTATACGGTAGACATTAGAATCATCTATTTGCCCTGAGAGCCCACAACTCAAGAGCCCTTTATGGACGGATCTCACATCAGAATTACAGACGGGAATCTCTTGCTGGGGGGTAATAGATTCAACAAGCAACGCCCATTATGTTGCTATAGGAATTTCAACCAATCGCTTCGAAACTGCCACCCCCAAAAAAAGCAGCTCTTCAAATGTTTAATGTCCATCCATCCATTCGCCCGCCTGTCTATGCATTTATGCGCCTACATATCGTCATAAAATAGAATGCGACAATATTTGGTTCTTTAACATAACAAATATGATTGTGTGTAAAGGTTGTTGGACTCGTCTCCAAAGTACACGTATGTGCCTCTTTGATATGGCTGCATCTGTGTGAGTGCGGCTTGCACTTCCAAAATGCGAAAGTCAACCGAGAGGCGTGAAAAGGAAACATTGTGAAGATGCGTTGGAGTGGGAGGGGGGCGAGGGGGTGGCGGACGCGGGGTAGACGTATGCTTATATGATGGGGGCGGTGGGAGTCGTGCTTCAATTTATCTGGGCATCTTCTGTGTCCTTTTTAAATCCAGTTCGCACAATCATAGTACTGAACCCAAGAAACCGGCTGGTGAAATTGCCTTCGAGTTCCGAGGGAAAGAGGTTCCTCCCATGTTTTTCCATTTTCCAACCAACCAGGGACGTAGAAGCATGTAGCAGATTCTGCTGCCGCCTCCGGGGCTACGCTTCACTAACCTGGACACAGGCAGGAAGTGATGTCAGAGCAGAACAGGCCTCGGCAGGACGTGCTCGTTTCCATGGCAACAACCTTTCTATGACAAGGAAGGGCACCGGGTCGTCTCCCAGGATTTGGGTTGGAGGCCACCATCCCTATTTGAGGCTCCAAATACTGTCAGTTTAACAGCTAGAAAACAAAGAGAGAGAGGCGAGCCCCCCAAACCGCCTCCCCGGAATTACCACCAGTGATAAATAGATAATGACTGTGGGAAAAGTAGACTGGGAAATACCACGGCATGGCTCGAGAAAGAAGAGCCTCTAAAATACCACTGACTAGCTCCAGAAAGAGGCTCTAATACTAAGTGCTATTGACATCTCCTCGAATCCAGATCCCGACCCCGATATGCTATTAGAAGCGTTCTCCAGATCCGAACGCAGGCAGGGTTTTTTTCTGTCCCGAACAAATGTTTATAGAAATTAAAACGCAATGTATGTCAGTGTTAAAAACGCACTTGTATTAAGCCTAGTTTTGACCTTTGCATACACAAATTAAAAAGTCTCCAGAAAAAAGCCTATTCTATACATTTACATGTTAAAGGATCAAGCTACAGGTGAATGGAACTGGGGTTAGATATTATGTTTAATGTGAGTGATATTAGTATAACTAGCGGTATGAGAAAATACAAGGAGAAGCCATGCGCGTAAAAGGCATGTTTTAGTCATAACAAACTTTTGGCTTGTATGACGCCATATGATAAATATCTCTTTAGTCGCTCTTTCAACGGTAGGGCACTTGTCGTCTTGTTAGCTTGCCTAGGTTGAAATATCACAGTGCATTTGCTTCCTTTACCCAGCACAGATGCCCACATTTGCCGACCCACTGTCAGAACCCCTTCAGGGGGCATGCAGGGCCTACTTGGCCCATCCGTGGTGACTGAGGGCTTTTACGCCTGATGTTCCAGTGCCACCTACTATGGATCCTGAGCAACTGGGCCATGGACCTCTTCTGCACTTGACTGTCAGTGGTAGCTGTGGTCGAGCAGGCCTAGACCCTCTTGGGGGGAGTGCGGATACATGTCAGTGAACACGACTCACAAAGCACACAGTAATGACAATAAATCAATGACCAGTCAATTACTTATTTTTATATGAAAAATAATGTTTTTAATTCTAACTCTACACATTCAATGTAGTAATATGACATTCATAAACAATAACACAATCCCTTTGAGGTCGGAGAGCTCTAGTGTTTCTCTTACATGTCCATGTCCCACCTGCTCCTCGTTACAATTTATGGGATTTTCCCTATCCACTGTTGGCCACCTCCAGAGAATTACTCAAGTAGTAGGCCTTACTCAAGCGTTCACTCCGATTCTTAGGAAGTAGTCAAAAGTGTCTGTGGTGCCCTGTAGGCCCATATCAAGTCTTACTTGCTTCCGCAGCAAGGAAATGTTCAGCATCTCAGCGGGTGCCCCAACCATGGCACTCACATTGTTCCAGTCCTGCCTGATTAAGTCGGGTTGCACGCGGGAGGCGCAGCAGGACAATGCAGGCCTGCAGTGCCGGTCCTAGGCCTTCTGAGGCCCCGGGCAAAAGGGAAGATGTGAGGCCCCTCCAAGTGACATCACAGAAAGTGACTTCGCAGGACTTTTGATCTTAGTTATTTGGCATCAGTGAAGCAAACTAATGTGTATATCAGTAACATGGACAAAAAGTAGAGGGAATGGAAAACAGGTGAGCAAATATCCATGAGTGTAACACTTGCCGTCTCCTTGAATGATTAGTTGGACATGCCCCCAAATTCCAAAGGAACCAGAGGGTCAAGAAAACAGCAGTATGCATTTCACATCACTGAGGAACGCTTGTTTGAAAGAGTCTTAAAAGGCAATATGACTATGGGAGAAGTGATTTGGTATTTTGTGCGAGAGACGGCCAGAGTGGTGCTCTCATCTTGCCTTCTGTCGCTCCACCTAGGTGGATGAGGGTGATAGTAGGAGGAAGAATGATTGATCTCATCACACTCTGAGGTAAATTAAAAGCTAAGCTTTTACTATACAGAGCTGTTCCTTCCTCTTCCTGCCTCCCAATTCTACATATGCTTACACAAAGGAGGAAAGGCCCGGTGCCCCATAAGTCCACAGCCCGTCAGAGCTGCTCGATGCATGCTGGGGATTTACACATTGTTCTCAGCATTGATCTTTTGACATTTTAACTTGAGTATAATAATATATATTATGATTGAACTGAAGCAGGTCTCTTACCTCAACGTAGACTCAACAACGACAGACTCAACGAGGAGGACTAGGCCGGGGCCCCGCGACGACGTCCGACTCTTGCCTGCAGGCCTACCCACGCAGCCCGCCGCCCGATCCGAGTAGTGACTGACTGCCAGGTCACGTATGGCGTGTGTGCATGCTGAGTGCGTCACACTGAGCGGGGGCTGGCCATAAAATCATGTCCAGGGCCGTCATTGGTAGCGCTTTCACGCGCTACCAGATTGACGGCCCTGGGACCCACTGTCACCTGCATGAGGATTCAAGGCCGGCGTCACGTCACCACCAGGGCACGCACGCACCACCACCACCAAGCTAGATGATGGGGGGTGCATGCAGATCACGGTCAGGTTTGGGTGCGCAGAGAGTGTTGTTCCCTCCTTCCCTGCTTTAGTTAGTTACTGCTGCCTGCAGCCCGGCCCCTGCGCGAGTGCTGTGCTCACAGCGCAGCGCTTTTCCAAATTACCCCCATCATTTATTTATTCCAGCAACTGCGGGGCCGGCGGCGGGGCCCCCCTGAGCGCGAGGCCCTGGGCAGCTGCCCATACCGCCCATGGCTAGGACCGGCCCTGCAGGCCTGGGATCTCCAAGAGCTTGCGCAGCCAGTTCCAGCTGTGATCAGAGGTGCTTCAGCGCTTCCCCCTCCAAGGTTAGTTTAGCGCTCCCCACCAGGAGGAGGGAGTTCATCCTGGCGCTCCTGATTTGGTCCCAGTGGCGTTGAAGTACTCACAGCTTCCTCCTCTCACCATTGGGCGATTCGGGGGCAATTTCCGTGATGCTTGATTTTGACCCACAGGTCGCAGTTCAGTTCACAGGCAGCAGCCCAAACTCTGAAAGTTAATTATTGCCGGCAACCCCTCCTGGCATACAGGGTTGCGTCAGTACCTCAGACAAGGTGTCAGCCCTTCCTGCACCCCCGTTCACACTATGGTGGCCCTTCCTGGCAAACGGGGTCGCCTCTAGGCTCGGCAATGGTCTTAGTACTTGTTCGCAGTGTTCACTTCCATGGCAGACCCTCCTAGCATGCGTGGTTGCTACAATGAAGCATTACAGGCTTCACGCTGCCAACATGCCAGTCTACTCACAGCTATCTTCGAAGCAGCCCTCTCCTGACATACGGGTGTCGATGACGTCTTTCTGCACATCGGCAATGACCTGTTCGATGCAGCAGCCATCTCCTCACACCTCGCAAGATAGTCTTCTGGACAATACTCCCCACTGGACCTCAGTCCCTCCAACTCTATCCTCTTCCTCACAGGGCATACTGGTTTTGGCACAAAGGCAGGTGTTTTTGCTCCAGAACAAGTGATCTTGGTTTCCCTGGGAAATGTCCCCTCACTCAAAAGGTAGACTAGCAGGCCTTGGCCCCCAGTACTGGTCACAGGCAGAAGTCTTACAGAGCTTCCCCTTCTGATAGTTCGTCTGGCTGATTGGAAGAAGATAATTCTTGGGGTC
Source organism: Lissotriton vulgaris (assembly GCF_964263255.1). Taxonomy (NCBI): domain Eukaryota; kingdom Metazoa; phylum Chordata; class Amphibia; order Caudata; family Salamandridae; genus Lissotriton; species Lissotriton vulgaris. The sequence continues at coordinate 1,718,896,664 of NC_141693.1, read as the reverse complement.
TCAACTTCCCCTTCTCATAGTCCATTTCCAGGCACCAAATGTGATTTAGGGTCTGGGTCTTTGAAGATTCATGTTCGGGTTCTACTTCTTTTGAAGTGAATCCTTCCCTTCTCTCCCTTCCTCTTGAAAGGATGTATGTCACGAGAGAGACTCCGAAGCTGATAGTCCCACAACACAGGCCATGGTAGTGACTGGCACAGTGATTTGTGCATCAAAAGATTAATCCCTGGCAAACAGCCCTACTCTATGATTCCCTTTTCAGCCACATCTACTTCCTGACATGTGTCTAGGCCCCTTCCTTGTGATCTCTCACTGGATCAAAGAGCACCCGTTGAAGTGTACGGGGAATCTCTCTCTCCCTTCTCCAGTGTGTCCCACCCTGCTCACAGGAATGCAGCAGTACACACATCTGTCTGTGGGAGATTTCTCTACTCCTCATGCCTTCGCCAGGCATGGGCTTCACAAATGAAACCGAGGGTGGTCTATGGAATTTACCATTACAGGCACACTTGCACTCAGTGCATATACACAACACTATCACACTGTCCAGTACTTTTACCTTCATGTATTGTGCCCTTAACAACACACATACATTCAGCACACACATGCACTGTTCAGGAACGTAGCATGTCTGTATTGTGCCATGACATGCCACTTGGAAACACACACACTGCCAGCACACATATTCACCATACGCGTGCTGCACAACAGTTCACCCTTTATGTAGTCCACTTTGTGCATGCACAATTCCATCCAGCACATGCTTTCACAACACACGCACTGCTCATCACTACATCCAGGGCCGGCGCTAGGCATGGGCAGCATGGTCGGCTGCCCAGGGCCCCGAGCTCAGCCCATTGACAGGGGGCCTCGCAAAAGTGTTTCCCCACCAGCCTCTCGCCTGTGGTGAGCACTGCGTGGCCCAGGGAAGGACTGCCTCTCCACTGGGCTTCGCAGGCATGTGTAGGAATAGGGGGAAGAGGCCCCCTCCCCTGTGCCTCGCAGCACTGGGCAATGGCTGTTCACCCCCAGGGAGGGGGCCCCTTTTCCCCAGGGCCGTGCAGCCCACATGTAGCGCGTGGCTCGTCTGCATTTGCAGGTTTGACCTGTAATTGGGAACAGGGTCAGATTAGAAGGCAAACAGCCATTCAATGACCGATGGGCCGGTGCTGAAAGGTGTGACATGTGGGCTGGTTGTTAAAGGGCCTCAGCTTCATTCCTGCCTCCCAGGCCATCACACTTCTGGCTATGGTGTGCGGGGCGAAGGTATTAAGTGTGGCAATATGCCGTAATTGGCCAGTTGTTTGCTCTATTTGTTCTGTCATTCTTCCCTCAGCCCCCCATTGGTGCCCCCCCAAAGAAGTGTCTTGCCCAAGACCGCTCCCCTGCCAGGCAATGGTAGGTGGGGCAGGTGGAAGCATGCAGGGGCATCACTGAGGCAGCAGGTTTTTGGTTATGGGTAATTGACTCCTTAGTCTCCACAGTAGCAGCAGTAGCTGTGTCCTTTTTCTTGACCCCCCTCCCCTGCAAGGTCATCACCTTGAGGATATGGAGGGCTGGGGAAGGAGTGAACTGCGATAAGGGGTGTGGGTATATTTACATGGGCCTCGCAGTGAGATAACCTTTGTTAGGTTTTATTAAAATAGTAATAATAGGGGCATTTATATAGCGCTGGGTTATTACGCGCACCGGCGTGTCCCTGCGCTTCGACCGCTGCGAAACCCTTCCTGGCTTCCCTGAGAGATGGTCCCTTAATGGGTATCTCCAGGGTGAGACCAGGCATCCCCGGCGGTCTGATGGGGCCGTTAGTGAAGATGAGGCAAGCTAGTGCCCAGAGTTGCCGAGTGTGATCGCTGATCAGAGTGGGCACCGAGGCGAGAGAATTATCGAGTCCGCTGACCCTGGTCCAGAAACCTGCCGCGTCGGGAATCGAACCCTGGTCCCGGGCCGTCCTCTGCTCTCGGGTCTGCCGCCTCTAACCAGTGAGCCACACTACTTCACTAAACTAGCGAGGATGTGACGTTGTGTCCTAAGCTGCCTACATTGGCAGTCGGAGACCAGGTTCCAGTCCCAGCATCAGCTCAACATCCTGTCATTCTGGGCAAATCACTTAATCTCACCAAAGACTAAAGTAAAAATACATTTGATCTTGTGCAGTGTAACTGTTGCCCATGTAAATTACCCCAATGTCCTAGCACCGAGTTCACCTTATGTAAACTATAAAAATCACGGACCAATTAAAAAAAAAAGCCATTTTTTTGACTCATTCCCAGCTATTTTAATGCACACTAACTGCCTGATCTTCTCACACTGCAACGACAAGGAGTTTAATCCCCAAGCCATAGTTTCCACTTGCCTTGATTTTGCTTTGTGCTCAATGTGTCGATGTATGCGTATGGTACTGTATGTAGATTTGCATATACACCTGGCACATAGCACTCCATGCATTATCCTCACTAGCCTTTGCTATTCTCCAACTATGCATTTTAACAAAAATAAAACGTGAACAAAAAGTCAGAATGCTTATTCTTTACTTTGCATGTTTGTTGCCTCTGAGTAAACATTCCTATGTCACTGGTTCCTTCTCCCTTGCACCGCCCAGCCATGATCCAGTACTTCTGTGCAGCTCACGGAAGGCCTACCCTCCCCTAGGCCTCACAGTCATTGTCCAATGCTGAGAGGCAGCACAGATTCATGAATTCCATGCTTAGGGCAAGAGGCAACATCTGAAGGGCATAGCTATCAATAGTATAGAAAGTGCAATGGGACCATGGTCTTGTGGGGTTGTGTGTTCAATGCACCCAAATTATGGCTGTATTTTACTGCTCAGTCAGTGACCAGAGGGTAGTGGGGAGTCACAATTTGCCTTGCTTGCACGACGGCTGGCCTGCTTCCCTACACCTTGCAGCCATGACCCTGTTCTGAGATGTCCAAATGTCATTCTCTCCCTTGGGCCTTATGTTTTTTACTATATGTGATGTGTTTTACACTTAACATAATTCTGGCGAGTAAAGAGCCTACACACGAAAAAGATTGTCCTACGTCTCTAAGCGTGTGCGTGTGGGATACTGGTGAGAGAGAGGATTTATGTTAAAACAAATTACGAAGTATTAATGTCATCCTAAGGTAGCATAATAATGGCACATAAAGATAAGGGAGCCTTATGAAATGTGCAATTATACCCATAGTGAGTGAGGTTTTCTCTTGTGTCATTTTATATTTTGAATGATCCGGCCCCTCATTACCTTACAGGATCTCCCCCCTTTATGAGGCAGAACTGGAAATTGTATCATGTGACAAATGTAATCCATTTAATACAGTTTTAAAATATATGGACTTATTTAATTTGTATATTTACTTTTTTGCCCATGTTACTGATGTTCATGTTAGGTCTCTTCAGGAATGCCAAATAAAATCAATAGTCCTGCAGTGTAACTTTCTGTTATGCCACTCCTTGTGATGTTACCAAGGGCAGCCCCTCCACTAGGGCGGAGTAGCGTCACCCCACTGCTTTCTCGCAGAGCGAGAAGCAGAAACATAAAATGCTAAAACTACCATTTCATGTTTCTGCTACTCACACTGCGAGAAAGCAGAAGTGTTTGGTTGGGGGCGGGCGGGTCTGCTTTAGGGCCAGGGAGGAGTGCCTTGCCACCTGCTAAGGGCCCTGACTGTTTGGTCATGCACACTCTGGCCTTTCTCCATGTAGGCACCAATGCACCATACATGGAGAAAATGGCCTCCCCATAGGCGCCTGTCTGGTCGGTGTCCCAACCAATCACAATGCTGCCATTGCAGTGTTGTGATTGGCTTATGGGAGGGAGGCTGCCTGCTTCCTGTTCCTGCCAGAGGCAGGAAATAAAGAGAGCAGGTCAGGAGCAGAGATGACGCGAGACCTGGGAAGGTAAGTTTATTTTATTTTTAAATTACCCCCCCGCGCGCGAACCCCTGTGAGACCTCCCACCCACGAGTGATGCTAGCCGCAACTGGATTTTACATGCAAATTAGAGGGGCCTCACATCTTCCCTTTCGCCCGGGGCCCCAGAAGTTGTAGGACCGGCCCTGACTACATCTCTCATGTAATGTATCCCTCAAAGGTATACATACACCCAGTACACACGTTCACTATGCATGCACTGCACAGCACTGCCCTATTCCTGTAACGTACTCTTCCCAGGCACGCATACATCCAGCACAGATCCCCACGCCTGTGCAGCATTTTACATCTAACTGATGCAGGCCAAAGTTGAGTTTATCACACAGCAGCAGAACTTTAAAATGGTGAGTGAGCTTGTAGGCCTCGCTCCAATGATACACGTTAACCCCTTAACCACGGCGGCAATTCCGCCGTGGTGCGGGCGTTCTAAAGGGTGGGCGGGGCTGCGTCGGCCAACGGTCGTTCGCAGCACCAGGGAGGGAGTGCTCCAGTCGGCCGACGGGAGCACTGAAGGGGTTAAAAAAGACAAGTTCACTCCTACTGATCACTAAACGGTATGCTGCCGCCACCGCGCTATTGCTGCTTAACTCTTGGCGAATGCAGTAGCCATAAAGCACAATGAGGGTAGCGCTTTGGGTGCCCCTCCCAGTCCATCAAGACCCCAATTCTTGAGACAGACCTATGTCATGGCACACACGCATGATCCGTATTTGCCTATCACAACAAAAACCAGCATTAGAGATTCAGACAAAAGTACAGTTGGGCATTCAGGACAGGGGTACTCGTCCATTACCATGCAGATGTCTTTTCCTTCCCAACACCCAACTATGCAAAACTCCTCTAATTCTTCACCTTTCATCCAAGTTATAAGTTAAAACTCATTTGAGTATCAGAAAAGGGATGGCAAAATTCTATGTGGTGACTGTCCGCACATTTCTAGAGAGTCTGGGGTCTGCTTTTTATTAGATTCTCTGGTTCATTGTGTATCTGCAAAGGTAGCTTGTTAGTCTGTAAAAACATTGAGATAGAGCTTGTGTAAGTCATACTTTTAGGTTGAGCTGCTGTCTGGTTGCAAAAGACTAATTTATAGTGTATCAGATTTTACCGTGGGTTTAAACCCCGCCAATAGCTTACCATTGGTTTGTTTCATTATCATTCTTATTTGCTTGCTTCTTATAGGATGGCTCGAATTATCCTTCTTGTCTTTGTCCCTCGCCAGGAGCATAGCCTATTTAGTTGTCTCCATCCACTGCTCAGTTACGGGAAACTACTATTTTCTTTTTTGGCTTTAGTAATCCAACTCTACGAAAGTGGATGATTTTTCCAGCTGTCTCCTTCGTGTGCTACTCCCACTCTCTTCTGCACCGTGCTGCTCTCGTCTGTTTGCTATCCCCCAGCAATGCTCTCTCTTTTTTCTTGTGTGTTTACTTATGTGCCACTAAAGTGCACGTGGTTTCCATCAGTCAGACTTGTGTGCTTCTATCTCCCTGCCCACTCCAAGTATATATCTCTCATCCATATGCTACTCTCCCCAAGCGCTGCTCTCTCTCATCCTTGAGCTTCATAACCCCCACACTGCATTCCGTGTTGCACTTTCTTGGCCATGTGCTTCTGTTGTGTTCTTGCCATCTTGTGATTCTCTCCCACCTTCTGTGTACTGCTTTCTCCACACCCCCCCCCCCACATGCTCCTCTATGACCCCACACTCCTGCAGCCCTATTTATTTTTTGATTGGTGATTTTTGGCAATTTTTTATTTTTTATTTACCGCTCTAAGTGGCGTTTGCCACCTTGGATCGTCATATACAAACGTAAAGCAAAGGGCCTGTGCACGCGTTCTGATGTATGTGCATGTCAGTCCAATGTCTTTTTGTATTTTTGTTATTTTTTTACTGGTCAAGTCAAATGGATTTATATAGCGCGCTACATACCCAGAGGGTCTCAAGGCGCTTGAAGAAGGGTGGGGAATTACTTGTCAAATATCCAAGTTTTAAGTTGCTTTCTGAATGCTAGATGGTTCTGAGTGAGACACAATGCTGCCCAGCAATCATATGCTGTACATCACGGCTAAAGGAAATTGTCAAAGCCAGTAGATCTCTAATGTGAGACCTATTGGCTTTACCAATGCATGTTTGCATGAAGTTTTTCTTTTACTTCGGCTGCTGCCTCTGTCTCTCTTTCAAGACTTGTCTCAAATATTTGTACCCTTGCATGACATGGCAACTGCAACATTACTTCACAGGAATGGTGTCATTGGCTTGCTGTGTCTTCTTAGGTTTTGAGTAAAATGGTTTCCTCACATCTCGGTACCATTGCCGAAGAACACGCATACAACCTTTCCCTGCCCTATACTGCAGATACATTGGTTCGTGTGTGCACATTTCATGTACTTTCCCAACTCTTTAAGTGAAGGAATTCAAATCTTGCCTAGCAATACCAACTTCTTTCCTCTTGCTTTTTATTAGGTCTCGGCTAGAAGCGAGCGAAGCTCGCTCTCGCCAGAGACCTTATTGTTAGCGGCTCAGCTTCCCAGGAGGACAGCACTGGCCGCGCGCGGCGATTTGTTAAGGCCACGCGCACGAGAACGCGCTCGCGGCCAGGTGCTGTCCTCCTCGAAAGCTGCCTCCCTTCCCCATGCAGGGCGGGCCGCCGTGCTGCCTGCGGCGACCCGGAAGCATTGACGGCCAAACCGGAAGTAGGTGCTGTCCCGCAGAGCACCGCTTTTCAAGTCTCTGCTCCTCATTGCCGGAGACGGCTTTTCTTCCGTAGCAGCGTGTTTAACTAAAAGAAAATCTTCCCCTTTGCCCTACCAGCCCAAATAATAAGTGCTCCTCTCTGTGCCTCTGGCAACGTTTTTTTGATTGAAGGAACAACTCTTCATGCGACTAAGGACCCCCACCTCTGTGTACACGAAGAACACTGACTTTCCTTCAGCACCCCAACAGTACCACTTCCTGTACAGCACGGAATGTACCTCATTAACACAACTGTTAGCCCTGACTGTCCCGGTGTCCCAGTGAAGCACTGACACTGCAGTAAAGGAACGGTCAGTCAAACTCCAAGATATCCTGTCTGTGCCCAAGAATCACCATGAGCATGCTACACTCTACACCAGCCTAGCGCCTTCGATAGACAGACTCCACGGCACGCACAATCCACCCACTCCAACTGCAGGACCTACACTCCACGTCCACCAGTGTGCTCGATTGCTCGGAGAGCCCAGCCTAGCCCAAAACTTTGTCCGGCAGTATAGCAAACTTCGGCGTTGCAGAAGCAAAAATGGAACAGACTAAAGCAATCAAGCACCCTGAAAGCCACACACAGTGAAAATGATATGTGTAGAAAGGAGACAACGATAGCAAAGGTAACTTGCTACGACAGTTTTGCTGCTTATTCTGAAGCCCAGAGACAATACCAGATTTGTTTCTTTGCCTAGTAATATAGACTATTTTTGTCATTTTCTATTATGTAATAAACAGTTCACAATTCGAGGAAAATATACAATTCCTCAACATTGTTGGATATAATAATTAAAACAATAAACGTATGATGTATTTATTGAACTTATTCACAATTAGAAACAGGATTTTCTTTAAGAGAACACCACACATAACAATTCCAAGATGGCCGCGACTCGACCGTCTATTGAGTAGAGACAGCGCCAGGCTTTTCGCTGTCAAATTTGGGGGTACTATTTAATTCAAAACACAATGCACGTTCCATAAATTATTATAGACTATTACAATCAAATAAAAAACATTTAATGAACCACTGCAGATATAGTGACTTCTATTAGAACTGAATTTGTGAGTGAGTAGTGAGTGCAGAGTAGTGAGTGTTGAGTAGTGAGTGCAGAGTAGTGAGTGCAGAGTAGTGAGTGCAGAGTAGTGAGCGCAGAGTAGTGAGTAGTGAGTGCAGAGTAGTGAGTAGTGAGTGCAGAGTAGTGAGTGCAGAGTAGTGAGTAGTGAGTGCAGAGTAGTGAGTAGTGAGTGCAGAGTAGTGAGTAGTGAGTGCAGAGTAGTGAGTAGCGAGTGCAGAGTAGTGAGTAGCGAGTGCAGAGTAGTGAGTAGTGAGTAGTGAGTGCAGAGTAGTGAGTGCAGAGTAGTGAGTAGTAAGTGCAGAGTAGTGAGTAGTGAGTGCAGAGTAGTGAGTGCAGAGTAGTGAGTGCAGAGTGTGAGTGCAGAGTAGTGAGTAGTGAGTAGTGAGTGCAGAGTAGTGAGTAGTGAGTGCAGAGTAGTGAGTGCAGAGTAGTGAGTAGTGAGTGCAGAGTAGTGAGTAGTGAGTAGTGAGTGCAGAGTAGTGAGTGCAGAGTAGTGAGTGCAGAGTAGTGAGTAGTAAGTGCAGAGTAGTGAGTAGTGAGTGCAGAGTAGTGAGTGCAGAGTAGTGAGTGCAGAGTGTGAGTGCAGAGTAGTGAGTAGTGAGTAGTGAGTGCAGAGTAGTGAGTGCAGAGTAGTGAGTAGTAAGTGCAGAGTAGTGAGTAGTAAGTGCAGAGTAGTGAGTAGTGAGTGCAGAGTAGTGAGTGCAGAGTAGTGAGTGCAGAGTGTGAGTGCAGAGTAGTGAGTAGTGAGTGCAGAGTAGTGAGTAGTGAGTGCAGAGTAGTGAGTAGTGAGTGCAGAGTAGTGAGTGCAGAGTAGTGAGTGCAGAGTAGTGAGTGCAGAGTAGTGAGTGCAGAGTAGTTAGTAGTGAGTGCAGAGTAGTGAGTGCAGAGTAGTGAGTAGTGAGTGCAGAGTAGTGAGTAGTGAGTGCAGAGTAGTGAGTAGTGAGTGCAGAGTAGTGAGTGCAGAGTAGTGAGTGCAAAGTATTGAGTGCAGAGTGCGTAGAGTGGTGAGTGCGTAGAGTGGTGAGTGCGTAGAGTAGTGAGTGCGTAGAGTAGTGAGTGCGTAGAGTAGTGAGTAGTGAGTGCGGAATGCAGAGTAGTGAGTGCAGAGTAGTGAGTGCAGAGTGAGTGTGCAGAGCAGTGAGTGCAGGTGCAGAGTGGTGTGTGCTGTTGAGTGCAGAGTGGTGTGTGCTGTTGAGTGCAGAGTGGTGTGTGCTGTTGAGTGCAGAGTGCTGTGTATTGGCAATGTAAATGACAATGCCATTTATTTATTATTTAAAGAAAAAAAAGAAATGTCATGAGCAATGCCAATAGCTCCACCTTTAATGATGCCGAGACCATTGCATTGTAAATGCTTGTTTCCAATGTGTGTGATTGCCTCTGCGGAGACAGTATGGAAATTGCTTATCATGGCAGACGTGTTAGTGTGTTCGCTTTTATCGTCCCACGCTTTCCCTAACAAACCACTATAGTGTGTTTCACATACTTTCATTGCAAAGAGGCTTTGCTCATTTTTTTGTGGTAAGGAAGGGCGCTTTTTGGATTGTCCAGTTAATACATTAATTCTAAAATCTAGATCGTCCTTTTGTGCAAATGTTCGGGGATCCCCAAAACCAAATCGCGCCAGCATTCATCCTCTAGTACATTTGTTTTCACTCTGCTACTTTGTAAAGGTAAATTGATAGTTGTATAGCGCACTACTCACCTGCAAGGGTCTCAAGGCGCTTGTACGAATATCGCTGTGGAACCCATCCTGGCTTTCCCTGTGAGGAGTCCACTCCTGGGCACCCCCAGGGTGGAGGCCAGGCATCCTTAGCGTTGTGGGGGCCGTTGTGGAGATTAAGCAAGCTATTGCCCAGAGTTGCAGAGTGGGACTCCATGATTGGAATAGGCACCGAGGCGCGAATTATCAGGTCTGTGGAATTTTGAGCCCAAGACCCGCCGAGGCGTGGAATTGAACCCTGGTCCCAGGTCAGAGCCATTTGGGGAGAAAAGATTTCCCAAATTATCTAGCAATGCCCTCACACTGAAGGTTATGGTCAAGTAGTGAGGACCCCACACTTCCACTCCGTAGAGCAATGTGCTTTCCACCAGCTCTTAGGACCTGATGGATGGAAGTCCTAGTCCTTGACACACACAGGTTTAGGAAGCTTGCCCTGCCCTGAGATTCTCTTGGTGGCTTCCGCTGGGTTGATATTCCAACTCCCAGGTAGGGAAAGCTCTTAACATATTTCAGTGGCTTCCGCTCCTGTTAGAATAATTTGTCTTCTCTTTTTCAGGGCAATTGGATAGCCCTACACCATCATTTTTGTCTTATTCATATTTCGATTTTGTTTTCTTCACATTAGTTTTTTGTTAAATTCTTGAGATATTGTAGAGCGTTACCTGTGAAGACATTGTTGATGGGTTTTCCAATCCCTCTGTGCTCTGTCATTTCATTTATGTAGTTCTCTACGGGACAGGTGTGCTCTCTGATCGGAACAGATAGACCAGAACTGTTCAGGTCAAAGTAAAACTGAATTAGATTTCAGCAACAGCTATTACCTACAGTGTGATGCAGGAGCGGCCCGTGCAGGTAAGGATGGTAGGGAGGTTGGAGGGGGATTCGACAGATGACCACGGGGGAAATTAAATAAATAAATCATTTCCCCTCTTCTGTTGGAAAAAAAACACCTGGTCCCACTGAACACAATGGCCTTCCTGACACCTTTCAGCTGCTGAATTCCTTTCTGCTTGCACTGTTGCTTGGCCGTAGTATGGACTCAATGCTATTGGCCATCTGGAATGGTGTAATGATGACAATAGCTGAAGGTTGCCTGACTTTGCCAATGATGCTTGCCCTTCCAGGTGTCTTTAAGGCAGTAGACCGTCCCGCCCTCCTCCATTGTCTGGAACCATCTGCAGGTGGTTTGCCTCCTTCCCAGCGACCTGAATCAAGGCATAAAGTTTTACTCTCTCAACTCAAACATTTATTCTGGACTGTGTGATCCAATAGGGTTTGCCGCGACACCATGAATACTTAATGTTCACATGAAAGTAACAAGGGTCCGAGCTGTACCAATTGAGTTCTAACCGCAAGATATAATCAAACTAACTTTAAGTCAGTCCCTCCTACAGCGACCTCAGAGAGCCAATGAAGGAAAATGTCATGGTCGAAGGTATTGAATACAGCCAACAAATCCAGCAGGACCAGCTCTCCGACACCGATGCCATCGACAATGGTTCTAAGCTTGTTTAGTGCTAACATTTCTACCAGCTCGGTACTGAGTCCAGGACGGAGCCCGGATTGATGAGGGTCAAGAAGCGAACTATTCGCCACAAAATCCTGAAGCTGGATGGTTACAGATCTGCCCAATGGCCATAAAAAATAGAGGTGACTTCATCTGCGTGGAACATTCTTGTTTTACACCCCCTAGGCAAAGCCCTCAACCTTTTTGACTGACTCCCTCCATCAACAAGACCCCCACTGGCATCCACGGTGGCTGTGCCTCCCCATCTGACTAGCACCATTCCAGTCATGCCCAGACTCTCCCCAACACCTGAGACTGAGCAGGTTCTGCATACTCACGTCCCTGACATGGCATTCTTAGGCATATCCGTTACGACGACTCCTCCCATGTTTACAGTTGTTATGTTCCCGCCTCGCTCTGATCTTGGGGTTGGTCACTCTCTCTCGCTCCCCCGCGGTGTATCCAGTTGCCAAGACTCATAAGTTGGGCCCTCAGGCGGCCTTATTGAGGGGCCTGATTGGTACCCTTGAGATAATGCGCCCTGTTGATTTCCTTACTTTTTGCATAATCTTGCTCCATTACTATTGGCCGGATGCATACACCCGTGAAGGCTTTCTTCTTCTATGTCTTTATGTGTTTGCTTGTTTTCAAAATATCAATAAACAGATTAAAGAAAAACATAGAGGTGCTCTAACGAGGCGATGCCTGGCTTTGTTGTGAGGTGAATGGAGACTTCTTGGAGAGTCCGGTTTGGAAGTTGGCTTATTCGATAACAGCTTTAATGTTTGGTGGCGTTGGTGACACGCCCGCTTGATTCTCCCCCCTATGTCCACTGGTGTGGGCGCTTTTCTGAGAGTGCTCTCATTGAGAGAGATGTGTGTGAGATGTGTTAGTCAAATAATGGGGCTCCTTGAGGTCAGGCTTAAAACGCATTTGTTGACAGGCGTCAATGCTGCTGCCCCGGGACAGCAGGAGATGCAGCGGGTCAACATTTAGATGAATTACGGGAGCTGCTCTCAGCACTCCAGCCTCTCACAGAAGGCGGTGGTGCTTATGGGCAGGAATAAGGGGCAGGAGCAGAGCCCACTGCAGAAAGTGCCAACTGAAGTCTGCTCTAGAGTGCATTTCCAAAGCTGCGTTTAGGGCCAGCATGTCAGGGCATTGGGGTAGCTGTGAGTATGTGTCATTGTTGAACTACACAAAATGTTAGATTTGAGGTTTGGCAGGGCTAAGCCCCCATCAATGCTTATATGGTTCAGGCTTGTGAGAGGCGGGGCCTGCGCAGGAAGTACAGCAGTCTATGAGCCCTCTGCCACCCATTGGGTAGTGAGGCATACTGATGAGCTGTTCCTGAATAGTGCAGCGCTGGTCCTTTGCAGTACCACTCAGAGCAGAGATGGTATCTTTTAAGCAGGCTTCCGCTAGTTACCAACACTGTGATGGAGGCCTTTGGGGCAGGGGGAGGGGTAGCTACCTATCCCTTTCTTGCGCTCATCGGACAAGCGTGCAATTGTGGCACCCTAACTGTCCTCAGTGTTTACATGAGGACTTATGGTCAGGGCCACTTGAATAATGTGTCAAAGGAGGACCAAATTATGCGGCAGGGTTGACTAAATTGTGCAGCATCAAAAGTTAAATATGAAGCATAATGCTGCACGTCTTGTAATAGCATTAGTAAATTGTTTTTTGTCATTTTCACACGTTAACACTGTTTGGGCAAAAGTTTCACCTCATTAGTACCAGTTTACCACCCAAATAAATCAATAAGCAATGGAACGGTAACTGGCCAACCTGTGCAAAGGTCCTTCCACCGTGATGCAACTTGTGCATTTTTAGTAACTTTTGAGCTGGATTCAAACATGTTTTGTTATGAACTGCAGACTGTGCAGCAGATGATGGTTTATGTCGCAAATGCAACAAATCCATAAGTATGCAAAAATGCCACAGCTGCAGAATCGCATAATTCCTGGGCCCAGCTTTTATATCTGGTTGGAGAGGTGCCTGGTTGAGGCATGTCGTATGTGGGAAGAGATTGGTGTGATTCATGAGGTCCCAGCACATGGTCTATATGCCACTGTTTATCGAGGGCTAGAGTAGGCGTCATGAAGTATTTCTTATTGGGTTCTGGGCACATGATAGGTGTGCTACTCCCTTATTGTTAGTAGTGATGGTGCAACCCAAGGCAATCAACAGCATCACAGTATGCGGGTCAAATTTGTATTTCATGTATGACTCTAAAGTGTTGATGGGGCATCCGAGAGGAGTTAGTGCTTCCTGGGAACCAAAAGTGAGTCGTAGGCAATGAGTTATGCTGTGGAAAGAATATAGTTAGATTTAAGAGGATGAGGCGCAGCAGAGGAGAAGTTCAAAGGAAAGAATACAAAGTGGCGATGAGGGAAGGTGGGCTATCTCAAGGCCAAACAGGAATTATGCCACAGGAATACACCCTGGCCTAAACAAATCGCCTTTTTTCTTGATGCATGGGCATGATGCTTGGGCATGATGTCCTAGGAGAAGAGATACAAAAACAAGAGGGAGTCAGAGAGGTCATGTGACCAGTTGGCAGGCATTCAGGAGAAGTGAAACAGAAGTTGGACCACTGTAGTAGAGTTCAACATGGATGCCACCAACAATTCCCAACTAATTACAATTAGCATCCGCTGCTATTCGAAACAGTACATGGTGCACTACACATTCTTCCAGTTTGAGACTTTTTTAAAGAGAGTGCCTCACCTTCCATCCGTTGTCTCCCGCTTCCATTGTTTGAAAGCCATTTCCAAAATGCTGGCCCTCATGGACAACATGCAATGCCATTGATGTACATGATTATGTGGCATTTATGGGTAATCATTTGCTTCATTCACTGATTTTTTTAAAAAATGTACTGATATTTTAAACCAAGGTACATCACGTTATGCATTTTGTCATTCATTAATATTATTATTTCAGGCGTGTCTGCCTCAGAATATGTTCGAATCTGATTTATACACGATGCTGCACCTACCCTCGTTCTGCCGCAGCGTACTACCCATGTGTATATCTTCTTCATTTCTTAGCTGTTGTAGCCCCCACGCTCCGTGGCAAACAGCCGCGGTCCGTGCAGGTAACAGCGGTGGGGCGGTGGGGACGGGTAAGGGGGGTTTTCAAGGGACGATGCAGAGGGGAAATTAAATAAATAAAAAAATTTCCCTCTGCATCGTCCCTCGAAATCCTCCCTTACCCAGCCCCACCGTCCGACCACCCGACCGCAGTTACCTGCACGGACTGCGGCTGGTGGCAATTCTTGAGGCTGTGTCATGACCAATCCCCTGCACTCAGGTCGCCATGATGGTATCTAGACATTAGTATCACACACATTCGTGTAGCTACTTCCAGTCTTAGCCTCTCTATGAAGGCACCTCTTTGTGGACTTACCTGCCACCACATGACACAATAAAAATGTCCAAATGAGCCTTATTTTTGATTTCTGTAAACTTTAAAGAAGAGCTATTTTTAACATTGGTGATTTGGAAGTACCTCGTTCCTTCATCCTGTTCGCAAGAGTGACAGAATTTTGATAGCAAATAACATTTCTGTGAAGCCACATTATGTAAACTTAGATATAGATGACATCGAATGTGCAGTAGTTTGTTAAAAGTGGTTCTCTGAGCTCTCTAATTACCACTCACTTTTCTTCGCATTTACCTGATAGAGCGCGCAGGTCACCCGACTAGGATCTTACCAATACTCGCCTGGGCCCACACTTCAAAAGGACATCAATTTTATTACCTCAAACAGGTGCCACATGCTCTATTATCAGTTTGTGCTTACATTAATTCCTATACCAGTAACTTACCAATCCTTGTCACTAGATACCTAAACACGATGAATCAGGGAGTTTAATAAAGAAAGGCCCTCAAAAATACCATAACATTTGCATTCATATAATAACCACAGACTCAGGGTAGGTTCAAACTCTTTTATCTAATCATCATCAAAAGTCATAAGCCATAGATTAAAAGCAATTACATTATCAATAACCAAGATCAGAAACAGTGTATAGCTATGTAAAAGATAGATTATGCCAACCATTTAGCAAACTTGAAATAAAGGGAAGGTAGAAACAAGGAACACGCTAATTTTAGAAAACAGACTTGCGCAACTCGATTAAAGGAGGGTAAAGAACGGGAACATACTGAACCCGAGAACTTTCGTAATTCATTAGCAGTTTGGAAAAGAGAACAAATTATGCAATTCGAAATTCAGATTTAGCACAATAACTATAGGGAAGGTAAGAATTGGAACACACTATAAATTCAGCTTATCTCCTTAAAGGGTGGGTGAGAAAAGGAACATATACTATTATAGAAACAATTAGCATTGACTAAAGGTGGGTTGAAAATTGGAACACGCTACTAGACAGTAATACATGAAATTCTCATTTGCCAAGAACGGGAAAAGAAAAGGAACATATACAATCAAAACTTTGCAAAATTTCAGGAAGGGTAAAGAAAAGGACGCGATTTAGAAAGACAATTACCCACACAGATTTATATTTACCTAGAATAGTGTGAAGACCAACCCTGGCCATGGGTCAGTTGGAAAGGACAGGAGAAACCCCAAAGACTTCAGTGCCAGTAGGCAAGCAAGTGCAGCTCATGGACAATCAGGACAGGATAACCCCAGAATTTGGATCAGGACCGGATCACCAAAGGTTAAGACCAGCACCCGCAGTTTCGTTGCAACGCCTGCGCTACTTACTCCGTCTCTGCAAAGAATCTGTCAAAACCCCGATTGGGTTACAACTTTCACCAACAAAGTGCTTCGCCAGCACTTTCACTTCCCAAAAAACCCTGATTGGGTTCTCGAACCTCCCGACAGAGTGCTCCGCAGCTCTCTGCTCTTAGTCACCTATTGAGCGCATTGGGTCAGTGACAGGTCAGACATTCAGACAAGTCGGCCAATTTCTCTAGCTAAACCTACGCTAATTATACTGTTTTCAGGTCAGTGTACCACCCCCCAATTTTGCAAGTGTAAGGATCACCAATTTTGATTGGACAAAGGAGGACAGGTCATCACACCACCAAAATTTTAGACTTTCTCCGTCTCTTTATTCAAATTCCGTTTATGCCCCTTAAATTTTAGGTTCTCATGGCATCTTCAGTCCTCCAAACAATGGATGTTCTATTTAGAAACAAAATGTATTTCTCTAGAGTTCATTAGGGCAGCTTCCCAGGAGCATCTTCTAGTCAGTCAGCTCCTTGGCAATAGTCCTAAGGTCACTGCTCCGGGGACTGGTGATTCTCGCGCAGCCTCAGTTTAAACCAAGATGGAGTGCAGCATTACACAACAGGCCAGGTTTCAGAGTGTAACATGAAACGGAGAAAAGAAACAGTTTTAGAATACAGAATAATTGTTTACACCGTATACCATGAATTTCTACACTGAACCCATTACTTTATAATAAACTATAGCATTAGGTTCAAGCAAATCAAACATCTTAGCAAAAGCAGCAGTGCAAGCCTCTTACATGTGAGAACACAGAACAGCCATTTTAACACTAGTGCGCAGATGCGACAGACTTCCCTCCACAACTGCGAATATGTCATGTCACGTGGGTATGACAGACGCATGCGCAGTAGAAATTCCCGCGTAGCAGCAGCCATTTTAGACGCAAGCGTATTAGGATTAGAAAACACATAAGCAAGCTTCTCTCGGATACCCCATGTCAAAGGGAAAAATAAAAGATTTAGTAAGACGAACATGTTGATTAAGCAGTTAGGGTTATTTGAGGCTCATGATACAAGCAAGTCGCTTTACGTGCCAATCCTTGCTCCATCATACCCAAACAGCTAATGAAAAATGATTGAAAGACCTCATTAGTTTCCATCATCTTGCAAAACCACCTCCAGGTCTGTGGGTGCTGCAGCTCTAGCCGCTCCCTTAGTTCCAGCACCCCTGAACTCCAATGGCTTCTGCCCCCCAGGGTACTGCCGGATATCATAAATGGGCTGTCCGGCCAGGGTGCCAAAGTTGGAAGGTTGGGGCCTGCTTCTTAAGAAGGGCGTTTAGTAGGTAAAGGGCTCAGATTGGCCTCAACTCAAAGGCTTCTTACAAAATTGTCAAGACAGAGTGCAGACAGGCAATGGACAGAAACAACAGAACGTCACCTGCTTATTATCCTGGACGAGGATGGACAGTGCGATCTTATTCCATAAAATTTGTAGCAGATTGAAAGTTTATAGATTATATATTCACATATTGGGATTGAAAGACAGTATGGACATGGGATGCTCATCATTACTTTACTTTTACTTTTAGGTATTTGTAGAGCGCGACACTCATCCCAAGGATATCACGGCGCTAAAAAGGAAAGGGGACTACTGAGATTATGCGGGGGGGAGTTAATTTTTAGGAAAAAGGAGGGTTTTGAGTTTTTGTCGGAATTGAAGGAGGTTTGTAGTGTGTCTAAGATCCATAGGTAACTCGTTCCATCGTTTGGCCGCCAGGTGTGAGAAGGCTCGTCCACCTGTCCTCGTTTTGTAGATGCGCTTGGGTTTTGCTAGGGCTGAGTTATTGGATCTTAGGTTCCTGTTTGGAATATAAAATTCGATTTTCCCTTGCAGGATTGTGGGGCCTGTTTTGTGGAGGGCTTTGTGCGCGTGACAAAGTAGTTTGAAGGTGGCTCGCTGACGCATTGGCAGCCAGTGGAGTTTTTTCAGGCATGCTGATGCCGAATCTCGTTTGCCTTTGTTGCATACCAGTTTGGCTGCCTGGTTTTGAAGGACCTGTAAGCGGGAGAACAGTTGCTCGTTCATCCCTTCGAATAGGGCATTGCCATAATCCAGGCGGCTGACCAGGAGGGCCTGGGTAATTGTACGCCGACAGTCCAGTGGGATCCAAGTGAAGATTTTGGCTAGGAGTTTCAAAATTGCAAATCCTTTGCCCCAGAGTATACGTACGTGGTCTTTCATGGACAGTGCGTCGTCCATCATGATGCCAAGGTTTCTGGCGTACTGTTTCGGGGTGGGGGCTGTTCCCAGTGACGGTGGCCACCACGTATCATTCCATGATAGTTTGGCTCCTCCGAACAGTAATATTTCAGATTTTCCGGCATTAAGTTTAAGGCAGTGGTTGCGCATCCAGTCTGCCATTTCGGAGAGGCAACTGTGTAGTTTTTTTTTGGTTGTTTCCGATCTTTCGTCCATGGTCACCATCAGCTGTGTATCGTCGGCATATGAGCATATGCCGATGCCCCACTTTCTTCCAATGTCAGCCAGAGATGAAACGTAGACATTAAAGAGAGTGGGGCTTAGAGAGGCCCCTTGTGGGACTCCACAGCCAATGGGACGGGGTTTTGAATGGAATTGGCCCATGTGCACTGCTTGGGTGCGGTTGCTCAGGAATGATTTAATCCATTTTAACGCTGTGGCTTGTACTCCTTTGCTCTGGAGGATGTTTAATAGGCATTCGTGCGACACCGTGTCGAACGCCGCTGACAGGTCTAGCAGTATCAGAGCCACAGATCCCCCTTGATCAGTGATGCATCTGACACTGTCCGACACTGCCAGCAGCGTAGCCTCGGTGCTGTTGTTGGATCTGAAGCCGGTTTGGGTGGGGTCCAGAAGCGAGTTATCCTCCAAGTATTTGGACAGTTGTAGGTTGACCATTTTCTCCAAAGTCTTGGAGAGATAAGGGAGCTGGGAGATCGGCCTGTAGTTCTCTGGGTTGAGGATGTCGGATCCGGCTTTCTTTAGGAGGGGGGTTACAGATGCGTGTTTCCAGGAATCTGGAAAGGACGCAGAGGCGAGGGACTGATTAAAAAGTTTGGTAATGAGGGGGCAGAGTGTCGGTGCAATTTCTGAGAACACAAAGTGCGGGCAGGGGTCTGCAGGAGAGCCGGATTTAATTGTTTTAAGAACTGCTAACACCTCCTCTTCGGAGAGTGGTTGGAAGTTGGTTAGACGTGGGAAGTTGCCTACGTCTGGATGGACGTTGTCTTTGTCGGATGTAGGCGAGTATACATCAGAGTTATCGTAAGGGGTGGTGGGATGGGAGGGGGTAAAGGTAGAGTGAATTTTGTTAATTTTTTCGGAAAAGAAGGTGCTAATCCGTTCGCATGCTTCTGTTGAGGGGGTGAGGGTTTGCGAAGTACTGGATGGATTGCTAAGCTCTTTTATGATTTTGAACAACTCTTTTGCGGAGTTGTGGTTTTCGTGAATTCATTGTCCCTACTACTGTTTTTTATATAGAAGTGCTCATTTGCTCAGGTTATTTAACATCACATACTAAACTTCCAAACACACAGCAAATGTAGCCAAATCTACAATGACCTCAAGGGTCCACCTAGGTCAAACCAATATTGTGGGGTATCTCATCCGAGAGTAGGTGGCAGACTCACAACACCGCTCTGACAGTGGGGGCTGTTGTAGATCAACCGTATGTCAGAATATTGTGCTAATAAATAGCATCACATCATTTATTTAATTTGATGTAGATTCTGTATTAGTTACTCAAACAGGGCAAACCTTTTGTAAATGATATTTAGGACACAATATTTTTGTCCGGCGATATTTAATCCACGATATTCTGGTAAAATACCATTGATCATAGCAAAACTGATCTGCCTTCACTCAAATGACGGCAGTCTCCTGAGACCCGATGGGCAGGAGGGTAGTTATCTAAAATATTTGTTTTTAAGGTTCTGCCAGAGCCTGGGCCCTCACTGTTTCTTATATGTAGTTGAGAGACATAATCCAAATGGCTCCAGGATGTGTTCCTGAAAGTACCTCCAGCCAGTGTCTGAGGGTTCAGCAAATTGGGTGATAAGATAGGGATCGATTAAGTGGAATCTGAAGACCAGACTTAGGTGAGGTAAGAATAAAAAGAGCTCGCACACACGTGAACGGGAGCAGATGTAGCCTTACGGCCATAGCTGCCAACTTGGGAATTTGAGAACCAGGTTTGAGCCTGGTGGCGGCTCAACATCCAGTAATTGTGGGCAAATCACTTAATCTCTCCTCCGTACCCTAAAATAATGCGATCTTGTATAGTGTAATCTGGTGCTGATGTTAAGTGCTGTGCTGGGCCAAGTTCACACAACATAAAAACTGCAAGCACAGAGGATGCTGGGTGACCCTTCTTACCTGCCCAACTGGAAGAGTTCTGTGAGACTCTGTAGCCAGACCAAGACCAACCAAGATTGATTCATTGTATAAAGTGTTTTGTACTTAGTTCACTTGCATTCATATACTACACAGGCACTTTTTCTTTTCACTGACATCTTACTTGAGTTTTATTGTGTATGAAGTGATGTAAACTATTGTGAAACAGTAAACACTCCATATATGGAACAACTTCTGAGAATTGTGTGTGCTTAGACTCTACTATCAAATTAATGTGTTTCAGCAGGAATTGTTGTACATCTTCCAGCTGAATGTGTAAAATACCATTAATGAATCCGATAGAAGCATACATTTTTCTGTACTGTAAAAAACCCAGGTTCTGAGGAACACTAGGTGATCCCATTGATTGTTACCATGGGTTTGTGTGCAGGCAGAGTCTTAATTGCCCACACAAGGAAACACATTAGTTAAGTCTAGTATTAGACACTTTGGGGCAGATTTACAATAACTGGTGCATCCCTGCATATCAGCTGAGATGCGCCAGTTGTTGTGCGTCACAGCAGACACCTCTTGCGCCACCATGGATGCACCGCATTTACAATGCGGCGCACCATGGGGCAAGAATGGACAGATGCGTGATGCATCTGATGCCGTTAAGGTGACGCATTGCTGGAGTTGCGTCGCAAGTGCAACGCAGCTCCAGCAAGGCTCGTGGTGCCCCTATGCCTTACATGCTGTGTCTATCTTTACGCCTGCTTCAAGCAGGCGCATGTTTTTGACGCAGCATGGCCGTAAAAGTGACTGAGTGAAATCATGTAGATTTTACTCAGCCACTTTTAGGAGGCGTTCCTGCGCCGGAACGCCCCCCCCCCCCCTCCCCCCCATGCCGGAATGCCCTCATGTGACACAGGGCTTTACAACGTGACGCATCTTCCTAGATGTTTCACCTTGTAAATACCCTACAGCATGGCGCTGACTTTGCGCCGCCGCTGCGTCACATAAGTGATGCAACTGCGGCGCAAATATGGCGTGCCGGGCTTGTAAATCTGCCCCTTTGTACTGTTGCTGTCCCTCCCATATATGAGTCCTGCCTGGCACCACCTCCATTTAGAATTTCTAAACCTCAAGAGAGAAAGAACATGTTCCCAGAAGATAAGATGATGCCGAAATACACATATCGAAAGCTGGATTTCTAATCAGTAAACAAGGATTTAGTTTGCTTAGGAGCAGTTTACTTACAAGCTCTCTCTTCCTTACCTCAAGGGCACTAAATCACTTTCCAGGGTGGGAATCCTATCTGGCCTTCAGGTAAGAGCTTAACATCCCAACCTGGTAGCTGTGTCTCTACGATAATCAACGTAAACCTTTAAGTGTTGTGCAGTGATGGTACATTCTGTAAATTACAACAACCTATATTGTCAATGTAATTCCCCTGTGTAATCCTCAATACCATTGCAATCTAATCAGTGCCCTACATAAACTATTACATGCACTCACTGACCTGCTCCTTGAAAAGCACTCTGTCACCTTTCAGGTAAAGGTCTGCACAGTGTCAATAGAACATGCAAAATAAAATAAAAAGTGATATCACATGGACACTCGTTTAGAGGTCATCAGTTACAGGAAATTCCTCAAAGGCCTAATTTAGATTTTGGCAGACAGGGTGCTCTGCCGTAAATTATGTGGCGGACGACCCTGTCTGTCAACCCCATAGTCCGCCCACCCTATTTAGAAATGGACAACCTCAAGTTTTCCATTGACAGAGTCCCTGTTGGCTCTGTCAATGGATAGCTTCCTCTTACAGCCCGACGGAGTTGAGTCTGTCAGAGGAAGGGCATTACACCACCTGCACCAATTAGGGTGGACTATTTAATGTCTTTTTTTTCTCTTCGTCACACCCAAGAAAAACCTGGCAGTAAGGGACAGAAAAAACACAATAATGACCCCCCACTCCCTGGGAGAAATGTTCCAGCTAGTGAGAGTCATTTGCTTTTCTTAGACGCACACTCCTGCTTTGGGAGTTTGTTTCTGAACAAAAAAAACTTTGGAACAGTTTGGTGAATGGTAATCAGAACTGGCAGCAGCTGTCCTCCAAACGTTTTGTAATTTGAAAGGCGCCATCTCTGAATGTACAGAGGTGTCCCCTGAAACAGCGGTCATCTCTAAATTGGACAGATGTTACTCCTTCATGTCCTCCACCGCTCTTACAGATGGAGTGCCTTTCTCCAAACCTTAAATCAGGCCAAAAATGTCTGCTGATTTCCTAACTCTCTTGTTTCCCCTCACACATTTGTAAGTGGTGATGGCAGAGTCTCTGCTAGATCCCTTTTGGGAAAACAGGGACCACCAGAGATCCACAGCGAGAAGTATATTTCAGGGTTTGCACACCCTGCAGATGCCAGTCTCAAAGTGTGTTTTCTGCCTGGAACTCTCATGCCCTGCTGGGCTCAATTATCCAGTGTTTTTTTATTTCCAAAATCAAACGTGCATTTTGAGAGTTTTTTTTTTTTTTAAAGAAAAGGAATTTTGCCCGGTCAGCCATGATATGACAATCAACGGTGGCGCTGTACAGTACTACTGCCCTTTTAGCAGGGGCACTTAAAATGAATAAACGCGAGCTGTCGGGCATTATAATACAGGCGGACCACTGGGCCAGTTGATGTGAGTCCTGCGGGCACTGCCCCAGCAGGTTTGCGGCTAAGGCATAAAAGAGGCCCATCATTATTTAACTCCATTTTCCGTATTACCAATTTACAAGCACAATTTACCTTTCCTTCCGTTCTTTTGCAACTGTGATGGAGCACTTAAGGGAATTTCCGCCTTCTTCTACTGGTGATGAATGAAGTAACATCCTCAGCCTCCCGTGCCTTGTTTCCTTAATGCAAGGCAGAGCAGGAAGAAGTCGTGGTGACTAAGAAAGAGCTGCTGTATCCCACCGAGCTGTGCATCATACCTCGGTGGCTTTTTTAGGCCTATTTGTAATCGGTCTGCCGCTGTCATGAGCAGCAGGAACAATGCATTCATCCTTCGTTCCATTCCTTAGTTCACCATCATATTCCTAAAATTTATTTTGATATTTAATAACAGTACAGCCGTGAACCTCTGTGCTTTATCACTTCCTCAAGCTCAAGTACCTCAGCTTGTCAAACATTGCTTTAGC